>NC_139610.1:16875631-17475631 GCF_964270895.1 Podarcis filfolensis
CTCAAAAATGGTGCCAAACGCTTGCAAATGCTCCCCTGAAAGGTTTTGCAGTCGAAACAGAAGGCTTTTTATCACAGGACAAGAAATCAGCCCTCAACAACTTAACCGTCGGACAAAGTTTTTCTGAAAAATCCCTAAGCCCCGGGGTCACAATTTCAGCAAAAATCTGACTTTTGGCAAATCACTCAAAAATGGTGCCAAACGCTTCCAAATGATCCCCTGAAAGGTTTTGCAGTCGAAACAGAAGGCTTTTTATCACAGGAGAAGAAATCAACCCTCAATAACTTAACCGGCGGAAAAAGATTTTTTTTAAAAAAATCCCCTAAGCCCCGGGGTCACAATTTCAGCAAAAATCTGACTTTTGGCAATTCACTCAAAAATGGTGCCAAACGCTTGCAAGTGATCCCCTGAAAGGGTTTTTGCAGTCGAAACAGAAGTCTTTTTTATCACAGGACAAGAAATCAGCCTTCAACAACTTAACCGGCGGACAAAGTGTTTTTGAAAAAATCCCTAAGCCCCGGGGTCACCATTTCAGCAAAATCTGACTTTTGGCAAATCACTCAAAAATGGTGCCAAACGCTTCCAAATGATCCCCTGAAAGGTTTTGCAGTCGAAACAGAAGGCTTTTTATCACAGGAGAAGAAATCAGCCCTCAACAAGTTAACCGGCGGAAAAAGATTTTTTGAAAAAAATCCCTAAGCCCCGGGGTCACAATTTCAGCAAAAATCTGACTTTTGGCAAATCACTCAAAAATCGTGTCAAACGCTTGCAAATGATCCCCTGAAAGGTTTTGCAGTCGAAACAGAAGGATTTTATCACAGGAGAAGAAATCAGTCCTCAATAACATAACTGGCGGAAAAAGATTTTTTTCAGCAAAAATCTGACTTTTGCCAATTCACTCAAAAATGGTGCCAAACGCTTGCAAATGCTCCCATGAAAGGTTTTGCATTCGAAACAAAAGGCTTTTTATCACAGGAGAAGAAATCAGCCCTCGACAACTTAACCGGCGGAAAAAGATTTTTTTGAAAAAATCCCTAAGCCCCAGGGTCAAAATTTCAGCAAAAATCTGACTTTTGGCAAATCACTAAAAAATGGTGCCAAACGCTTAAAAATGCTCCCCTGAAAGGTTTCGCAGTCGAAACAGAGGGCTTTTTATCACAGGACAAGAAATCAGCCCTCAACAACTTAACCGTCGGACAAAGTTTTTCTGAAAAAATCCCTAAGCCCCGGGGTCACAATTTCAGCAAAAATCTGACTTTTGGCAATTCACTCAAAAATGGTGCCAACCGGTTGCAAATGCTCCCCTGAAATCTTTGGCAGTCGAAACAGAAGGCTTTTTATCACAGGAGAAGAAATCAGCCCTCAATAACTTAACTGGCGGAAAAAGATTTTTTTCAGCAAAAATCTGACTTTTGCCAATTCACTCAAAAATGGTGCCAAACGCTTGCAAATGCTCCCCTGAAAGGTTTTGCAGTCGAAACAGAAGGCTTTTTATCACAGGAGAAGAAATCAACCCTCACCAACTTAACCGGCGGAAAAAGGTTTTTTTTAAAAAATCCCTAAGCCCCGGGGTCACAATTTCAGCAGAAATCTGACTTTTGGCAATTCACTCAAAAATGGTGCCAAACGCTTGCAAGTTATCCCCTGAAAGATTTTGCAGTCGAAACAGAAGGCTTTTTATCACAGGACAAGAAATCAGCCTTCAACAACTTAACCGGCGGACAAAGTTTTTTTGAAAAAATCCCTAAGCCCCGGGGTCACCATTTCAGCAAAAATCTGACTTTTGGCAAATCACTCAAAAATGGTGCCAAACGCTTCCAAATGATCCCCTGAAAGGTTTTGCAGTCGAAACAGAAGGCTTTTTATCACAGGAGAAGAAATCAGCCCTCAACAAGTTAACCGGCGGAAAAAGATTTTTTTGAAAAAATCTGACTTTTGCCAATTCACTCAAAAATGGTGCCAAACGCTTGCAAATGATCCCCTGAAAGGTTTTGCAGTCGAAACAGAAGGCTTTTTATCACAGGACAAGAAATCAGCCCTCAACAACTTAACCGTCGGACAAAGTTTTTCTGAAAAAATCCCTAAGCCCCGGGGGTCAAAATTTCAGCAAAAATCTGACTTTTGGCAATTCACTCAAAAATGGTGCCAACCGGTTGCAAATGCTCCCCTGAAAGCTTTGGCAGTCAAAACAGAAGGCTTTTTATCACAGGAGAAGAAATCAGCCCTCAATAAATTAACCGGCGGAAAAAGATTTTTTTGAAAAAATCCCTAAGCTCCGGGGTCACAATTTCAGCAAAAGTCTGACTTTTGGCAAATCACTCAAAAATGGTGCCAAACGCTTGGAAATGCTCCCCTGAAAGGTTTGGCAGTCGAAAAAGAGGGCTTTTTATCACAGGACAAGAAATCAGCCCTCAACAACTTAAGCGTCGGACAAAGTTTTTCTGAGAAAATCCCTAAGCCCCGGGGTCAAAATTTCAGCAAAAATCTGACTTTTGGCAAATCACTCAAAAATGGTGCCAACCGGTTGAAAATGCTCCCCTGAAAGCTTTGGCAGTCAAAACAGAAGGCTTTTTATCACAGGAGAAGAAATCAGCCCTCAATAACTTAACTGGCGGAGAAATATTTTTTTCAGCAAAAATCTGATTTTTGCCAATTCACTCAAAAATGGTGCCAAACGCTTGCAAATGCTCCCCTGAAAGGTTTTGCAGTCGAAACAGAAGGCTTTTTATCACAGGAGAAGAAATCAGCCCTCAACAACTTAACCGGCGAAAAAGATTTTTTTGAAAAAATCCCTAAGCCCCGGGGTTACAATTTCAGCAAAAATCTGACTTTTGGCAAATCACTCAAAAATGGTGCCAAACGCTTGGAAATGCTCCCCTGAAAGCTTTGGCAGTCAAAACAGAAGGCTTTTTATCACAGGAAAAGAAATCAGCCCTCAATAACTTAACTGGCGGAGAAATATTTTTTTCAGCAAAAATCTGATTTTTGCCAATTCACTCAAAAATGGTGCCAAACGCTTGCAAGTGATCCCCTGAAAGGTTTTGCAGTCGAAACAGAAGTCTTTTTATCACAGGACAAGAAATCAGCCTTCAACAACTTAACCGGCGGACAAAGTTTTTTTGAAAAAATCCCTAAGCCCCGGGGTCACCATTTCAGCAAAAATCTGACTTTTGGCAAATCACTCAAAAATGGTGCCAAACGCTTCCAAATGATCCCCTGAAAGGTTTTGCAGTCGAAACAGAAGGCTTTTTATCACAGGAGAAGAAATCAGCCTTCAACAACTTAACCGGCGGACAAAGTTTTTTTGAAAAAATCCCTAAGCCCCGGGGTCACAATTTCAGCAAAAATCTGACTTTTGGCAAATCACTCAAAAATGGTGTCAAACGCTTGCAAATGATCCCCTGAAAGGTTTTGCAGTCGAAACAGAAGGATTTTATCACAGGAGAAGAAATCAGTCCTCAATAACATAACTGGCGGAAAAAGATTTTTTTCAGCAAAAATCTGACTTTTGCCAATTCACTCAAAAATGGTGCCAAACGCTTGCAAATGCTCCCATGAAAGGTTTTGCATTCGAAAAAAAAGGCTTTTTATCACAGGAGAAGAAATCAACCCTCACCAACTTAACCGGCGGAAAAAGATTTTTTTGAAAAAATCCCTAAGCCCCGGGGTCACAATTTCAGCAGAAATCTGACTTTTGGCAATTCACTCAAAAATGGTGCCAAACGCTTGCAAGTGATCCCCTGAAAGGTTTTGCAGTCGAAACAGAAGGCTTTTTATCACAGGAGAAGAAATCAACCCTCACCAACTTAACCGGCGGACAAAGTTTTTTTGAAAAAATCCCTAAGCCCCGGGGTCACCATTTCAGCAAAAATCTGACTTTTGGCAAATCACTCAAAAATGGTGCCAAACGCTTCCAAATGATCCCCTGAAAGGTTTTGCAGTCGAAACAGAAGGCTTTTTATCACAGGAGAAGAAATCAGCCCTCAACAAGTTAACCGGCGGAAAAAGATTTTTTTCAGCAAAAATCTGACTTTTGCCAATTCACTCAAAAATGGTGCCAAACGCTTGCAAATGATCCCCTGAAAGGTTTTGCAGTCGAAACAGAAGGCTTTTTATCACAGGACAAGAAATCAGCCCTCAACAACTTAACCGTCGGACAAAGTTTTTCTGAAAAAATCCCTAAGCCCCGGGGTCAAAATTTCAGCAAAAATCTGACTTTTGGCAATTCACTCAAAAATGGTGCCAACCGGTTGCAAATGCTCCCCTGAAAGCTTTGGCAGTCAAAACAGAAGGCTTTTTATCACAGGAGAAAAAATCAGCCCTCAATAACTTAACTGGCGGAAAAAGATTTTTTTCAGCAAAAATCTGACTTTTGCCAATTCACTCAAAAATGGTGCCAAACGCTTGCAAATGCTCCCCTGAAAGGTTTTGCCGTCGAAACAGAAGGCTTTTTATCACAGGACAAGAAATCAGCCCTCAACAACTTAACCGTCGGACAAAGTTTTTCTGAAAAAATCCCTAAGCCCCGGGGGTCACAATTTCAGCAAAAATCTGACTTTTGGCAAATCACTCAAAAATGGTTCCAAACGCTTCCAAATGATCCCCTGAAAGGTTTTGCAGTCGAAACAGAAGGCTTTTTATCACAGGAGAAGAAATCAACCCTCAACAACTTAACCGGCGGAAAAAATTTTTTTTGAAAAAATCCCTAAGCCCCGGGGTCACAATTTCAGCAAAAATCTGACTTTTGGCAAATCACTCAAAAATGGTGCCAAACACTTGCAAATGCTCCCCTGAAAGGTTTGGCAGTCGAAACAGAGGGCTTTTTATCACAGGAGAAGAAATCAGCCCTCGACAAGTTAACCGGCGGAAAAATATTTTTTTGAAAAAATCCCTAAGTCCCGGGGTCACAATTTCAGCAAAAATCTGACTTTTGGCAAATCACTCAAAAATGGTGCCAAACGCTTGCAAATGATCCCCTGAAAGGTTTGGCAGTCGAAACAGAGGGCTTTTTATCACAGGAGAAGAAATCAGCCCTCGACAACTTAACCGGCGGGAAAAGATTTTTTTGAAAAAATCCCTAAGCCCCGGGGTCACAATTTCAGCAAAAATCTGACTTTTGGCAATTCACTCAAAAATGGTGCCAAACGCTTGCAAATGATCCCCTGAAAGGTTTTGCAGTCGAAACAGAAGGCTTTTTATCACAGGACAAGAAATCAGCCCTCAACAACTTAACCGGCGGAAAAAGATTTTTTTGAAAAAATCCCTAAGCCCCAGGGTCAAAATTTCAGCAAAAATCTGACTTTTGGCAAATCACTAAAAAATGGTGCCAAACGCTTAAAAATGCTCCCCTGAAAGGTTTGGCAGTCGAAACAGAGGGCTTTTTATCACAGGACAAGAAATCAGCCCTCAACAACTTAACCGTCGGACAAAGTTTTTCTGAAAAAATCCCTAAGCCCCGGGGTCACAATTTCAGCAAAAATCTGACTTTTGGCAATTCACTCAAAAATGGTGCCAACCGGTTGCAAATGCTCCCCTGAAATCTTTGGCAGTCGAAACAGAAGGCTTTTTATCACAGGAGAAGAAATCAGCCCTCAATAACTTAACTGGCGGAAAAAGATTTTTTTCAGCAAAAATCTGACTTTTGCCAATTCACTCAAAAATGGTGCCAAACGCTTGCAAATGCTCCCCTGAAAGGTTTTGCAGTCGAAACAGAAGGCTTTTTATCACAGGAGAAGAAATCAACCCTCACCAACTTAACCGGCGGAAAAAGGTTTTTTTTAAAAAATCCCTAAGCCCCGGGGTCACAATTTCAGCAGAAATCTGACTTTTGGCAATTCACTCAAAAATGGTGCCAAACGCTTGCAAGTTATCCCCTGAAAGATTTTGCAGTCGAAACAGAAGGCTTTTTATCACAGGACAAGAAATCAGCCTTCAACAACTTAACCGGCGGACAAAGTTTTTTTGAAAAAATCCCTAAGCCCCGGGGTCACCATTTCAGCAAAAATCTGACTTTTGGCAAATCACTCAAAAATGGTGCCAAACGCTTCCAAATGATCCCCTGAAAGGTTTTGCAGTCGAAACAGAAGGCTTTTTATCACAGGAGAAGAAATCAGCCCTCAACAAGTTAACCGGCGGAAAAAGATTTTTTTGAAAAAATCTGACTTTTGCCAATTCACTCAAAAATGGTGCCAAACGCTTGCAAATGATCCCCTGAAAGGTTTTGCAGTCGAAACAGAAGGCTTTTTATCACAGGACAAGAAATCAGCCCTCAACAACTTAACCGTCGGACAAAGTTTTTCTGAAAAAATCCCTAAGCCCCGGGGGTCAAAATTTCAGCAAAAATCTGACTTTTGGCAATTCACTCAAAAATGGTGCCAACCGGTTGCAAATGCTCCCCTGAAAGCTTTGGCAGTCAAAACAGAAGGCTTTTTATCACAGGAGAAGAAATCAGCCCTCAATAAATTAACCGGCGGAAAAAGATTTTTTTGAAAAAATCCCTAAGCTCCGGGGTCACAATTTCAGCAAAAGTCTGACTTTTGGCAAATCACTCAAAAATGGTGCCAAACGCTTGGAAATGCTCCCCTGAAAGGTTTGGCAGTCGAAAAAGAGGGCTTTTTATCACAGGACAAGAAATCAGCCCTCAACAACTTAAGCGTCGGACAAAGTTTTTCTGAAAAAATCCCTAAGCCCCGGGGTCAAAATTTCAGCAAAAATCTGACTTTTGGCAAATCACTCAAAAATGGTGCCAACCGGTTGAAAATGCTCCCCTGAAAGCTTTGGCAGTCAAAACAGAAGGCTTTTTATCACAGGAGAAGAAATCAGCCCTCAATAACTTAACTGGCGGAGAAATATTTTTTTCAGCAAAAATCTGATTTTTGCCAATTCACTCAAAAATGGTGCCAAACGCTTGCAAATGCTCCCCTGAAAGGTTTTGCAGTCGAAACAGAAGGCTTTTTATCACAGGAGAAGAAATCAGCCCTCAACAACTTAACCGGCGAAAAAGATTTTTTTGAAAAAATCCCTAAGCCCCGGGGTTACAATTTCAGCAAAAATCTGACTTTTGGCAAATCACTCAAAAATGGTGCCAAACGCTTGGAAATGCTCCCCTGAAAGCTTTGGCAGTCAAAACAGAAGGCTTTTTATCACAGGAAAAGAAATCAGCCCTCAATAACTTAACTGGCGGAGAAATATTTTTTTCAGCAAAAATCTGACTTTTGCCAATTCACTCAAAAATGGTGCCAAACGCTTGCAAATGCTCCCCTGAAAGGTTTTGCAGTCGAAACAGAAGGCTTTTTATCACAGGAGAAGAAATCAACCCTCACCAACTTAACCGGCGGAAAAAGGTTTTTTTTAAAAAATCCCTAAGCCCCGGGGTCACAATTTCAGCAGAAATCTGACTTTTGGCAATTCACTCAAAAATGGTGCCAAACGCTTGCAAGTTATCCCCTGAAAGATTTTGCAGTCGAAACAGAAGGCTTTTTATCACAGGACAAGAAATCAGCCTTCAACAACTTAACCGGCGGACAAAGTTTTTTTGAAAAAATCCCTAAGCCCCGGGGTCACCATTTCAGCAAAAATCTGACTTTTGGCAAATCACTCAAAAATGGTGCCAAACGCTTCCAAATGATCCCCTGAAAGGTTTTGCAGTCGAAACAGAAGGCTTTTTATCACAGGAGAAGAAATCAGCCCTCAACAAGTTAACCGGCGGAAAAAGATTTTTTTGAAAAAATCTGACTTTTGCCAATTCACTCAAAAATGGTGCCAAACGCTTGCAAATGATCCCCTGAAAGGTTTTGCAGTCGAAACAGAAGGCTTTTTATCACAGGACAAGAAATCAGCCCTCAACAACTTAACCGTCGGACAAAGTTTTTCTGAAAAAATCCCTAAGCCCCGGGGGTCAAAATTTCAGCAAAAATCTGACTTTTGGCAATTCACTCAAAAATGGTGCCAACCGGTTGCAAATGCTCCCCTGAAAGCTTTGGCAGTCAAAACAGAAGGCTTTTTATCACAGGAGAAGAAATCAGCCCTCAATAAATTAACCGGCGGAAAAAGATTTTTTTGAAAAAATCCCTAAGCTCCGGGGTCACAATTTCAGCAAAAGTCTGACTTTTGGCAAATCACTCAAAAATGGTGCCAAACGCTTGGAAATGCTCCCCTGAAAGGTTTGGCAGTCGAAAAAGAGGGCTTTTTATCACAGGACAAGAAATCAGCCCTCAACAACTTAAGCGTCGGACAAAGTTTTTCTGAAAAAATCCCTAAGCCCCGGGGTCAAAATTTCAGCAAAAATCTGACTTTTGGCAAATCACTCAAAAATGGTGCCAACCGGTTGAAAATGCTCCCCTGAAAGCTTTGGCAGTCAAAACAGAAGGCTTTTTATCACAGGAGAAGAAATCAGCCCTCAATAACTTAACTGGCGGAGAAATATTTTTTTCAGCAAAAATCTGATTTTTGCCAATTCACTCAAAAATGGTGCCAAACGCTTGCAAATGCTCCCCTGAAAGGTTTTGCAGTCGAAACAGAAGGCTTTTTATCACAGGAGAAGAAATCAGCCCTCAACAACTTAACCGGCGAAAAAGATTTTTTTGAAAAAATCCCTAAGCCCCGGGGTTACAATTTCAGCAAAAATCTGACTTTTGGCAAATCACTCAAAAATGGTGCCAAACGCTTGGAAATGCTCCCCTGAAAGCTTTGGCAGTCAAAACAGAAGGCTTTTTATCACAGGAAAAGAAATCAGCCCTCAATAACTTAACTGGCGGAGAAATATTTTTTTCAGCAAAAATCTGATTTTTGCCAATTCACTCAAAAATGGTGCCAAACGCTTGCAAGTGATCCCCTGAAAGGTTTTGCAGTCGAAACAGAAGTCTTTTTATCACAGGACAAGAAATCAGCCTTCAACAACTTAACCGGCGGACAAAGTTTTTTTGAAAAAATCCCTAAGCCCCGGGGTCACCATTTCAGCAAAAATCTGACTTTTGGCAAATCACTCAAAAATGGTGCCAAACGCTTCCAAATGATCCCCTGAAAGGTTTTGCAGTCGAAACAGAAGGCTTTTTATCACAGGAGAAGAAATCAGCCTTCAACAACTTAACCGGCGGACAAAGTTTTTTTGAAAAAATCCCTAAGCCCCGGGGTCACAATTTCAGCAAAAATCTGACTTTTGGCAAATCACTCAAAAATGGTGTCAAACGCTTGCAAATGATCCCCTGAAAGGTTTTGCAGTCGAAACAGAAGGATTTTATCACAGGAGAAGAAATCAGTCCTCAATAACATAACTGGCGGAAAAAGATTTTTTTCAGCAAAAATCTGACTTTTGCCAATTCACTCAAAAATGGTGCCAAACGCTTGCAAATGCTCCCATGAAAGGTTTTGCATTCGAAAAAAAAGGCTTTTTATCACAGGAGAAGAAATCAACCCTCACCAACTTAACCGGCGGAAAAAGATTTTTTTGAAAAAATCCCTAAGCCCCGGGGTCACAATTTCAGCAGAAATCTGACTTTTGGCAATTCACTCAAAAATGGTGCCAAACGCTTGCAAGTGATCCCCTGAAAGGTTTTGCAGTCGAAACAGAAGGCTTTTTATCACAGGAGAAGAAATCAACCCTCACCAACTTAACCGGCGGACAAAGTTTTTTTGAAAAAATCCCTAAGCCCCGGGGTCACCATTTCAGCAAAAATCTGACTTTTGGCAAATCACTCAAAAATGGTGCCAAACGCTTCCAAATGATCCCCTGAAAGGTTTTGCAGTCGAAACAGAAGGCTTTTTATCACAGGAGAAGAAATCAGCCCTCAACAAGTTAACCGGCGGAAAAAGATTTTTTTCAGCAAAAATCTGACTTTTGCCAATTCACTCAAAAATGGTGCCAAACGCTTGCAAATGATCCCCTGAAAGGTTTTGCAGTCGAAACAGAAGGCTTTTTATCACAGGACAAGAAATCAGCCCTCAACAACTTAACCGTCGGACAAAGTTTTTCTGAAAAAATCCCTAAGCCCCGGGGTCAAAATTTCAGCAAAAATCTGACTTTTGGCAATTCACTCAAAAATGGTGCCAACCGGTTGCAAATGCTCCCCTGAAAGCTTTGGCAGTCAAAACAGAAGGCTTTTTATCACAGGAGAAAAAATCAGCCCTCAATAACTTAACTGGCGGAAAAAGATTTTTTTCAGCAAAAATCTGACTTTTGCCAATTCACTCAAAAATGGTGCCAAACGCTTGCAAATGCTCCCCTGAAAGGTTTTGCCGTCGAAACAGAAGGCTTTTTATCACAGGACAAGAAATCAGCCCTCAACAACTTAACCGTCGGACAAAGTTTTTCTGAAAAAATCCCTAAGCCCCGGGGGTCACAATTTCAGCAAAAATCTGACTTTTGGCAAATCACTCAAAAATGGTGCCAAACACTTGCAAATGCTCCCCTGAAAGGTTTGGCAGTCGAAACAGAGGGCTTTTTATCACAGGAGAAGAAATCAGCCCTCGACAACTTAACCTTTGGAAAAAGATTTTTTTGAAAAAATCCCTAAGCCCCGGGGTCACCATTTCAGCAAAAATCTGACTTTTGGCAAATCACTCAAAAATGGTGCCAAACGCTTACAAATGATCCCCTGAAAGGTTTTGCAGTCGAAACAGAAGGCTTTTTATCACAGGAGAAGAAATTAGCCCTCAACAAGTTAACCGGCGGAAAAATATTTTTTTGAAAAAATCCCTAAGTCCCGGGGTCACAATTTCAGCAAAAATCTGACTTTTGGCAAATCACTCAAAAATGGTGCCAAACGCTTGCAAATGATCCCCTGAAAGGTTTGGCAGTCGAAACAGAGGGCTTTTTATCACAGGAGAAGAAATCAGCCCTCGACAACTTAACCGGCGGGAAAAGATTTTTTTGAAAAAATCCCTAAGCCCCGGGGTCACAATTTCAGCAAAAATCTGACTTTTGGCAATTCACTCAAAAATGGTGCCAAACGCTTGCAAATGATCCCCTGAAAGGTTTTGCAGTCGAAACAGAAGGCTTTTTATCACAGGACAAGAAATCAGCCCTCAACAACTTAACCGGCGGAAAAAGATTTTTTTGAAAAAATCCCTAAGCCCCGGGGTCACAATTTCAGCAAAAATCTGACTTTTGGCAAATCACTCAAAAATGGTGCCAAACGCTTGCAAATGCTCCCCTGAAAGGTTTGGCAGTCGAAAAAGAGGGCTTTTTATCACAGGACAAGAAATCAGCCCTCAACAACTTAACCGGCGGACAAAGTTTTTTTGAAAAAATCCCTAAGCCCCGGGGTCACAATTTCAGCAAAAATCTGACTTTTGGCAATGCACTCAAAATTGGTGCCAACCGGTTGCAAATGCTCCCCTGAAATCTTTGGCAATCGAAACAGAAGGCTTTTTATCACAGGAGAAGAAATCAGCCCTCAATAACTTAACTGGCGGAAAAAGATTTTTTTCAGCAAAAATCTGACTTTTGGCAAATCACTCAAAAATGGTGCCAAACGCTTGCAAATGCTCCCCTGAAAGGTTTTGCAGTCGAAACAGAAGGCTTTTTATCACAGGAGAAGAAATCAGCCCTCGACAACTTAACCGGCGGAAAAAGATTTTTTTGAAAAAATCCCTAAGCCCCGGGGTCACAATTTCAGCAAAAATCTGACTTTTGGCAAATCACTCAAAAATGGTGCCAAACGCTTGCAAATGCTCCCCTGAAAGGTTTGGCAGTCGAAACAGAGGGCTTTTTATCACAGGAGAAGAAATCAGCCCTCGACAACTTAACCTTTGGAAAAAGATTTTTTTGAAAAAATCCCTAAGCCCCGGGGTCACCATTTCAGCAAAAATCTGACTTTTGGCAAATCACTCAAAAATGGTGCCAAACGCTTACAAATGATCCCCTGAAAGGTTTTGCAGTCGAAACAGAAGGCTTTTTATCACAGGAGAAGAAATTAGCCCTCAACAAGTTAACCGGCGGAAAAATATTTTTTTGAAAAAATCCCTAAGTCCCGGGGTCACAATTTCAGCAAAAATCTGACTTTTGGCAAATCACTCAAAAATGGTGCCAAACGCTTGCAAATGATCCCCTGAAAGGTTTGGCAGTCGAAACAGAGGGCTTTTTATCACAGGAGAAGAAATCAGCCCTCGACAACTTAACCGGCGGGAAAAGATTTTTTTGAAAAAATCCCTAAGCCCCGGGGTCACAATTTCAGCAAAAATCTGACTTTTGGCAATTCACTCAAAAATGGTGCCAAACGCTTGCAAATGATCCCCTGAAAGGTTTTGCAGTCGAAACAGAAGGCTTTTTATCACAGGACAAGAAATCAGCCCTCAACAACTTAACCGGCGGAAAAAGATTTTTTTGAAAAAATCCCTAAGCCCCGGGGTCACAATTTCAGCAAAAATCTGACTTTTGGCAAATCACTCAAAAATGGTGCCAAACGCTTGCAAATGCTCCCCTGAAAGGTTTGGCAGTCGAAAAAGAGGGCTTTTTATCACAGGACAAGAAATCAGCCCTCAACAACTTAACCGGCGGACAAAGTTTTTTTGAAAAAATCCCTAAGCCCCGGGGGTCACAATTTCAGCAAAAATCTGACTTTTGGCAATGCACTCAAAATTGGTGCCAACCGGTTGCAAATGCTCCCCTGAAATCTTTGGCAGTCGAAACAGAAGGCTTTTTATCACAGGAGAAGAAATCAGCCCTCAATAACTTAACTGGCGGAAAAAGATTTTTTTCAGCAAAAATCTGACTTTTGGCAAATCACTCAAAAATGGTGCCAAATGCTTGCAAATGCTCCCCTGAAAGGTTTTGCAGTCGAAACAGAAGGCTTTTTATCACAGGAGAAGAAATCAGCCCTCAACAACTTAACCGGCGGAAAAAGATTTTTTTGAAAAAATCCCTAAGCCCCGGGGTCACAATTTCAGCAAAAATCTGACTTTTGGCAAATCACTCAAAAATGGTGACAAACGCTTGCAAATGCTCCCCTGAAAGGTTTGGCAGTCGAAACAGAGGGCTTTTTATCACAGGAGAAGAAATCAGCCCTCGACAACTTAACCTTTGGAAAAAGATTTTTTTGAAAAAATCCCTAAGCCCCGGGGTCACCATTTCAGCAAAAATCTGACTTTTGGCAAATCACTCAAAAATGGTGCCAAACGCTTACAAATGATCCCCTGAAAGGTTTTGCAGTCGAAACAGAAGGCTTTTTATCACAGGAGAAGAAATTAGCCCTCAACAAGTTAACCGGCGGAAAAATATTTTTTTGAAAAAATCCCTAAGTCCCGGGGTCACAATTTCAGCAAAAATCTGACTTTTGGCAAATCACTCAAAAATGGTGTCAAACGCTTGCAAATGATCCCCTGAAAGGTTTTGCAGTCGAAACAGAAGGCTTTTTATCACAGGAGAAGAAATCAGCCCTCGACAACTTAACCGGCGGGAAAAGATTTTTTTGAAAAAATCCCTAAGCCCCGGGGTCACAATTTCAGCAAAAATCTGACTTTTGGCAATTCACTCAAAAATGGTGCGAAACGCTTGCAAATGATCCCCTGAAAGGTTTTGCAGTCGAAACAGAAGGCTTTTTATCACAGGACAAGAAATCAGCCCTCAACAACTTAACCGGCGGAAAAAGATTTTTTTGAAAAAATCCCTAAGCCCCGGGGTCACAATTTCAGCAAAAATCTGACTTTTGGCAATGCACTCAAAATTGGTGCCAACCGGTTGCAAATGCTCCCCTGAAATCTTTGGCAGTCGAAACAGAAGGCTTTTTATCACAGGAGAAGAAATCAGCCCTCAATAACTTAACTGGCGGAAAAAGATTTTTTTCAGCAAAAATCTGACTTTTGGCAAATCACTCAAAAATGGTGCCAAACGCTTGCAAATGCTCCCCTGAAAGGTTTTGCAGTCGAAACAGAAGGCTTTTTATCACAGGAGAAGAAATCAGCCCTCGACAACTTAACCGGCGGAAAAAGATTTTTTTGAAAAAATCCCTAAGCCCCGGGGTCACAATTTCAGCAAAAATCTGACTTTTGGCAAATCACTCAAAAATGGTGCCAACCGGTTGCAAATGCTCCCCTGAAAGCTTTGGCAGTCGAAACAGAAAGCTTTTTATCACAGGAGAAGAAATCAGCCCTCAATAACTTAACTGGCGGAAAAAGGTTTTTTTCAGCAAAAATCTGACTTTTGGCAAATCACTCAAAAATGGTGCCAAACGCTTGCAAATGCTCCCCGAAAGCTTTGGCAGTCGAAACAGAGGGCTTTTTATCACAGGAGAAGAAATTAGCCCTCAACAAGTTAACCGGCGGAAAAATATTTTTTTGAAAAAATCCCTAAGTCCCGGGGTCACAATTTCAGCAAAAATCTGACTTTTGGCAAATCACTCAAAAATGGTGTCAAACGCTTGCAAATGATCCCCTGAAAGGTTTTGCAGTCGAAACAGAAGGCTTTTTATCACAGGAGAAGAAATCAGCCCTCGACAACTTAAACGGCGGGAAAAGATTTTTTTGAAAAAATCCCTAAGCCCCGGGGTCACAATTTCAGCAAAAATCTGACTTTTGGCAATTCACTCAAAAATGGTGCCAAACGCTTGCAAATGATCCCCTGAAAGGTTTTGCAGTCGAAACAGAAGGCTTTTTATCACAGGACAAGAAATCAGCCCTCAACAACTTAACCGGCGGAAAAAGATTTTTTTGAAAAAATCCCTAAGCCCCGGGGTCACAATTTCAGCAAAAATCTGACTTTTGGCAAATCACTCAAAAATGGTGCCAAACGCTTGCAAATGCTCCCCTGAAAGGTTTGGCAGTCGAAAAAGAGGGCTTTTTATCACAGGACAAGAAATCAGCCCTCAACAACTTAACCGGCGGACAAAGTTTTTTTGAAAAAATCCCTAAGCCCCGGGGTCACAATTTCAGCAAAAATCTGACTTTTGGCAATGCACTCAAAATTGGTGCCAACCGGTTGCAAATGCTCCCCTGAAATCTTTGGCAGTCGAAACAGAAGGCTTTTTATCACAGGAGAAGAAATCAGCCCTCAATAACTTAACTGGCGGAAAAAGATTTTTTTCAGCAAAAATCTGACTTTTGGCAAATCACTCAAAAATGGTGCCAAACGCTTGCAAATGCTCCCCTGAAAGGTTTTGCAGTCGAAACAGAAGGCTTTTTATCACAGGAGAAGAAATCAGCCCTCGACAACTTAACCGGCGGAAAAAGATTTTTTTGAAAAAATCCCTAAGCCCCGGGGTCACAATTTCAGCAAAAATCTGACTTTTGGCAAATCACTCAAAAATGGTGCCAAACGCTTGCAAATGCTCCCCTGAAAGGTTTGGCAGTCGAAACAGAGGGCTTTTTATCACAGGACAAGAAATCAGCCCTCAACAACTTAACCGTCGGACAAAGTTTTTCTGAAAAAATCCCTAAGCCGGGGTCACAATTTCAGCAAAAATCTGACTTTTGGCAAATCACTCAAAAATGGTGCCAAACGCTTGCAAATGCTCTCCTGAAAGGTTTTACAGTCGAAACAGAAGGCTTTTTATCACAGGAGAAGAAATCAGCCCTCAACAACTTAACCGGCGGAAAAAGATTTTTTTGAAAAAATCCCTAATCCCCGGGGTCACAATTTCAGCAAAAATCTGACTTTTGGCAAATCACTCAAAAATGGTGCCAACCAGTTGCAAATGCTCCCCTGAAAGCTTTGGCAGTCGAAACAGAAAGCTTTTTATCACAGGAGAAGAAATCAGCCCTCAATAACTTAACTGGCGGAAAAAGATTTTTTTCAGCAAAAATCTGACTTTTGGCAAATCACTCAAAAATGGTGCCAAACGCTTGCAAATGCTCCCCGAAAGCTTTGGCAGTCGAAACAGAGGGCTTTTTATCACAGGACAAGAAATCAGCCCTCAACAACTTAACCGTCGGACAAAGTTTTTCTGAAAAAATCCCTAAGCCCCAGGGTCACAATTTCAGCAAAAATCTGACTTTTGGCAATTCACTCAAAAATGGTGCCAACCGGTTGCAAATGCTCCCCTGAAAGCTTTGGCAGTCAAAACAGAAGGCTTTTTATCACAGGAGAAGAAATCAGCCCTCAATAACTTAACTGGCGCAAAAAGATTTTTTTCAGCAAAAATCTGACTTTTGCCAATTCACTCAAAAATGGTGCCAAACGCTTGCAAATGCTCCCCTGAAAGGTTTTGCAGTCGAAACAGAAGGCTTTTTATCACAGGACAAGAAATCAGCCCTCAACAACTTAACCGTCGGACAAAGTTTTTCTGAAAAAATCCCTAAGACCCGGGGTCACAATTTCAGCAAAAATCTGACTTTTGGCAATGCACTCAAAAATGGTGCCAACCGGTTGCAAATGCTCCCCTGAAATCTTTGGCAGTCGAAACAGAAGGCTTTTTATCACAGGAGAAGAAATCAGCCCTCAATAACTTAACTGGCGGAAAAAGATTTTTTTCAGCAAAAATCTGACTTTTGGCAAATCACTCAAAAATGGTGCCAAACGCTTGCAAATGCTCCCCTGAAAGGTTTGGCAGTCGAAACAGAGGGCTTTTTATCACAGCACAAGAAATCAGCCCTCAACAACTTAACCGTCGGACAAAGTTTTTCTGAAAAAATCCCTAAGCCGGGGTCACAATTTCAGCAAAAATCTGACTTTTGGCAAATCACTCAAAAATTGTGCCAAACGCTTGCAAATGCTCTCCTGAAAGGTTTTACAGTCGAAACAAAAAGCTTTTTATCACAGGAGAAGAAATCAGCCCTCAATAACTTAACTGGCGGAAAAAGATTTTTTTCAGCAAAAATCTGACTTTTGGCAAATCACTCAAAAATGGTGCCAAACGCTTGCAAATGCTCCCCTGAAAGGTTTGGCAGTCGAAACAGAGGGCTTTTTATCACAGGACAAGAAATCAGCCCTCAACAACTTAACCGTCGGACAAAGTTTTTCTGAAAAAATCCCTAAGCCCCAGGGTCACAATTTCAGCAAAAATCTGACTTTTGGCAATTCACTCAAAAATGGTGCCAACCGGTTGCAAATGCTCCCCTGAAAGCTTTGGCAGTCAAAACAGAAGGCTTTTTATCACAGGAGAAGAAATCAGCCCTCAATAACTTAACTGGCGGAAAAAGATTTTTTTCAGCAAAAATCTGACTTTTGCCAATTCACTCAAAAATAGTGCCAAACGCTTGCAAATGCTCCCCTGAAAGGTTTTGCAGTCGAAACAGAAGGCTTTTTATCACAGGACAAGAAATCAGCCCTCAACAACTTAACCGTCGGACAAAGTTTTTCTGAAAAAATCCCTAAGCCCCGGGGTCACAATTTCAGCAAAAATCTGACTTTTGGCAAATCACTCAAAAATGGTGCCAAACACTTCCAAATGATCCCCTGAAAGGTTTTGCAGTCGAAACAGAAGGCTTTTTATCACAGGAGAAGAAATCAGCCCTCAACAACTTAACCGGCGGGAAAAGATTTTTTTGAAAAAATCCCTAAGCCCCGGGGTCACAATTTCAGCAAAAATCTGACTTTTGGCAATTCACTCAAAAATGGTGCCAAACGCTTGCAAATGATCCCCTGAAATGTTTTGCAGTCGAAACAGAAGGCTTTTTATCACAGGACAAGAAATCAGCCCTCAACAACTTAACCGGCGGAAAAAGATTTTTTTGAAAAAATCCCTAAGCCCCGGGGTCACAATTTCAGCAAAAATCTGACTTTTGGCAAATCACTCAAAAATGGTGCTAAACGCTTGCAAATGCTCCCCTGAAAGGTTTGGCAGTCGAAAAAGAGGGCTTTTTATCACAGGACAAGAAATCAGCCCTCAACAACTTAACCGGCGGACAAAGTTTTTTTGAAAAAATCCCTAAGCCCCGGGGTCACAATTTCAGCAAAAATCTGACTTTTGGCAATGCACTCAAAATTGGTGCCAACCGGTTGCAAATGCTCCCCTGAAATCTTTGGCAGTCGAAACAGAAGGCTTTTTATCACAGGAGAAGAAATCAGCCCTCAATAACTTAACTGGCGGAAAAAGATTTTTTTCAGCAAAAATCTGACTTTTGGCAAATCACTCAAAAATGGTGCCAAACGCTTGCAAATGCTCCCCTGAAAGGTTTTGCAGTCGAAACAGAAGGCTTTTTATCACAGGAGAAGAAATCAGCCCTCGACAACTTAACCGGCGGAAAAAGATTTTTTTGAAAAAATCCCTAAGCCCCGGGGTCACAATTTCAGCAAAAATCTGACTTTTGGCAAATCACTCAAAAATGGTGCCAACCGGTTGCAAATGCTCCCCTGAAAGGTTTTACAGTCGAAACAGAAGGCTTTTTATCACAGGAGAAGAAATCAGCCCTCAACAACTTAACCGGCGGAAAAAGATTTTTTTGAAAAAATCCCTAATCCCCGGGGTCACAATTTCAGCAAAAATCTGACTTTTGGCAAATCACTCAAAAATGGTGCCAACCAGTTGCAAATGCTCCCCTGAAAGCTTTGGCAGTCGAAACAGAAAGCTTTTTATCACAGGAGAAGAAATCAGCCCTCAATAACTTAACTGGCGGAAAAAGATTTTTTTCAGCAAAAATCTGACTTTTGGCAAATCACTCAAAAATGGTGCCAAACGCTTGCAAATGCTCCCCGAAAGCTTTGGCAGTCGAAACAGAGGGCTTTTTATCACAGGACAAGAAATCAGCCCTCAACAACTTAACCGTCGGACAAAGTTTTTCTGAAAAAATCCCTAAGCCCCAGGGTCACAATTTCAGCAAAAATCTGACTTTTGGCAATTCACTCAAAAATGGTGCCAACCGGTTGCAAATGCTCCCCTGAAAGCTTTGGCAGTCAAAACAGAAGGCTTTTTATCACAGGAGAAGAAATCAGCCCTCAATAACTTAACTGGCGCAAAAAGATTTTTTTCAGCAAAAATCTGACTTTTGCCAATTCACTCAAAAATGGTGCCAAACGCTTGCAAATGCTCCCCTGAAAGGTTTTGCAGTCGAAACAGAAGGCTTTTTATCACAGGACAAGAAATCAGCCCTCAACAACTTAACCGTCGGACAAAGTTTTTCTGAAAAAATCCCTAAGACCCGGGGTCACAATTTCAGCAAAAATCTGACTTTTGGCAATGCACTCAAAAATGGTGCCAACCGGTTGCAAATGCTCCCCTGAAATCTTTGGCAGTCGAAACAGAAGGCTTTTTATCACAGGAGAAGAAATCAGCCCTCAATAACTTAACTGGCGGAAAAAGATTTTTTTCAGCAAAAATCTGACTTTTGGCAAATCACTCAAAAATGGTGCCAAACGCTTGCAAATGCTCCCCTGAAAGGTTTGGCAGTCGAAACAGAGGGCTTTTTATCACAGGACAAGAAATCAGCCCTCAACAACTTAACCGTCGGACAAAGTTTTTCTGAAAAAATCCCTAAGCCGGGGTCACAATTTCAGCAAAAATCTGACTTTTGGCAAATCACTCAAAAATTGTGCCAAACGCTTGCAAATGCTCTCCTGAAAGGTTTTACAGTCGAAACAAAAAGCTTTTTATCACAGGAGAAGAAATCACCCCTCAATAACATAACTGGCGGAAAAAGATTTTTTTCAGCAAAAATCTGACTTTTGGCAAATCACTCAAAAATGGTGCCAAACGCTTGCAAATGCTCCCCTGAAAGGTTTGGCAGTCGAAACAGAGGGCTTTTTATCACAGGACAAGAAATCAGCCCTCAACAACTTAACCGTCGGACAAAGTTTTTCTGAAAAAATCCCTAAGCCCCGGGGTCACAATTTCAGCAAAAATCTGACTTTTGGCAATTCACTCAAAAATGGTGCCAACCGGTTGCAAATGCTCCCCTGAAAGCTTTGGCAGTCAAAACAGAAGGCTTTTTATCACAGGAGAAGAAATCAGCCCTCAATAACTTAACTGGCGGAAAAAGATTTTTTTCAGCAAAAATCTGACTTTTGCCAATTCACTCAAAAATGGTGCCAAACGCTTGCAAATGCTCCCCTGAAAGGTTTTGCAGTCGAAACAGAAGGCTTTTTATCACAGGACAAGAAATCAGCCCTCAACAACTTAACCGTCGGACAAAGTTTTTCTGAAAAAATCCCTAAGCCCCGGGGTCACAATTTCAGCAAAAATCTGACTTTTGGCAAATCACTCAAAAATGGTGCCAAACGCTTCCAAATGATCCCCTGAAAGGTTTTGCAGTCGAAACAGAAGGCTTTTTATCACAGGAGAAGTAATCAGCCCTCGACAACTTAACCCGCGGAAAAAGTTTTTCTGAAAAAATCCCTAAGCCGGGGTCACAATTTCAGCAAAAATCTGACTTTTGGCAAATCACTCAAAAATGGTGCCAAACGCTTGCAAATGCTCTCCTGAAAGGTTTTACAGTCGAAACAGAAGGCTTTTTATCACAGGAGAAGAAATCAGCCCTCAACAACTTAACCGGCGGAAAAAGATTTTTTTGCAAAAATCCCTAAGCCCCGGGGTCACAATTTCAGCGAAAATCTCACTTTTGGCAAATCACTCAAAAATGGTGCCAACCGGTTGCAAATGCTCCCCTGAAAGCTTTGGCAGTCGAAACAGAAAGCTTTTTATCACAGGAGAAGAAATCAGCCCTCAATAACTTAACTGGCGGAAAAAGATTTTTTTCAGCAAAAATCTGACTTTTGCCAATTCACTCAAAAATGGTGCCAAACGCTTGCAAATGCTCCCATGAAAGGTTTTGCATTCGAAACAAAAGGCTTTTTATCACAGGAGAAGAAATCAGCCCTCGACAACTTAACCGGCGGAAAAAGATTTTTTTGAAAAAATCCCTAAGCCCCGGGGTCACAATTTCAGCAAAAATCTGACTTTTGGCAAATCACTCAAAAATGGTGCCAAACGCTTGCAAATGCTCCCCTGAAAGGTTTGGCAGTCGAAACAGAGGGCTTTTTATCACAGGAGAAGAAATCAGCCCTCGACAACTTAACCGGTGGAAAAAGATTTTTTTGAAAAAATCCCTAAGCCCCGGGGTCACAATTTCAGCAAAAATCTGACTTTTGGCAAATCACTAAAAATGGTGTCAAACGCTTGCAAATGATCCCCTGAAAGGTTTT
This sequence comes from Podarcis filfolensis, assembly GCF_964270895.1. NCBI lineage: Eukaryota > Metazoa > Chordata > Lepidosauria > Squamata > Lacertidae > Podarcis > Podarcis filfolensis. The sequence continues at coordinate 16,896,639 of NC_139610.1, forward strand.
GCAGTCGAAACAGAAGGCTTTTTATCACAGGAGAAGAAATCAGCCCTCGACAACTTAACCGGCGGAAAAAGATTTTTTTGAAAAAATCCCTAAGCACCCGGGGTCACAATTTCAGCAAAAATCTGACTTTTGGCAATTCACTCAAAAATGGTGCCAACCGGTTGCAAATGCTCCCCTGAAATCTTTGGCAGTCGAAACAGAAGGCTTTTTATCACAGGAGAAGAAATCACCCCTCAATAACATAACTGGCGGAAAAAGATTTTTTTCAGCAAAAATCTGACTTTTGCCAATTCACTCAAAAATGGTGCCAAACGCTTGCAAATGCTCCCATGAAAGGTTTTGCATTCGAAACAAAAGGCTTTTTATCACAGGAGAAGAAATCAGCCCTCGACAACTTAACCGGCGGAAAAAGATTTTTTTGAAAAAATCCCTAAGCCCCGGGGTCACAATTTCAGCAAAAATCTGACTTTTGGCAAATCACTCAAAAATGGTGCCAAACGCTTGCAAATGCTCCCCTGAAAGGTTTGGCAGTCGAAACAGAGGGCTTTTTATCACAGGAGAAGAAATCAGCCCTCGACAACTTAACCGGTGGAAAAAGATTTTTTTGAAAAAATCCCTAAGCCCCGGGGTCACAATTTCAGCAAAAATCTGACTTTTGGCAAATCACTCAAAAATGGTGTCAAACGCTTGCAAATGATCCCCTGAAAGGTTTTGCAGTCGAAACAGAAGGCTTTTTATCACAGGAGAAGAAATCAGCCCTCGACAACTTAACCGGCGGAAAAAGATTTTTTTGAAAAAATCCCTAAGCACCCGGGGTCACAATTTCAGCAAAAATCTGACTTTTGGCAATTCACTCAAAAATGGTGCCAACCGGTTGCAAATGCTCCCCTGAAAGCTTTGGCAGTCAAAACAGAAGGCTTTTTATCACAGGAGAAGAAATCAGCCCTCAATAACTTAACTGGCGGAAAAAGATTTTTTTCAGCAAAAATCTAACTTTTGCCAATTCACTCAAAAATGGTGCCAAACGCTTGCAAATGATCCCCTGAAAGGTTTTGCAGTCGAAACAGAAGGCTTTTTATCACAGGACAAGGAATCAGCCCTCAACAACTTAACCGGCGGAAAAAGATTTTTTTGAAAAAATCCCTAAGCCCCGGGGTCACAATTTCAGCAAAAATCTGACTTTTGGCAAATCACTCAAAAATGGTGCCAAACGCTTGCAAATGCTCCCCTGAAAGGTTTGGCAGTCGAAACAGAGGGCTTTTTATCACAGGACAAGAAATCAGCCCTCAACAACTTAACCGTCGGACAAAGTTTTTCTGAAAAAATCCCTAAGCCCCGGGGTCAAAATTTCAGCAAAAATCTGACTTTTGGCAATTCACTCAAAAATGGTGCCAACCGGTTGCAAATGCTCCCCTGAAAGCTTTGGCAGTCAAAACAGAAGTTTTTTTATCACAGGAGAAGAAATCAGCCCTCAATAACTTAACTGGCGGAAAAAGATTTTTTTCAGCAAAAATCTGACTTTTGGCAAATCACTCAGAAATGGTACCAAAGGCATGCAAATGCTCCCCTGAAAGTTTGACAGTCGAAAAAGAGGGCTTTTTATCACAGGACAAGAAATCAGCCCTCAACAACTTAACCGTCGGACAAAGTTTTTCTGAAAAAATCCCTAAGCCCCGGGGTCAAAATTTCAGCAAAAATCTGACTTTTGGCAATTCACTCAAAAATGGTGCCAACCGGTTGCAAATGCTCCCCTGAAAGCGTTGGCAGTCAAAACAGAAGGCTTTTTATCACAGGAGAAGAAATCAGCCCTTAATAACTTAACTGGCGGAAAAAGACTTTTTTCAGCAAAAATCTGACTTTTGGCAAATCACTCAAAAACGGTGCCAAACGCATGCAAATGCTCCCCTGAACGTTTTGGCAGTCGAAAAAGAGGGCTTTTTATCAGAGGACAAGAAATCAGCCTTCAACAACTTAACCGGCGGACAAAGTTTTTTTGAAAAAATCCCTAAGCCCCGGGGTCACAATTTCAGCAAAAATCTGACTTTTGGCAATGCACTCAAAAATGGTGCCAACCGGTTGCAAATGCTCCCCTGAAATCTTTGGCAGTCGAAACAGAAGGCTTTTTATCACAGGAGAAGAAATCAGCCCTCAATAACTTAACTGGCGGAAAAAGATTTTTTTCAGCAAAAATCTGACTTTTGCCAATTCACTCAAAAATGGTGCCAAACGCTTGCAAATGCTCCCCTGAAAGGTTTTGCAGTCGAAACAGAAGGCTTTTTATCACAGGAGAAGAAATCAGCCCTCAACAACTTAACCGACGGAAAAAGATTTTTTTGAAAAAATCCCTAAGCCCCGGGGTCACAATTTCAGCAAAAATCTGACTTTTGGCAAATCACTCAAAAATGGTGCCAAACGCTTGCAAATGCTCCCCTGAAAGGTTTGGCAGTCGAAACAGAGGGCTTTTTATCACAGGACAAGAAATCAGCCCTCAACAACTTAACCGTCGGACAAAGTTTTTCTGAAAAAATCCCTAAGCCGGGGTCACAATTTCAGCAAAAATCTGACTTTTGGCAAATCACTCAAAAATGGTGCCAAACGCTTGCAAATGCTCTCCTGAAAGGTTTTGCAGTCGAAACAGAAGGCTTTTTATCACAGGAGAAGAAATCAGCCCTCAACAACTTAACCGGCGGAAAAAGATTTTTTTGAAAAAATCCCTAAGCCCCGGGGTCACAATTTCAGCAAAAATATGAATTTTGGCAAATCACTCAAAAATGGTGCCAACCGGTTGCAAATGCTCCCCTGAAAGCTTTGGCAGTCGAAACAGAAAGCTTTTTATCACAGGAGAAGAAATCAGCCCTCAATAACTTAACTTGCGGCAAAAGATTTTTTTCAGCAAAAATCTGACTTTTGGCAAATCACTCAAAAATGGTGCCAACCGGTTGCAAATGCTCCCCTGAAAGCTTTGGCAGTCAAAACAGAAGGCTTTTTATCACAGGACAAGAAATCAGCCTTCAACAACTTAACCGGCGGACAAAGTTTTTTTGAAAAAATCCCTAAGCCCCGGGGTCACAATTTCAGCAAAAATCTGACTTTTGGCAATTCACTCAAAAATGGTGCCAACCGGTTGCAAATGCTCCCCTGAAATCTTTGGCAGTCTAAACAGAAGGCTTTTTATCACAGGAGAAGAAATCAGCCCTGAATAACTTAACTGGCGGAAAAAGATTTTTTTCAGCAAAAATCTGACTTTTGCCAATTCACTCAAAAATGGTGCCAAACGCTTGCAAATGCTCCCCTGAAAGGTTTTGCAGTCGAAACAGAAGGCTTTTTATCACAGGACAAGAAATCAGCCCTCAACAACTTAACCGGCGGGAAAAGATATTTTTGAAAAAATCCCTAAGCCCCGGGGTCACAATTTCAGCAAAAATCTGACTTTTGGCAATTCACTCAAAAATGGTGCCAACCGGTTGCAAATGCTCCCCTGAAAGCTTTGGCAGTCAAAACAGAAGTTTTTTTATCACAGGAGAAGAAATCAGCCCTCAATAACTTAACTGGCGGAAAAAGATTTTTTTCAGCAAAAATCTGACTTTTGGCAAATCACTCAGAAATGGTACCAAAGGCATGCAAATGCTCCCCTGAAAGTTTGACAGTCGAAAAAGAGGGCTTTTTATCACAGGACAAGAAATCAGCCCTCAACAACTTAACCGTCGGACAAAGTTTTTCTGAAAAAATCCCTAAGCCCCGGGGTCAAAATTTCAGCAAAAATCTGACTTTTGGCAATTCACTCAAAAATGGTGCCAACCGGTTGCAAATGCTCCCCTGAAAGCTTTGGCAGTCAAAACAGAAGGCTTTTTATCACAGGAGAAGAAATCAGCCCTTAATAACTTAACTGGCGGAAAAAGATTTTTTTCAGCAAAAATCTGACTTTTGGCAAATCACTCAAAAACGGTGCCAAACGCATGCAAATGCTCCCCTGAACGATTTGGCAGTCGAAAAAGAGGGCTTTTTATCAGAGGACAAGAAACCAGCCTTCAACAACTTAACCGGCGGACAAAGTTTTTTTGAAAAAATCCCTAAGCCCCGGGGTCACAATTTCAGCAAAAATCTGACTTTTGGCAATGCACTCAAAAATGGTGCCAACCGGTTGCAAATGCTCCCCTGAAATCTTTGGCAGTCGAAACAGAAGGCTTTTTATCACAGGAGAAGAAATCAGCCCTCAATAACTTAACTGGCGGAAAAAGATTTTTTTCAGCAAAAATCTGACTTTTGCCAATTCACTCAAAAATGGTGCCAAACGCTTGCAAATGCTCCCCTGAAAGGTTTTGCAGTCGGAACAGAAGGCTTTTTATCACAGGAGAAGAAATCAGCCCTCAACAACTTAACCGACGGAAAAAGATTTTTTTGAAAAAATCCCTAAGCCCCGGGGTCACAATTTCAGCAAAAATCTGACTTTTGGCAAATCACTCAAAAATGGTGCCAAACGCTTGCAAATGCTCCCCTGAAAGGTTTGGCAGTCGAAACAGAGGGCTTTTTATCACAGGACAAGAAATCAGCCCTCAACAACTTAACCGTCGGACAAAGTTTTTCTGAAAAAATCCCTAAGCCGGGGTCACAATTTCAGCAAAAATCTGACTTTTGGCAAATCACTCAAAAATGGTGCCAAACGCTTGCAAATGCTCTCCTGAAAGGTTTTGCAGTCGAAACAGAAGGCTTTTTATCACAGGAGAAGAAATCAGCCCTCAACAACTTAACCGGCGGAAAAAGATTTTTTTGAAAAAATCCCTAAGCCCCGGGGTCACAATTTCAGCAAAAATATGAATTTTGGCAAATCACTCAAAAATGGTGCCAACCGGTTGCAAATGCTCCCCTGAAAGCTTTGGCAGTCGAAACAGAAAGCTTTTTATCACAGGAGAAGAAATCAGCCCTCAATAACTTAACTTGCGGCAAAAGATTTTTTTCAGCAAAAATCTGACTTTTGGCAAATCACTCAAAAATGGTGCCAACCGGTTGCAAATGCTCCCCTGAAAGCTTTGGCAGTCAAAACAGAAGGCTTTTTATCACAGGACAAGAAATCAGCCTTCAACAACTTAACCGGCGGACAAAGTTTTTTTGAAAAAATCCCTAAGCCCCGGGGTCACAATTTCAGCAAAAATCTGACTTTTGGCAATTCACTCAAAAATGGTGCCAACCGGTTGCAAATGCTCCCCTGAAATCTTTGGCAGTCTAAACAGAAGGCTTTTTATCACAGGAGAAGAAATCAGCCCTGAATAACTTAACTGGCGGAAAAAGATTTTTTTCAGCAAAAATCTGACTTTTGCCAATTCACTCAAAAATGGTGCCAAACGCTTGCAAATGCTCCCCTGAAAGGTTTTGCAGTCGAAACAGAAGGCTTTTTATCACAGGACAAGAAATCAGCCCTCAACAACTTAACCGGCGGGAAAAGATATTTTTGAAAAAATCCCTAAGCCCCGGGGTCACAATTTCAGCAAAAATCTGACTTTTGGCAATTCACTCAAAAATGGTGCCAACCGGTTGCAAATGCTCCCCTGAAATCTTTGGCAGTCGAAACAGAAGGCTTTTTATCACAGGAGAAGAAATCAGCTCTCAATAACATAACTGGCGGAAAAAGATTTTTTTCAGCAAAAATCTGACTTTTGCCAATTCACTCAAAAATGGTGCCAAACGCATGCAAATGCTCCCCTGAAAGGTTTGGCAGTCGAAACAGAAGGCTTTTTATCACAGGAGAAGAAATCAGCCCTCTACAACTTAACCGGCGAAAAAAGATTTTTTTGAAAAAATCCCTATGCCCCGGGGTCACAATTTCAGCAAAAACCTGAGTTTTGCCAATTCACTCAAAAATGGTGCCAAACGCATGCAAATGCTCCCCTGAACGTTTTGGCAGTCGAAACAGAGGGCTTTTTATCACAGGAGAAGAAATCAGCCCTCGACAACTTAACCGGCGGACAAAGTTTTTCTGAAAAAATCCCTAAGCCCCGGGGGTCACAATTTCAGCAAAAATGTGACTTTTGGCAATTCGCTTAAAAATGGTCCCAAAGGCTTGCAAATGCTCCCCTGAAAGCTTTGGCGATGCAAACAGAAGGTGTTTTATCACAGGACAAGAAATCAGCCTTCAATAACTTAACTGGCGGAAAAAGATTTTTTTCAGCAAAAATCTGACTTTTGGCAAATCACTCAAAAATGGTGCCAAACGCTTGCAAATGATCCCCTGAAAGGTTTTGCAGTCGAAACAGAAGGCTTTTTATCACAGGAGAAGAAATCAGCCCTCGACAACTTAACCGGCGGAAAAAGATTTTTTGAAAAAATCCCAAAGCCCCGGGGTCACAATTTAAGCAAAAATCTGTCTTTTGGCAAATCACTCAAAAATGGTCCCAAACGCTTGGAAATGCTCCCCTGAAAGGTTTTGCAGTCAAAACAGAAGGCTTTTTATCACAGGAGAAGAAAACAGCCCTCAATAACTTAACTGGCGGAAAAAGATTTTTTCAGCAAAAATCTGACTTTTGGCAAATCACTCAAAAACGGTGCCAAACGCTTGCAAATGCTCCCCTAAAAGGTTTTGCAGTCGAAACAGAAGGCTTTTTATCACAGGAGAAGAAATCAGCCCTCAACAACTTAACCGGCGGAAAAAGATTTTTTTGAAAAAATCCCTAAGACCCGGGGTCACAATTTCAGCAAAAATATGAATTTTGGCAAATCACTCAAAAATGGTGCCAAACGCTTGCAAATGCTCCCCTAAAAGGTTTTGCGGTCGAAACTGAAGTCTTTTTATCACAGGAGAAGAAATCAGCCCTCGACAACTTAACCGGCGGAAAAAGATTTTTTGAAAAAATCCCAAAGCCCCGGGGTCACAATTTCAGCAAAAATCTGACTTTTGGCAAATCACTCAAAAATGGTGCCAAACGCTTGCAAATGCTCCCCTGAAAGGTTTGGCAGTCGAAAAAGAGGGTTTTTTATCACAGGACAAGAAATCAGCCCTCAACAACTTAACCGTCGGACAAAGTTTTTCTGAAAAAATCCCTAAGCCCCGGGGTCAAAATTTCAGCAAAAATCTGACTTTTGGCAATTCACTCAAAAATGGTGCCAACCAGTTGCAAATGCTCCCCTGAAATCTTTGGCAGTCAAAACAGAAGGCTTTTTATCACAGGAGAAGAAAACAGCCCTCAATAACTTAACTGGCGGAAAAAGATTTTTTTCAGCAAAAATCTGACTTTTGCCAATTCACTCAAAAATGGTGCCAAACGATTGCAAATGCTCCCCTGAAAGGTTTTGCAGTCGAAACAGAAGGCTTTTTATCACAGGAGAAGAAATCAGCCCTCAACAACTTAACCGGCGAAAAAGATTTTTTTGAAAAAATCCCTAAGCCGGGGTCACAATTTCAGCAAAAATCTGATTTTTGGCAAATCACTCAAAAATGGTGCCAAACGCTTGCAAATGATCCCCTGAAAGGTCTTGCAGTCGAAACAGAAGGCTTTTTATCACAGGAGAAGAAATCAGCCCTCGACAACTTAACCGTATGAAAAAGATTTTTTTGAAAAAATCCCTAAGCCGGGGTCACAATTTCAGCAAAAATCTGACTTTTGGCAATTCACTCAAAAATGGTGCCAACCGGTTGCAAATGCTCCCCTGAAAGCTTTGGCAGTCGAAAAAGAGGGCTTTTTATCACAGGACAAGAAATCAGCCCTCAACAACTTAACCGTCGGACAAAGTTTTTCTGAAAAAATCCCTAAGCCCCGGGGTCAAAATTTCAGCAAAAATCTGACTTTTGGCAATTCACTCAAAAATGGTGCCAACCGGTTGCAAATGCTCCCCTGAAAGCTTTGGCAGTCAAAACAGAAGGCTTTTTATCACAGGAGAAGAAATCAGCCCTCAATAACTTAACTGGCGGAAAAAGATTTTTTTCAGCAAAAATCTGACTTTTGGCAAATCACTCAAAAACGGTGCCAAACGCATGCAAATGCTCCCCTGAACGTTTTGGCAGTCGAAAAAGAGGGCTTTTTATCACAGGACAAGAAATCAGCCTTCAACAACTTAACCGGCGGACAAAGTTTTTTTGAAAAAATCCCTAAGCCGGGGTCACAATTTCAGCAAAAATCTGACTTTTGGCAAATCACTCAAAAATGGTGCCAAACGCTTGCAAATGATCCCCTGAAAGGTCTTGCAGTCGAAACAGAAGGCTTTTTATCACAGGAGAAGAAATCAGCCCTCGACAACTTAACCGTATGAAAAAGATTTTTTTGAAAAAATCCCTAAGCCGGGGTCACAATTTCAGCAAAAATCTGACTTTTGGCAATTCACTCAAAAATGGTGCCAACCGGTTGCAAATGCTCCCCTGAAAGGTTTGGCAGTCGAAAAAGAGGGCTTTTTATCACAGGACAAGAAATCAGCCCTCAACAACTTAACCGTCGGACAAAGTTTTTCTGAAAAAATCCCTAAGCCCCGGGGTCAAAATTTCAGCAAAAATCTGACTTTTGGCAATTCACTCAAAAATGGTGCCAACCGGTTGCAAATGCTCCCCTGAAAGCTTTGGCAGTCAAAACAGAAGGCTTTTTATCACAGGAGAAGAAATCAGCCCTCAATAACTTAACTGGCGGAAAAAGATTTTTTTCAGCAAAAATCTGACTTTTGGCAAATCACTCAAAAACGGTGCCAAACGCATGCAAATGCTCCCCTGAACGTTTTGGCAGTCGAAAAAGAGGGCTTTTTATCACAGGACAAGAAATCAGCCTTCAACAACTTAACCGGCGGACAAAGTTTTTTTGAAAAAATCCCTAAGCCGGGGTCACAATTTCAGCAAAAATCTGACTTTTGGCAAATCACTCAAAAATGGTGCCAAACGCTTGCAAATGATCCCCTGAAAGGTCTTGCAGTCGAAACAGAAGGCTTTTTATCACAGGAGAAGAAATCAGCCCTCGACAACTTAACCGTATGAAAAAGATTTTTTTGAAAAAATCCCTAAGCCGGGGTCACAATTTCAGCAAAAATCTGACTTTTGGCAATTCACTCAAAAATGGTGCCAACCGGTTGCAAATGCTCCCCTGAAAGGTTTGGCAGTCGAAAAAGAGGGTTTTTTATCACAGGACAAGAAATCAGCCCTCAACAACTTAACCGTCGGACAAAGTTTTTCTGAAAAAATCCTTAAGCCCCGGGGTCAAAATTTCAGCAAAAATCTGACTTTTGGCAATTCACTCAAAAATGGTGCCAACCGGTTGCAAATGCTCCCCTGAAAGCTTTGGCAGTCAAAACAGAAGGCTTTTTATCACAGGAGAAGAAATCAGCCCTCAATAACTTAACTGGCGGAAAAAGATTTTTTTCAGCAAAAATCTGACTTTTGGCAAATCACTCAAAAACGGTGCCAAACGCATGCAAATGCTCCCCTGAACGTTTTGGCAGTCGAAAAAGAGGGCTTTTTATCACAGGACAAGAAATCAGCCTTCAACAACTTAACCGGCGGACAAAGTTTTTTTGAAAAAATCCCTAAGCACCGGAGTCACAATTTCAGCAAAAATCTGACTTTTGGCAATTCACTCAAAAATGGTGCCAACCAGTTGCAAATGCTCCCCTGAAATCTTTGGCAGTCAAAACAGAAGGCTTTTTATCACAGGAGAAGAAAACAGCCCTCAATAACTTAACTGGCGGAAAAAGATTTTTTTCAGCAAAAATCTGACTTTTGCCAATTCACTCAAAAATGGTGCCGAACGATTGCAAATGCTCCCCTGAAAGGTTTTGCAGTCGAAACAGAAGGCTTTTTATCACAGGAGAAGAAATCAGCCCTCAACAACTTAACCGGCGAAAAAGATTTTTTTGAAAAAATCCCTAAGCCGGGGTCACAATTTCAGCAAAAATCTGACTTTTGGCAAATCACTCAAAAATGGTGCCAAACGCTTGCAAATGATCCCCTGAAAGGTCTTGCAGTCGAAACAGAAGGCTTTTTATCACAGGAGAAGAAATCAGCCCTCGACAACTTAACCGTATGAAAAAGATTTTTTTGAAAAAATCCCTAAGCCGGGGTCACAATTTCAGCAAAAATCTGACTTTTGGCAATTCACTCAAAAATGGTGCCAACCGGTTGCAAATGCTCCCCTGAAAGGTTTGGCAGTCGAAAAAGAGGGCTTTTTATCACAGGACAAGAAATCAGCCCTCAACAACTTAACCGTCGGACAAAGTTTTTCTGAAAAAATCCCTAAGCCCCGGGGTCAAAATTTCAGCAAAAATCTGACTTTTGGCAATTCACTAAAAAATGGTGCCAACCGGTTGCAAATGCTCCCCTGAAATCTTTGGCAGTCGAAACAGAAGGCTTTTTATCACAGGAGAAGAAATCAGCCCTCAATAACTTAACTGGCGGAAAAAGATTTTTTTCAGCAAAAATCTGACTTTTGCCAATTCACTCAAAAATGGTGCCAAACGCTTGCAAATGCTCCCCTGAAATGTTTTGCAGTCGAAACAGAAGGCTTTTTATCACAGGAGAAGAAATCAGCCCTCAACAACTTAACCGGCGGAAAAAGATTTTTTTGGAAAAATCCCTAAGCCCCGGGGTCACAATTTCAGCAAAAATCTGACTTTTGGCAATTCACTCAAAAATGGTGCCAAACGCTTGCAAATGCTCCCCTGAAAGGTTTGGCAGTCGAAACAGAGGGCTTTTTATCACAGGACAAGAAATCAGCCCTCAACAACTTAACCGTCGGACAAAGTTTTTCTGAAAAAATCCCTAAGCCCCGGGGTCAAAATTTCAGCAAAAATCTGACTTTTGGCAATTCACTCAAAAATCGTGCCAACTGGTTGCAAATGCTCCCCTGAAAGCTTTGGCAGTCAAAACAGAAGGCTTTTTATCACAGGAGAAGAAATCAGCCCACAATAACTTAACTGGCGGAAAAAGATTTTTTTCAGCAAAAATCTGACTTTTGCCAATTCACTCAAAAATGGTGCCAAACGCATGCAAATGCTCCCCTGAAAGGTTTGGCAGTCGAAACAGAAGGCTTTTTATCACAGGAGAAGAAATCAGCCCTCGACAACTTAACCGTATGAAAAAGATTTTTTTGAAAAAATCCCTAAGCCGGGGTCACAATTTCAGCAAAAATCTGACTTTTGGCAATTCACTCAAAAATGGTGCCAACCGGTTGCAAATGCTCCCCTGAAAGCTTTGGCAGTCGAAAAAGAGGGCTTTTTATCACAGGACAAGAAATCAGCCCTCAACAACTTAACCGTCGGACAAAGTTTTTCTGAAAAAATCCCTAAGCCCCGGGGTCAAAATTTCAGCAAAAATCTGACTTTTGGCAATTCACTCAAAAATGGTGCCAACCGGTTGCAAATGCTCCCCTGAAATCTTTGGCAGTCGAAACAGAAGGCTTTTTATCACAGGAGAAGAAATCAGCCCTCAATAACTTAACTGGCGGAAAAAGATTTTTTTCAGCAAAAATCTGACTTTTGCCAATTCACTCAAAAATGGTGCCAAACGCTTGCAAATGCTCCCCTGAAATGTTTTGCAGTCGAAACAGAAGGCTTTTTATCACAGGAGAAGAAATCAGCCCTCAACAACTTAACCGGCGGAAAAAGATTTTTTTGGAAAAATCCCTAAGCCCCGGGGTCACAATTTCAGCAAAAATCTGACTTTTGGCAATTCACTCAAAAATGGTGCCAAACGCTTGCAAATGCTCCCCTGAAAGGTTTGGCAGTCGAAACAGAGGGCTTTTTATCACAGGACAAGTAATCAGCCCTCAACAACTTAACCGTCGGACAAAGTTTTTCTGAAAAAATCCCTAAGCCCCGGGGTCAAAATTTCAGCAAAAATCTGACTTTTGGCAATTCACTCAAAAATCGTGCCAACTGGTTGCAAATGCTCCCCTGAAAGCTTTGGCAGTCAAAACAGAAGGCTTTTTATCACAGGAGAAGAAATCAGCCCACAATAACTTAACTGGCGGAAAAAGATTTTTTTCAGCAAAAATCTGACTTTTGCCAATTCACTCAAAAATGGTGCCAAACGCATGCAAATGCTCCCCTGAAAGGTTTGGCAGTCGAAACAGAAGGCTTTTTATCACAGGAGAAGAAATCAGCCCTCTACAACTTAACCGGCGGAAAAAGATTTTTTTGAAAAAATCCCTAAGCCCCGGGGTCACAAAATTTCAGCAAAAACCTGAGTTTTGCCAATTCACTCAAAAATGGTGCCAAACGCATGCAAATGCTCCCCTGAACGTTTTGGCAGTCGAAACAGAGGGCTTTTTATCACAGGAGAAGAAATCAGCCCTCGACAACTTAACCGGCGGACAAAGTTTTTCTGAAAAAATCCCTAAGCCCCGGGGTCACAATTTCAGCAAAAATGTGACTTTTGGCAATTCGCTTAAAAATGGTCCCAAAGGCTTGCAAATGCTCCCCCGAAAGCTTTGGCGATGCAAACAGAAGGTGTTTTATCACAGGACAAGAAATCAGCCTTTAATAACTTAACTGGCGGAAAAAGATTTTTTTCAGCAAAAATCTGACTTTTGGCAAATCACTCAAAAATGGTGCCAAATGCTTGCAAATGATCCCCTGAAAGGTTTTGCAGTCGAAACAGAAGGCTTTTTATCACAGGAGAAGAAATCAGCCCTCGACAACTTAACCGGCGGAAAAAGATTTTTTGAAAAAATCCCAAAGCACCGGGGTCACAATTTAAGCAAAAATCTGTCTTTTCGCAAATCACTCAAAAATGGTCCCAAACGCTTGGAAATGCTCCCCTGAAAGGTTTTGCAGTCGAAACAGAAGGCTTTTTATCACAGGACAAGAAATCAGCCCTCGACAACTTAAACGGCGCTCAAAGTTTTTTTGAAAAAATCACTGAGCCCCGGGGTCACAATTTCAGCAGAAATCTGACTTTTGGCAATTCACTCAAAAATGGTGCCAACAGGTTGCAAATACTCCCCTGAAAGCTTTGGCAGTCAAAACAGAAGGCTTTTTATCACAGGAGAAGAAATCAGCCCTCAATAACTTAACTGGCGGAAAAAGATTTTTTCAGCAAAAATCTGACTTTTGGCAAATCACTCAAAAACGGTGCCAAACGCTTGCAAATGCTCCCCTAAAAGGTTTTGCAGTCGAAACAGAAGGCTTTTTATCACAGGAGAAGAAATCAGCCCTCAACAACTTAACCGGCGGAAAAAGATTTTTTTGAAAAAATCCCTAAGACCCGGGGTCACAATTTCAGCAAAAATATGAATTTTGGCAAATCACTCAAAAATGGTGCCAAACGCTTGCAAATGCTCCCCTGAAATGTTTTGCAGTCGAAACAGAAGGCTTTTTATCACAGGAGAAGAAATCAGCCCTCAACAACTTAACCGGCGGAAAAAGATTTTTTTGGAAAAATCCCTACGCCCCGGGGTCACAATTTCAGCAAAAATCTGACTTTTGGCAATTCAATCAAAAATGGTGCCAAACGCTTGCAAATGCTCCCCTGAAAGGTTTGGAAGTCGAAACAGAGGGCTTTTTATCACAGGACAAGAAATCAGCCCTCAACAACTTAACCGTCGGACAAAGTTTTTCTGAAAAAATCCCTAAGCCCCGGGGTCAAAATTTCAGCAAAAATCTGACTTTTGGCAATTCACTCAAAAATCGTGCCAACTGGTTGCAAATGCTCCCCTGAAAGCTTTGGCAGTCAAAACAGAAGGCTTTTTATCACAGGAGAAGAAATCATCCCACAATAACTTAACTGGCGGAAAAAGATTTTTTTCAGCAAAAATCTGACTTTTGCCAATTCACTCAAAAATGGTGCCAAACGCATTCAAATGCTCCCCTGAAAGGTTTGGCAGTCGAAACAGAAGGCTTTTTATCACAGGAGAAGAAATCAGCCCTCTACAACTTAACCGGCGGAAAAAGATTTTTTTGAAAAAATCCCTAAGCCCCGGGGTCACAATTTCAGCAAAAACCTGAGTTTTGCCAATTCACTCAAAAATGGTGCCAAACGCATGCAAATGCTCCCCTGAACGTTTTGGCAGTCGAAACAGAGGGCTTTTTATCACAGGAGAAGAAATCAGCCCTCGACAACTTAACCGGCGGACAAAGTTTTTCTGAAAAAATCCCTAAGCCCCGGGGTCACAATTTCAGCAAAAATGTGACTTTTGGCAATTCGCTTAAAAATGGTCCCAAAGGCTTGCAAATGCTCCCCTGAAAGCTTTGGCGATGCAAACAGAAGGTATTTTATCACAGGACAAGAAATCAGCCTTCAATAACTTAACTGGCGGAAAAAGATTTTTTTCAGCAAAAATCTGACTTTTGGCAAATCACTCAAAAATGGTGCCAAATGCTTGCAAATGATCCCCTGAAAGGTTTTGCAGTCGAAACAGAAGGCTTTTTATCACAGGAGAAGAAATCAGCCCTCGACAACTTAACCGGCGGAAAAAGATTTTTTGAAAAAATCCCAAAGCCCCGGGGTCACAATTTAAGCAAAAATCTGTCTTTTGGCAAAGCACTCAAAAATGGTCCCAAACGCTTGGAAATGCTCCCCTGAAAGGTTTTGCAGTCGAAACAGAAGGCTTTTTATCACAGGACAAGAAATCAGCCCTCGACAACTTAAACGGCGCTCAAAGTTTTTTTGAAAAAATCACTGAGCCACAATTTCAGCAGAAATCTGACTTTTGGCAATTCACTCAAAAATGGTGCCAACCGGTTGCAAATACTCCCCTGAAAGCTTTGGCAGTCAAAACAGAAGGCTTTTTATCACAGGAGAAGAAATCAGCCCTCAATAACTTAACTGGCGGAAAAAGATTTTTTCAGCAAAAATCTGACTTAAGGCAAATCACTCAAAAACGGTGCCAAACGCTTGCAAATGCTCCCCTAAAAGGTTTTGCAGTCGAAACAGAAGGCTTTTTATCACAGGAGAAGAAATCAGCCCTCAACAACTTAACCGGCGGAAAAAGATTTTTTTGAAAAAATCCCTAAGACCCGGGGTCACAATTTCAGCAAAAATATGAATTTTGGCAAATCACTCAAAAATGGTGCCAAACGCTTGCAAATGCTCCCCTAAAAGGTTTTGCAGTCGAAACAGAAGTCTTTTTATCACAGGAGAAGAAATCAGCCCTCGACAACTTAACCGGCGGAAAAAGATTTTTTGAAAAAATCCCAAAGCCCCGGGGTCACAATTTAAGCAAAAATCTGACTTTTGGCAAATCACTCAAAAATGGTGCCAAACGCTTGGAAATGCTCCATTGAAAGCTTTGGCAGTCGAAACAGAAGGCTTTTTATGACAGGAGAAAAAATCAGCCCTCAACAACTTAACCGGCGGAAAAAGATTTTTTTGAAAAAATCCCTAAGCCCCGGGGTCACAATTCCAGCAAAAATCTGACTTTTGGCAAATCACTCAAAAATGGTGCCAAACGCTTGCAAATGATCCCCTGAAAGGTTTTGCAGTCGAAACAGAAGGCTTTTTATCACAGGAGAAGAAATCAGCCCTCAATAATTCAACCGGCGGAAAAAGATTTTTTGAAAAAATCACTGAGCCACAATTTCAGCAGAAATCTGACTTTTGGCAATTCACTCAAAAATGGTGCCAACCGGTTGCAAATACTCCCCTGAAAGCTTTGGCAGTCAAAACAGAAGGCTTTTTATCACAGGAGAAGAAATCAGCCCTCAATAACTTAACTGGCGGAAAAAGATTTTTTCAGCAAAAATCTGACTTAAGGCAAATCACTCAAAAACGGTGCCAAACGCTTGCAAATGCTCCCCTAAAAGGTTTTGCAGTCGAAACAGAAGGCTTTTTATCACAGGAGAAGAAATCAGCCCTCGACAACTTAACCGGCGGAAAAAGATTTTTTTGAAAAAATCCCTAAGCCCCGGGGTCACAATTCCAGCAAAAATATGACTTTTGGCAAATCACTCAAAAATGGTGCCAAACGCTTGGAAATGCTCCCCTGAAAGGTTTTGCAGTCGAAACAGAAGGCTTTTTATCACAGGAGAAGAAATCAGCCCTCAACAACTTAACCGGCGGAAAAAGATTTTTTTGAAAAAATCCCTAAGCCCCGGGGTCGCAATTTCAGCAAAAATCTGACGTTTGCCAATTCACTCAAAAATGGTACCAAACGCATGCAAATGCTCCGCTGAACGTTTTGGCAGTCGAAACAGGGGGCTTTTTATCACAGGACAAGAAATCAGCCCTCAACAACTTAACCGGCGGACAAAGTTTTTATGAAAAAATCCCTAAGCCCCGGGATCACAATTTCAGCAAAAATCTGACTTTTGGCAATTCACTCAAAAATGGTGCCAACCGGTTGCAAATGCTCCCCTGAAAGGTTTTGCTGTCGAAACAGAAGTCTTTTTATCACAGGAGAAGAAATCAGCCCTCGACAACTTAACCGGCGAAAAAGGTTTTTTTGAAAAAATCCCTAAGCCCCAGGGTCACAATTTCAGCAAAAATCTGAATTTTGGCAAATCACTCAAAAATGGTGCCAAACGCTTGCAAATGCTCCCCTGAAAGGTTTTGCAGTCGAAACAGAAGGCTTTTTATCACAGGAGAAGAAATCAGCCATCGACAACTTAACCGGCGGAAAAAGATTTTCTGAAAAAATCCCTAAGCCCCGGGGTCACAATTTCAAGAAAAATCTGACTTTTGGCAATTCGCTCAAAAATGGTGCCAAAGGCTTGCAAATGCTCCCCTGAAAGCTTTGGCGATGCAAACAGAAGGTGTTTTATCACAGGACAAGAAATCAGCCCTCAACAACTTAACCGGCGGACAAAGTTTTTTTGAAAAAATCCCTAAGCCCCGGGGTCACAATTTCAGCAAAAATATGACTATTGGCAATTCACTCAAAAATGGTGCCAAACGCTTGCAAATGCTCCCCTGAAAGCTTTGGCAGTCGAAACAGAAGGCTTTTTATCACAGGAGAAGAAATCAGGCATCAATAAATTAACTGGCGGAAAAAGATTTTTTTCAGCAAAAATCTGACTTTTGGCAAATCACTCAGAAACGGTGCCAAACGCTTGCAAATCCTTCCCTAAAAGGTTTTGCTGTCGAAACAGAAGGCTTTTTATCACAGGAGTAGAAGTCAGCCCTCAACAACTTAACCGGCGGAAAAAGATTTTTTTGAAAAAATCCCTAAGCTCTGGGTTCAAAATTTCTGCAAAAATTTGACTTTTGCCAATTCACTCAAAAAGGGTGCCAAACGCTTGCAAATGCTCCCCTGAAAGCTTTAGCAGTCGAAACAGAAGGCTTTTTATCACTGGAGTAGATATCAGCCCTCAACAACTTAACCGGCGGAAAAAGATTTTTTTGACAAAATCCCTAAGTCCCGGGGTCACAATTTCTGCAAAAATATGACTTTTGGCAATTCACTCAAAAATGGTTACAACCGGTTGCAAATGCTCCCCTGAAAGCTTTGGCAGTCGAAACAGAAGGCTTTTTATCACAGGAGAAGAAATCAGGCCTCAATAAATTAACTGGCGGAAAAAGATTTTTTTCAGGAAAAATCTGACTTTTGGCAAATCACTCAAAAACGGTGCCAAACGCTTGCAAATGCTCCCGTAAAAGGTTTTGCTGTCGAAACAAAAGTCTTTTTATCACAGGAGAAGAAATCAGTCCTCGACAACTTATCCGGCGGAAAAAGATTTTTTGAAAAAATCCCTAAGATCCGGGTTCAAAATTTCTGCAAAAATCTGATTTCTGCCAGTTCACTCAAAAATGGTGCCAACCGGTTGCAAATGCTCCCCTGAAAGCTTTGGCAGTCGAAACAGAAGGCTTTTTATCACAGGAGAAGAAATCAGCCCTCAACAACTTAACTGGCGGAAAAAGATTTTTTTCAGCACAAATCTGACTTTTGGCAAATCACTCAAAAATGGTGCCAAACGCTTGAAAATGCTCCCCTGAAAGGTTTTGCAGTCGAAACAGAACGCTTTTTATCACAGGGCAAGAAATCAGCCCTCGACAACTTAACGGGCTTAAAAAGATTTTTTTGAAAAAATCCCTAAGCTCTGGGTTCAAAATTTCTGCAAAAATCTGACTTTTGCCAATTCACTCAAAAAGGGTGCCAAACGCTTGCAAATTCTCCCCTGAAAGGTTTTGCAGTCGAAACAGAAGGTGTTTTATCACAGGACAAGAAATCAGCCCCGGGGTCACAATTTCAGCAAAAATCTGTTTTTTGGCAAATCACTCATAAATGGTGCCAAACGCTTGCAAATGCTCCCTGCCCGGGGTCACAATTTCAGCAAAAATCTAACTTTTGGCAAATCACTCAAAAACGATGCCAAACGCTTGCAAATGCTATCCTGAAAGTTTCGGCAGTCGAAACAGAAGGCTTTTTATCACAGGAGAAGAAATCAGCCCTCAACAACTTAACCGGCGGAAAAAGATTTTTTTGAAAAAATCCCTAAGTCCCGGGGTCACAATTTCAGCAAAAATCTGAATTTCGGCAAATCACTCAAAAATGGTGCCAAACGCTTGCAAATGCTCCCCTGAAAGGTTTTGTAGTCGAAACAGAAGGCTTTTTATCACACGAGAAGAAAACAGCCCTCGACAACTTAACCGGCGGAAAAAGATTTTTTGAAAAAATCCCTAAGCCCCGGGGTCACAATTTCAGCAAAAATCTGACTTTTGGCAAATAACTCAAAAATGGTGCCAAGAGCTTGAAAATGCTCCCCTGAAAGGTTTTGCAGTCGAAACAGAACGCTTTTTATCACAGGGCAAGAAATCAGCCCTCGACAACTTAACGGGCTTAAAAAGATTTTTTTGAAAAAATCCCTAAGCTCTGGGTTCAAAATTTCTGCAAAAATCTGACTTTTGCCAATTCACTCAAAAAGGGTGCCAAACGCTTGCAAATTCTCCCCTGAAAGGTTTTGCAGTCGAAACAGAAGGCGTTTTATCACAGGACAAGAAATCAGCCCCGGGGTCACAATTTCAGCAAAAATCTGATTTTTGGCAAATCACTCAAAAATGGTGCCAAACGCTTGCAAATGCTCCCCTGAAAGCTTTGGCAGTCTAAACAGAAGGCTTTTTATCACAGGAGTAGAAATCAGCCCTCAACAACTTAACCGGCGGAAAAAGATTTTTTTGAAAAAATCCCTAAGCCACAATTTCAGCAAAAATCTGACTTTTGGCAATTCGCTCAAAAATGGTGCCCAACGCTTGCAAATGCTCCCCTAAAAGGTTTTGCAGTCGAAACAGAAGGCTTTTTATCACAGGAGAAGAAATCAGCCCTCAACAACTTAACCGGCGGAAAAAGATTTTTTTGAAAAAATCCCTCAGACCCGGGGTCACAATTTCAGCAAAAATATGAATTTTGGCAAATCACTCAAAAATGGTGCCAAACGCTTGCAAATGCTCCCCTAAAACGTTTTGCAGTCGAAACAGAAGTCTTTTTATCACAGGAGAAGAAATCAGCCCTCGACAACTTAACCGGCGGAAAAAGATTTTTTGAAAAAATCCCAAAGCCCCGGGGTCACAATTTAAGCAAAAATCTGACTTTTGGCAAATCACTCAAAAATGGTGCCAAACGCTTACAAATGCTCCCCTGAAAGCTTTGGCAGTCGAAACAGAAGGCTTTTTATCACAGGAGAAGTAATCAGCCCTCGACAACTTAACCCGCGGAAAAAGATTTTCTGAAAAAATCCCTAAGCCCCGGGGTCACAATTTCAGCAAAAATCTGACTTTTGGCAATTCGCTCAAAAATGGTGCCAAAGGCTTGCAAATGCTCCCCTGAAAGCTTTGGCGATGCAAACAGAAGGTGTTTTATCACAGGACAAGAAATCAGCCCTCAACAACTTAACCGGCGAACAATTTTTTTTTGAAAAAATCCCTAAGCCCCGGGGTCACAATTTCAGCAAAAATATGACTATTGGCAATTCACTCAAAAATGGTGCCAAACGCTCACAAATGCTCCCCTGAAAGCTTTGGCAGTCGAAACAGAAGGCTTTTTATAACAGGAGAAGAAATCAGGCCTCAATAAATTAACTGGCGGAAAAAGATTTTTTTTCAGCAAAAATCTGACTTTTGGCAAATCACTCAGAAACCGTGCCAAACGCTTGCAAATCCTCCCCTAAAAGGTTTTGCTGTCGAAACAGAAGGCTTTTTATCACAGGATAAGAAATCAGCCCTCGACAACTTAACCGGTGGAAAAAGATTTTTTTGAAAAAATCCCTAAGGCCCGGGGTCAGAATTTCAGCAAAAACTTGAGTTTTACCAAATGACTCAAAAATGGTGCCAAACGCTTGCAAATGCTCCCCTGAAAGGTTTTGCAGTCGAAACAGAAGGCTTTTTATCACAGGAGAAGAAATCAGCCCTCGACAACTTAAACGGCGGAAAAAGATTTTTTGGAAAAATCCCTAAGCCCCGGGGTCACAATTTCAGCAAAAATCTGACTTTTGGCAATTCACTCAAAAATGGTGCCAACCGGTTGCAAATGCTCCCCTGAAAGCTTTGGCAGTCGAAACAGAGTGAAGGAGAAGAAATCAGGCCTCAATAAATTAACTGGCGGAAAAAGATTTTTTTCAGCAAAAATCTGACTTTTGGCAAATCACTCAGAAACGGTGCCAAAGGTTTTGCAGTCGAAACAGAACGCTTTTTATCACAGGGCAAGAAATCAGCCCTCGACAACTTAACGGGCTTAAAAAGATTTTTTTGAAAAAATCCCTAAGCTCTGCGTTCAAAATTTCTGCAAAAATTTGACTTTTGCCAATTCACTCAAAAAGGGTGCCAAACGCTTGCAAATTCTCCCCTGAAAGGTTTTGCAGGCGAAACAGAAGGCGTTTTATCACAGGACAAGAAATCAGCCCCGGGGTCACAATTTCAGCAAAAATCTGACTTTTGGCAATTCACTCAAAAATGGTGCCAACCGGTTGCAAATGCTCCCCTGAAAGCTTTGGCAGTCGAAACAGAAGGCTTTTTATCACAGGAGAAGAAGTCAGCCCTCAACAACTTAACTGGCGGAAAAAGATTTTTTTCAGCAAAAATCTGACTTTTGGCAAATCACTCAGAAACGGTGCCAAACGCTTGCAAATGCTCCCCTAAAAGGTTTTGCAGTCGAAACAGAACGCTTTTTATCACAGGGCAAGAAATCAGCCCTCGACAACTTAACGGGCTTAAAAAGATTTTTTTGAAATAATCCCTAAGCTCTGCGTTCAAAATTTCTGCAAAAATCTGACTTTTGCCAATTCACTCAAAAAGGGTGCCAAACGCTTGCAAATTCTGCCCTGAAAGGTTTTGCAGTCGAAACAGAGGGCGTTTTATCACAGGACAAGAAATCAGCCCCGGGGTCACAATTTCAGCAAAAATCTGACTTTTGGCAAATCACTCAAAAACGATGCCAAACGCTTGCAAATGCTGGCCTGAAAGCTTTGGCAGTCGAAACAGAATGCTTTTTATCACAGGAGTAGAAATCAGCCCTCAACAACTTAACCGGTGGAAAAAGATTTTTTTGAAAAAATTCCTAATCCCCGGGGTCACAATTTCAGGAAAAATCTGACTTTCGGGAATTAACTCAAAGATGGTGCCAAACGCTGGCAAATGCTGCCGTGAAAGGTCTGCCAATCGAAACACAAGGCTTCTTATGACAGGACAAGAAATCAACCCTCAACAACTTAACTGGCGGACAAAGATTTTTTTCAGCAAAAATCTGACTTTTGGCAAATCACTCAAAAACGGTGCCAAACGCTTGCAAATGCTCCCCTAAAAGGTTTTGCTGTCGAAAAAGAAGTCTTTTTATCACAGGAGAAGAAATCAGTCCTCGACAACTTAACCGGCGGAAAAAGATTTTTTTGAAAAAATCCCTAAGATCCGGGTTCAAAATTTCTGCAAAAATCTGATTTCTGCCAGTTCACTCAAAAATGGTGCCAAACACTTGCAAATGCTCCCCTGAACGTTTTGGCAGTCGAAACAGAGGGCTTTTTATCACAGGACAAGAAATCAGCCCTCAACAACTTAACCGGCGGACAAAGTTTTTTTGAAAAAATCCCTAAGCCCCGGGGTCACAATTTCAGCAAAAATATGACTTTTGGCAATTCACTCAAAAATGGTGCCAACCGGTTGCAAATGCTCCCCTGAAAGCTTTGGCAGTCGAAACAGAAGGCTTTTTATCACAGGACAAGAAATCAGCCCTCAACAACTTAACTGGCGGAAAAAGATTTCTTTGAAAAAATCCCTAAGCTCCGGGTTCAAAATTTCTACAAAAATCTGTCTTTGCCAATTCACTCGAAAATTGTGCCAAACGCTTGAAAATTCTCTGAAAGGTTTTGCAGTCGAAACAGAAGGCGTTTTATCACAGGACAAGAAATCAGCCCTCGACAATTTATCCTGCGGAAAAATATTTTTTGAAAAAATTCCTAAGCCCCGGGGTCACAATTTCAGCAAAAACCTGACTTTTGCCAATTCACTCAAAAATGGTGCCAAACGCTTGCAAATGCTCCCTGCCCGGGGTCACAATTTCAGCAAAAATCTAACTTTTGGCAAATCACTCAAAAACGGTGCCAAACGCTTGCAAATGCTCCCCTGAAAGCTTTGGCAGTCGAAACAGAAGGTTTTTTATCACAGGAGAAGAAATCAGCCCTCAACAACTTAACTGGCGGAAAAAAAATTTTTCAGCAAAAATCTGACTTTTGCCAATTCACTCAAAAATGGTGCCAAACGCTTGCAAATGCTCCCCTGAAAGGTTTTTGCAGTTGAAACAGAAGGCTTTTTATCACAGGAGAAGAAATCAGCCCTCGACAACTTAACCGGCGGAAAAAGATTTTTTGGAAAAATCCCTAAGTCCCGGGGTCACAATTTCAGCAAAAATCTGAATTTTGGCAAATCACTCAAAATTGGTGCCAAACGCTTGCAAATGCTCCCCTGAAAGCTTCGGCAGTCGAAACAGAAGGCTTTTTATCACAGGAGAAGAAATCAGCCCTAAGCAACTTAACCGGCGAAAAAGGTTTTTTTGAAAAAATCCCTAAGCCCCGGGGTCACAATTAAAGGAAAAATCTGACTTTTGGCAAATCACTCAAAAATGGTGCCAAACGCTTGCAAATGCTCCCCTGAAAGGTTTTGCAGTCAAAACAGAAGGCTTTTTATCACAGGAGAAGAAATCAGCCCTCGACAACTTAACCGGCGGAAAAAGATTTTTTGAAAAAATCCCTAAGCCCCGGGATCACAATTTCAGCAAAAATCTGACTTTCGGCAAATCACTCAAAAATGGTGCCAAACGCTTACAAATGCTCCCCTGAAAGCTTTGGCAGTCGAAACAGAAGGCTTTTGATCACAGGAGTAGAAATCAGCCCTCAACAACTTAACTGGAGGAAAAAGATTTTTTTGAAAAAATCCCTAAGCCCCGGGGTCACAATTTCAGCAAAAATCTGACTTTTGGCAATTCGCTCAAAAATGGTGCCAAAGGCTTGCAAATGCTCCCCTGAAAGCTTTGGCGATGCAAACAGAAGGTGTTTTATCACAGGACAAGAAATCAGCCCTCAACAACTTAACCAGCGGACAAATTTTTTTTTAAAAAAATCCCTAAGCCCCGGGGTCACAATTTCAGCAAAAATATGACTTTTGGCAATTCACTCAAAAATGGTGCCAACCGGTTGCAAATGCTCCCCTGAAAGCTTTGGCAGTCGAAACAGAAGGCTTTTTATCACAGGAGAAGAAATCAGGCCTCAATAAATTAAATGGCGGAAAAAGATTTTTTGAAAAAATCCCTAAGATCCGGGTTCAAAATTTCTGCAATTATCTGATTTCTGCCAGTTCACTCAAAAACGGTGCCAAACGCTTGCAAATGCTCCCCTAAAAGGTTTTGCAGTCGAAACAGAAGGCGTTTTATCACAGGACAAGAAATCAGCCCCGGGGTCACAATTTCAGCAAAAATCTGATTTTTGGCAAATCACTCAAAAATGGTGCAAAACGCTTGCAAATGCTCACCTGAAAGGTTTGGCAGTCGAAAAGGAAGGCTTTTTACCACAGGACAAGAAATCAACCCTCAACAACTTAACCGGCAGAAAATTATTTTTTGAAAAAATCCCTAAGCCCGGGGGTCACAATTTCAGCAAAAACCTGACTTTTGCCAATTCAATCAAAAATGGTGCCAACCGGTTGCAAATGCTCCCCTGAAAGCTTTGGCAGTCGAAACAGAAGGCTTTTTATCACAGGAGAAGAAATCAGCCCTCAACAACTTAACTGGCGGAAAAAGATTTTTTTCAGCACAAATCTGACTTTTGGCAAATCACTCAAAAATGGTGCCAAACGCTTGAAAATGCTCCCCTGAAAGGTTTTGCAGTCGAAACAGAACGCTTTTTATCACAGGGCAAGAAATCAGCCCTCGACAACTTAACGGGCTTAAAAAGATTTTTTTGAAAAAATCCCTAAGCTCTGGGTTCAAAATTTCTGCAAAAATCTGACTTTTGCCAATTCACTCAAAAAGGGTGCCAAACGCTTGCAAATTCTCCCCTGAAAGGTTTTGCAGTCGAAACAGAAGGCGTTTTATCACAGGACAAGAAATCAGCCCCGGGGTCACAATTTCAGCAAAAATCTGTTTTTTAGCAAATCACTCAAAAATGGTGCAAAACGCTTGCAAATGCTCGCCTGAAAGGTTTGGCAGTCGAAAAGGAAGGCTTTTTATCACAGGACAAGAAATCAACCCTCAACAACTTAACCGGCAGAAAATTATTTTTTGAAAAAATCCCTAAGCCCCGGGGTCACAATTTCAGCAAAAACCTGACTTTTGCCAATTCACTCAAAAATGGTGCCAACCGGTTGCAAATGCTCCCCTGAAAGCTTTGGCAGTCGAAACAGAAGGCTTTTTATCACAGGAGAAGAAATCAGCCCTCAACAACTTAACTGGCGGAAAAATATTTTTTTCAGCAAAAATCTGACTTTTGGCAAATCACTCAAAAATGGTGCCAAACGCTTGAAAATGCTCCCCTGAAAGGTTTTGCAGTCGAAACAGAACGCTTTTTATCACAGGGCAAGAAATCAGCCCTCGACAACTTAACGGGCTTAAAAAGATTTTTTTGAAAAAATCCCTAAGCTCTGGGTTCAAAATTTCTGCAAAAATCTGACTTTTGCCAATTCACTCAAAAAGGGTGCCAAACGCTTGCAAATGCTCCCTGCCCGGGGTCACAATTTCAGCAAAAATCTAACTTTTGGCAAATCACTCAAAAACGATGCCAAACGCTTGCAAATGCTCCCCTGAAAGCTTTGGCAGTCGAAACAGAAGGCTTTTTATCACAGGAGAAGAAATCAGCCCTCAACAACTTAACCGGCGGAAAAAGATTTTTTTGAAAAAATCCCTAAGTCCCGGGGTCACAATTTCAGCAAAAATCTGAATTTTGGCAAATCACTCAAAAATGGTGCCAAACGCTTGCAAATGCTCCCCTGAAAGGTTTTGTAGTCGAAACAGAAGGCTTTTTATCACAGGAGAAGAAAACAGCCCTCGACAACTTAACCGGCGGAAAAAGATTTTTTGAAAAAATCCCTAAGCCCCGGGGTCACAATTTCAGCAAAAATCTGACTTTTGGCAATTCGCTCAAAAATGGTGCCAAAGGCTTGCAAATGCTCCCCTGAAAGCTTTGGCGATGCAAACAGAAGGTGTTTTATCACAGGACAAGAAATCAGCCCTCAACAACTTAACCAGCGGACAAAGTTTTTTTGAAAAAATCCCTAAGCCCCGGGGTCACAATTTCAGCAAAAATATGACTTTTGGCAATTCACTCAAAAATGGTGCCAACCGGTTGCAAATGCTCGCCTGAAAGCTTTGGCAGTCGAAACAGAAGGCTTTTTATCACAGGAGAAGAAATCAGGCCTCAATAAATTAAATGGCGGAAAAAGATTTTTTTCAGCAAAAATCTGACTTTTGGCAAATCACTCAAAAACGGTGCCAAACGCTTGCAAATGCTCCCCTAAAAGGTTTTGCTGTCGAAACAGAAGTCTTTTTATCACAGGAGAAGAAATCAGTCCTCGACAACTTAACCGGCGGAAAAAGATTTTTTGAAAAAATCCCTAAGATCCGGGTTCAAAATTTCTACAATTATCTGATTTCTGCCAGTTCACTCAAAAATGGTGCCAAACACTTGCAAATGCTGCCCTGAACGTTTTGGCAGTCGAAACAGAGGGCTTTTTATCACAGGACAAGAAATCAGCCCTCAAGAACTTAACCGGCGGACAAAGTTTTTTTGAAAAAATCCCTAAGCTCCGGGGTCACAATTTCAGCAAAAATCTGACTTTTGGCAATTCACTCAAAAATGTTGCCAACCGGTTGCAAATGCTCCCCTGATAGCTTTGGCAGTCGAAACAGAAGGCTTTTTATCACAGGAGAAGAAATCAGTCCTCAATAACTTAACTGGCGGAAAAAGATTTTTTTCAGCAAAAATCTGAATTTTGGCAAATCACTCAAAAATGGTGCCAAACGCTTGAAAATGCTCCCCTGAAAGGTTTTGCAGTCGAAACAGAACGCTTTTTATCACAGGGCAAGAAATCAGCCCTCGACAACTTAACGGGCTTAAAAAGATTTTTTTGAAAAAATCCCTAAGCTCTGGGTTCAAAATTTCTGCAAAAATCTGACTTTTGCCAATTCACTCAAAAAGGGTGCCAAACGCTTGCAAATTCTCCCCTGAAAGGTTTTGCAGTCGAAACAGAAGGCGTTTTATCACAGGACAAGAAATCAGCCCCGGGGTCACAATTTCAGCAAAAATCTGATTTTTGGCAAATCACTCAAAAATGGTGCAAAACGCTTGCAAATGCTCACCTGAAAGGTTTGGCAGTCGAAAAGGAAGGCTTTTTATCACAGGACAAGAAATCAACCCTCAACAACTTAACCGGCAGAAAATTATTTTTTGAAAAAATCCCTAAGCCCGGGGGTCACAATTTCAGCAAAAACCTGACTTTTGCCAATTCAATCAAAAATGGTGCCAACCGGTTGCAAATGCTCCCCTGAAAGCTTTGGCAGTCGAAACAGAAGGCTTTTTATCACAGGAGAAGAAATCAGCCCTCAACAACTTAACTGGCGGAAAAATATTTTTTTCAGCAAAAATCTGACTTTTGGCAAATCACTCAAAAATGGTGCCAAACGCTTGAAAATGCTCCCCTGAAAGGTTTTGCAGTCGAAACAGAACGCTTTTTATCACAGGGCAAGAAATCAGCCCTCGACAACTTAACGGGCTTAAAAAGATTTTTTTGAAAAAATCCCTAAGCTCTGGGTTCAAAATTTCTGCAAAAATCTGACTTTTGCCAATTCACTCAAAAAGGGTGCCAAACGCTTGCAAATTCTCCCCTGAAAGGTTTTGCAGTCGAAACAGAAGGCGTTTTATCACAGGACAAGAAATCAGCCCCGGGGTCACAATTTCAGCAAAAATCTGTTTTTTAGCAAATCACTCAAAAATGGTGCAAAACGCTTGCAAATGCTCGCCTGAAAGGTTTGGCAGTCGAAAAGGAAGGCTTTTTATCACAGGACAAGAAATCAACCCTCAACAACTTAACCGGCAGAAAATTATTTTTTGAAAAAATCCCTAAGCCCGGGGGTCACAATTTCAGCAAAAACCTGACTTTTGCCAATTCAATCAAAAATGGTGCCAACCGGTTGCAAATGCTCCCCTGAAAGCTTTGGCAGTCGAAACAGAAGGCTTTTTATCACAGGAGAAGAAATCAGCCCTCAACAACTTAACTGGCGGAAAAATATTTTTTTCAGCAAAAATCTGACTTTTGGCAAATCACTCAAAAATGGTGCCAAACGCTTGAAAATGCTCCCCTGAAAGGTTTTGCAGTCGAAACAGAACGCTTTTTATCACAGGGCAAGAAATCAGCCCTCGACAACTTAACGGGCTTAAAAAGATTTTTTTGAAAAAATCCCTAAGCTCTGGGTTCAAAATTTCTGCAAAAATCTGACTTTTGCCAATTCACTCAAAAAGGGTGCCAAACGCTTGCAAATTCTCCCCTGAAAGGTTTTGCAGTCGAAACAGAAGGCGTTTTATCACAGGACAAGAAATCAGCCCCGGGGTCACAATTTCAGCAAAAATCTGTTTTTTAGCAAATCACTCAAAAATGGTGCAAAACGCTTGCAAATGCTCGCCTGAAAGGTTTGGCAGTCGAAAAGGAAGGCTTTTTATCACAGGACAAGAAATCAACCCTCAACAACTTAACCGGCAGAAAATTATTTTTTGAAAAAATCCCTAAGCCCCGGGGTCACAATTTCAGCAAAAACCTGACTTTTGCCAATTCACTCAAAAATGGTGCCAACCGGTTGCAAATGCTCCCCTGAAAGCTTTGGCAGTCGAAACAGAAGGCTTTTTATCACAGGAGAAGAAATCAGCCCTCAACAACTTAACTGGCGGAAAAAGATTTTTTTTCAGCAAAAATCTGACTTTTGGCAAATCACTCAAAAATGGTGCCAAACGCTTGAAAATGCTCCCCTGAAAGGTTTTGCAGTCGAAACAGAACGCTTTTTATCACAGGGCAAGAAATCAGCCCTCGACAACTTAACGGGCTTAAAAAGATTTTTTTGAAAAAATCCCTAAGCTCTGGGTTCAAAATTTCTGCAAAAATCTGACTTTTGCCAATTCACTCAAAAAGGGTGCCAAACGCTTGCAAATTCTCCCCTGAAAGGTTTTTGCAGTCGAAACAGAAGGCGTTTTTATCACAGGACAAGAAATCAGCCCCGGGGTCACAATTTCAGCAAAAATCTGTTTTTTAGCAAATCACTCAAAATGGTGCAAAACGCTTGCAAATGCTCGCCTGAAAGGTTTGGCAGTCGAAAAGGAAGGCTTTTTTATCACAGGACAAGAAATCAACCCTCAACAACTTAACCGGCAGAAAATTATTTTTTGAAAAAATCCCTAAGCCCCGGGGTCACAATTTCAGCAAAACCTGACTTTTGCCAATTCACTCAAAAATGGTGCCAACCGGTTGCAAATGCTCCCCTGAAAGCTTTGGCAGTCGAAACAGAAGGCTTTTTATCACAGGAGAAGAAATCAGCCCTCAACAACTTAACTGGCGGAAAAATATTTTTTCAGCAAAATCTGACTTTTGGCAAATCACTCAAAAATGGTGCCAAACGCTTGAAAATGCTCCCCTGAAAGGTTTTGCAGTCGAAACAGAACGCTTTTTATCACAGGGCAAGAAATCAGCCCTCGACAACTTAACGGGCTTAAAAAGATTTTTTTGAAAAATCCCTAAGCTCTGGGTTCAAAATTTCTGCAAAAATCTGACTTTTGCCAATTCACTCAAAAAGGGTGCCAAACGCTTGCAAATGCTCCCTGCCCGGGGTCACAATTTCAGCAAAAATCTAACTTTTGGCAAATCACTCAAAAACGATGTGCCAAACGCTTGCAAATGCTCCCCTGAAAGCTTTGGCAGTCGAAACAGAAGGCTTTTTATCACAGGAGAAGAAATCAGCCCTCAACAACTTAACCGGCGGAAAAAGATTTTTTTGAAAAAATCCCTAAGTCCCGGGGTCACAATTTCAGCAAAAATCTGAATTTTGGCAAATCACTCAAAAATGGTGCCAAACGCTTGCAAATGCTCCCCTGAAAGGTTTTGTAGTCGAAACAGAAGGCTTTTTATCACAGGAGAAGAAAACAGCCCTCGACAACTTAACCGGCGGAAAAAGATTTTTTGAAAAAATCCCTAAGCCCCGGGGTCACAATTTCAGCAAAAATCTGACTTTTGGCAATTCGCTCAAAAATGGTGCCAAAGGCTTGCAAATGCTCCCCTGAAAGCTTTGGCGATGCAAACAGAAGGTGTTTTATCACAGGACAAGAAATCAGCCCTCAACAACTTAACCAGCGGACAAAGTTTTTTTGAAAAAATCCCTAAGCCCCGGGGTCACAATTTCAGCAAAAATATGACTTTTGGCAATTCACTCAAAAATGGTGCCAACCGGTTGCAAATGCTCCCCTGAAAGCTTTGGCAGTCGAAACAGAAGGCTTTTTATCACAGGAGAAGAAATCAGGCCTCAATAAATTAAATGGCGGAAAAAGATTTTTTTCAGCAAAAATCTGACTTTTGGCAAATCACTCAAAAACGGTGCCAAACGCTTGCAAATGCTCCCCTAAAAGGTTTTGCTGTCGAAACAGAAGTCTTTTTATCACAGGAGAAGAAATCAGTCCTCGACAACTTAACCGGCGGAAAAAGATTTTTTGAAAAAATCCCTAAGATCCGGGTTCAAAATTTCTACAATTATCTGATTTCTGCCAGTTCACTCAAAAATGGTGCCAAACACTTGCAAATGCTGCCCTGAACGTTTTGGCAGTCGAAACAGAGGGCTTTTTATCACAGGACAAGAAATCAGCCCTCAAGAACTTAACCGGCGGACAAAGTTTTTTTGAAAAAATCCCTAAGCTCCGGGGTCACAATTTCAGCAAAAATCTGACTTTTGGCAATTCACTCAAAAATGTTGCCAACCGGTTGCAAATGCTCCCCTGATAGCTTTGGCAGTCGAAACAGAAGGCTTTTTATCACAGGAGAAGAAATCAGTCCTCAATAACTTAACTGGCGGAAAAAGATTTTTTTCAGCAAAAATCTGAATTTTGGCAAATCACTCAAAAATGGTGCCAAACGCTTGAAAATGCTCCCCTGAAAGGTTTTGCAGTCGAAACAGAACGCTTTTTATCACAGGGCAAGAAATCAGCCCTCGACAACTTAACGGGCTTAAAAAGATTTTTTTGAAAAAATCCCTAAGCTCTGGGTTCAAAATTTCTGCAAAAATCTGACTTTTGCCAATTCACTCAAAAAGGGTGCCAAACGCTTGCAAATTCTCCACTGAAAGGTTTTGCAGTCGAAACAGAAGGCGTTTTATCACAGGACAAGAAATCAGCCCCGGGGTCACAATTTCAGCAAAAATCTGATTTTTGGCAAATCACTCAAAAATGGTGCAAAACGCTTGCAAATGCTCACCTGAAAGGTTTGGCAGTCGAAAAGGAAGGCTTTTTATCACAGGACAAGAAATCAACCCTCAACAACTTAACCGGCAGAAAATTATTTTTTGAAAAAATCCCTAAGCCCGGGGGTCACAATTTCAGCAAAAACCTGACTTTTGCCAATTCAATCAAAAATGGTGCCAACCGGTTGCAAATGCTCCCCTGAAAGCTTTGGCAGTCGAAACAGAAGGCTTTTTATCACAGGAGAAGAAATCAGCCCTCAACAACTTAACTGGCGGAAAAAGATTTTTTTCAGCAAAAATCTGACTTTTGGCAAATCACTCAAAAATGGTGCCAAACGCTTGAAAATGCTCCCCTGAAAGGTTTTGCAGTCGAAACAGAACGCTTTTTATCACAGGGCAAGAAATCAGCCCTCGACAACTTAACGGGCTTAAAAAGATTTTTTTGAAAAAATCCCTAAGCTCTGGGTTCAAAATTTCTGCAAAAATCTGACTTTTGCCAATTCACTCAAAAAGGGTGCCAAACGCTTGCAAATTCTCCCCTGAAAGGTTTTGCAGTCGAAACAGAAGGCGTTTTATCACAGGACAAGAAATCAGCCCCGGGGTCACAATTTCAGCAAAAATCTGTTTTTTAGCAAATCACTCAAAAATGGTGCAAAACGCTTGCAAATGCTCGCCTGAAAGGTTTGGCAGTCGAAAAGGAAGGCTTTTTATCACAGGACAAGAAATCAACCCTCAACAACTTAACCGGCAGAAAATTATTTTTTGAAAAAATCCCTAAGCCCCGGGGTCACAATTTCAGCAAAAACCTGACTTTTGCCAATTCACTCAAAAATGGTGCCAACCGGTTGCAAATGCTCCCCTGAAAGCTTTGGCAGTCGAAACAGAAGGCTTTTTATCACAGGAGAAGAAATCAGCCCTCAACAACTTAACTGGCGGAAAAAGATTTTTTTCAGCAAAAATCTGACTTTTGGCAAATCACTCAAAAATGGTGCCAAACGCTTGAAAATGCTCCCCTGAAAGGTTTTGCAGTCGAAACAGAACACTTTTTATCACAGGGCAAGAAATCAGCCCTCGACAACTTAACGGGCTTAAAAAGATTTTTTTGAAAAAATCCCTAAGCTCTGGGTTCAAAATTTCTGCAAAAATCTGACTTTTGCCAATTCACTCAAAAAGGGTGCCAAACGCTTGCAAATGCTCCCTGCCCGGGGTCACAATTTCAGCAAAAATCTAACTTTTGGCAAATCACTCAAAAACGATGCCAAACGCTTGCAAATGCTCCCCTGAAAGCTTTGGCAGTCGAAACAGAAGGCTTTTTATCACAGGAGAAGAAATCAGCCCTCAACAACTTAACCGGCGGAAAAAGATTTTTTTGAAAAAATCCCTAAGTCCCGGGGTCACAATTTCAGCAAAAATCTGAATTTTGGCAAATCACTCAAAAATGGTGCCAAACGCTTGCAAATGCTCCCCTGAAAGGTTTTGTAGTCGAAACAGAAGGCTTTTTATCACAGGAGAAGAAAACAGCCCTCGACAACTTAACCGGCGGAAAAAGATTTTTTGAAAAAATCCCTAAGCCCCGGGGTCACAATTTCAGCAAAAATCTGACTTTTGGCAAATCACTCAAAAATGGTGCCCAACGGTTGCAAATACTCCCCTGAAAGATTTGGTGGTAGAAACAGAATGCTTTTTATCACAAAACAAGAAATCAGCCCTCGTCCACTTAACCGGTGGAAAAAGATTTTTTTGAAAACATTCCTAATCCCCGGGGTCACAATTTCAGGAAAAATCTGACTTTCGGGAATTCACTCAAAGATGGTGCCAAACGCTTGCAAATGCTGCCGTGAAAGGTTTGCCAATCGAAACACAAGGCTTCTTATGACAGGACAAGAAATCAGCCCTCAACAACTTAACCGGTGGACAAAGATTTTTTTGAAAAAATCCCTAAGCCCCGGGAACACAATTTCAGCAAAAATCTGACTTTTGGCAATTCACTCAAAAATGGTACCAAACGCTTGCAAATGCTCCCCTGAAAGCTTTGGTGATGCAAACAGAAGGCTTTTTATCACAGGACAAGAAGTCAGCCCTCAACAACTTAACATGCGGTAAAAGATTTTGTTGAAAAAATCCCTAAGCCCCAGGGTCACAATTTCAGCAAAAATCTCAATTTCTCCAATTCACTCTAAAATGGTGCTAAATGTTTGCAAAGGCTCCCCTGAAAGGTTTGGCGGTCGAAACAGAAGTTTTTTCATCACAGGAAAAGAAATCATCCCTCGACAACCTAACCTGCAGAAAAAGATTTTGTTGAAAAAATCCCTAAGCCCCAGGGTCACAATTTCAGGAAAAATCAGAATTTTTCAAAGGGGTTCTAAACGCTTGCAAATGCTCCCCTGAACGTTTTGGCTGTCGAAACAGAAGGCTTTTCATCACATGACAAGAAATCAGCCCTAGACAACTTAACCTGCGGAATAAGATTTTTTGAAAAAATCCCTAAACCCCAGGGTAACAATTTCAGCAAAAATTTGACGTTCTCCAATTCACTCAAAAATGGTGCCAAATGGTTCTAAATACTCCCCTGAAAGGTTTGGCAGTCGAAACAGAAGGCTTTTTATTACAGAGCAAAAAATCAGCCCTCCACAACTTAAGCTCCGGAAATTTTTTTTTTGAAAATATCCCTAAGCCCCGGGATCACAATTTCAGCAAAAATCTTACGTTCTCCAATTCACTCAAAAATGGTGCCAAACGGTTGTAAATACTCCCCTGAAAGGTTTGGCAGTCGAAACAGAAGGCTTTTTATTACAGAGCAAAAAATCAGCCCTCCAGAACTTAAGCTCCGGAATTTTTTGTTTTGAAAAAATCCCTAAGCCCCGGGATCACAATTTCAGCAAAAATCTTACGTTCTCCAATTCACTCAGAAATGGTACCAAACGGTTGCAAAGGCTCCCTTGAAAGGTTTTGCGGTTGAAACAGAAGGCTTTTTTTCACAGGACAAGAAATCAGCCATCAACAAATTAACCTGCGGTAAAAGATTTTTTTGAAAAAATTCCAAAGCTCCAGGGTCACAATTTCAGGAAAAATAAGAATTTTTCAAAGGGGTTCTAAACGCTTGCAAATGCTCCCCTGAACGTTTTGGCTGTCGAAACAAAAGGCTTTTCATCACATGACAAGAAATCAGCCCTAGACAACTTAACCTGCGGAATAAGATTTTTTGAAAAAATCCCTAAACCCCAGGGTAACAATTTCAGCAAAAATCTTACGTTCTCCAATTCACTCAGAAATGGTACCAAACGGTTGCAAATGCTCCCCTGAAAGCTTTGGTGATGCAAACAGAAGGCTTTTTATCACAGGACAAGAAGTCTGCCCTCCACAACTTAACCTGCGGTAAAAGATCTTGTTGAAAAAATCCCTAAGACCCGGGGTCACAATTTCAGCAAAAATCTGAATTTCTCCAAGTGGTGCTAAACGCTTGCAAATGCTCCGCTGAACGTTTTGGCGGACGAAACAGAAGTTTTTTCATCACAGGAAAAGAAATCATCCCTCGACAACTTAACCTGCGGAAAAAGATTTTTTTGAAAAAATCCCTAAACCCCGTTGTCACAATTTCAGCAAAATTCTGAAATTCTCCAATTCAATCTAAAATGGTGCTAAATGGTTGCAAAGGCTCCCCTGAAAGGTTTGGCAGTCGAAACAGAAGGCTTTTTATCACCGGACAATAAATCAGCCCTCCACAACTAAACCTGCGAAAAAAGATTTTTTTGAAAATATCCCTAAGTTCCAGGGTCACAATTTCAGCAAAAATCTGACTTTCTCCAGTTCACTAAAAAATGGTGCTAAATGGTTGCAAATGCTCCCCTGAAAGTTTTGGCGGTCGAAACAGAAGGCTTTTTATCACAGATCAAGAAATCAGCCCTCCACAACTTAACCTGTGGAAGAAGATTGGGGTCACAATTTCAGCAAAAATCTGAATTCCTCCAATTCACTCTAAAATGGTGCTAAATGGTTGCAAATGCTCCCCTGAAAGGTTTGGCGGTCGAAACTGAAGGCTTTTTATCACAGGACTAGAAATCAGCCCTCCACAACTTAACCTGCAAAAAAAAGATTTTTTTGAAAAAATCCCTAAGCCCCGGGGTCAGAATTTCAGCAAAAATGTGACGTTCTCCAATTCACTCAAAATTGGTGCCAATCGGTTGCAAATGCTCCCCTGAAAGGTTTGACGGTCGAAACAGAAGGCTTTTTATTACAGAACAAAACAACAGCCCTCCAAACTTAACCTGCGGAGAAGGCTTTTTGAAAAAAATCCCTAAGCCCTGGGGGGGTCACAATTTCAGCAAAAATATGACATTCTACAATTCACTCAGAAATGGTACCAAACGGTTGCAAATGCTCCCCTGACAGATTTGGCGGTCGAAATAGAAGGCTTTTTATAATAGGACAAGAAATCGGCCCTCCACCACTC
Organism: Podarcis filfolensis; assembly: GCF_964270895.1. NCBI lineage: Eukaryota > Metazoa > Chordata > Lepidosauria > Squamata > Lacertidae > Podarcis > Podarcis filfolensis. The sequence goes on from NC_139610.1 coordinate 16,931,880, forward strand.
CTCCAATTAACACTAAAATGGTGCTAAATGGTTGCAAATGCTCCCCTGAAAGGTTTGTCGGTTGAAACTGAAGGCTTTTTATCACAGGACAAGAAATCAGCCCTTTACAACTTAGCCTGTGGGAAAAGATTTTTTTGAAAAAATCCCTAAGCTCCGGGGTCACAATTCACTCAAAAATGTAGAAGAAAATACTCTAGGTACAAGAGAGGTCCCGCAAGTGGTTTTAGCACCTCTTTGCAATATTTTGAAATGCAAATAATAAAATCAATACTGCAGTGTAAAATACGGGGAACGTGATGAATGACATTAGAATTAATCGCACAATAGTCTCAAGCTCGCAAACTGGCAATAAAACATTTTTTTGTTCCATTTTATCGTATGTTTGTTTCTGCAGCGTTTTTGTAAAAGCCAATTTTCGTAAGGTCGCAAAGTTACTCTGCACTTTTCACATCGGATGTTGTGGAGGCTGGAGTGAGGCTTGTATTTGGGGCAATATGGTATAGTTGGATGACGGCGGACCAGTGCGATCATTGTTTCTCCAAGCAGTTCATTTGCCCTCCCAACCACTCCATTTACCCCAACAACTGCCCACTGAGGCAGGTTGGGCTGAAAGGGAGCCGCTGGCTGAAGATCTTCCAGTTATCTTCCAGTCAAAGCGGGTCTCACCGTTCCACTTTTTAACATGCACCACTGCAGTAAAATGACTCTCGTCGCCTCATGACAACATTTTAAGTTGATCAAGGAAAGAAGGAGACTTCTTCCTGTCACCTCAACCAGACTTCCCCAACTTAAGGCCCTCCATATGTTTTGAACTACAAATTCTGCCATCTCTGACTATTGGGTTGATGGAAGGTGTACCCCAAATGTCTGGAGAGTATTAGATAGAAGAAGACTGGTCTAAATGCTTGCTTCTAAAGGACTCGCCCACCCTCAAGTGTCCGCACGTTCTCCAACATCTCACCAAAGTCGAATGCTTTCTATCAGAGGATAGAACACAGAGAATGCCTCTAGCAAAACAGTAGGGTTTCATAAGGCAACATAGGACTAGGACAACATTTGGCAACATTACTGCAGTGAGCTCTATGTGGGGCTACTATTGAAGGTGACCTGGAACCTACAACTAATCCAGAATACGGCAATGAGACTGATGACTGGAAGTGGCCACATAACACCGGTCCTAAAAGACCTGCATTGGCTCCCAGTACGTTTCCAAACACAATTCAAAGTGTTGGTGCTGACCTTTAAAGCCCTAAACAGCCTTGGCCCAGTATACCTGAAGGAGCTTCTCCACCCCCATCGTTCAGCCCGGACACAGCTCCGAGGGCCTTCTGCTGGTTCCCTCCCTGTGAGAAGTGAGGTTACAGGGAACCAGGCAGAGGGCCTTCTGGGTGGTGGCACCCTCCCATCAGATGTCAAGGAAATAAACAATGATCTGACTTTTAGAAGACATCTGAAGGCAGCCCTGTTTAGGGAAGTTTTTAATGTTTGATCTTTTATCGTGTTTTTAATGTTCTGTTGGCAGCTGTCCAGGGTGGCTGGGGAAACCCAGCAGATGGGCAGGGTCTAAATATCATCATCATCGTCATCGTCATCATCATCATCATCATCATCATCATCTTTGTTGATGCCAGGAGCTGCATCCTCCCCAACTGGATTTGAGCCAAGGAAAGTGTGGGAGCATGGAGGGTAAGTTGCAAGCAAGGGCAATTGATGTGCTTTTGCCCAGCATCATTGCTGATCCCAGGACCCATTTGTTAAGGCCTCAGCGTTCACTTCTAATTTCCCAGCTCTGTGTGAGGGATCATGAGAGATTTCTTGACCTTAAACCAGAAGGTTTTCTGAAAGTTGAATAGCCTCTTGTGCATACCACTGTTCCAACAAATCCTGCATCCATGGGTGTAAAATAAATTGCCCACTGCTAGTTGGCTCACTGATTTCAGAGCAGATTTGCAGATAATTTTTATTCTGACAGATGCAGCTTTATTTATAGTGCCAAAATAGAGCACTTTGCCAGTTATGTTTATTTTTGAAATCTGCAAACACATCAGCAGCTTCCCAAAATGCACATGAAGCCTCGGGAACTATTTTCCCAACAACATTTTCCTTTTCTAACTGAATATATTTCTAACTGAATATTTGTCCATCAGATTGAAATGATAGCAGGTGCTGGCTTTTCAGCTCCCCTTTGGAAGAGAGGAGCTACTAGTCGTGAGCAAATGAGGACATCTGCATTTAAGCAACCAAAACATGTCTTCCTTTGTGACTAATTTGTTGATTTGTCCATGTAGAAATCATTTTGTTACGTGCTTCAAAACAAATCTTGGAACATGCAAAGGCAAGCCCGGTGCTACCATGTGAGATTAATGTATTTATATACTTAATCTTGTCTGTGCAAAACTCCTAGGTAATTAAGTTGTCATAATAACAATAATAATTCCTGTTATGTACTGAAGTTCTCACCCTGGGCCAGCAGGGGGATACTGTAGATAGTTTTCTCTCAGGTCCACATATGCAAATAAGGGATTGTTCAGTGATTGGACAGTTACAGAAAATTGTTACTGTTGCATTCTAGTGGAGCTCTATATAAGCAGGCTGGCTGCACCCTTCAGTTCAGTTTCTGTTCTGGCCTGTGAATAAACAAGAGCTGTTTGAAAAATGGCTGTGTCATCTGATATGTTCACCCACAACTTAACAATTCCCATATTAGAATCCTCCAGTTCTGAAGTTACGAGGACCACAGTTGTCTTGTGTCTGTCAGCATGATCATTCTGCCTGTGTGGTTAGCTTTGCTGTTAAACATTCTCCCCTGCTGAGAGCCTGAGGGCCCTGCCTTGCCTCTCTCCAAATGGCTTAGGGTGGGAACTGACAGCCTGGAGCAGCTCCTGGTGCACAGGCCACAGGGTTCTGCTGGACCTCCTGGTCGGCCTCTACACCAAGTGCAGTTGCCACTCGCTGCTCCAGAGGGACAGTCTTATCTTGGGCTTCCTCAAGTGGGAAAGGACCTCCTGATTATCGAAAGAGATGTGGGCAAGTTCCTAAAATGTATAGAAATCAAGACAAAAATTTTGTTGGAAGTGCAAGGAGAAGGAGGGGAATTTCCTCCATATGTGGTGGACTTGCTCCAAAGTGAAAGCCTTCTGGGATACAATATAAAGGTAAAGGGACCCCTGACCATTAGGTCCAGTCGTGGCCGACTCTGGGGTTGCGGCGCTCATCTCACTTTATTGGCCGAGGGAGCCGGCATACAGCTTCCGGGTCTTGTGGCCAGCATGACTAAGCCGCTTCTGGTGAACCAGAGCAGCACACAGAAACGCCGTTTACCTTCCCGCCAGAGTGGTACCTATTTATCTACTTGCACTTTGACATGCTTTCAAACTGCTAGGTTGGCAGGAGCAGGGACTGAGCAATGGGAGCTCACCCCGTCCGGGGATTCCAACCGCCGACCTTCTGATCGGCAAGTCCTAGGCTCTGTGGTTTAACCCACAGCGCCACCCTCATCCCTTGGGATACAATATATAATGAATTAAAAAAGGTTCTGAAATATAACTTCAATAAAAAAGCCAGAGGAATTTTTATTAGGTTTAATTGGTGAGGAAATACACAAAAGAGATGTAAATATGTTTATGTATGCCACAGCGGCTGCAAGGACACTTCTGGCTCAGAAATGGAACCAGCAGGAACTTCCAACATTGGAAGACTGGCAGGTCAAGACGGTGGAGTACGTAGAGATGGCCAAGCTGACGGGGAAGATCCGGAATCAGCGCGACGAACTGTTTCAAAAGGACTGGAACCAATTTATATTTTATATGAAAGAAAATTGCAAACATTTGAAAACGTTTGTAGGTCTGAATTGAAATGTTTTGTAATGCAAATCAAAGGAAACGATTTACCGATAATAAGGTGAAATATTATAATTTAACAAGTGATTATAGAAATTCGAAGAAAATGGAAAGGTATGTGGAAGTCAGAAAGAGGGAGGGAAGGAGGTCGATGCTCTTATAGAGTAATATATTAAGTTATAGAATTATGTAACAAAATGTGAATATGATTCAATCGGCCTCGGTCCAGAATATCTGAAGGAGCGTCTCCACCCCCATCGTTCTGCCCGGACACTGAGGTCCAGCACCGAGGGCCTTCTGGCGGTTCCCTCACTGCGAGAAGCCAAGTTACAGGGAACCAGGCAGAGGGCCTTCTCGGTAGTGGCACCCTCCCTGTGGAACGCCCTCCCACCAGATGTCAAAGAGAACAACAACTACCAGACTTTTAGAAGACATCTGAAGGCAGCCCTGTTTAGGGAAGCTTTTAATGTTTGATGTATTTAATTTTTTTGGAAGCCGCCCAGAGTGGCTGGGGAAGCCCAGCTAGATGGGCGGGGTATAAAGAATAATAGAATAGAGTTGAAAATCCAATAAAAAATTATTTTGTAAAAAAAGAAAGAGATGTGGGCAATTCCTCCTCAACAGTGCCTAGGCAGGCTACCTGGAGTCAACATCCACCTTACCACTGGCAGTAGGCCTGACAGCCCCACCATCTCCACCATGGCCCGCTACTTGAGGACCCAAGCCAGCGTAGCATCTGGCTGAGCTGGCTTCACAATAGGCATTATGTCCATTTGTGTATTTTAATGGACTGAACAGAGTGAAAGGTTACGACTCATGGGGTTTCTTGCCAAATCATGCAAGATGGTTCTTTTAAACTTAGATTCAGAAGCAATACAAACACAAGTGGGTAAGAAGATTACAGATTTTATTCCAAACAGCAAGCAGTATATCCATTGCCAAGCAAACACTTCAATCTGCCAGGGGGAAGCCCTGAAGATAATAATAATAATAATAATAATAATAATAATAATAATAATAATAATAATTTTATTTATACCCCGCCCTCCCCAGCCAAGACCGGGCTCAGGGCGGCTAACAACCAATAATAAAAACAAGTTGATTGAAATACAGTGGTACCTCGGGTTACATACGCTTCAGGTTACAGACTCCGCTAACTCAGAAATAGTGCTTCAGGTTAAGCACTTTGCTTCAGGATAAGAACAGAGATAGGGCTCCGGCGGCGCAGCAGCAGCAGGAGGCCCCATTAGCTAAAGTGGTGCTTCAGGTTAAGAACAGTTTCAGGTTAAGAATGGACCTCCAGAACAAATTAAGTACTTAACCCAAGGTACCACTATATAACTTAAAAAACAAGATTAAAATACAACATTAAAACAATTAAAACATTAAAATGCAGATGTGGCAAGGTGACTCCCAGATAGCCTTCTTTTGTACAGCTCTGTGGCCAACAGCCTGTGTGTGAACTCCCAACTGCTATGTCCCAAAACAAGATATTTTATAGATGCTGTGCTCTGTTAGGGCCAGTACAGGTTCTATGAGCTACTCTACATCAAAGATACAAAATGCCAGGCCATACACCAAAGGCTTTTACTGACCAGAATAGAGAAAGCAATAAAACATAGATAACCAGAGCCAGGAAGAGATAATCAGAGACCGGAAGAGCTGACCATGTCAGATCACTAATCTCCTCATACAATAATCTTACAGAATAATGATTCCATACATGGGGGTGCAGAAATTGTGTGAATGAACTTAGTGCTTAGCTGATATTTTAAGCTGCCATTTTGTTAATGTTTTTAATATTGTTTTATAGATTCTAAATGCTGCATTGATTTGTTAATCACACGACTTGTCATAATTGTGAGGTTTGGCTTATTTTTTGGGTTGCTGTTTTGTTATGTTTTTTAAAGGTTGCAACTGTTTTATTGATAATTTGTTAATTATTTTATATGATGTACGCTGTATTCACGTTTCGCTATTATGTTACAGTAATTTATTGGTTGTAAGCCGCTTTGAGATTCATTTGAATGAACAGTGGCATAGAAATACCGTACAATAAACCAATCAAATCAAATCAGTCAATTTGCGCAGAGATCAGTCTGCCGAAAAAAGGGAGAGGAAATTAACATATAACAGCAGCTAGCATCTCAACACATGATAAGACCTGCAAGGAAAAATAAATGCTTAAATGACATGCTTATCCCTTCCATGTCTCAGCTGAATATGTAGACCATCTCACGAGGAATATATGACTCATGTTTCTCCGAGATAAACGTTGCATTCCTGAACTGCATACTTTCTCAGTATCTGGTCAGTGGACTTGTTTACAGTCATGCTCATTAGTTTCTGTTTAATGGACCGGTAGACTGAAACAGTGTCTCAAAATATGATGTGCAAAAACAGGCAGAAACTCCATCAGCTGTGTGTGTGGTTGCTTGCAGACAGACGGTTTACTGAGCTTTTGTCATGATTTGCTTTCTTAAAGTTAACAGGGAGGTTATATGCTGTCACACTTTCCATCTGATAAGTCAGTGTATATAATAATAATAATAATTATTATTATTATTATTATTTATTTATACCCCGCCCATCTGGCTGGGTTTCCCCAGCACTCTGGGTGGCTTCCAACAGAATATTAGAATACAATAACCTATTAAACATTAAAAGCTTCCCTAAACAGGGCTGCCTTCAGATGTCTTCTAAAAGTTTGGTAGTTGTTTTTCTCTTTGACATCTGGTGGGAGGGCATTCCACAGGGCAGGTGCCACTACTGAGAAGGCCCTCTGCCTGGTTCCCTGTAACTTGGTTTCTCGCAGTGAGGGAACCGCCAGAAGGCCCTCGGCGCTGGACCTCAGTGTCCAGGCAGAACGATGGGGGTGCAGACGCTCCTTCAGGTATACTGGACCGAGGCTGTTTAGAGCTTTAAAGTTCAGCACCAACACTTTGAATTGTGCTCGGAAATGTACTGGGAGCCAGTGTAGGTCTTCTGTACTGGTTTAAAGTATCGGACTAGGACCTGGGAGACTGTGATTCAAATCCCCACTTGGCCCTGAAGTTCACTTGGTGACTTTGGTTCAGTCACTGCTTCTCAGTTTATCCTACCTCACAAGGTTGTTTAAATGAGGATTAAATGAGGGGATTAAATGAGGGGAGAACCACGTACTTCTTAGAAGAAAAGGTGGGCTATAAAAGGAAATAAATAAAATGTATTCACAAGAGATGCAGGGAAACACATCAATATTTATTAAAATGTTTAGAAACCATGCTTTCACTATACAGTGGTACCTTGGTTCTCAGATGCCTTGGTTCCCAAACGCCAAAAACCCGGAAGTAAGTGTTCTGGTTTTCAAACATTTTTTTGGAAGCCGAACATCCAATGCGGTTGTCGGCTATTGTTTCCGGGGCCCCTGCACCAATCAGAAGCCGCGCCTTGGTTTTTATACATTTCGGAAGTCAAAAGGTCTTCCAGAATGGATTAAGTTCGAGAACCAAGGTACCACTGTATTTGGCACTTTTGTTTTTGCTATTTATTTTGCGTTTTTGTTTTTGAGGCTTTTTCAGTTAATTTGTTTTTGTGACTGAGTGGAACCCAGTTCAGCTACTGATTAATTGATTATGTGACTGTGGAAATGGATAAAAGCCCCCCCCCCAAACAATGACTACGATCAGTGCAGGTAAGAAAAAAAATTAATTTTAATTTTTATCATCTACAATACTGTTTCATTTATTTTATAATGCAGTACATTGATAATTGCTTTAATTTCATGGTCTCATTAGATAGTAAAATTCATGTTGAATTGCTGTTTTAGCGGTTGTTTTTAAAAGTCTGGAACAGATTAATCCGTTTTGCATTACTTTTTATGGGAAAGCACGCCTTGGTTTTAGAATGCTTTGGTTTTGGAACGGACTTCCGGAATGGATTAAGTTTAAGAACCAATGTACTACTGTATATAATACTTTAAAAAAAACCCACAACACACACAACAGGTATAAACATCAATAGCATATCAATAAAAACTGGTTGGTTAAGAAAAATACTTTTTAGTCTGAACAGTATCATTTTTAAAAGACATGCAGAAGTAGAGATGAGTCCTGCCAGACTTCTATTGGCAATAAGACTCACAGGGCAGAGTCAGTCACACTAAAGACTTGGTCCCTGGTAAAGAGCAACCAAACCTTAGGGGCATTGAGTGTTGCTGCAAGCAGAATCCCTGATCTGGACCTTGTGCAGAGTGGAAAGGAATACGCTCCTCCCTGAGAACGCCTTCCAAAAAGTTTTACTGCAAAACTGTTGTAAACTAGTTACAAAAAAAATTGCAGAAATACAAAGTAACACATTGCTATTTAACAAACTAGCAATATGGTCCAGTCTTCTTTTTAGTCCTTAATACAGTTCAATAAACTTTCCTCTCTCTGGTCCCAGAGAGAGCTCCTATGCAAGCCTCTTGCTTATTATGGATCACTAAGATGAGCTTCTACTGCTGTCGACTCCAAGAACTGACTAAAATGCTGAGTTCTCAGGTTGCACCATCCTGCTGTGAGAGATCTCTGCTTAGGTTTCAGGGGTGAGTGCTCAGTTAGCCTTAAACACCCTCCTTGCCACATTTGCCATAGTTAAACCTCCTGCCTGATGCAAACCTCTATGCATAGCATTTTAAACTTATACCTCTAACATGGGGGACCTCAGTGATCAAAGGAATCAGGTGGTTTAAGGTACTTTGAAATCAGTTGTCTAGGTCTTTGTGAATTAACACACAAACACTAAACCTGGCCTGGAAGCAAATTGGCAACCAGTGTACAGTGGTACCTCGGTTTCAGAACGCAATCCATTCCAGAAGACCATTCGAGTTCCGAAATGTTCAAAAACTAAGGCACAAGGGGCAGCCTGCAAATTTAACTGAGAATATTGAGAAACACTCAGTGGAAGTCATTCGACTTCTGAGGCACGTTAAAAAACGGAAGCATTTACTTCTGAGTTTTTGGCGTTCAAAAACTGAAGTGTTTGTCAATGGAGATGTTCAAAAACTGAGGTACTACTGTAGTTCTCTCAGCACAGGAGTGTACTGCTCCTGTGAGTACCCTGGCCACTGCAGTCTTCACTAGTTGTACCTTCCAGACCAGATGTTTTAGATTTCAACTCCCATCAGCCCCAGCCAGCACACACAATGGTCACGAATGATGTAGTGTTGTAGCCCAACACTATCTAGAGCGTACCGGGACACGGGTGGCGCTGTGGTCTAAACCACTGAGCCTCTCAGGCTTGCCAAGGGGAAGGTTGGCATTTCGAATCTGAGCAACAGAATGAGCTCCCAAAGCTCTGTCTGAGCTTCTGTCAACCTAACAGTTCGAAAGAATAACAGTGCAAGTAGGTAAATAGGCACCGCTGTGGTGGGAAGGTAAACGGCGTTTCTGTGTGCTCTGGCACTTATCACAGTCCTCCGTGCACCAGTTGCTGTTTAGTCATGCTGGTCACACGACCCGGAAAGCTGTCTGTGGAAAAAGGCCAGTTCCTTTGGTCTGAAAAGCAAGATGAGCACTGCACCCCATAGTTACCTTTGACTGGACTTAACCGTCCAGGAGTCCTTTACCTTTACCATGTTGTTTACACCTGATCTAGTGGACTACAGGTATAAACCCCTTGGTTGTATTTTGTACAGGTGTGTTCCAACAGACTGAAATGTTTCTATCCTGTGACAGCAAAGATAAGTAAAAGGACACTGTGCCCCAGCTGTTTCCCAGATAAAAAAGGCCATTTTGGAAGTTAGCCCCCCGCCATGATAATTTCTTTAGTGTGCCCCCTTTTTAATGTCCAATTTCAAATATTTCTGTAAGCTGAACAGAGCCTTTAGACTACAACATATGTATGATCATGGATATAGATTAAAACCATCCAACAAATAAATTGCCGTAAAAATCTAAGCAAGATAACTTTCAGTCTATCATTTCCAGCATACTCCTTGGAATCAATTTCTCAATTAAGCCCCACGGCAGCTATTCTTATCGGTGCTTTGTAACAGCTGTCTTCAAAGGCTTTCTGGGGGGAAATGCAATTGTACTTATTTTGCAAATACTGTTTCTATTTTCCCTTTTTGCAGTTTAGGCATATTTAAACATGCATTATTCAAATCTCCTTATCAGTTGACTTAGCTTGACATGAAACACTACAAACAACCTGACACTTCTTGAAAACTGGAAAATTAATAGATTTAGACTGGCATGCATTAATATTCCAGAAAGATTCTCATTTTCAAATAAATGGCATTTTGCCAAGATTTAGAAGGAATTAGTCTATGCTTAAGGAGCCCTAAATGAGGACATTTTGCTTAAGTTTATGAGCTTCAGATGTGATTCACTGCATAATTTCATTGACGCTTTAATGCAAAAGGTTTGAAAAGCCAAGGTACAAATGGAAAGGGCCATTTTATAATGCACAATCATCCATGAGTCCACATTCTCTACTACGGTCACAGCTAATTTCACTTTTTGTGCTCTGTTGCTTGGTGCAAGAAGCTGATAGCAACACTATTAATATATTCCTATTTAGAATGAGTCATCTTCTCACATGGCTTGCAGGTATTATTCAAAAGAGAATGTTTGGTAAAAATTTTGCCATCTGTTTCCACTAGCAAAGAGTCAGGGCAATCACAAGCACAAAGTCACTTCTACAGTGAACCCAAAATTTAATACCTCATTTACAAATAAGGCACAAATGAGGCACAACAATCTGTAATAATAATAGGGATCCACTTAATACCACACATATAATTATCTAAACTGCCGTACAACTATAATTTATTTGTGATTAATTCATGGTCAGTTCAATCCTATGCATGTCTACTGAAATGTCACTTCTATTGAATTCAGTGGGATATACTCCCTGATGCATAGACTGATTTTCATTTCACTGGGAGAAAGCCCGATTGAACTCAATTTGGACTTAAACTTCATGCAAAGGATTGTGGCTTTTTTTATATAGGAACGATGGGAGAACACCTCAAGGGAGAGCTGCCTTGAAAACAGAATTAAGACTGCAATCAAAATCTTGTCTACAAAGAAGTTAGTCCTACTAAATTCCTAAGTGGGTTTAGGATTGCAGTCTAAATTGTATTTATCCTATGGCAACTTCTACCAAGCTGGTGGCTTCCAGATGTTAAATTACTACAACTCCTATCAATCCCAGTCAGCACGGCTATGAAGGCAGGGGATGATGGAAGTTGTAGTCCAAAATATCTGAATTGGCATAGCTGTTCCATGGACTAGAACAAGGTATACAGGTAAACCAAGCCCCATGCTCAAATAATATAGACTTTCAGTCACATTATAAATTTCAATTGGAAAGGGTTGCTTCTGCCAAAGACATTCAAATGTACAAAGAACTATACACCAGACACCAGAAGACTTTGGCTAGTAGTTGTTGTCGGAATCAAGCCTTAGTCAGAGGAAGTGGCCACTCTCCAGGTGCCCGGCTTGGATTCCTTGTTGATCTCCCCCGTCAGCGACTCCCGGCAAGACAAGGCGAGATCCCGGCAATCCTCCTCAAACGTGAGAAGAACACACCATTCCTCCCCCATCCCCAGGGGGGGAGAGAGACAGACAGAAATGTATTTACATGCCTTTATTTCTGTCTTTCCAGCAGTACAGAGAAAACGTGTCTGCACTCTCTTAACACCAACAGCAGAGAGATAATAACTCCTCCCATGTACTTCCAGTACAGGGTCATGTGACACTCTGAGCTAACATCCGGTGCTCAGTGCACATAATAAACTGTTCCTTGTTCCCACGGTACAGTCCCAAAACATCAACATCCTGTTTGGCTTTCCAGCCATCTGGAGAACTCAGCAGCATTGCTCCTTTTTCGTAACAGTTATAACACTCAGGAGCTGGTCTATTGCACCTTGAACTTTCAGGGTTACTGTTTCAATGAATGACCTACATCTTAAAGGTATAAGCTTAATATACATAAAATGTAATGTTTGTTTGCATTGTGTTAGAAAACATTTTGCAAAGAGAAGTTTGCATTAGGTTTCACTCTGACAAATGCGGCAGAAAATGTTGGATGTTTCCACTTCACTATTTAGGCAAACTGATGACTCATCCCGGAAACCCAAGCTGCAGCCTGAGACTCCAGTGTCTTTATCCGTGAGGGAGCCTGTAGCAGTAGCAGTTGTGGCTAAGCTCTGCGATTATGAAAAAACAAGTTGCTTAGGATCACTCTCTCTGATACCAGAGAGAAAAGTTTATTGAATTGTTATTATGAACTTAAAGGAAATCTAGACTGCATTAATTGCTGTTTAGAGCGATGTGTTACGAACAAATATTACAAAAACTGTTATACTACAAAAACTGTTATAAGACTGTTCTGCAGTAAAGTTTTGAAACTCATTTTGCTGGCGGAGATCAAATTAATTTTACTCTGTACAAGGTCTGGATCAGGGATTCCATTGCAACAATTCTAACAGAGTTAGAGTTGGTTATCCCTGATCTAGGCTATCCCTGATCTAGGCAGGTCAAATCATGTGGCTACTTTTCAAGCTTGTGCCCCACTTTCATTTGGACCATAGACATTATAGTGGGAAGAACCCACATGTTCCAACCAATCCACATGAGAAAGGATGACCACATCACCAGTGTGCTGTCGGAGTTGACTATGGCGGGGAAGATTTTGCAGCAACAAGCACATGGGTAATGTCTGGATCAGACGCATACAATTACATATAAATTGGCAAGTGGCATAGTGTGGAAGTGTCATAATCTGGACCTTGAGCAGAAGCCAGGACTTTGAGGCAGGGGAGGAGGACTCAGATGGGTCAGGAGCCACAATTCCCTTGAACTGGGACTTCTTGAGACAGATTCTCCTGACATAAGCTGACTGAAAGACAACAGAAAACTAGCCCTTTAAGGCTCACCACTCCTCAGGCCTAATAGGGGTATTTTGGCCAAAAGGCCTCATCTGAGCTCCAGCACTTCTTGAAACAAGCTATCAGCTTTGAGTTCTCAAAAAGGTTTGTTACTGTAACTGGAAACCTCTGTGTTGAAGCCACATGCTACTTGCTACCCATTTTTTATTTGTACCCACTGTGCGGACACCTTTTCCGTGTGAAAATGGTCATAGATTATTCTTTTCTACAGAGCCCGCAATGATCTTGACATCTACAGCTAGATGGCGAATGGTTATGCGGTGAGCCTCCAAAATGGCGGCCTCCACTTGCTGGATGGTGTCTTCATCAATGGCGGACTGTGGTCACCCAGAAATGGGAGCCGTTTCCACCCAAGTCCGACCACACTTGAACTGACGATGCCAGTGCTTGACTACATCATACAATGGGGCATCCTCCCCATAAGTCCCTTTCATCTCATCAAACATCTCCCGTGGTGTGCGCCCTTTCAAGTACAGCAACCTGATGACTGCTCTGCATTCAACTGGTTACATTATCAGACGTTACTCCACATTAGCACCCGTAGCAGATAAACTGTTAGGAGTTCAGAGCTACAAATTACCTTGTAACCTATGGAGAGATGTATCATTGTTGTTTAGTCGTTTAGTCATTTAGTCGTATCCGGCTCTTCGTGACCCCATGGACCAGAGCACGCCAGGCACTTCTGTCTTCCACTGCCTCCCACAGTTTGGTCAAACTCATGCTGGTAGCTTCGAGAACACTGTCCAACCATCTTGTCCTCTGTCGTCCCCTTCTCCTTGTGCCCTCCATCTTTCCCAACATGAGGGTCTTTTCCAGGGAGTCTTCTCTTCTCATGAGGTGGCCAAAGTATTGGAGCTTCAGCTTCAGGATCTATCCTTCCAGTGAGCACTCATGGCTGATTTCCTTCAGAATGGATAGGTTTGATCTTCTTGCAGTCCCTGGGACTCTCAAGAGTCTCCTCCAGCACCATAATTCAAAAGCATCAATTCTTCGGCGATCAACCTTCTTTATGGTCCAATTTCATTCTCCTATGATAACTGGAAGTGGGTCAGGGGAAATCTTTAATGAGTGACCCTCGTATTTCCATGTCCTGTGCAGAGTGTTTCTGAATATCCCCTTTCTAGAAGTAGCCCATCCTTTGGATTTGGCCTTGCGAGAGATTGTTGCTCTTGGGGAAGAGGAAGAGGCGAGGAGACTGTTGAGTGTCATACACCAGCCCTTGAGCAGCCTAAAGGGGCTCTTTGCAGCCTATATGTTTTGCTTTCAGTCACCCTGTCTAAACTTCTCTGTGTGGACCTTTCTGTTGATGCTTTTTATTAGCATGGACATCTCATCCTAGGGGACAGATTCCATTTTTAAAGAGCCTTCTGGTAATGAATGTACAGCATTACATAACAGTCCAATACGGATGACATATTAATTTCCTTGCAGTTATGTTTTTTTAAAAGCTTCTTTGATTCACGTTTTTTCAAATATAGAAGTTTCATCTTTAGAAACTTTGCATGGAGAGTAATTTTCTTTTCTTTTTTTGTAATTTGTATGACCTTTAACTTATCATAAATTATCTATAATCTTTGTATCATGTAACATTGCAGGAGTTAATCAAAGCATGTCAGAGATTTCATATGTGAACAATGTTCTTTTAAATATAATCTGTATATATCCCACTGATTATTAAACTTTTGGTTTGTCTGGTTCCTAATTTTTCCTGTCATCTTTGCCAATTCTACATAATCAAATAATTCCACCTGCCACTCCATTGTAGTTGGTATTTCGTCTACCTTCCACCATTTGGCTATCAGCATTTTCGCGGCGGTGGTTGCATACAGAGGTACCACTGTAGTCAGGTTAGGAGCAAGTATAACTAGCTGAAATTACTGAGAGGTACTTAGGATTTGAAGGGACGCGGGTGGCACTGTGGTCTAAACAGGTATTGTCAGCAGATGAAGTTCCTGTACAGTGGTACCTTGGGTTACATACGCTTCAGGTTACATACGCTTCAGGTTACAGACTCCGCTAACCCAGAAATAGTACCTCGGGTTAAGAACTTTGCTTCAGGATGAGAACAGAAATTGTGCTCCAGCGGTGCAGCAGCAGCAGCAGGCCCCATTAGCTAAAGTGGTGCTTCAGGTTAAGAACAATTTCAGGTTAAGTACGGACCTCTGGAATGAATTAAGTACTTAACCCGAGGTACCACTGTACACATCTTGATAAAAATGAGCAAAATGCCGAACCCTTTTTCAAAATTAATACTGCTGTATTTGGGATGCATACATGCCAACGGGATGCCTTTATTAATAACTCTAATGGCTGGAATTACTTCTGTGCTGACATTTTAAGATGATGACTCAGCCATGATTACTTTAATGACCTAGCTGGAGCTGCGTTAAGTAACTGTTTGACCCCACAGTAAAACCACTTTTTAGAAACATGTGGTAGATACTGATGTGCTGCTTCTTTAGATTAGCAAGCTGTTGGTGGCTCTATCACGCAGGACTTCTTTGAGTGCTATGCATGCAGAGTGTGATCATACTTAATGCAAGCCCATATCTAAATCATTGTCCTTCTCACTGCCATAGGCTGTATTGTAATTCAATTAGCTAAATCTTCCTCAGTCACAATTTCATCTTTTATAAATTGCCAGAGCAAGAGCCTTCTACCCAGATGTGATTCTCTGATTAGATTTTCCCTTTCATGACAAATTCTATTTTATTTTGGTTATTTTTATTTTGGTTATTTTACTGTTTCAAATGTTGTGTAAGAACAATTTTTCTTCACTGAACCTTGAAAGCACTACCAGTGCTATTTATTTCATTTGCTTTCAAATTTATACTTCATTTGATTGTTTAAAAAAGTGGTTTATTCACTTATGTGAGTTGGAGCATCATGCAATTATCAACTGAGGCTGAAACAAGGGCACTGCAAAGGTATTCTGTGCCAGAAGCTAAATCTCAGGTGGTAACCCTGAAGAAACTTCTGGAGATTAATCTTGGATGGGAAGATGGTTAACTCTATGAAACTTACTGTTTCTTAGTCTTGTTCAAAACAATGAAGCCTTGATTATCTACAATAAATAAATTAACCTCAAGCAGAAACCTAGACTAAACTCAATTTTAGTAAAAGCTCCAAATATAGCTCCAAACTGAGAAAGAGCACAGTATATACAGACCCTTATGAACAAAACCGTAGGCTTAGACTTCAGCTGAATCTCAATTCAAGCTTTAACTGCACTTTAAGTGAAAGTTAATGGTAAGTGTAGACCTTTAAAAAAATCACATCTTTAATTTTAATTTTAAAAGTAGGCATGTTTGGAAAAGGATCAGTTAAGGCAGGCTTATTGTGAGTCAGACCTTTTAGATTCCCACAGTGTCTCAAACTGTCCAAATTCTCTTTTTAATCAGGACTCATTGTCCACTTTCCAGATTAAAAAACAACATCATTCCTAGGGGGCTCAGCTGAGTCAAAAGTCCTTTAAACTGCCAATCACTGAAGTCCTCTCTGGAAACACTCCTACATTTCTGCCAAAGTTTCACAGCATGTTTTTTCCTTTCGTCAAGTAATTCATTTATCCATATCATAGCTGTCAACTTACAGATTTGAAAATAAGGGACCTGCAGCCTCAAAAATAAGGGATCAGCAGCCAAAATAAGGGATTTTGGGGGCACAGGTGTGTTCAACTTCTGAGTCCCTCCAAGCCAAAGGCAGAAAGCCCAGCCAGCAGTCAAACAAAGCCTCAAGCGGTGGTTCCCACAGCGCAGCAACCCGGCAAAGGGGATGCAGCAAGGAAAACTACCGTTACCTCTCCGCTGGGAAGCGCTGAGCAAAGGCGAGTCCCCAGGCAACACGGCCGATTTGATCGGCACAAGGCATGCAAGCTCCACCCCCCAGTCGTTCTTAGATTCCTTATTGGGTGAGCAACACAGCCAAGCAACACAGTTGGAGCCTCCCTCCTCCCTGGCCAGCAGGGAGGGAGGGAGAGGAGCTGCTTCCTTTGAAACCCGGGAAATTTAAGGGACATCATCAATAAGGGACAGCAGCAGGACACGGCGCTGGGATAAGGGACTTTCCCGCCAAATAAGGGACGGTTGACAGCTATGATCCATATACATAATTCCCCCAAATTTATTTAGCCAGTCTTTAATCTGACTCCCGTTCCCTTGCTCAGGCTTGTTGTATACAGAATACTGTTAATACAGTCTTAATAAGTCTGCTTCTGATATTCCCAAACACTCTGCTCCTCAAGCAGACCTGGAAGCTAGGCAAACCCTGGAGGTGGTAAACTACACAAAGAGAAAACTTTGAACGGACTCCTGGAATGCATTCTGTTCGAGAACCAAGGTACAGCTGTATTTGAAACATCATTGAAAAAGTCTGCAAACACCGTGTCTCGCGCCCTCCCCACCCCTTTATTACCCTTTCCATGACATTTTTGGGTTGCAATGCAGGGCCAATGAGTGGGTGGGGCTTGGGGGACAGTGAGTGGGACCATAGGGTCCCGAAGGCACATCCAGCCCCCAGACCATGTGAGCTGGTCCCTAAATAATTGTAAAGATTGAAAACGCTTGTGTCCATGGAGCTTATGCAATCCTTTTGATTGAACAGATTGCACAATGCCTGGTCTAGAATCAATTGGGCAGCTCTAACAGCATTCTGCCCTTCTTCTTCTCATAACTTCCAAAATCTCCATCATTTTAGACTGACAGCTGTGCTATCAAGTGGCTATCAGTGTGGTGTAGTGGTTAAGAGCAGTAGTCTCGTAATCTGGGGAACCGGGTTCGCATCTCCGCTCCTCCACATGCAGCTGCTGGGTGACCTTGGGCCAGTCACACTTCTTTGAAGTCTCTCAGCCCCACTCACCTCACAGAGTGTTTGTTGTGGGGGAGGAAGAGAAAGGAGAATGTTAGCCGCTTTGAGACTCCTTAAAGGGAGTGAAAGGCGGGATATCAAATCCAAACTCTTCTTCTTCTTCTTCTTCTTCTTCTCTCCCGATGCTACTCCATTGCAAAACGACCGTTTATTACATATTTCTGATTCACATTTCCATGAGCTGCATCTTTGATATATGCTTTGCTGTTAAACTTTCAAAGCTTTATTGTAAAATTATACAACTGACATTCTGCCCGTGTGGCTTTTAAGCATGGCTTTCTCATGTTCTTGTCGTATCTGGGGGATGGGGAAACACCGTTTCACCTGATGGGTTCCCTCCCCCTTGTGCGTTTCATTCCAACGAATGTACTCTATAATAAGTACTGACAAAGTGCAATAAAAAAATCTAACCACATTTTGCTTTTATGAGGGTAAAGGAAAGTTCAGTTGGAAAAAGATCTACCTTGGCAATGTTCAAGTATGCCCTTAGGGTGGTTTGTGTGTGTGTGTTACCATTTCTAAAACCTTTTAACCAACAGTGGTTACAATAAAAGACATGTGTAGGCTTATTTTTATTTTACAGAAGAGTATAACCCACATGGATTTTCCCTGTGTTATTGGTCAGAGTTGAAATATGGATGCTGCTAATGAAACGATCCGCAATTGACCCATCTTCTTGACACACAAGAAGGAATTATGCATGACTTGTGATATTAGACTGGATATTTGGATATGTGAAGATTCTTATGCATACAGATTGTTATCTAGACTGTGGTTTCTTCCTGACTGGCATCCTGAAATGGGATTGAAATAGCATATAAATAGTATTGGAAGCAAGATCGTGTCTAACCACCTCCGTACCATCATGAGGACATAGTCATGAATGCCACTTGAGAGCCCTGTGCTGCATGCCCTCATTTGCAGGCCCCCTCCTCTTGCTCTTCTCTTTCCCAGAAAAATTCCTCCTGTTTTAGGAAGTTGAATCTACAATACCTTTTGTCAGGGAACTGCCATCAGCCCAGACGCGAGAGGTGGAAGGGCAGTTGTGTTATAGGGAACCTCCCAAAGTCTTGCGAAGCAGTTCCTCCTCTGGTGAGGAGGAAAGCCCCACCTCCAGTGGGGAGGAGGTGTGGGACCAGGGGGTGCTAGGGAGAGCCTCAACACCGACCCTGAGCAAGCCGGAGAGGAGGGAAGCACCCCTTTGCCAGCGCCCACTCTGCGCAGTAGGTTTCAGCACAGGGAGGGAAGGAGAAGGTTGGGGGTCAAGCAACTGTTATGCTGAGGGAGGTACAAGGACCGACCACTCTCAGATTCTGCTAGCGACTGAGCCAGACATGAACTTGCAACTGTAAATATTTTGCCCTAAGAATAAAGCCTGGAAAAGACAGGTCGGAGTCTTGCCTGTTTGCTCTCGAGCAACCACACCATCACCTGACACCTTTCTCTGGTTTTCATTGGGTATTTGACAAGACTCAGGGCCTGTCCTGTAATTGGCAAAATGGGATAGCCACCTCAGTTGGCAAACGCTAAGTGTCAGGCTTCAGCGAATCAGCTTCCTTCATCCATGGCAGTAGATTAGAAGATCAAAGAAAGGAACGTCGTACCACTTAAAAACTTCAACAATCACAGCAAGAGAACAAAGAACACATCTCCTAGAAATGGGGGGTGCTCCCAATTAAGGATCACACCTCCTTCCATCGCTATTAATCTACGTCACTCCTATGTCTTGTAATCTGAGTTTGAACCCTCTGTGCTTTCTGTTCTGAGACTTTCTGAGCTCTTCTTGACCTTGGGCTGAGTGGAGGAATGCTGTCCAGAGACTGTGAATCTGTTACCCCTCTTTCTTCCAGTGTTCCTTCTCCTAGCTGTTCCCCACCCAGTATTTCCCAGCTTCTGCCTTCTGAACTGTGCCCCTCTGCAAACCACTGTTCCAAATCTATACTGTCCTCCCGCTCCTGGGAAGATTCAGGAGCAGGGGCAGGAGCAAGAGCCGGAGCTCCCACCATTCCTCTTCAGTGCAGCCCTCTTCAGCATGGTCCCTGACATTAACGGACCTCGGTAGATAGAGCATTGGGGGCCATGTGAACTTCCCTGCCCCCCCCCCCCCGTGTTAGCCTCCTTACCTTGGGCATAATGGAGCACACTGTCCCATTCTCAATGCTGAAGTAAGAATCAAGTGCCTATTATTATTTATTGTCGTCATAATCATCACCATCATTTATATACCACCTTTTTCTTCCAAGGAGTTCAAGGTGTACATGGTTCTCCATTTCATCCTTCCAACAACTCTGTGAAGTAGGTAAGGCTAAGAGTCAGTGACTGGCCTAAGGTCACCTACTGGGCTTCATGACTTGAGTAGAGATTCAAACCCCGGTCTTCCAGGTCATTGTCCAGCACTCTAATCATTATATCACAGTTGTATAAAGAATGGATGAGGGCATCATCTTGTCTTTTGCCTCAGACAGCAAATTGTCTTGGAAACCCTAGAGACTGGCTGAAACTCACAATCAGTTGTCAATCACATCTTCACATTGCTCACATATTACAGTGTTCACTCTGTAGACATGGGGTGTTCCCAGACTTTTAACTGTTTTCTTGTGGGATTCAACCAAGCACCGACACAATCAGGTTACACAATTACTGTTGATTTGGGAGTCCTTGTGCCACAAACCTGCTCCTCCCCCAGACTGGACTTTTGCTGATAACAAAGGTGACAAGGAAATGCACTACAAAGTTTGGGGTACCACTTAGTGCAATGTCAGCTAATAACTGAATGCTCACTGAATAGTGAACATCATCTAGCTCTAGCCAAACAATTCAGGATAAATGCTCAAGAAACAGATCATCCGTTGACTAGGAAAACATATGTATCTTAAAGCTACACATCTTACGTGGAAAAACCTCAGTTTCCATTTTGAATCCAGTCCTGAACCCAAAGCCAGTTGGGATTTCAACCCTATTTCAGATCTTCACCCCAATGTCAAGATATGGTAATCCCATTTCTTTGTAATGTGTGAACTGGGCCAGAAAATAATAATAATAATAATAATAATAATAATAATAATAATAATAATAATTTATTTATACCCTGCCCATCTGGCTGAGTCTCCCCAGCCACTCTGGGCGGCTCTCAATCAAGTGTTAAAAACAATACAGCATTAAATATTAAAAACTTCCCTGAACAGGGCTGTCTTCAGATGTCTTTTGAAGATGGGATAGCTGCTTATTTCCTTCACATCTGAAGGGAGGGTGTTCCACAGGGTGGGCGCCACTACTGAGAAGGCCCTCTGTCTGGTTCCCTGTGACCTCACTTCTCGCAATGAGGGAACCGCAAGAAGGCCCTCGGAGCTGAATCTCAGTGTCCGGGCTGAACGATGGGGCTGGAGATGCTCCTTCGGGTATACAGGACCAAGGCCGTTTAGGGCTTTAAAGGTCAGCAGTTTTGAACAGTTATGAACAGTTACAATACAGTTACAATACAGAATAAAGTCTTAATGATGCTATAGTCTTATCAGTGGCTGAATCCTTTTCAGTATATATCAATACATGCAAAAATTGCAGTGTAAACAAATCAACAAGCATATCCTTGGATGGCAAGAAAGAAAGTATCAGGAAACATGACTCATTTCTTTTCTATCGATTCAGAATGTCTTGCTGCCAAGTTGCTATTCCTAATGTAATTGTCTAACCTTAGCTATCATGACATCACGTATATCAGTGCCTTTATATAGCCAAAAATAAAATAAAAAGCTGCTTAGAGGATTGAAGCAGCAAACTAATTAGAGCTGCAATAGCACACAAAAGCTAATAGCAAATCTTTTGACACAAGCCTGATTTTTTTTTTTTGCCCTTTTCCTGGAATTTTGCAAATGGAGATTCTTAAGAAGGGATATTTGTCATGTTCCAGAGAAAATAAGGAAGTCTATTTCATTAATTGCATTTCATCTGAGGAAATGAGATATTATGAAACGAAATGGAGCTTCTGAAAGGATAATATATTCCAAGGCACAGAATTTGTATGGCAGTTTGACAAATGACATGAGCAGGCCTTGTAAGCGATGCCTATTGAATAACATGATCCTCATTGACGTGCTGCCAGTGCTACCAATATCTGGGCAGAGCCTCAAGTGCAATGAGGTACAGTCACTCACATAGTTGTTCCATCCGGGACCAGCTACTGTCAGTAAGCCTGTGTCTAAAGAGATGCCTTTGGCCCTTGGTTTGCCTAGTGATGGGTCAAGGGTGCAGTATTGTTGGTACTAAAGGGTTAAGAGGTAACAAGTCGCTCTAATCACTGAGCAGCTGGAAGTCATTAAGCATCCAGGAATGTGAGTTAGTTTGTATAAATAGTCAGTTCACCCGTGTGTTTTTCCCCTTGACCTGACTCGCAGACTCAGTTTGTGGCCATGGGCGTGTTTGCTGATATGAGTTAAGTTTAGAGTAAAGTTTTCTTTATGCCGGAGATAAAAGCATGTGTGCTTTATTGCCAGGGTTTTTCTTTTGTAAATAAAGTTTTTTCCTGAGTTCCAAAGTGTTTGCTCCAGGATTCTTCATTGAAAGGTACTGACTCTCCTGCCTTCTTCAACCGCTGCACGAAATTCTCTGCTGAGATAAGATTTATGGCGTTGGAAACGCACTGGACGTTTACTTAACATTAAACTAATTAAAGTTTAATGGACAAGTATTAATGCAAGGAGGTGGAGTGTGGACATCCAGGACATTTTTAGAAGC
The DNA here is from genome assembly GCF_964270895.1 of Podarcis filfolensis. Taxonomy (NCBI): domain Eukaryota; kingdom Metazoa; phylum Chordata; class Lepidosauria; order Squamata; family Lacertidae; genus Podarcis; species Podarcis filfolensis. Next base: position 16,954,233 of record NC_139610.1, read on the forward strand.
AGAGGGAGCTGCTTTATGCAGAGTTAGACCATGGGTCCATTTAGGGATCTCCCGGATAGCTTCTTTGTGTGGGAATGTTAAGGACAGTAGGAAAAGATATATTGAATAAGTATTATCCTTCCTTCACTCACACTCGTAAGTGATGTAGCAGAGCAGATTCCCCTCAATACAGCTGGAAATTGGTTTGCAGATTTGTTTGAATCTCTAAGTTAATATTATTTCCTGGTGTCCCCTTTGATCCCTCTTAAAAGAATAAAGACACAAGAGTCTTTCTGAGTAAAGTAACAAAAAGTTTACTCACATTTCAGTTCACGATTTGATCCCTGAAAGGCAGGCTTCTCTTAATATTGGTAGTAGTACAGTGGTACCTCGGATTAAGAACTTAATTAGTTCTGGAGGTCTGTACTTAACCTGAAACTGTTCTTAACCTGAAGCACCACTTTAGCTAATGGGGCCTCCGTTGCCGCCGCGCCGCCGCCGCACAATTTCTGTTCTCATCCTGAAGCAAAGTTCTTAACCCGAGGTACTATTTCTGGGTTAGCAGAGTCTGTAACCTGAAGCATCTGTAAGCTGAAGCGTCTGTAACACGAGGTACCACTGTAATAATAATAATAATTTGTTATTTGTGTCCCACCCATCTGGCTGGATTTCCCCAGCCACTCTGGGCAGCTCCCAACAGAGGACTAAAAACAGAATAAAACTTCAAACATTAAAAACTTCCCTAAACAGGGCTGCCTTCAGATGTCTTCTAAAAGTCAGATAGTTGTTTATTTCCTTGACATCTGACAGGAGGGCATTCCACAGGGCGTGCACCACCACTGAGAAGGCCCTCTGCCTGGTTCTCTGTAACCTCACAGTGAGGGAGCCGCCAGAAGGCCCTCGAAGCTGGACCTCAATATCCAGGCTGAACGATGGGGGTGGAGATGCTCCTTCAGGTAGGTATACAGGGCCGAGGTTGTTTAGGACTTTAAAGGTCAGCACCAACACTTTGAATTATGCTCGGAAACATACACAATGAAACTGTGAGTTCATATCATAGAGAGACTGAACTTATGTGCTGCTGGCTGAGGGCCAGCAGACAGCAAAATTTACATTAAGACAACAAAATGGCTGCAGGAGAGCAGCATGGCAGCAAAAGAACAATAACAAGACAATAGTATCAAGATGGACTGAGAAAATGGCTGCATGACTTGGCTCTTTTATGGAGTCAGCTAGAGCCATGCCCACCTCCCAGGTCACATGCAGGGGGAGGAAGCTCCAGACCAGTGGAACAGGAATTTACACTGACTGGATGTCCCTCTGCATGTGCCCACTCTAGGGAAATAAGGAATGTTGCAATTGACTGTACCAATGGAATATATCTCAAACTTTGTTGAATAATCATCCTAACTTGCTTGCACAAAGCTTATGGGAAGGTTAGATCATGTCCAGCCTTTCCTGAGCATTCATTCTGATTTGCTTACGGGGAAGTTCCATGGTGTCAGGATGCCGTCAGCGGCTCCCGGCTGGTTGCCCAGAAAAGTATAAAGACGAGGGAAAGTTTCTTACCGTCCTTTTTTATTTCAATCTTTACAGAGAGAGGCTATAGAACCCAGCCTCTTGGATAATAGCGTTGATCCGAGTGAATCTCCACCCCACCTTCTCTCCCACTTCCTAATTCATTGTCAACATCATCTCTTCTATGGGTGATGCTAAGTGCCTTCTGTCTTCAAACTCTTTGTTCTCCTACTTTTAAGGCTCGCCGGGTTCTGGGAGATGGTGGGTCTGGAATGCTTTCTAGTGGCAACGTGTCAGCCAGCTGCTGCTCCCCCTCTCCTATTGCCCCCAACTTTTCCTCTCATCTGCCTCTAAGCTGTGACCTCCTGCAAACCACTGTCTTCCTCTTCCTCCTCCCTGGAAGGGAGCAATGAGCATTCATCTTGATTTGCTTGTGAGGTGTTTATATATCTTTCCATTAATAATGTGTTCATCCCATGCTTCTCAGTGCTCCTTTCACGTGTGTGTGTGTGTGTGTGTGTGTGTGTGTGTGTGAGAGAGAGAGAGAGAGAGAGAGAGAGAGAGAGAGAGAGGCTTCCTGCTTCCTGCCTCCTAGTCCCATTGGGCATTAGCCACCACTGTTTATGTGTACTTCCCCCTTTTAAATGTCAGGCAGAGACACTGAAGAAAACATTTGGGGTGGGAGAAGAACCAGCTTATACTCGCAGGGATCAGCAAACCTTTTCAGCAGGGGGCTGGTCCACTGTCCCTCAGACCTTGTGGGGGGCTGGACTATATTTTGAAAAAAAAAATGATCGAATTCCTATGCCCCACAAATAACCCAGAGATGCATTTTAAATAAAAGCACACATTCTACTCATGTAAAAACATGCTGATTCCCAGACCGTCTGCGGGCAGGATTGAGAAGGCAATTGGGCTGGATCCGGCCCCCACGCCTTAGTTTGCCTACCCATGTTATACTGTCTCTATTTAGGTATTGTGCTGTTGAAGTGAAGCACTGCTCTGTTTCATAAACATAATTAAGCATGTCAAGGCTTGCCAAGTTTTGAATTTAATAAGGCAGTAATGTCATTTTAAAATTTGGCCAGTATCATAAATATTATGCTGTTGAAGTGTGTGTGTGTGTGTGTGTGTGTGTGTGTATTATATATATGGGTATTTTTGTAAGATACACCAGTACTTTTCATGCCCCTGCATTCTCTTCTGGAAAAGCTAAAAGCTAATTTGTTCCCACAAATTTGAACTGTGTAGCATCACATTGTGGAAGAGAATTGTATGATGCAGAGTTAGGAGGATGTCAATTCTCCCTTGATGCCTCTGGAGGAGGCCTAAACTGGTCTGGATCTAGCATTGCTTTCACACCATAACCCAGTGCTTGCTGAAGTTATTACGACTCAGTATATTCAGCATTTATTCAGCAGAAAATTGTAGAATGTGCCATGACAGGTAAAATATGAAGAGTAATAAGCTAACTGGGAGGTTCAAAGGCTGCGACTAGATTGCCTTTCACAGATAAACCTTGAGTTTGACACACAATGTTGCTTTTAGTTCAGAGCTAATAGAAAATCTACTTTCCCTTTTCCCCAGGAATGCAAAATGAATGCTACGGCCACTGATGTATAGCCCATCTACAGTAGGTGTGACATTTAAGCTCACATTCCATTATATGACATAATACATGTTGTTGTTGTTGTTTTCTACCCCATCTTTTTCCCTGAGAGGGACTCAGACATACTCATCTAAAACACCCTTACATAAAGTTGACCCCTTAAAAGTCTCAGCCTAGAAGGTCCAACAGAGTAGATGCAAGCACCAGATAAAGAGTTGTTGAAGCCACTTATCTCTGCATATACAGGTGGGGAATCTGTGACCCTCCGGGTCTTGCTGGTCTCCAGCTCTCATAAGTCTCAGACAGTCTGATCAATAGTCGGGAATAATGGGAAATGTAGTCCAGCAAGTGGACTGGAGAATCACAAGGTTCCCACCGGTAGGTGACAGTGTGGTGGAGCAGAGACACTTCCCTGACCTCCTGGCAGGTGAGTCGCTGCTGTATACTAGGAGGTGGGTAGCATGGTCCAAGCACACTGGCAGGATCACAGGATCGGTGCATTTGCACTGCCTGTACCGCTGCCTCACCCCCTCCCTTCCCAGTAAGTTGCAGTGACTCACTTACTGGAAGGTCAGCTAGGTGCCTCCACCCCAACATGTCTTCCACTACTAGTCCCCACTCATGTCCCAGCACATTATAAGATGTGTCAGGGAATGGCCCCAACTGGAGGACTGGAAAGTGTATCCTTCGTCAGATCAGCTTCTCTCAGAAGAGGAGGGGGAGGGCAAAGATTTGCCCCCCTTCTCCCCAGCAGTTTCAGTAGGAGAGAGAGATGAGATTGCTGCTGAATGGGGTAACTGCCCCGAAGGACCAGGTGCGCAGCCTGGGAGTCATTTTGGACTCACAGCTGTCCACGGAGGCGCAGATTAATTCTGTATCCAGGGCGGCTGTCTACCAGCTCCACCTGGTACACAGACTAAGACCCTACCTGCCCGCAGACTGTCTCGCCAGAGTGGTGCATGCTCTAGCTATCTCCCGCTTGGGCTACTGCAATGCGCTCTACGTGGGGCTACCTTTGAAGGTGACCTGGAAACTGCAATTAATCCAGAATGCGGCAGCTAGACTGGTGACTGGGAGTGGCCGCCGGGACCACATAACACCAGTCCTGAGAGATCTGCATCGGCTCCCAGTACGTTTCCGAGCACAATTCAAAGTGTTGGTTCTGACCTTTAAAGCCCTAAACGGCCTCGGTCCTGTATACCTGAAGGAGTGTCTCCACCCCCATCGTTCGGCCCGGACACTGAGATCCAGCGCCGAGGGCCTTCGGGCGGTTCCCTCATTGTGAGAAGTAAGGTTACAGGGAACCAGGCGCCCACCCTGTGGAACACCCTCCCTTCAGATGTGAAGGAAATAAGCAGCTATCCTATCTTTAAAAGACATCTGAAGGCAGCCCTGTTTAGGGAAGTTTTTAATATTTAATATTTAATATGTACTGTATTTTTAATATTTAATGCTGTACTGTTTTTAACATTTGATTGGGAGCCACCAACATTTGATTGGGAGCTGGGGAAACTCAGCCAGATGGGTGGGGTATAAATAAATTATTATTATTATTATTATTATTATTATTATTATTATTATTATTACATGTCACATGTCTGTTTACATTCCAGCACAGATTGCTGGAGTCCCGTGAGCGGAATATCCGCTCTGTATTGCTTTTGTTTTCTCTGTCTCCGAGAAGAACGACAAGGAGAGAGGCCATGTTTTTCCTTGTCCTGATTTATGTATAATAAATGTGTAGTTTAGTACAGTATCCACGCCTCGAGCCTGATCTGTTGTGTGTTTACTCTGATGAGTAATGTGTGCAAGCACAGCAGCTTGAGTCGCAGACGCATGTTGGAGGAGGATGGCTGATGGATCTCCGCAGTGGCAAGGCTGAGAAGGGAGACACTCTGGCTGGGTCCAACCCAGCTGGTTTTCATCCCAGGTTCTGACAGGAACTTCCCGCTGGCACCCAGGATGTTGCTGGGGACGGAAGGGCTCACAGTAGCCAACACCTCTCTTTGCAGAGAGATATGGATTATTGCTTTGCAACCAGATGACTGAATAAAAAGGACTATAAAATAAAAACTGCTTGTGATTCTTGCTTATGAAATTACCTGACAGCATACAAGGATACTGCAACATTTTATCACAGGTTCCACTTGTATTGTATTGTCAAATCTGTATCCATGGCAGCTGTTTACCAGCTCCATCTGGTATGTAGGCTGAGACCCTATCTGCCTGCAGACTGTCTCGCCAGAGTGGTACATGCTCTGGTTATCTCCCGCTTGGACTACTGCAATGCGCTCTATGTGGGGCTACCTTTGAAGGTGACCCGGAAACTACAACTAATCCAGAATGCGGCAGCTAGACTGGTGACTGGGAGCGGCCGCCGAGACCATATAACACCGGTCTTGAAAGACCTACATTGGCTCCCAGTACGTTTCCGAGCACAATTCAAAGTGTTGGTGCTGACCTTTAAAGCCCTAAACGGCCTCGGTCCAGTATATCTGAAGGAGCATCTCCTCCCCCATTGTTCGTTCAGCCCGGACACTGAGGTCCAGCTCCGAGGGCCGTCTGGCGGTTCCCTCACTGCAAGAGGCCAAGTTACAGGGAACCAGGCAGAGGGCCTTCTCGGTAGTGGCGCCCGCCCTGTGGAACGCCCTCCCATCAGATGTCAAAGCGATAAACAACTACCTGACATTCAGAAGACATCTGAAGGCAGCCCTGTTCAGGGAAGTTTTTAACATGTGACATTTTAGTGTATTTTTCATCTTTGTTGGAAGCCGCCCAGAGTGGCTGGGGAAACCCAGCCAGATGGGCGGGGTACAAATAATAAATTATTATTATTATTATTATTATTATTATTATTATTATTATTATTGTATTGAGTAGTGTTTTGCAGATGATAGAAAACGTATTGATTATTTTATATAATATAGGAAATTCCATTAGCATCTGTTAAGATCTGAAAGATAATGTACAATGATGTTTAGCAACTAGCATATTTTCAGCCAGAGAAAAGATGAGCCAGTCACATCAGTCAACACACCTTTAAAAATGTAGAGACATGACATAGCATCTTGGGGAAAGGCTCATTAAAGAGAAAATTTATTACCTGCCAGACTCCCAGTTACACTATGAAAGGGTCTGAATAATTAATTTAGGAGACAAAAGTGGATGGAACAAAGGGTGAGAATACATTGCTTCATTCATTAACTAGGCAGGTTTGAATATTCGTTTTGACAGGTTCATGCTAATGTGACTGATCGTATGCAAGCTCTTAGAGGAGGTACTAAGATTGAGCTTGCTTTTAATCAGAGCTGGCAATCTGGAAGGAGAACACATTAAGGCTGGAAGCGTCTAAAGTTCATGGTGTGTTAGGCCACTTGGGGAGCAAATTAAACTTTCAAAGAGTTCTCCAGTCTTCTAGGAAATTTCCCCCTCCGTCAGTAACAAAACTGTTCACTTCCATGGTGTAGAGAACCTAACTGGGGAATAAAAAGAGATTCCTTGCTTGAATGCTGATCACAGACCCTCCAAGTGTCCCTATTTTCCAGGGACGTCCCTGATTTAGAGAATCCATCCCAGTTTCTGATTTGATCCCGGAATGTCCCGCTTTTCCTTAGGATGTCCCTATTTTCATTGGACAAATGTTGGAAAGTGTGGAGTTATCTGACCCCCAAGCCGTCTGAAGGCAGTCCTGTATTGTTGTTGTTTAGTCGTTTAGTCGTGTCCGACTCTTCGTGACCCCATGGACCAGAGCACGCCAGGCACTTCTGTCTTCCACTGCCTCCCGCAGTTTAGTCAGACTCATGTTTGTAGCTTCGAAGACACTATCCAACCATCTCATCCTCTGTCGTCCCCTTCTCCTTGTGCCCTCCATCTTTCCCAACATCAGGGTCTTTTCCAGGGAGTCTTCTCTTCTCATGAGGTGGCCAAAGTATTGGAGCCTCAGCTTCACGATCTGTCCTTCCAGTGAGCACTCAGGGCTGATTTCCTTAAGAATGGATAGGTTTGATCTTCTTGCAGTCCATGGGACTCTCAAGAGTCTCCTCCAGCACCATAATTCAAAAGCATCAATTCTTCGACGATCAGCCTTCTTTATGGTCCAGCTCTCACTTCCATACATCACTACTGGGAAAACCATAGCTTTTACTATACGGACCTTTGTTGGCAAGGTGATGTCTCTACTTTTTAAGATGCTGTCTAGGTTGGTCATTGCTTTCCTCCCAAGAAGCAGGCGTCTCTTAATTTCGTGGCTGCTGTCACCATCTGCAGTGATCATGGAACCCAAGAAAGTAAAATCTCTCACTGCCTCCATTTCTTCTCCTTCTATTTGCCAGGAGGTGATGGGACCAGTGGCCATGATCTTCGTTTTTTTATGTTGAGCTTCAGACCATATTTTGCGCTCTCCTCTTTTACCCTCAATAAAAGGTTCTTTAATTCCTCCTCACTTTCTGCCATCAAGGTTGTGTCATCTGCATATCTGAGGTTGTTGATATTTCTTCCAGCAATCTTAATTCCGGCTAGGGATTCATCCAGCCCAGCCTTTCGCATGATGAATTCTGCATATAAGTTAAATAACCAGGGAGACAATATACAGCCTTGTCGTACTCCTTTCCCAATTTTGAACCAATCAGTTGTTCCATATCCAGTTCTAACTGTAGCTTCTTGTCCCACATAGAGATTTCTCAGGAGACAGATGAGGTGATCAGGCACTCCCATTTCTTTAAGAACTTGCCATAGTTTGCTGTGGTCAACACAGTCAAAGGCTTTTGCATAGTCAATGAAGCAGAAGTAGATGTCTTTCTGGAACTCTCTGGCTTTCTCCATAATCCAGCGCATGTTTGCAATTTGGTCTCTGTATAGGGGAGACTAAATCCCTATAGTCCTGTATAGGGGAGCTTTTTTAATGTTTCATGTTTCATTATGCTTTTACATATGTTGGAAGCCACCCAGAGTGGTTGGGGCAACCCAGTAAGATGTGTGGGGTATAAATAGTAAAATTACCCTTATGGAATGGAACGTCCCTATTTCCATCGGCGGAACGTTGGAGGGTATGAGAACAATCTTCTATGAAAACTTTGTGATAAACGGGGGGGGGGGGCTGGAATTATTTTTGACCCTCCTGTGTGATGGTCGCTCAAACAAGATTTTCATGTTGATATTAGCATTACCACTATCAGTTTTTTTGTTTGTTTGTTTCTTCGGCTTCCAAAAATAGTTCGCAAATTGGAACAGTCACTTCCGGGTTTCGATCATTGAGGAGCCAAAACATTCAAGAACTAGGCTGTTCGAAAACCAACTGTTTTCAGAATTCAGAAAAACTACAACACACTCCTAGTGAATCTAATTGGAAACACTTATAAATCCAGAAATAAAGTGAAATTGTACAGTGGTACCTTGGGTTAAGTGCTTAATTCGTTCCGGAGGTCTGTTCTTAACCTGAAACTGTTCTTAACCTGAAGCACCATTTTAGCTAATGGGGCCTCCCACTGCCCACCAGAGCACAATTTCTGTTCTCATCCTGAAGCAAAGTTCTTAACCCGAGGTACTATTTCCGGGTTAGCGGAGTCTGTAACCTGAAGCGTATGTAACCTGAAGCGTATGTAACCCGAGGTACCACTGTCTTCCAGTTATGCCAGTAGAATTACATTAGTAAATAACTCTTCCATATATATTATGCATACAAAACCAGGGCAGTAAAATCTCCATTCTGTTCTGCCATCAATGTTCTGAGAACATTTTTGAAGTTAAGCTTGGGGACCAGTCCTGCAGGGCGAGCCTGCCCATGAGGCAAGATGAAGTCAATGCCTCAGTCTTGGAACCATCTTGAGGGGCAGCAGATTTGGGCATGCAAGGAGAATGCCACTCCATACTGACACCAGCTCCTCCCCCTTCCAGAAACAAACAGCGATGCCCCCCTCGTTGCCCACTGACTCCTCCATCAATGCCTTGCTCATGCCTCCACTATCTCCTCTCCCTTGTCACCCAACTCCTCTGACACATCAACGCCTCTTCTTCCACACCACTGACGACAACTCCACCTTCTCACTGACAGCAACTCCTCCTCTCCACTAGCCTCCGTTTCAGCTTCCTTTTCCTCTCCTTTTTCACATTGGCAGAGGAGGAGTTGACATTGTCAGGAGGACAACATCAGGGAGTGTAGGCAGGAGAGAGGCAGAACTTGTTTTGCCTCAGCGGAAAAATGTGCTAGGCCAGCCCCGTAGTCCTGTAGCATCCTGCTTACTACTGGAGCTTAGGAAACTATAAGGCAAGACTGAACACTTGGGGGGATAACTTTTACTAAAAAACCGGAGGCATTTCTATTAAGTATTTTAGATAAATAGATCCCAAAAAATCTAAGAGAGGTATTCTTGTATGCAACCGCAGCGGCTCATATACTTGTGGCCAAGGGATGGAGAGAACACGAGGCTCCAAAAATAACAGATTGGCAAATCAAATTACAGGAATTGGTGGAGACTGCTCAACTGACTAGTAAACTCAGAGGAAACTCAAAGCAAAAATTTGCGGGAAAATGGGATGGTTATAGAAGATATGTTCAAAAATACAATAATAGTTTTGTCTCCGTGCTAGCATTCGAGTGATAAAGGAATTAAAAAGAGATGGACAACAATTAAGGATTTGTTATGTTTTCAGAATGTATTAGAAAATTTATATAGAAAGGTTTATTGTTTTGTGTACGTTCAAATGTAAGATAAAATATGTGCAAAGAGACTTGACAGGAAGTCAAAGTAGAAGAAAAAATTTTGGAAGATAAAAGGGGGGGGGAATATTTACTTTCATTATTATCATTTTCTGTGCGGGTGTGGGTGTCTGGGTGTCTGCACATATGTGTGCTTTTTGTATGCAATGTTTGGAAGGAAATAAGACGGTAAATAACAAATAACAAACTAAATATTGATGTATGTAATTTTTATTTCTTAATTATATTTAGTGGTAGTATGGCTGTATTGTTTTTTGTAACATAAAACCATTCAGTAAAAATTATTTTTTTTAAAAAAAGACTGAACACTTGGAATCCGATGGAAGGATAAAGTTTTGTGGTAATATTTGGCCAGTCTGGTCCCATCTACTCTACTCCCAGTAGGGTACACCCCCCCCCCCGGAAAAAAAGAGAGCAAAGGGAAGCAAATGTTTAGTGGAAAGTTGACAAGCTCAGGAACTCTTAATGGGGAAAGTGCACTCAGTAGAATGCAAATTCCACTTGAATTATATTTTTAATTTGTGTCACAGAATTACTTATGGAAAAAATTACTTAACCTTGATCATAGCAACAAATTACATTTCCAATTAGTGCGAAGAGTGTAATTAAATTTGCTCCTGGACTCTTAATACGGCATTTAGCTTAATTGGGGCCAACGTCTAATACGAACTGAAAGACAGAAGAGGATATGAATGTCATTGATAAGCTGGATGTTTGGCATGTGGGCATCATGGAAAGAGAATAATTTTTGTTGTTGTTGTTGTTGTTGTTGTTGTTGTTGTTTAGTCGTTCAGTCGTGTCCGACTCTTCGTGACCCCATGGACCAGAGCACGCCAGGCACTTCTGTCTTCCATTGCCTCCCGCAGTTTGGTCAAACTCATGCTGGTAGCTTTGAGAACACTGTCCAACCATCTCATCCTCTGTCGTCCCCTTCTCCTTGTGCCCTCCATATTTCCCAACATCAGGGTCTTTTCCAGGGAGTCTTCTCTTCTCATGAGGTGGCCAAAGTATTGGAGCCTCAGCTTCAGGATCTGTCCTTGCAGTGAGCACTCAGGGCTGATTTCCTTAAGAATGGAGAGGTTTGATCTTCTTGCAGTCCATGGGACTCTCAAGAGTCCCCCCCCCCCAGCACCATAATTCAAAAGCATCAATTCTTCGGCGATCAGCCTTCTTTATGGTCCAGAATAATTTTACTATAGACCTATTTCTATAACTTTAACTTTATCCAGAACACCATATTAACCAGCTATGTAACATTTTACATATAAAGCAAACAATGCAATGGAGATCAATTTGGTGGCATTGATGGGCCATGAAGCTGAGTTCTCCACCAGCATTCAGTCTGCAGAGTCATGTAGGGGAAACTGTTCCAAGTTGTGAGAGGTTCATTATGCCATTGTCCTTGAGTGAAATGGAGGCATCCACTGGAACCAATTAAAAAATGTTCAGGATGAAATCTTTCACATCTTTCCCAACTGGTGTACCAGTGGCAACTGCTTGTCTTGTCAATATGGCTACTTTTCAGTGTGTGCAGCCTGAGAATAGGGACAGACTCTTTGGGAAAGCTAGACCAATAGGGTAGCCACATGTCTCACTTTACAATGAACAGTCCTCTATTTGAAGAGCTTTCAGAGGAAAGTTTGGAGGACTGTCCAGTCCAAGAACCGTAAGGACAGCAAGTCTTGAAGTTGACTCCTGCAGACTAAAGCAAGAACTCAGGTCACCTGTTCACAGTCTTCCCCCACTGATGATGATGATGATGATGATATTACAGTGGTACCTTGGTTCTCAAATGTAATTAATCAATTAGATTTACTTCTGTGTAAACACTTGATTAGGGATTGGGCCATGTCAATTTCAGTTTCTCTTAAGTTTCTCATTGGTCCAATCTTAAGCTCCTTTTGTCAAATTTCCAGTTTGGGGTTTTTATTCACGAAAGAATTTTTTCTGGTGAAAACTCATCAACATCTTAGTGTGAAATTCTCCCAATATTCACATTTTTGTATGCAGTTTTATCAAGCATTCTCATTTTTGCAAAACTATTTCCCCAAATATAATGCACTAATATATGCACCGGTATGCACACCTTACCCTAATATAAAATTTTTTTATACAGTGGTACCTTGGTTCTCAAACTTAATCCATTCCGGAAGTCCATTCCAAAACCAAAGCGTTCCAAAACCAAGGTGCGCTTTCCCATAGAAAGTTATGCAAAACAGATTAATCTGTTCCAGACTTTAAAAAACAACCCCTAAACAGCAATTTAACATGAATTTTACTATCTAACAAGACCAGTGATCCATAAAATGAAAGCAATAAACAATGTACTGCAGTCACACAATCAATAAATCAGTAGCTGAACTGGGTTTTACGCAGTCGCGAAATCAAAAAAGTTGCAAAAACAAAAATGCAAAATAAATAGGAAAACGAGACAGATCTCAGTGTAACACTCAAAATGGAAGTGTGGCACTGAAAGCAGAAGTGTGGCACTCAAAACAGAAGTGTAACACTCAAAACAGAAGTTTGGTGCTCAAATCGGAAGTGTAATACTAAAAATAGAGCACATTCCAGGTTCGCAGTGTTTGGGTTTCAAGTTGTTTGAGTACCAAGGCATTTGAGAACCAAGGTACCACTGTACATTATTTATATGCTACCCATCTGACTGGATTACCCCAACTACTCTGGGCTGCTTCCGACAAATTAAAACTCATTAGGGCATTAAACATTAAAACTTCCTTGAACAGGGCTGCCTTCCAATGTCTTCTAAATGTCAGATACAGTGGTACCTCAGGTTAAGTACTTAATTCGTTCCGGAGGTCTGTTCTTAACCTGAAACTGTTCTTAACCTGAAGCACCACTTTAGCTAATGGGGCCTCCTGCTGCTGCAGCGCCACCGGAGCACGATTTCTGTTCTTATCCTGAAGGAAAGTTCTTAACCTGAACACCTATCTGGGTTAGCAGAGTGTGTAACCTGAAGCGTATGTAACCTGAGGTACCACTGTAGTTGTTTATTTCATTGACATCTGATGGGAGGGCGTTCCACAAGGCGGGCGCCACCACCGAGAAGGCCCTCTGCCTGGTTCCCTGTAACCTCGCTTCTTTCTATGAGGGCCTTTCTATAAGGCCCTCAGAGCTAGATCTCTGTGTCTGGGCTGAACAATGGGGCTGGCAGATATACAGAGCCAAAGCTGTTTAGGGTTTTAAAGTACAGCACCAACACTTTTAATTGTGCTTGGAAATGTACTAAAGTTAGATGCATTTTATTTCTATATATAATATACTATCACTATATTGCATCAATGCATATGAATTAGCATACGCAAATTTAATGCAGACCACCGTCCTTTTCTGTCCTCTTGATAATAAACAAGTTTAATAACAGAGGGTGCCTGTGTCTCCGTCTTACCCCACTTGTGAGCTTCCCAAGGCAGTCAGCTATTACCATGCCATTTTCTTATATTTTCTGTGGTGAGGCATCAACACTACTATAGGCCTCTGGCCAAGTCATCTGGGTACTGTCAGCAGTTCTGTGGCCAGGGGCAAGAGATGTCCCTTTAAAATTTCAGTACATTCTGATATTAAAACAAAAACCCAATCAAAACCAATTATGTGGAGATGATATGCCAAATTAATTCTGGGTGCTTTTAAAAGCAAAGTTGCAATGGAAATCCTTCTAAATGCCCAGAGCTTATCAACTGGCTTTAAAAAGGTTCTCTGTGAGATTAATCTGGAATGTCAGAGGATGTAATCCATTTCAGGAAAACAACAACACACTAGAACATGTAAGCTCAATTGACTTGGAAGTAGGATGAAAGCTGATTAATTTCTTTCTTCCAATGCATCGTATTCTCTTCCTGTATTATTGGTACTTTTCTTACCTGAAGAGGATGTTATTCTTTCATGACTGTTAATCTCTATTTATTAATGGAATGCAAAGCTCTGTGAACATTTGAAATTACTCAATTCCCCGAAAGGAAATGAAAATATATCTGGAGATTTTGTTAGATGACTCTCATTGTATATGTGTGTGTGTGTGTGTGTGTGTGTGTGTGTCTAACTGCACTCACCACACACCCCCGCCCTGTCAAATGAGTTATTGTTTCAAACAGGTTTGCATCAAAACTATCACACCATAGGGCCTGATTCAGCCAGTGCTAGGTACGTTTCTGGAAATTTTCATGGGAGAGCTACGTGTGTGCTTGGGTCTCTGAAATCAGTGAGACATAAAATCGAAAGATCTTCAAATACATTGGTACCTCAGGTTACATATCCTTCAGGTTACATACCCTTCAGGTTACAGACTCTGCTAACCCAGAAATAGTACCTCGGGTTAAGAACTTTGCTTCAGGATGAGAACAGAAATCGTGTCTGGCGTGCTCTGGTTCATGGCGTCACGAAGAGTCGGACACGACTAAACAACTAAACAACAACAATGAAGTGACTGGCAAGGTCTGGTCTGAAAATTGGGAGCTTGGAGTATCTGGCTTTGTCCGGTAAACAGAGCAATGCATTTTACTTGGTGCTAATCAGGCTCCAACGAACTCATGTCACAATCTCCATGGCCCAGAACTGGAAAATCTAGATTCATATTTTGGTCAACTGTGTGTGTGGGCAGATAATCCCTATTCTTTCCCCTGGTCTTGTAGGACATCAATCTGACAGTGATGTCCAAACATCTAAGACACTCATTCTCCAGGAGAGCATTTTCCCCATCACTGACTACACCAGGAATAGCAAGTGTCAGGCTCAGTAACAGCTGAGTCATTTCCTTCCTAGTGTCTTCTTGAGGGGAGTTGTGGATCTGTCTGCGTCTGTCACTGGCCTCCCAAGGAGTAAGCTATTGGGCACCTGCTTCAGTGACTTGGTATCTCCCATTCCACCATCCTTTTTGTATCTTTGTGTTTCCCAGTCACACTGTGCTCTTTCTTTCTCTCTCCCTCTATGTGATTAATATACAGTGGTACCTTGGTAGTCAAATGGCTTGGCTCCTGAACAAATTGGCTCCCGAATGCCGCAAACCCAGAAGTGAGTGTTCCAGTTCGCGAACGTTTTTCGGAAGCCAAACGTCCGACGCAGCTTCCATGGCTTCTGATTGTGTGCAGGAAGCTCCTGCAGCCAATCGGAAGCCGTGCCTTGGTTTTTGAACCGTTTCAGAAGTCAAACGGACTCCCGGAACAAATTAAGTTCGAGAACCAAGGTACCATTGTATATCATTTCTATTTAGAAAACAAGAAGTCATCATCATGCCATATGCCTAAAGCCAAAGAAAATCTCCAAAGGCAGTATCTCCTGCTGTTTCTGATTGCAATAAGTTTTCAGGAAAACAGATGTCATTAAACCTATCTGAGACTGATCCATGTATTTAAAGTATAACAATCTGTTCTGATGAAGCAAGAGTGTGCAACCTTTTGTCTGTTAAGGGCAGCATTTCCTTGGGGGTCATCTGTTGAGGGTAGGTGGGACTAGAGCCTCGGCCCAATATACCTGAAGGAGCGTCTCCACCCCCATCGTTCAGCCCAGACACTGAGGTCCAGCTCCGAGGGCCTTCTAGCAGTTCCCTCACTGCGAGAAGTGAGGCTACAGGGAAGCAGGCAGAGGGCCTTCTCGGTAGTGGCGCCCGCCCTGTGGAACGCCCTTCCACCAGATGTCGAAGAGATAAACAACTACCTGACATTCAGAAGACATCTTAAGGCAGCCCTGTTCGGGGAAGTTTTTAATGTGTGACATCTTAGTGTATTTTTGGTCTTTGTGGAAGCTGCCCAGAGTGGCTGGGGAAACCCAGCCAGATGGGCGGGGTATAAATAATAAATAATAAATTATTATTATTATTATTATTATTATTAGAGCCAAAGTAGGCAACGACACACATTTTCCTTCTCATTTTCTCATTCTCTCTCTCTCTCTCTCTCTCTCTCTCTCTCTCTCTCTCTGTTCTTTCTCTCCTCCACCCAACAGGCTGCAAGGGGAGGAACAACTATCTCTTTCCAGAGCCCTGATCTGATAGTTTACATTGGCTTTTGAATTCAAGTTGCCCACCCTGCCATAAAGTACCTTCTTTTTAAAAAATAAAAACAATAAATCATACTGTGGATTCAAATACTCCAGGTCTTCTTGAAGACATGGCTATGTATTTAGCTATTAATAATAATGCTTAGGATTTGAAATTATTAAGATGGTTTTCTAAAAAAAACCCTCTCATGGGGGAAAATTGATTTTTTAAAAAGCTATTTTTAGTACACGGAGCTTAAGAGGTGATTAAAGCAAATATAGCTATATGATTAGGCTTCGTCTAATCATTGCGAGAAAGCAAAAAAAGCTTAGGTTTAGCGACAGTCCATCAAGGAGGATCATATATGCACACATGGGTTAAAAAAGCAGGCCTTGTTTCAGAAAGGTAGAGACCATCTTTCAGAAGATGTCAGGAAGGGCACCTTCAAATACAGCTGTCATCTGACAGCCCTTGAAATAGAAGGTTGTCCTTGGTGAAGTAGGACGTGCAACCACCCAAAGCAAAATGTACTTTCATGTAGTGTAGTATAGTGTCGCATATAGTTAGCAACAGACCCAAAGCTTCAGCAAGCATAAGCCAATGATCTGGCTGAAGACAGAGTGACTTTCCTCCACTTCCACAATTCTCGCCCAGTCTCATACATAGCTGTCAACTGTCCCTTATTTGGCGGGACAGTCCCTTATCCCAGCGCCGTGTCCCGCTGCTGTCCCTTATTGATGATGTCCCTTAAATTTCCCAGGTTTCAAAGGAAGCAGCTCCTCTCCCTCCCTCCATGCTGGCTAGGGAGGAGGGAGGCTCCAACTGTGTTGCTTGGCTGCGTTGCTCACCCAATAAGAAGTCTAAGAACGACTGGGGGTGGAGCTTGCATGCCTTGTGCCGATCAAATCGGCCGCGTTGCCTGGGGACTCGCCTTTGCTCAGCGCTTCCCAGCGGAGAGGTGACGGTGGTTTTCCTTGCTGCATCCCCTTTGCCGGGTTGCTGCACTGTGGGAACCACCGCTTAAGGCTTTGTTTGGCTGCTGGCTGGGCTTTCTGCCTTTGGCTCGGAGGGGCTCAGAAGTTGAACATACCTGTGCCCAAAAAATCCCTTATTTTTGCTGCTGATCCCTTATTTTCGAGGCTGCTGGTCCCTTATTTTCAAATCTGTAAGTTGACTGGGGCAGAACCCCAGGGAGTTACAAGTGAAGAGTTACAATTTCTTCCCAACAACCACTTAAAAACCTCTGTTTTGTGCCTAGATCATCATCATCATCATCACCACCACTATTACTAAGGTCCCATTAAAACACAATTTAAAAAAAGCATTTAAAAGCCACTTACAATTATGAAAATAAGGTGTAGGGTTCCCATACTTCAAAAAGTGAAAAGACTGACACAAAAGTTATTGGGGTTTTTTTTTGCAAAATCCTTCCCACCGCCAAAGGAGGAGGAGGAGATTTTGAGCTATTTCGAAGGAAATTCGTCAAAATCTACACTTCCAACATGGGTTGCCATACATCTGGATTTTCCCGGACATTTAAGTGATTCCGCCTGGACACTGTTTACAGTGGCCAGATCCTGCTATGTCCTGTAAATTCTGGACGTATGGCCGCCCTAATAAGGTGGATCCTAAAAATATACATCTCAGGTGTTCAGAGGTTATGGTGCATCCAGAATCATTAAATATATATATATACATAGAGTATTTGGTTTTGAAGACCATGTGCATGAGTTGTTCATATAATGACTTGCCTTTCAGAAAGTGACTAGAGAGATTAAAAAGCCATGCCTTTAAGACAGGGCTGGCTGGAAAAGTATACTAGTTGACATGGAACTCATTTTATAATTGTGTGTTCCTGACGTTGTTGCTAGAGGTGGTAGTATTAGGTGTTATTTTAACTTGGTCTGGATGGAAAACATTATATTCTATCCATGCATATTTTAGCACTTAGCTCACATCAATTACATCCATTTAAATAAATTATACTCCGCTTGAATTTTAACCACATGAAAAGTTCACAGGAAGTCCCACAGGGATGTAGCACGTTGTTCATTATATCGCCTCCATGTCTCATGTTTGTATTTCTGAGAGGAATCTTTCCCATTCACAATAAATCCCTTTTGGAGACCAAAAAGGCATCCCATCTGTTCTTCAGTCCTCCAAGGAATACATTTAACCTGGTGGCATGTAAGCGTTGCTACTGAATCTTAATTACTATGAAAGATAATCTGATGTAGAACCGAAACCATCTTAATCAAAAGAAGAAAATGAAATGGTAACAGTCAGCCTTGCGCTCTCATAGACTGAATAAATGTAAAAGAGCAAAGTATGGAAAATTACAGGTACAATAAATCAGTGATGTTCAACGTTTCTGACTCCAGGATGTTGTTTATCAATCTCTTCATTTTCTGTGCATGGGATGCTGTTGGGTTGCTGACGATTCTGTGGCAGGTTTTATTGTGCTTTTTCAGTTCATGCCAGTATGTTGCAAGAGAGATTGAGGTTGTGCAATTAAGGTGGATAAAAGTGTTCTGTCGCAATAGCGAAAGAAATCCAATTTTTTTAAAGTAACAAATTCTATGTTGTTAGGAAAGTGACAAGGAATTGCACTTAGTATCTCCTGATGACAGCCCCCAAGGGCTTTAGATATTGCTATTGTTGCCAATTGTTGTACATTTTCACAGAGTAACCCAAAGTTAAGAGTCCTTCAAATCTCTGAAAAAAGTTTCATCTGTTCATACTTACTGGTTCAATGAATGTTTCAGTTCAATACAGAGGCATGTATGTACCATGTATTCTACCTGATATCATTTTAGATATGCTTTCACCTGTATTTCTTCATTTTTCAACACTTTCCTCTTCTTTCTCTTTCTGCTTATTCCTTTGATGCAGTAAAGGTAAAGGCTAAAGGGACCCCTGACCATTAGGTCCAGTCGTGGCTGACTCTGGGTTTGAGGCGCTCATCTCGCTTTACTGGCCGAGGGAGCCGGCATACAGCTTCCAGGTCATGTGGCCAGCATGACCAAGCCGCTTCTGGCGAATCAGAGCAGCGCACAAAAACACCGTATACCTTCCCACCGGAGTGGTACCTACTTATCTATTTGCACTTTGACATGCTTTCAAACTGCTAGGTGGGCAGGAGCAGGGACCGAGCAACGAAAGCTCACCCCATTGCGGGGATTCAAACCGCCGACCTTCTAATCGGCAAGTTCTAGGATCTGTGGTTTGACCCACAGCACCACCCGTGTCCCACTTTGATGCAGTACTCTTAGCCAAACGTTATCAAAACAAGAAACTGCTCTTGTCTCTAGCAGATTCGTCTAAAAAGCTGGCTTAATCTTTTAATTGCCTAAAGCTAGTCTTTATTAATATGCTACAGAGCATCATGAGAGATTATAAAGGAGTATCTGACAACTAACAGAAAAACAAGAGCAGTTCAGAAAATAAGAATGTTCTAAGTGCACAGCACACTGATCAGTAACGCTGTTTAATCAATCTGCCATCTTTCCTCAATGGCAGTCTTTGAAATTAAGTCATGTTAGTCACAAAAGCCTTATTGTGATTCAGAACATTCTCAGATACAGTTGTAAGATTTATTAAATCATTCTGGGTCTATTAAGAACAGACTGTTGCATGAAAGGAGTGTGAGCATTTTTTAAAGAAAGCTGCCAGTTCTGTTAAATGCATATGTATGTAGCATGTAAGGGATGCGGGTGGCGCTGTGGTTAAACCACAGAGCCCAGGACTTGCTGATCAGAAGGTCAGCGGTACGAATCCCCACAACGGGGTGAGCTCCTTTGCTCGGTCCCTGCTCCTGTCAACATAGCAGTTCGAAAGCATGTCAAAGTGGAAGTAGATAAATAGGTACCACTCTGGCGGGAAGATAAATGGCATTTCCGTGCACTGCTCTGGTTCGCCAGAAGCGACTTAGTCATGCTGGCCACATGACTCAGAAGCTGTATTCCGGCTCCCTTGGCCAATAAAGCGAGATGAGCACCGCAACCCCAGAGTCGGCCACGACTGGACCTAATGGTCAGGGGTCCCTTTATCTTTATGTAGCATGTATTTTAGCCCCTAATACTGGGCAGATGACCTAGTTAAAGAGGAGCTACTGTTGTCCCCTGTGCCATGGCCCACATTGCTGGGGTTTTTAAAAGGGAGAAACCCCTAAAAGTCACATGGTTAGGGATGGAGGAGAAATTTACTTCAGTTTGCATTAAAAGGTGAACCTACGTAATTTTCACTTTCTGAAATAAATTGTGAACCAAAACTCAGTAATTCTCCAAAAATCCATACTTTTCTGAATTTTGCTATGCCACTTAATGTGAATGTTGCAATGCCAATTAAAGTGTACAGTGGTACCTTGATTCTCAAACAACTTGGAACCCAAACACTGCAAACCCGGAAGTAAGTGTTCCAGTGTGCGAACTTTTTTTTGGAAGCCGAATGTGCTCCACTGTGAGTGTTACACTTCCAATTTGAGCGCCACACTTCTGCTTTCAGTGCCACACTTTGGTTTTGAGTGCCATGCTGAGGTCTGTCTGTTTTTGCTGCTTATTTTGCCTTTTTTGTTTTTGCCACTTTTTTGTTTTTGTGACTGTGAAACCCAGTTCAGCTACTGATTGATTGATTGATTGTGTGCCTGCAGTATGTTGTTTATTGCTTTTATTTTATGGATCAGTGGTCTTGATAGATAGTAAAATTCATGTTAAATTGCTGTTTTAGGGGTTGTTTTTAAAAGTCTGGAATGGATTAATCCATTTTGCATTACTTTCTATGGGAAAGTGCGCCTTGGTTCTGGAATGCTTTGGTTTTGCAACGGACTTCCGGAATGGATTAAGTTTGAGAACCAAGGTACCACTGTATAAAAATGTTTATATTAGGGTAATGTGTGCATACCGGTGCATATATTAGTGCATTATATTTGGGGAAATAGTTTTGCAAAAATGAGAATGCTTGATAAAATTGCATACAAAAATGTGAATATTGGGAGAATTTCACACTAAAATGCTGATGAATTTTCACCAGAAAATGGCCCAGAATTGGAAACAAGAACAAATACCAGCGTTGGAGGAATGGAGAACGAAGCTGATGGACTATGCAGAACTTGACAAACTGACTGGGAAGATCAGATACCAACGAGATCAAAGATTCATCGAGGACTGGAAAAAATTAGCAGATTATTGGGAATGTATAAGTGATAACGAAATAACGTTAGTGGCATTTAAAGAAGCTCTGTAACAGAACAAGAAATATTGCAAAAAAGCAAAATATAAGAGGGGGGTAAGCATAAAGGTAATATCAAAATTTGGAAATGTGTATCTAAAAAATTAGAATTTGAATGATTGGCAGAGAAGTTGAAGGAAGTCAAAAAATTGGAAAATTTATTGTAAACTGTTAATGTGGCACGAATGTATGGAAAATTAATAAAATATATTTAAAAAAAAAAAAGAATTTTCACCAGAAAAATTTCTTTCATGAATAAAAACCCCAACCTGGAAATTTGACAAACTGAACTTAAGACTGGACCAATGAGAAACTAAAAGAAACTGAAATTGACATGGCCCATTCCCTAATCAAGTGTTTACACAGAAGTAAGTCCAATTGATTACAAGGGAAAATAGGGTTCTTTGAACATGAGATCCCATTTCAACAAGCTTCTGCGTCTTATCTAGAGATGGGGGAGACATACACATTTCCCAGGGTTGAAATGCCGATTCCCCTCATAACAAAAATACACATCTCTCCAGAAAAGAAAAGTGGGGTGTGCACAGAGGATACAAGAATGCTTCTAACCATCTCCATGGGCTGCATTACTTTTTATAAGCATGCTTAGATGAGGCACCTACGCTGGGTGGTTACAAGGGGGCACTTCTGTGCCAGGAACATAGTCTCTATGGTTGGCCACTGTGACCACCAGAGGGTCCCTGTGAACCTACACAACCTGGGCCCCCTTAAGCTGCTCCTGCTGCCACCATTATTATTATTATTATTATTATTATTATTATTATTATTATTAGAATTTATATACTGCCCTATACCCAGGTGTCTCAGGGCAGTTCACAGAATAAAATCAAGATATAAAACCACAAAATACCTAATAAAAATAAAAACAACAACCCAATAGCGTCCCCCCTCCAAACCCCCCCACACACATGTTAAAAGAGCATAGGATGTAAATCAGATCAACCAAAGGCCAGGTTAAAAAAGAACATTTTTGCCTGGTGCCTAAAGGTGTATAATGAAGGCACCAGCGAATTTCCCTGGGAAGAGCATTCCACAGATGGGGAGCCACTGCAGAGAAGGCCCCATTCTTGTGTTGCCATCCTCTGGGCCTCTCAAGGAGGTGGCACACGAAGGAGGGCCTCAGAAGATGATCTCAGGGTCCAGTGGGTTCATATGGAAAGAGGCCATCACCATTGTCAGATGCATTGAGCGGTACCGGCTAGCAGAGTGGCAGCAGCACTGGCACCCTCCTCTCCCTACAGGTCCCACTGGATCACCATGAGGGGCTGGGCCACCTCCACCTTTCCCCCTGCCCTGCCCTGCCCTTCCCCAATCCCTCTTCCCGCTTGCAGAATTCAGGACTCTGCAAAGACATCTTGAGAAGCTGTGTTAGCTTAAGGGTTTATGTGATGCTCCCAGCATTTTGGGGGGCAGTTGGAGACTATGTCATCCCTGACCATTAACCATGCATGATAAGGCAGATGGGACACCTCTGGCACGCCATAGGTTCCTGACACCTTCTATAGGTTGTGAATGACAGTTTGCAGATGTTTGGGACAGTTTGCAGCTGCATGACCACACACCCAATAATTTTGTGCTGCCCCCTTCATGTGATTCATGCCTCCTTCTCAGTCTTATTGACTTCATGGTTGTTGTGCTAAAATACTGCTTAACTCCTCTTCAAAGGTTGTGATACAAACGGAACAAGCAAGATATGGAAATTCCCGAGGTAGCTTCGTGTTGTACAAAAACTACCTCCACCCACCTCTTTAAGTTATCAAAGTGTGACCTGATAGAAACAGCAAGAATCTTCTGCCCGGAGCTCACAATTGCTCGAGGAAAGAAAGGAAGAAGAAAGATAATGGCAATTCAGATTATCTCGAAAGCCATGTCAACCATTCTAGTTTCTCCTGAAATCAATTCTCAGCAGGCAGGCCTCATACCTTATCTTCAGACTTCATTCTGTATATAAATAGCATGCAGTGGGAAAGGTTTGTTTATGACAGGAATAAAGCACCGTGACTTGAAGGGAAACTGTATCTATTGCCTTATTACCCCAATTTTTTGGAAGAGGAAAGAAGTATCTTCGGTGTTTCTGTGGGAACCGTTGCACAAATGCACATGATGATAGCTGTCAGAGCTGCCCAAGGTCCCAGCTCACAAAGGACCAACGCTGCTTCGTTGATAAGTACAAAAGTCTTTATTGAAGTTCAGTTTCACTTCCAGAGCCGCAGCGCGCAGCGTCTACGTCTCAACTGTCAGACCGCTGATGATCCGTCTGAATCTCCTCCCCCTGTACACCAGTTTAAGACCCTCGCCTTGCTCCACCTTTTCCGCTGCTCTTTCCTCCTCTGGGTCCGCCTGCCCGCCGGGGTCTCGCCCTTTCTAGCCTCTTCTCCCGCTGATTCCCCTGAGCCTTCTCCCTCCCTCCGGTGGGCTTTAGGAGCTGGTTCCCCATCCGGGTCTCCTGCTGTCCCCCGCGCCTGCACATTTGAACTTGGCGCGTGCGCCCAGCCAGCAGCTTTCCTCCTGACCGTTTCACTGCTGCTGTCACTGCTTCCCCCTTCGGGGGGGCTAGCTGCAACTGACCTCCCCTCCATTCCCCCACTCTCCGATGGAGGCGTGCTCAGCCCTGACTCACCCCCTCTCCCCGCTGGAGGAGACGCTGGCCCTGACACATGTGACTCTTCCCCCCCACTACGCTCTGGTGGGGAAACTGGTCCCAATCCCCCACTGCTGCTTTGGGGTTCCCCTCTGGCTCCTTGTTTCTGGTGCGTCCCCCCTGGGACCCCCCTTGCTCTGACCATCGGCGCCCCCTTCTGGGAATCTTCTGATTCGCTGGAGAAGCTCATGGAATCTCTCGGGCCACTGTCATACTCCCCTACGCTTCCCTCGGATTCTTCCCCTTCGCTCTCCAATTCCTCTCTCCCCAGTGCTCCTGCTCCTGATTCCCTGACAATAGCTCTGCAGTCTTATGAGGTGATTCTGTGGAGCTGGCTGTACAGTGGTGCCTCGCAAAACGAAAAACGCGCAAGACGAAAGGGTTTTTCGGTTTTTGCGTCGCTTCGCAAGACGATTTTCCCTATGGGCTTGCTTCGCAAGACGAAAATGTCTTGCGAGTTTGTTCGCTTTTTTCCTAAAGCCGCTTGAAGAGGCGCAGTTGCGACGGACCGTGCTTCGCAAGACGAAAAACATCGCAAGACGAAAAGACTCGCGGAACGAATTAATTTCATCTTGCGAGGCACCACTGTATAAAGCTCACAACTTAGAATATATGTCCAGTAGTAGCATTATTAATAGGCTGGTTTTAGGGGTCTATCCTAATCCCAGCTACTGATGACACTCAGCTCTATTTCTCCTTTACATTTGAAGGTGAGGCAGTGGAAGTGCTGGACCTGTGTCTTGCCTGGTAATGGATGAGAGCCAACAAACTGAAGCTCAACCCAGATAACACTGAGGACACTGTTAGTGGATGGTTCCCTAGACTGGATGGGTGGCAGATTGCCTGCTTTTGATGGGCTTACAGTTCCTCTGTTCGTAGCCTGGGAATACTCCTGGATTCTCTGTTGTCACTCAAAGCTCAGGTGGTTTCAGTGGCCTGGAATGCCTTCCATTAGCTTCGGCTGGTAACCCAGTAATGCCCCTATCTGGACAGGAATAGCCTAACTACTGTTGTCTATGCTCTGGTAACTTCAAGGTTAGCTTACCGCAATGCATTATACGTAGGGCTGCCTCTGAAGACGGTTCAGAAACTTCAGCTGGTGCAGAATTCAGCGGCCAGGTTGCTCACCGGAGCAAGACAGTTTGAGCATATTATATCCATCCTGGTCTGACTGCACTGGCTACCAATTAGTTTCCGGGCCCAATTCAAAGTGCTGGTGTTGACCTATAAAGCCTTCAATGGCTCAGGACTGCAATACCTCAAGGACAGCCTCTTTCTATATGAACCTACCTGGACCGTGAGATCATCTTCTGAGGCCCTCCTTCGTGCGCCTCCTCCTCGAGAGGTCCAGAGGCAACATGAGAACGGGGCCTTCTCTGCAGTGGCTCCCCGTCTGTGGAATGCTCTCCCCAGGGAAGTTCACCTGGCGCCTTCATTATACACTTTTAGGTGCCAGGCAAAAATGTTCCTTTTTAACCAGGCCTTTGGTTGCTCTTATTAACATCCAGCACCCTTTCAGAATGTGGCTTTTTTGGGGGAAGGGGTATTGGGTTACTGCTTTTGGTCTTATCGTGAACTGCCCTGAGACTTCTGGGTATAGGGTGGTGTATAAATTGAAATAATAATAATACAGCCTTGTGGGGCTATATGAAACAACAGGCCACCACTTCACCCACAGCTCTGCCACCAAGTCTGGTGGTCAGGGTGGAAAGTGGGGAATAGGCAGCTTGCTACAACAGCCTGGAGCTGGTGCATTCTAACTGTGGCTCATGGGAGTTGTAGTCCAACATCATGTTTCCCTGCTGTAATCCACTGTCCCTAGAAGAGGAAATGATGCCTTTTCAGCTCTGCACCAAAATATCTGGGTTTGGGTCTGGCAGTTCACAACTATTCCATCAAATCCTAAAGGCTGGTTTTACCCATGCCTTGCTGTGATTTTATTTTTGTGCTGTATTGTGATTTTTAATTAAAAAATTAAACTTAATATAACAAGCACCTGACCTTGAGAGGAATTAGTTTTACTAAATTTACAGAAAGACTTTGGAAAAAATAAAACTTTTCAAAACTCCATTTGCTAATTATAATAATTCAGCTTCGTAAAGTTATTCATTAACTTTACCACAGCAGGAGCTATAGAAGGTACTGGAATAATATATAGATTCAGAGGACAACACAGCATGATAAACTGAACGAGTGAACAAAGAATAAACTAGCAATGCACTGAGAAATTCAGCAACCTTTTCTTTTTTTAAAGACCCAATGGACAAGAAAATCAGGAGAAGGTACTTTTAAGAAATAAAATGACACTACTTCCATCTTGTCCAAGGCTTGGTTGATTTGTCCCAGCATGAATTGAAAGAGCATGCCTCTGTGATGGCAGACTTCTCTTTTGCATTTACAGGAGTATCCTATGGTGATACCAAATTCACTCTATGAATCTGTATATAATCTAAACAGCACTGTTTATGGACAAGAGGATGAACCACTATCAACATGCAAGGGATATCACAAAGATGGCTGGTAATGAATCCTTTTTTAAATTTTATATTGAATGCTCCTTGAAAAATAGAAAGTACAAAATTACAATTGCACAAAGTAAGACAATACACAATAAAGAAGAAGAAACAAAAATTAGAAAGAATGTAGACAACAAAACAGAACCAAAAATGGATATTTTGTACATTACATAAAAGTGGGGTTGTTATTGTAGTTTACCAGACCTTAACCTAACATGGTAGTTATAAAAATGAATTCCAAATATTGTTAAATTTGTCTGTGGCAAGTCTGAAGTTGTACACAACTTGTTCATGTGTAGCAAGTTTGTACATACCTTCAATCCAATCACTGGAGAAAATAAAACTTTTTAAAACTAAGCCCATTATACCTGAAGGAGCATTTCCACCCCTATCGTTCAGCCCAGACACTGAGGTCCAGCACCAAGGGCCTTCTGGTGGTAATAATAATAATAATAATAATAATAATAATAATAATAATAATAATAAATTTATTATTTATACCCTGCCCATCTGGCTGAGTTTCCCCAGCCACTCTGGACAGCTTCCAATAGAGTGTTAAAAACAACACAGCATTAAATATTAAAATCTTCCCTACAAGAGGTGAGGTTACTGGGAACCAGGCAGAGGGCTTTCTTGGTAGTGGCACCTGCCCTGTGGAATGCCCTCCCATCAGATGTCATGGAAATAAACAACTATCTGGCTTTTTCGGCTTTTTGCTCTGCAAAGTTAATCCACAGTTTTTGTAAGCAGAATTCAAAGCTTCCATTTGCATTTTACTCTTGGGTGCATAAATATTCTGCCCAAATTAAGTTAATGTAAGCAAGTATCCACTTTTGAAAAGCCGTGCCTGGGTTTCCATTACTATTATTACTTTAGTAAGTCTATTAAAATTGCTTACCCTCATCAAACGCATCCTTTAGCCGGGAACTAATTTTTTGAAGAGATTTCAGGTATGCATTAATTGATATGTCAATTCCAAGTGTGATAGATTGAGCAGACTTGTCTAATAATGGATCTGTGTTCTAACATATGCTCTCCTAAATAGCCACAGATTCTGAAGAATGGTGGTATGTTATCACCTACCAGTCTACTCCAGTAGGGATGCAGAACCTTTGCTTTTCATACTTCTCTAAATGTTGCAATACACCAAGTACATATTAAAATACTTCTCTTGAACTGGTATGTAGACGCGACTCAGTTATTAACCTTTGCTTTTCATATTTCTCTAAATGTTGCAGTACACCAAGTACATATTAAAATGTGAATTTTGGGTTTAAAAGTATTCAAAAATGTGCCTCTTAGGATCTAAAATGTGCACAAAAATAATGTGTTTTAAAATGCAATTCTTGGAATGATACAGAAATGTGTCAGAATGACATATGTACACCTTTGAAACTAATGTGAACCAGAAATAGATTGATTCATTCCTAGCTCCAGGTACTTATCAGCACTGCAACCTGAGTGCCTGGCAATAATAATCCACTTTGGGTATAGAGGCTGCAGTAGATTTGAATGTGTTCTATGGGATTAGGGAATTCTCCTTGCACTTGGGTTAACCTTGCTCAAATAACTTCCCAATGTGATTTTGAGATAGTGATCCAACTTCTTTAAATTTGCCTGTGCTAAATAAGTTATGAATTAGAAAGGCTTTCTCCCCTGTTCCATTTATCTTCTCAGTCGTTTGGCAATTTGGATGTGGTTGAGAAACAAATTCAAAAATAAAACAACCCCAGATGGGGTGTTCTGAAAAAGAATAAACATTTACCAGGTACCAGTTTCTATTAAAAATGACAAAACCATTAAGGAAATGAATATTTTACAAGCTTATGAATATAGATGGGAAAGAACACTGGATAAAGCAGTTTTCTTTTCCCTCTATGTCGATGGTCTAACAGCATGTGATTTAGTTGCCTGGTCTGTAAGAAAATGAGACAGCAGATATTTTTGATAACTACAAATCTCCTATATTTACTTGCTGCTACTCTGTGGTAGCAGGGATCTCCCCCTATGTAAAATTCATGTAGAATCACCATTTCATGACCCAGGTTGCAATTTTGAACCCTGTATCTTCCAACCCAAGTTAGATTTGGGTAGGAGTTAAGAGGTACCGAAAGGGGACGCGGGTGGCGCTGTGGGTTAAACCACAGAGCCTAGGACTTGCCGATCAGAAGGTGGGCGGTTCGAGTCCCTGAGACGGGATGAGCTCCCGTTGTTCGGTCCCTGCTCCTGCCAACCTAGCAGTTCAAAAGCACGTCAAAGTGCAAGTAGATAAATAGGTACCACTCCAGCGGGAAGGTAAACGGCGTTTCCACGCGCTGCTCTGGTTCACCAGAAGCAGCTTAGTCATGCTGGCCACATGACCCAGAAGCTGTACGCCAGCTCTTTCGGCCAGTAAAGCGAGATGAGTGCCGCAACCGGAGTCGGTCACGACTGGACCTAATGGTCAGGGGTCCCTTTACCTTTAAGAGGTACCGAATTGGGCACTACTTGTCTCACCATTTCTTCCAAATCAACAACGTGGTTTTTGTGTATGGATTCTGAACCTTGCCCAGTTCTTCCCATTTTAAAACCCTAAAAATCTTGCTGCTGTAGCTTATCGTCCTCTAATTTTATCCAGCTCTTTCTAGCCCACGTGATTATAAAGTGAAGTTGGCACAGCTGGAAAATTTTGTAATAAAGGGATCAATTTGGAAATCCCCAGCCTACCTACATCCAGTCATCTGTAATCTAATTTAAGGGCCGGTGGGGGGGGGTCTATTACCAAATATAAATACAATTTACAAGGTCTGCCATTTCTTCAAGACTGTCGGCTGATCGACAATGGTGAAAACCTGGAAAAGAAATTAAGTTTGGCCCGTCTTGAAAAATACCGTATTGACCCAAATATAAGCCGCACCCGAATATAAACTGCACCTTTAAAATTCGGGGGGGGGGGGGAGAGAGAGAAAAAGACAATACCCAAATATAAGCTGCTCCCTTAAAATTCCGCAGGCACTCACACCTGTTCTGTTTTACCATATGTCTGTTTCAGCAGTGATATCATAAAAGCCAATTTTTGTAAGGTCACGAATTCAAGCTGCGCTTTAACTTTTCACAGTCAGAATTTGGAAAAAAGTGAGGCTTATATTCAGGCCAATACAGCATTTTCAAGTGTTTGATTAGAGCACAATGGTTTAATTTAAATAAGGCCTTAATTTCCCAAAGGTATGTGAATTCCAAGATATCAAAATGAAGCTTTACAACCTGAACTTTGAGTATGCCACCAACTTCAAGCTGAGGATTAGTATTATAAAAGCACAATAGCTAACGTTTTAGAGTTAACCTGGAGACCAGCCACTTGGGTGAAAAGCACTATTTTCCTTTTCAGTTTGGCTGCTGAACTTCATGGATCCTCTAACATCATCACCATTTCATCAGCTTACTTGTTGAGCAAGTGCTCTTCAAGTATTATATGCAAAGTTCCTATCATATAATTTAGAGACAATGGATACAAAAATAGTGGTGACACACTGTCGGAGCTGCCCAAGGTCCCAGCTCACAAAGGACCAACGCTGCTTCGTTGTTAAGTACAAAAGTCTTTATTGAAGTTCAGTTTCACTTCCAGAGCCGCAGCGTGCAGCTCTACGTCTCAACTGTCAGACCGCTGATGCTCCGTCTGAGTCTCCTCCCCCCTGACACCAATTTAAGATTCTAGCCTTACTCCACCTCTTCCTCAGTTCCTTCCGCCTCTGGTTCCGCCTGTCCGTTGGGGTCTCGCCCTTTCTAGACTCTTCTGAAGCTGAGTCCCCTGAGCCTTTCCCCTCCCTCCGGCGGGCTTTAGGAGCTGGTTCCCCATCCAGGTCTCCTGCTGTTCCCCGCGCCTGTACATTTGAACTTGGCGCGCGCGCCCAGCCGGTAACTTTTCTCCTGACCGTTTCACTGCTGCTGCTGTCACTGCTTCCCCCTTCGGGGGGGCTAGCTGCAACTGACCTCCCCTCCATTGGAGGCGTGGTCAGCCCTGCCTCACTCTCTCTCCCCGCTGGAGGAGACGCTGGCCCTGACACATGTGACTCTTCCCCCCACTACGCTCTGGTGGGGAAACTGGTCCCAATCCCCCACTGCTGCTTTGGGGTTCCCCTCTGGCTCCTTGTTTCTGGTGCGTCCCCCCTGGGACCCCCCTTGCTCTGACCATCGGCGCCCCCTTCTGGGAATCTTCTGATTCGCTGGAGAAGCTCATGGAATCTCTCGGGCCACTGTCATACTCCCCTACGCTGCCCTCGGATTCTTCCCCTTCGCTCTCCATTTCCTCTCTCCCCTGTGCTCCTGCTCCTGAGTCCCTGACACACACCTTCAGTAAATATTGCCATTCCAGGTAGTCAAAGGCCTTGAATATAACAAGAGAGTGAGGGATACCAAGGGGCAAACCTTGCATGTGGTGCTACGTATAGGATTCAACAACCTCCTAATATGTCTATGATTGATCTAAATGGACAAAATCAGAAACCATCAGATTTAATAATAAGGTTGCTATGTTGAATGAGAAGAGTTTCTGATCCTGATGCAGGAGAGTAATAAGTCAATAGAATTCTTGTTCAGAATTCAGTTTCTTGTTCCTTAACCATCAATCCATCTTCACAGGGAACTCTGGGAATGGTAGCTCTGAGGAGATTTCCCAACAACTCTCAGCTCCCTAAACAAACTACAGCTCCCATAATTCTGTGTGGGAAGCTATGACTGTTTATAAAGCGGTATCATAGTGCTTTAGACACTGCAACGTGCTCTACATGGGGCTACCAGAATGTGGCAGCTAGACTGGTAACTGGGAGTGGCCGCCAAGACCATATAACACTGGTCCTGAAAGACCTACATTGGCTCCCAGTACGTTTCTCAGCACAATTCAAAGTGTTGGTGCTGACCTTTAAAGCCCTAAACGGCCTCGGCCAAGTATACCTGAAGGAGCATCTCCTCCCCCATCGTTCAGCCTGGACACTGAGGTCCAGCTCCAAGGGCCTTCTGGTGCTTACCTCACTGCGAGAAGTGAGGTTGCAGGGAACCAGGCAGAGGGCCTTCTCAGTAGTGGCGCCCACCCTGTGGATTGCCCTCCCTTCAGATGTCAAGGAAAGAAACAACTATCTGACTTTTAGAAGACATCTGAAGGCAGCCCTGTTTAGGGAAGTTTTTAATGTTTCATGTTTTATCGTGTTTTTAATATTCTGTTGGGAGCCACCCAGAGTGGCTGGGGAAACCCAGCCAGATGGGCAGGGTATAAATAAATTTATTATTATTATTATTATTATTATTATTATTATTATTATTATTATTAAATGTGAATGTGATCTTAATAGGACAGACTATGCCTTGGCTTGTGCATAATAAGATAAGTAGAGAAACCTTTGGGACAGACTAAATAAACGTACTACACACCTAACTTAAAGCAAACTTTACAGACCAGAGGTGAAGGAAGAGGGTAGGGAGAAATCCACTGACTCAAATTAGTTCATACAGATCCTGGTTCACTCTGGACAAGCAAAAAGCCCCTCCAAAGCACTCTCCTTTCACCCAAATCTGATGCACATCTGCGAACCCAATTCCCACACCTACTTTGTGAGCCACCACATCCTATTATCTACCTAATACATTAGAACCTGGTGGTCAAGGCAAACAGAAAGTCATCCACTAAATGTTCTAACTGAAAAACGTCACTTGCACTCAGTGCAATTGTCATTTGCTAAACCAGAGAATCAGAAGCAGATTTAATAGTCCAGATGAAAAGGCTGAAACAGCTGCCTAGCTTTTCACGTGTGCACACTGTGACAACTTTTTGATCTATAAATTAATCAGACACTTGTAAGGAAATATTCCTTTTGAAAATGTCAAATGAATCTCTCCCCTTGCACTTAGCATTTCTGGAGAAATGGGAAACCCCGTTTCAAAGATATACACGTAATTTTCTGAATCACTGAAGAATACATAAATCCTTCCCTAATATAAAATGAATGAAATTGATGGTTTTGAACTGCAGCAGACATGGGATCACCCATCTATAAAAGAAATAACTGTGAGAAATGGATTTGCAGATGGGGTGGAAGAGATCTCTCATCAACTAGCTGTTAGTGAAGAGTTCAAAACAGGTGAAAGCTAAATATATAGTTTAAATTATGCCCCAGCTGTTCAGGACTGAAGGCATCCGAGCTGGTAACCTTCATTAGATTAGATTAGTGTGGTGGGTTAATTAATTAACATCTTGATTGTATATCATATTTTCCTCTACAAAGAAAGTGGAGACAGTTTAGCGCTTGGAGGGGAAGCAATCATATGTGGGTTGGAAGGACAAACTCCTGCCTCTTTAATAGTTGGAATTACAAAATGCAATTGTCTGTAATCTTGATTATAAAGATCAATGGCGGGTGAGTGAGGAGTCATTAGTATTGTAGAATTGGATATAACTGTAGAGTGATGAAATGGAACTTTTAAGCTCATAATAAAATAAAATAAAATATTGACGTCAAAGAGAGAGAAAGGACTCTGCTTACAACTTGGAGAGAATTTAGAGGTGAAAGCTTTTAAACCTCTGGCGTTTTTCTTGGAAGAAGAATTGAAAAAGTGTAAATGGAAGGAATAATCTTTTTAAAATCAAGATGGAAAACTACTGCAAATATAGCAGGAAATGGGAGCAGAAGATATGGAACTGGCTGCAAACTAATTAATACATAATAAATAAAAAACAATGAAATATTATTTTGATATATGATCACAGTGGAAAGGCTCTTTTGTGCACAACGATGGAAAGACTAATTATTGTTTAATATGGTGAAATGGTTGTTGAAGTTATTGGAGACAAAGCTGATATGTTTTATTAGAGAAAACGTATCCATTTATTAGTAATAATAACAGGAGAACCCTTTTGGACTTTTTGTGTAAAAAGGAAAATGAATTAATCTATTTCGGTAGGAAGATTGGGAAAATATTGCCTAACCTGAAAGTAGATTCATTGGGTGTCATTCTAGAGTGAATATTCTGAATAATTTATTTTATGTAACTGACACATGGAAAATTGGAAGTCCTTTGTATTTTTCTCCCCCTCCTCCTCTTCTTCTTCAATTTTCTTTTGGTATTTTCTCTTTCTTTCTCTGTTTTTGTTTTTATTTAGATTAGTTTCTTTTATCTTATTGTACTATGAAAAAACTTTAATAAAACAGGATTTGTTGGTGGCCACTAGCTAGGTTGAGGTGGCTTTAGACGAGGGTGAAACTAATTCACATAATATAGTACTATCCTAGTTACTCATGTTGACTCACTCTTTCATGACTCTCTTTTTTTGGCGGGGGGTTATTGGGTTGTTGTTTTTATTTTGATTATATATTTTGTGGTTTTATATTTTGATCTTGTTCCGTGGACCGCCCTGGGACCTCTGCGTATAGGGCAGTATATAAATTCTAATCATAATCATAATCATAATCATGACTCAATTGGAGCTGGACTATCTAAAGCAGCTCTGAATAATATTACAATAATCCGCTTGCAGCCCATTATAGCATCAAGGGCAACTGAACCTCCTTTGAACATTTTCCTTTCATATTCAACACCTCTCCTCTGCCTTTAGGTGTGCCTACTTCACCCTTTTTGTCATTATTCTTTGGTTTATGTAACTGTATCCAGGTCTTCCCCTCCTAATTCTCCTTCCATAAGACCTTATTATTAAGGTACTATTGGAACAGGCTGAAAGCAATCTGAGCATGCTGAAAGCAAAGAGTAAGTTTGCCGTAACTTCCGTCGTTAGAGCTTCAGTATGCTGATGACAACGTAGTGTGTGCACACTCAGAGGATGAACTCCAAACCATCCTAAATATCTTCGCAGAAGCTTATGAAAAGCTCAGCCTATCACTCAACATCCAAAAAACCAAAGTGCTGCACCAACAAGCACAAAACAACTCCTCTGCGGCACCACAAATCCAACTCAATGGTGTAATATTGGAAAATGTCAATCACTTTTCCTACCTAGGCAGTTATCTTTCTACAAGGGCCAACATTGATGCCGAAATCCAGCATCGCCTGAACTCTGCAAGTGCGGCTTTCTCCCGATTGAGCTTTCTCCCAATTGAAGTGCAGAGTGTTTGAGGACCGGGATATTCGCAGGGAAACCAAAATGCTTGTTTACAAAGCTATTGTACTACCAACCTTACTGTATGCTTGTGAAACATAGACCGCTTATAAACGCCATCTCCAACTCCTCGAAAGATTCCATCAACGGTGTCTCCAAAAACCTTTACACATCACTGACTAATGCCAGTGTGTACTGGAAGAAGCAAAGATCACCAGTGTCGAAGTGATGATTCTTCAACATCAACTTCGTTGGACAGGTCATGTTATGCAGATGCCTGATTATCATCTTCCAAAGCAACTACTCTACTCTGAACTTAAAAATGGAAAGCGTAATGCTGGTGGTCAACAAAAGAGGTTTAAAGACTCTCTCAAGGCAAATCTTTAAAAATGTAGTATAAACACTGACAACTGGGAAACAGTGGCCTGCAAGTGCTCCAATTGGAGAACAGCCTTTACCAAAAGTGTCATGGGCTTTGAAGACGCTTGAACTCAGGACGAAAGGGAGAAACATGCTAAGAGGAAGGCACACTTGGCAAATCCACACCGTGATCAACTCCCACCCAGAAACCATGTCCCCACTGTGGAAGGACGTGCAGATCCAGAATTGGCCTCCACAGTCACTTATGGACCCACTGTTATGGAAGACAATCTTACTCGGCTACAAGAAAAAGAAGATTATTAAAGTACTATTGGAGTGGGACAAGAACTGAAGCTTAGTGTGAAGAAGAGGTAACCGAGGATAGCAACTGAAAATGGGAAGGACTTTTGACTCATAAAGCTTTATAGATTTGTTCCATCAGTGCAATATTATTAAAAGGAGATGAAAAGGTCCCTCAAAGTGGCTGAGCCTAGGCTCCTCTGTGCCTGCTCCATATACTGGCAAGAAGCAACTATAGCAGAAATTAGGATCTTCCACCAGCTCTGTCTGTCATTGGCTTTGGCTCCACCTGCTGTAGGTCTTCCCCATCTCCTGACCTATCACTCTCTCTCTTTTTAAAAAAATCATTTTGATTTGATTTTACCAGTACAAAGTTATTTAAAAAACCAAATATGTATCCACATACAGAGATTTCTCCGAATCTCAGGACTTCTCCTCACCCACTTCATGGAGTCCCATTTTAAACATTTAAAACTGCATCCTCTTCCGACCTCTAATTTTTATATCCATCCATATTATCCATGGTTATTGTTACGCTACAAGTGAAATTAAAATACTGCCAATGTTTCCATCTGCTTACAGTGGTCTCTTAGATAATGTCAGGGAACTGACATCGGAGCCAGAAATGGAGGCAAGGCTCCAAAGCGATGCCGGAGAAGGGCCCAGCAGGGAGAGAGGGGACTCATCGGCTGGGGAAGGAAATCAGCGTAACACCAGGGATAAAGGGGGGCGGATGGGGGAATCGGAGAAGGGGCTCCAGGACTCTTCACCGGAGACCAGCGGGGAGAGCACAGGTCCTCCGCTACCCACACCCACCCTGCGCAGAAGACTTCCCCGCAGGGAAAGTAGGCGTAGACTTGGCGTCAAAGAACTTCTTTGCTGGAAGAAGTTCAAGAAATGCCCACTGACGGATTCTGCTAGCGACTGAAACAGCCACAAAGTGAAGGGCTGTCCAGCCAGGAAAAGGTTAAACCAGGCAACCTCGCCAGGAGTGGCGGCAACTTACGCACGAGCAACCCCATATAACCATTACAGATAACTTATAAATTTTTCCCATTCTTTTGTAAAGTTTTTGTCCTCTTGTTTCCCGAGTTTTCCAGTCAGCTTTGCCATTTTGGCATAGACCATCAGCTTGGTTTGCCATTCCTCTCTTGTAGGGACCTTGATTTTTTTCCATCTCTGGGCTAGCAGCATCGAGGCGGCAGTTGTTCCATACATAAAAAGTCTTTTCTGAGCCTTTGGAATACATCAATATTCCAGTCTAAGTGGGTACCAGACACCACAGTGTATAAACTATGGTCTTTAATGCATGCTATCTAATTCTTTCAAGACCCACACTGATGCACATCTTCCAGGATGCACTCCTGGGTGAGCTGCATAACCTGCACTTCACTCTTGCTGCCCCCCCAAATTTTGGGGTGAGATCTTGTGTGCCCCCCCCAAATATGCCTTTTCTGGATGAGAGCATGTGAGATTGCAGGACCCAAAATGGCCACCACAATCTCATGCCAAAACATTTTGAGAGAACAAATTTGATTCATGCATTCTTTGCTCTGCGATCTTAAATGAGTTGGCACTTTATAAATATTCTTACAAGCAAATGAGATATTCTTTCCTTTTGTGGAACTCAATAGCATTCTCTGCCAGTTCCCCTAATAAACGCTTCCTCAGTTTAGGACTGTGTGTGCCCTGATCCTGTTCATGTTTACTCAGCAATAAAACCCACTGAATTCAGTGAATCAGACTTAAACATTCATAGGATTACAGCTTGCACTACAAACGTCAAGAGTAATTACATTATAGGAAGGAAGAATGCAAGAAGGCATACCACAGGAAGATCTTGGAGAAGGCAAATGGTTTGTAGTATAGTTTGGCTGAAGGTTTAAGAATTTAAACAAATTATTTTCTCCCTTGCTAGGACCACACAATTTATCAAGTCAGAGGCCTGGCTCAGTTTATTACATTATTTTGCCATGCATGAAAATCCATTTGCTGTTCTGTCTCTTATTGTAAATGGTAATTTCCTGGGTGGCTGCACAGCTGCTTTCCTATTTAAGTCCGGTATGATAAACTCAGGCACGCACCCTTTTCCTTTCAATAAGCCCTAAAGCAGTGTAACCAAAATATCTCCTTCCCAGATAAAACTCCAGATATACAAACAAAACACACACACACCCGTACTGTAGTGTGTACTGATAATTGAGCAGGGTGCAGTTATTTCTTCATAAATTTGTCTGTAAAACTGATCTGTCACTTTCTGCCTAAAAAGCCATCCAAGGTGTGGGACACTAGCCATAAACTAAAACCCCCAAACCAACAATTGGGTAAAAACAGGAAAAGGCAGAAGGCAAGAAGCAGTAAAGACATAGGTAAGGTAAGGGTATAGGGACGTGGGTGGCGCTGTGGGTTAAACCACAGAGCCTAGGACTTGCCGATTAGAAGGTCAGTGGTTCAAATCCCCACGACGGGGTGAGTTCCTGTTGCTCAGTCCCTGCTCCTGCCAACCTAGCAGTTCGAAAGCACGTCAAGGTGCAAGTAGATAAATAGGTACCGCTCCAGCGGGAAGGTAAACGGTGTTTCTGTGCACTGCTCTAGTTCGCCAGAAGCGGCTTAGTCATGCTGGACACATGACACAGAAGCTGTACGCTGGCTCCCTTGGCCAATAAAGCGAGATGAGTGCCGCAACCCCAGAGTCGGTCATGACTGGACCTAATGGTCAGGGGTCCCTTTTCCTTTTTTAAGGTAAGGGTAAAGAACCCCGTGACTGGGGATACCCCCTCCTACCCTGTCTGTTAATTCCTTTCCGTGGGGCATGTTCACCTGCAGCAGTTCCATACAACTGTGCCCAGAAGGGAACCAGGGCAATCACTGAATGGCCATCGGACAATTAAAAAAATGCTTTCACATTTTACACAGCACGGATGCCCACTTTTGTCATCTGAAAAAGCTGTGCATTGTCACTGCCACCACTGATTTGGTCTATGGCCAATTATCATGTGCCTACCAGGAAGGGTCAATGCCAACAGGACATTACACTATGCATGAATGAGGGGTCAAGGATTACTTTCCGTGACATTTGACTTATGGGTTATAACTTCCTTCTGCTACCACACACATGCAGAGAAGGGCAGACTTCAAGCTCACAGGATTTACTTTGTTTCTCCTGAGTCACCTCCAGACTGCCAGTATTTGGGGGGAGGAAATCAGTAGCCTGCTGGAAATTTAGATTTATTTATTCTGTTACACAGAAAAGTCATTTTACTAAAATAAGGGGGGGGGGGATGTTTGCTGTTAGGAAAGTGATGGGGAAATGCACTAAAAAGTGTGGGATAAAGTACTGATTCACAGGGGGGCGCATAACCATCACACAAGCACATGCAGGTGAATGCTCGTGGTTGTAGAACGCCCCTGCACACAAATCAGAATAAATGAATGTTCCGTAAAGACCAGATATAATCTAAGCTCTGAGTAAGCTTTGTGCAAGCAAATCAGAATGAGTGCTCAATGAACAGGCTGCCTGGAGGAGCCAAGTGCAAAATGGTGACTTAGAATTAAGGAAAATGACACTTCTGTGTTATCTCAGCCCAAGGAATTATTTCTGTGAGCCAAAACTCAGCTTTGAATCCTTTCATACAGAAATCCAGCCCTGAGTTCCCACCAAGCTTTAAAAGACGCCTGCTTCTTGGGAGAAAAGCAATGACAAACATAGGCAGAATCTTAAAAAGCAGAGACATCACCTTGCCAACAAAGGTCCGTACAGTTAAAGCTATGGTTTTCCCAGTAGTAACGTATAGAAGTAAGAGCTGGACCATAAAGAAGGCTGATCGCCAAAGAATTGATACTTTTGAATTATGGTGCTGGAGGAGACTCTTGAGAGTACCATGGACTGCAAGAAGATCAAACCTATCCATTCTGAAGGAAATCAGGCCTGAGCGCTCACTGGAAGGACAGATCCTGAAGCTGAGACTCCAATACTCTGGCCACCTCATGAAAAGAGAAGACTCCCTGGAAAAGACCCTGATGTTGGGAAAGATGGAGGGCACAAGGAGAAGGGGACGACAGAGAACGAGATGGTTGGACAGTGTTTTCGAAGCTATGAACACGAGTTTGACCAAACTGCGGGAGGCAGTGGAAGACAAGAGTGCCTGGCATGCTCTGGTCCATGGGGTCACGAAGAGTCGGACACAACTAAATGACTAAACAATAACAACAACAATTTGATTTGGGGAGAGTTATGGTCATTGTGTAACAACTGGGAGTCAGAAATCTTTGCTAATCTACTGGAAATCACTTTTGCCCACTACTACAGCGTAATCTATGCAATTCTTGTTATCACTGGTTCCAGAAATATATATGTTGCTAATATATATAGCTGAGTGTCACATGGCTGATATATATGGCTGAACATGCTTAGGCTAGCTCTTGAATAATGAAAGGTTAGGGATATGCAGAACATTCTGGAAGCCTCTGTAACCAGCTGCTAATGAATCCGGTAAGAATTCCAGCAGAGCGGAGATACAAATTGTGATGTAATTTCTCCCCAGCAATTTCCATTTTCCTGATTATAATAACAGCAGGCAAAGTGTGCACTTGCTGTCTGGGGGATGTTCAGAGAACACTGAATGTGGCATTCAAGTCATTCCTCGATCTCAGGTTGCCAAATAAAACCCTCTCTTGCTACAATGGCGGAGTTACTTACAAGAACCCATTAGACAGTAAATCCCAATGTCTCCACACCCCAATTAATTTTCCTGTTTATTGGAAGAACCATGATAAATGAAGAAGGAAGTCTCTGAAGAAATTGCTCTTAATCAAATCTGCTTTCAGAGGAAGCTTTGCACTAAAGCAGATCAACATTGTATGTTCCAAACATCTTTTGCCACGTATACTCCCACTGTACCCCATTTTTGGAAAGCAACCAAGTGAAATGCAGATGATATGCATGTGGGTACATACACCATTAGGGACACGGGTGTCGCTGCGGGTTAAACCACAGAGCCTAGGACTTGCCGATCAGAAGGTTGGCGGTTCGAATCCCCACGACAGGGTGAGCTCCCGGTGCTTGGTCCCTGCTCCTGCCAACTTAGCAGTTTGAAAGCACGTCAAAGTGCAAGTAGATAAATAGGTACCACTCTGGCAGGAAGGTAAATGGCATTTGTGTGCGCTGCTCTGGTTCGCCAGAAGCAGCTTAGTCATGCTGGCCACATGACCCAGAAGCTGTACGCCGGCTCCCTCGGCCAGTAAAGCGAGATGAGCTCCACAACCCCAGAGTCAGCCACGAATGGACCTAATGGTCAGGGGTCCCTTTACCTTTACCTTTATATACACCATTAAATAACCATGTACTAATAAGTTGGAACCTTGGCCCAATTTAGGGTCCCCCAGATGTGTGTACAGATATAGTGGTACCTTGGTTCTCAAATGGCTTGGTACTCAAACACCTTGCTTCCCAAACACCAAAAACCCAGAAGTGTCCGAGTTTTCGAATGTTTTTTGGAAGCCGGACGTCCGATGTGGCTGTCGGCTACTGTTTCCGGGGCACCTGCACCAATCAAAAGCTGTGCCTTGGTTTTCGAACATTTCGGAAGTCAAACGGACTTCCATAACAGATTAAGTTTGGCGCTTTTGTTTTTCCTATTTGTCTTGCGTTTTTGTTTTTGAGGCTTTCTCGGTTAATTTGTTTTTGTGACTGTGTGGAACCCAGTTCAACTACTGATTGATTGATTGATTGATTGATTGATTGATTGATTGTGTGACTGCGGAAATGAATAAAAGCCCGTCATCCAAACAATGACTATCATCAGTGCAGGTAAGAACAAAATTTAATTTTGATTTTTATCATCTACAATACTGTCTTATTTATTTTATACTACAGTACATTGATTATTGCTTTCATTTTATGGGTCAACGCTCTCGTTAGTTAGTAAAATCTATGTTAAATTGCTGTTTTTGGGGGTTGTTTTTAAAAATCTGGAACAGATTAATCCATTTTGCATTACTTTCTATGGGAAAGAACGCCTTGGTTTTGGAATGTTTTGGTTTTGGAACAGACTTCCGGAACGGATAAAGTTTGAGAACCAAGGTACTACTGTATTTAAAGGGGGGAGTGTCCACATACTTGTTGCTATTTCTTGCAGCAAGCATTCCATGAGTTTGCAGAGAACAGGGGATAAGAGAAGGAAGGTTGTCCTACAGCTTCTTCTGAGCCTTCCATTGTCAGCTAGAAGCAACCATTCCATCACACTTCTTGAGCTGCTCCCATCCAACTGGTCACTATAAGAAGCATAACTTTAAAGAACTGATCCCCGAGTTTGCTTTACTTTTCCTCCTCCCTCCCCCTCCCTTTTTCTTTGTGTATCATGTCCTTTAGATTGTAAGCCTGACTGATTGCTCCTGTGACTATTTCTTTGGTGTCCTTGTCTCCTTGGCTGCTGCTTCTTCTTCTTTCCCCTTCTAGATTAGTCATGTGTGTGATTCCACCTAATTAGGCATTAGAAAGCGAATGGGATCTTACAGTGATTAATTTTGCCCGGGTGATATTGCTTTGGTTTTATTTGCAGGCATTCCTACTTCATGTTTCAACTCTTGACAGTTTCCCCAAGTTACCAAGCATAGCTGAAAGTATTTGCAGAAAACAGAATCATTTCAATGCAGCTTTAAAGTTGTTCTTAAAAAAAAGAAGTAATTTACTTTTTGTGTAAAATTCTGTGTGTCTTTTTCCCCCTAGGGCCATATTTGGAAAGGGTACAGTCGCCTCAAACAAGACAAATGCTATCATACAAGA
The DNA here is from genome assembly GCF_964270895.1 of Podarcis filfolensis. Classification (NCBI taxonomy): domain Eukaryota; kingdom Metazoa; phylum Chordata; class Lepidosauria; order Squamata; family Lacertidae; genus Podarcis; species Podarcis filfolensis. Next base: position 16,995,971 of record NC_139610.1, read on the forward strand.
ATAGCAAGTTATTTCTGAATATATATGAAAGCATTCTGCTATGGCATTATGTTATATGCAGCTGTACTGTAACTTGGCATCCAAACCAATTCAATCTGCCCAGATCCAAGGCAAATTTTGGCAAGGAAATCTTCAAACAAGCTCCAGGTTTATTCTCTCATGGTACCGTCACATGGTTGTTTGTTTAATCTTGGTGTCTGCAAATAGATGATATAGTCCTCCTATCTCTGCATCAGCCACTAGTCTCTATGCATCCTCTTGCAAATATCACCAAGAGATGCTGTTATCTCCCACAGAAGGTGTGATGTCTCCAAGTGAACTGCAGGCAGAAAAAGAGACATATGGTATTGAAAAGACACCAACTGACTAGAAGCATTTTGCCGTTGTTATTGGTTTGTTCTCAAATTCAAATGCTTGATGTTCTTGTTTGGTGAGCAAGCTCTACAAAAAGATCACAAAGACTGTTTATAAATTTTTTGCAACTTCTTACAAAATGACAGACAAAACCTTCTTGTCAAAAGGGATGGCTATTAAGATTTTGCTATGAAGGTGTCTGATAGGAAAACTTAATAACTGGATGCTTCTCTGTTACTGTTTTTCCTATGTTGACAAATCCTTTTGCAGAAAGTATTTCAAACAGGCCAGAGACAAGATGTCAGTGTCGCACGGCATCATGCCACCCCAGAGTAATAGGAATAATAATCCAGTCTTCAATACCCAGACAAAAATACAGTGGTTCCTCTGGTTAAGAACCAGAATTTCCATTCTTAACCTGAAACTGTTCTTAACCTGAAGCACCACTTTAGCTAATGGGGCCTCCTGCTGCTGCCGCACTGCCACCATGCGATTTCTGTTCTCATCCTGAAGCAAAGTTCTTAACTCGAGGTACTATTTTTGGGTTAGTGGAGTCTGTAACCTGAAGCGTGTGTAACCCGAGGTACCACTGTATACATTTTCAGCAAGCATTTGAATCACACTACAGGGGGCCCTTCCCAGATGGCAGCAGGGACAGCATTTCAAAGGGCAGGGGACCCCACAGAAAATATCCATTTCTTCTTTTTTTTAGATAATATTTATTCAGAATTTTGAAGATTACAAAGAGAAAAAGAAAAAAAGTAAAAAAGACAGAAAAAGTACAATCATTTTAAAAAAAGAGGGGGGGGGGGGGAAACAGATTAAACCTTTACATAACTTTCTTCCTTTACTTATTACCTTGACCTCCTCACACCTCCCATTTTTGTATTCTAATTCAAATTGTTATTTCAGCAAATCCTTCCAACCTTGTTTTTATCTTAATAATTTGATTTAATATATTGTAGTTTTACGTTCACTCTTTCGTCAATTCATTTTTACTTAATCCTTTATATCATTTCTACCAAAGCCATATAATTTTCTTTTTCCAACATCTTTCTAACAATCCTTAATTTTACAATATTTTTGAAGATATTGTAGCACCCTGCTTGTGGTTAACGCTTAGCTGGAATGAAATTTTCAACGCAGCAATAGAGAAATTAAAATAATAATTTATTTGTCAGACAAATAAATGTGAGGCACAGTGGTATAAGGTTACCAAGCTCTGGCCTGGCCTCCTGCCATTATGGCCAGCACTTATATTCCCTCAGCTCAGCCCCCTTGCTCCTCCTTTGGCTGCCTCTGTCCAATCAGCCTGGTTAAAATTCCTATTGGCTGTTTGCTAGAACCAATCATAAAAGATATACCCATTTCCTATTACCTTTTATGGGAGACAAAGAGCTATATTTCCTTCTATTTATAATTGGCAAACAGCCATTAACCTCTACAAGGCACCTTAATTACCAGATAACCTTTTGCCCTAGACTAGGCGCCTTAACTAACATTTCATCTTTTGCCCTATTGCCCTATTCACTCCAAAACAGATGGTGGCTAATTTTATCTGAACAGATCTTTTTGTTCACCTTCCCACACATTATCAATGAAAGATCTCCTTCTTTGGAGGTCATTAAGCAGAGGCTTGACAACCATATGTCAGGAGTGCTCTGATGGTGTTTTTCTGCCTGGCAGGGGTCCGGACCCAATGGCCTTCGTGGTCTATTCCAACTTCTTCTATGATTCTATGATTCTATGATTCTATGATTTCTTACTTTCTAAATCCTTTGCATAATTACATTTAAGCCAATATATTTCATACATAACATATATAGATTTTTAGAAGCAAGGATCTTGTCTAAGTAAAAAAGAACTTAGTAAAAGCTAAGTTCTCTAAGTTCTCTAAATTCTCTGAAGCTTCAAAGCAGCTTCAGAGAGAGAGGCCTCTTCCCTAGCCAGCTGCTGTTTGTATTAGCTCTTGCCCTTTTAACCTTAGGAAGATGTGGCTCAAGTTTAATGGGAGGCATAATAATTTATTACTATTTAATTGTGTTTTTGCAACCTTGATTGTATTCTATCATTTGTATGGTCAGTGTGACCTTTTGCTCCCAGCCTGTTTTATGACCGCAATAAACCAAAGGGGCCTCTGACAAAGACCTTGCCTGCTGGTCTCCTGTCTCGAAAGAAACATTTGTGAATTTAAGCTCATTTTTAGAATACAGGAATCTGATCAAAATATAAGCCTTGATTAAGATGCAGGCTATGATCAGATGCCTCATTCCCCCCTTTCAAGCTCAAGGACCTTCATCCCAAGTGTCCTTGATAGCTTGACCTTCATCATATTCCTGAGGTAAAGCTCTGTATAGGGCCATGATATGAGGTAGAGTTTCATTTGAAATCATCTTGCTAATTGTACTTCTAAAACATGAAATGATACATGGCACCATACACAAAACCATTACTACTACCGTCAAGAAAAACAAGCAAGACAATAGTATCCCTTTGAGTCCCGCAACATTTGGTAACCAGTTGGTCAGCCATCCCATATCCCATCCTTCCCATGTTTGTACTGGGACATGTGCTATATTCTCCATCTTTGTGGCCAACACACGGATTGCCTCACCATTATCAGAAATGTTAAAGCAACAGGCATTCCCTGTCAAGTTCAAGACTCCACATAGGCCTCCCTGCCTGGCAAGTACATAATCCATTCCCATTTTCAGCTGCAAAATGGCGGCTCTACTTTCATCCAACTGTTGTGCAATAAGTCTCAAACTCTGGGCCGTTGCATTGGTTACAAGTTCCACTACTGCTTGCAATCGAATTATTCTGTTTAGATTATAAATAGGATCTCGAGCCCCTTGTATGAGCTCATCAGGATTCCAGGAGGCAGGTTCATAATAGGCTATAATGCGCTCTGGTGGCCAATCATCAGTATCGCTCCAACTTTGGGTACTTCCTCCTGCTATATGAGAAATATCAGTGTTTCTTCGTGTACGCTTGGCCGAACTAGTGGGCATAATCCACATTGGTGGTAATACCCATCCCAGGAAACAAGTCCCACTCCATTTGGAAGGGAGTTTCTTGTATGCCCATTCTCCACATATCCACCACAACCATCGGGTCTGAGGTTTTTGGTACGTGGAGTGCATAAGGCGAAATATCAAAAGGGGCATAGAGCTCACAGTGCAGTATGTTAGATTGCCTTTTTCTGTCATAGTTATGTTCCACACCATTTTCCATGCATGAATAAAAGGAGGTGCACAGGGCAAGGTATTCCGAGTTCGATAGGTAGTACCGTTTGCCCAGGTTTGACTATTCTTAATATAATCCCAAGTATAGTGGCAATGAGAAGAGCCTATCATGGTAGAATCAGCTGCCTCTGATGATTTATGTACACAGAATTCCCCTTGTACAGGTATAACTCGTATTGGTTTAGTTGAGTTCCATCCGGGGAAATTCTGTACTTCTGTTTGGTGTGGCATTTTGCTTACCATACCAATGGCATTTAATGGTATTGGTAATAAGGGCATACCTCCCTCTAAATCATCTGGCCCAAGAGAGCAAACAAGGCAATTGGTACTATTTGTAACATTGGCTACCATCTCAGCTAAGCCTACCCACATATTGTGGTCATGGCGGAATCCATATTTAGCAAATTTGGTCAAATTCAAGGACCCTTCCCCTTCCCAAGGGATCAGGATTAATAATAAAATCATGTTGATGTCTAGTATATGCATTCCTTCCACAAAAGATTACCTTATTGTGATAACAAAAAATATTAGCCCCAATATAATTCCCCCAGTGACAGAAATGGGGAACCACCAAGACCAAAACATATATCCCAAGGATCCCCAATGAGTAATATCTCTGATAATTGTTCCACGGGGGGGGCAGTCAATCAATTGTATAAGAGAATCTTCCCGTTCACAATCGCTGGTTCAGACGCTCCTCAAGCTTCAGGCGTGCGCAGGTCAGCCAGCTTCCAGGCTGTGGCTGCAGCAGGCCGGTCGTCTAATGTTGCCCGTGACCTAGCCCGTTCCCCGTAGGGCTAGATACAGGGGTTTTTGGAGAGAGTCAGTTTTAACGGATGAGAGGGGTCACCTTTGCACGTCCAACTGCCTTCGGACTTCTTCAAACGGGAGTGATGAATCCAGGGGGTCACCTCAGCTACCTTCACCGCTGTTGGAGTAGAGAGCAAGATGGTGTAAGGTCCACGCCACTTAGGTGCAAGTGGATCGCGTTTCCACTCTTTCACCCATAGCTATCGCCAGCCTGGAACTGATGAATCGGCTCGGCAATGCTGCACGGCGTGTGCTGAGGGCCCACCTGTTAAGAGAAACAAAAAACAACACGGGAGAGAGATTGCACTTGTCCCTGTGTCACATAGTCTCCTATTTGTTTAAGGTCAGCTGGAATATCCTGAACAAAGGAGGGCGGCCTCCCATACAGGAGCTCAAAAGGTGACAACTTAAGTCTTTTTGTGGGTGCGCCCCGAACACGAAACAGTGTTATGGGTAACACATCACTGCTGTGGCCAGCATTATCATCTTTTCCTTATGACACTTCTTCTTCTCTTGTTTCTCAGCCTCATCCCTATTCCGATAAACTCGACGTGCAATGGCCATAATTTGGCTCATCAGCATCCCTTCCCATCCTTCTGATTTCTGAATTTTCTTACGAATGTCAGAAGCGCACTGGGCCACAAATGTAGCAGTAATCATTCTGCTGTTTTCAGGGGCTTCAGGGTCAAAAGGAGTCCATATACGATAGGCTTCCTGCAGCCTCTCTAAAAAGTCTCCCGGACTCTCATTTGGTTTCTGTTCTACTTCTGAGACTTTAGACATATTAGTGGGCTTCTGGCATGCCCTGCGGATACCTTGCACAAACGTCTGGCGGTAGGTAGTAAGCCTGGCCAGGTGAATTGCATTGTTTGGATCCCAATTAGGATCTTCCAAAGGAAAGTTATCCTGGAGATGACGGTCAATATTAAAAATATTTCCCACTCTGGCCTGCTCACGCAAATATATCTGTGCCTTTTCAATTATGTCTCTTCTTTCCTCAGTGGTGAACAGAGTATTCAGGAGTTGGCGGCAATCTGTCCAAGTAGGACTATGAGTATTTACTATTGAAGTCACCAAGTCCATCATAGCCTGAGGTTTTTCTGCGAAAGATGGGGTGTGTGTTTTCCAATTCATCAGATCCGTAGTTGTGAATGGAATGTACTGGAGGGTCGAAGTTCGAGGTGGCCGTGGTCCGGGTTGCCCGTTAACCAGCACAGGCTCCTCAAGTGCATCAAATACTCTTCTAAGAGGGGCTACTACGTGACCTTTCTCTTCGCTTTGCTCTAGGGGCCTCAAATCATAGGGGATGGTATCTGTCCCAAGGCGTTCTTTTAGCAGCTTTATACGCCTGGCTGTATTGCTTGCTGACCGATCAAGGTCTCCCTGTAACTTCTGTAATAGTTCTCTAGGATTTGGATGTACAGGGGTTTGGGGTGGGCAATTGGTTGTTCCACTAAAGGAGACTGTAGATGGAGTTCTACTGGGATTCACAGGTGGAATAACCACTTCTGCTTGGGCTTTATTATAGGACTCCAAGGCCTCCTGAAGATATTTATCATAATCTATCAAGGAATCAAGTTCTGTGACTCCACCCCCATTATTCGTTCCACTTTCTTGCCTTGGGGTTACAACTGGTGGAGTATTTGGATTAGGCTCCCTTCGATGTGGAGCATAGGGTGGAGGTGGAAGCACCTCTTCCTCTGGTCCCTCAAAAATGGGTTTGAGTTTATTTGGCAAGATTCCTTTCCTAGCTTCGGCTTTTACAGCCAATAATTTGCATTGTTGGACTTTGCATTCCCTTATCCATGGAGGATTTTTATTTAATGTGCTCAGCCAAGAATCTATATATGAAAATTGTTCTGGGCACCCTCCCGTTTCTTTGGCGATATTAGTCCAAAGTTTGCTTACTAAATTTATATCAAAGGTTCCCTGAGATGGCCATTCAGTATTTTGTTTCGGCCACTCTAATTCACATAACGTTCTCAAGCGCTCTGGCGTCATTTTGACTCCATATGCCCCTGAGAAGGCTTTCTTAAAATTATTTAACATACATTCAAGAGGTGTATTTTCCCCCTTTGAACCCCCAACTCCCATTGTATGGCCCTGTGAAGTATCCACTCAGTCACTCACACACTCGCTTCGTGGGGTTCCTTGCCCAGTGAAGTCGCCTTACTGGGAACCGAAGTACTACCCACTCCACACTCAGGTCAGCTACAGATTGTACTTTCTCACACATACAATGCGCTGGATACTTCACCACACTCTACTTCCCAACCTTTCCCTTTTCCTCCACCAGACCACCATCTGATGTACCCAACCACCTAGCGTACTCAGTTTCCCCCTTACTGAGACGCAGAAGTTTGATCAAGACTTCTCTTCCTCCCAATTAATTGGAGGGCCAAAACCCCTTTGTGCACTTACCCTTAGCGGATCCCTCTTTATTTCTCTAGTTCCCCCCGGTCCGTCGCCGTCGGTGGGCAGGGTATCAGACAGACGAGACTTCTGCGTTCCCCTGGAAAAATGTTCCAGTGCGCGCTGGGTAAGCAGTTAGTGGTCCTCCCTCTTGTACCCTGCCCAGTAAGGCGAAGGGGCTGCGTTCCAGCAGACCACTTATCCGAGTCACGGCACCATAAAATGTAGCACCCTGCTTGTGGTTAACGCTTAGCTGGAATGAAATTTTCAACGCAGCAATAGAGAAATTAAAATAATAATTTATTTGTCAGACAAATAAATGTGAGGCACAGTGGTATAAGGTTACCAAGCTCTGGCCTGGCCTCCTGCCATTATGGCCAGCACTTATATTCCCTCAGCTCAGCCCCCTTGCTCCTCCTTTGGCTGCCTCTGTCCAATCAGCCTGGTTAAAATTCCTATTGGCTGTTTGCTAGAACCAATCATAAAAGATATACCCATTTCCTATTACCTTTTATGGGAGACAAAGAGCTATATTTCCTTCTATTTATAATTGGCAAACAGCCATTAACCTCTACAAGGCACCTTAATTACCAGATAACCTTTTGCCCTAGACTAGGCGCCTTAACTAACATTTCATCTTTTGCCCTATTGCCCTATTCACTCCAAAACAGATGGTGGCTAATTTTATCTGAACAGATCTTTTTGTTCACCTTCCCACACATTATCAATGAAAGATCTCCTTCTTTGGAGGTCATTAAGCAGAGGCTTGACAACCATATGTCAGGAGTGCTCTGATGGTGTTTTTCTGCCTGGCAGGGGTCCGGACCCAATGGCCTTCGTGGTCTATTCCAACTTCTTCTATGATTCTATGATTCTATGATTTCTTACTTTCTAAATCCTTTGCATAATTACATTTAAGCCAATATATTTCATACATAACATATATAGATTTTTAGAAGCAAGGATCTTGTCTAAGTAAAAAAGAACTTAGTAAAAGCTAAGTTCTCTAAGTTCTCTAAATTCTCTGAAGCTTCAAAGCAGCTTCAGAGAGAGAGGCCTCTTCCCTAGCCAGCTGCTGTTTGTATTAGCTCTTGCCCTTTTAACCTTAGGAAGATGTGGCTCAAGTTTAATGGGAGGCATAATAATTTATTACTATTTAATTGTGTTTTTGCAACCTTGATTGTATTCTATCATTTGTATGGTCAGTGTGACCTTTTGCTCCCAGCCTGTTTTATGACCGCAATAAACCAAAGGGGCCTCTGACAAAGACCTTGCCTGCTGGTCTCCTGTCTCGAAAGAAACATTTGTGAATTTAAGCTCATTTTTAGAATACAGGAATCTGATCAAAATATAAGCCTTGATTAAGATGCAGGCTATGATCAGATGCCTCAATATACTTTAAATTTTTTCCACTCTTCTTCCACCGACTCTTCTCCTTGGTCCCGGATTCTGCCAGTCATCTCAGCCAATTCCATGTATTCCATCACTTTCGTCTGCCATTCTTCCCGGGTGGGTAGATCTTGTGTCTTCCAATACTTTGCGATGAGTATTCTTGCTGCTGTTGTGGCATACATAAAGAAAGTTCTATCCTCCCTTCGCATCAATTGGCCGACCGTGCCCAGGAGAAAGGCCTCTGGTTTCTTCAGGAAAGTATATTTAAATACTTTTTTCATTTCATTATAGATCATTTCCCAGAAAGCCTTAATCCTTGGGCACGTCCACCAAATGTGAAAGAATGTACCTTCACTTTCTTTACATTTCCATTTCAATATCCATTTCAATACTTCCACTAGATGATGATAATGATGATAACAACAATAATAGTAATAGTAATAGTAATAATAGTAATAATAATAATAATAATAATAATAATAATAATTTATTTATACCCCACCCATGTGGCTGGGTTTCCCCAACCACTCTGGGCAGCTCCCAATAGAATATTAAAAACTCCCTAAACAGAGTTGCCTTCAGATGTCGTCTAAAAGTCAGCTCTTTATTTCCTTGACATCTGATGGGAGGGCGTTCCACAGGGTGGGTGCCACTACCGAGAAGGCCCTCAGCCTAGTTCCCTGTAACTTCACTTCTCACAGTGAGGGAACCACCAGAAAGCTGGACCTCAGTGTCCGGGCAGAACAATGGGGGGTGCAGACGCTCCTTCAGGTATACTGGGCCGAGGCTGTTTAGGGCTTTAAATGTCAGGTATAATAGGACAAGAATTACCAAAGGATTAGAAAGTACTGAAAGACAGTTTCAAGAATACCATATGCCCAGGGATGGGAAGAAGAAAGAGCCCCATCAAAAGAAGAATGGCTAATAAAGATGATGGACTATGTGGAGATGGTGAGGCTGACTGGGAAGATCAGGCACCAAAAAGATAACAAATTTAATAGAGAATGTCATAACTTTATAGAACATATTAAAGAACACTGTAGAAATCTAAAAACGTTAGCAGGATTGGCATAGCATTTGTAATTTAAAATCAGAAAGGATAAAAATGAAGCATAATAATTTGGATAAATGTAATTAGATGCAGTTAAATAAGGAAGGTGGATTTTAGAAGCCAAGGGAGGTGCGGAAGAAAGTCCAGGGGTTCAGGGAACCCCAAAAAGGTACTGATATGGACTATAGTTTTATGAAAATAAGTGTGTGTGTGTGTGTGTGTGTGTGTGTGTGTAATTTTTTTTTCTTTTTGAAACTTTTTTACACACACCCCGCCCCATTATTTATATATGGATTTTTCTCTGTTTTTGCCAAATTTGTATTTTGAGTTTCCAAATGGGCTTTCCTTCAATTTAACTTTTAAAAAAAGAATCTTTCTTCATCTTCCCTCGTGAAATAGACACACTTATTAGGCTGACTCACTAGTTTGAGACATGTAAAGAGAGCAGAGTAATATAATGTATAATGAGCCTTGGCTAGGGGAGGTCAAAGGGCAAGTTATCCCTTCCAGCCCTGATTGCTCTCATCAGGAAAATGCTTATAAAAGCTTTGAACCCAACACCTTAGAACTCATTACTTCAGTTTCCACTAATGAATCTCAGGGAAAAAGCTGAGCCTGTCCTGAGATTTATTACCATAATGCAATTAACCTTCTCTCCCATTAATTCTGGGATACTTCGGAGGATAAGGAATCTCATAGTCTAAGTAAACACAAAGAGCAAATCACATGGTAAAACTTCCCTAAACACAGTCTCTCAGGTTGCTGATACCTGCTGACTGCTCCCCACTTAAAAAACCCTCATTGCACACAGAGAGCTGGGTACCAGAAATGAGGCATTCAAAATTAAGACTTCAATATTTCTGTCACATCCATGGACGTTCTAAAATTTCATTATAAGCGCCTGAGATTGGTGTCTCTGCTCATTTTGTTTTTAAGGGAAATTCTTCCTTTCCCCATATTTTTTTTTAAAAATATTTCTGCCTTGGTTTCCTCAAAAGTCAAAAGGCTTCAACTGGAAAACAACAGCCAATGACATCATGACCATTTCAAGCAGCACCCAGGAAGACTGCAGCATCTAGTCTCCAATGCCGGATTTATGTATAGGCTAAGCAGGCTGAAGCCTAGGGCCTCTAAATCTAGGGGGCCTCGCCAACCCTCCCACTGCCCAGCGGGCAGTCTCCCCTCTCTGGCCTGCCCAGGCCTCCGGCCTGGACCCTGGCAGAGACACATGCCTGACTGGCATGTTCTCTCCCTCCTGGTCAATCGTTCGGGAGCTACAGAAGCTTTCTTCAGCCCGAACACCACAGCAACCGATGCCAACAGACATTGGCACACTTAGGGATCTGCAGAGTTTGCGCAGCTTGCGTAACAGACCTCAGCAACTCAGCATTTTGGCTAATCTACTTTTTTTAAATATACACACACACAGAGCACTGCAACATGGCTCCCCCTCTCTCTCTAGCATCAGACAGCAAAGAGAAAAAGAACAAAGGACAATAGTCCCACTTCACGGAACACAGTAGCACAAACATCCTGTCTCCGTCACTTCCCACTCTGTGGAGTCAAAACATACACCGTCAAAAATCCCATGGCTGCAATCATGGAGCAGGCCTGGTCACCATTCTCCTAAAGAGGAGAAGCCTAGCATGGAAGCCTTGTTTATAGGACGCAGATCTGAAAGGGCCACAAAGGATAAACTACCCAAGAGGTATGCTGAAGAGTTTGCTAAAACAGTCATAGCAGATACAGCTGTTGTTAGTAACTCAGAGAAGGTTTGGGAACCTTCAAACTTCCAAGAGGTCCAAAGTTTAACCTCAGAGGATGCTGTAAAGGTAAAGGGACCCCTGACCATTAGGTTCAGTCATGGCCGACTCTGGGGTTGCGGCGCTCATCTCGCTTTATTGGCCGAGGGAGCCGGCGTACAGCTTCTGGGTCATGTGGCCAGCATGACTAAGCCGCTTCTGGTGAACCAGAGCAGCGCACAAAAACGCTGTTTATCTTCCCGCCGCAGCGGTACCTATTTATCTACTTGCACTTTGACGTGCTTTCAAACTGCTAGGATGGCAGGAGCAGGGACCGAGCAACAGGAGTTCACCCCGTCATGGGGATTCGAACTGCCGACCTTCTGATTGGCAAGTCCTATGCTCTGTGGTTTAACCCACAGCGCCACCCATGGTTAAATGCCATGAGGGCTGAACTTGATTCCTTAGAGAGGAACAAGACCTGGGAACTAGTTCCAGGCCTGCCCAGGTCACAAAAGGTTTACAAAGTTCAGTTATTGCAAAAGTTTTCCAGTGTTAATTTTATGCATTTTTTAGAATCACCATGGTATTTAACAATAATATCTTATGACCTTTAGAGGAGAAATTGTGAACTGTAGAATTTTAAATACCCGTCATCATCCTTGGCTTCACTCAATTTTGTTTATATATATATATATATATATATATATATATAGAAATATTTATTAAGATTTTACAAAGACAAATATACAAAAACACATAATAAAAAATAAAAAAATAAGTAAACATACAGAAAAAATAAGAAAAATTAAAAACAATTATTTTTCATAACTTAAAACTCATTTGCTTGTTTCTTTGACTTCCTCACACCTCCCCTTCTTGTATTCCCATTTAAATAATCAAATCAGCAAATCCTTGCCCTCTTTCATTTATCTTATCTCTATAACTTAACATTTTATAACTCAGTATTTTCATCCATTATCAATTCATTTTTGCATATCCTTATTAACTTTGTTGCTAATACCACTTATTTCCAATCCAACACCATTTTAGTTATTTTTTTACCTATTTATACCCTTCTTCCATATTCTTAAAGCATTACAGCTGGAAACCACTTAAATTCTATCCAACATCATTCTAACATTCATTAATTTTACAATATTTCTGTAGATAGTCTTTAAATTTCTTCCAATCTTCTTCCACCAACTCTTCTCCCTGGTCTCAGATTCTGCCAGTCATTTCCGCCAATTCCATATAGTCCATCACCTTCATCTGCCACTCTTCCAGGGTGGGTAAATCTTGTGTCTTCCAATACTTTGCAATAAGTATTCTTGCTGCTGTTGTTGCACACATGAAGAAAGTTCTATCCTTCTTTGGCACCAATTGGCCGACTATGCCCAGGAGAAAGGCCTCTGGTTTCTTCAGAAAGGTATATTTAAATACCTTTTTCATTTCATTATAGATCATCTCCCAGAAAGCCTTAATCTTTGGGCACGTCCACCAAAGGTGAAAGAATGTACCTTCATTTTCTTTACATTTCCAACATTTGTTATCGGGCAAATGATATATTTTTGCAAGCTTGACTGGTGTCATGTACCACCTGTAGATCATTTTCATAATATTCTCTCTTAATTTTGTTTATAACACACTTCCATTTTATTCTAGTTGGGGGATGGGGAGGGGCCTCACAAATGGAGTAGCCTAAGGTCTCTCTTCATCTAAATCCGCCCTGCTAATCTCCTAAGGAGTTGTAAAACGAAAGAACAGGCAGTCACAACAGTGGCGTAGCGTGGGGGATGCAGGGGGGGGCGGGCCGCACCGGGCGCAACATCTGGGGTTAGGGCAAATCCATGGGTTAGGGGGCGCAAATCCACGGGTTAGGGGGCGCAAATTACTTGCCTTGCCCCGGGTGCTGACAACCCACGCTACACCACTGAGTCACAAAACCCCTCATCAAACATAGGATAAGCACAGCCAAAACAAAAAAAAACCCTACTTCCTGGTCATGAGCATTTTATGGAAGCTGTTTTCCCCCTTCAATGATTTTCATATGAAATTAGTTAATTAAAAAGAAACAAAACACATAGAAGAAATATTGCACTCAGCACTACTTTAACTTCAGTTTGATGCGCTAGTCTCCCATGTGTGTGGCTTATTTTCATAGGAGAGCATCCATCACCATCATCGTTACTAATTAGACTACGCCCATATTAAACACCGTAGAAAATGAAGATAGATGGCCCTAGCCACAAAGTTGCAATCTACTAAACAAACCCGTCTTAAGTTTTACATTCCAAGAATAATTCCCCTCTATCCTAAGCTAGTTATCACCTCCTGGTGAGACTGGAGGGACATCGCTATGCCTGACATTAAATCCTAATTATTGGGTTCTTTTGCCCCATCTTTTCGTGCCTGGCAAACAGCTGTGTCATGCTTATGATAATATTCTGTTCTCTTGTTAATTATGCTGTTTAAAATGTGCATTTTATATTTGACTTCACTTCGCAATGTTTCCTTTTGAAATGTTTAAGATTTTTTTTGTTTGTGAACTTTGTGTTAAATATGTATTCTGTAGGTGGCCTCCTTTGTAGTGTTTTATTTTGAAATCTTTGAGATGGTATTTTGGTTTCCTGTTGGTTGTGCTGCTTTGACAGGGTTGCTTTATATTTGACTTTCTTCAGAAATGTTTTATTCTGGATTGTTTTATTGAGGTTTAATATGCTGTAAGGTTTTTCTTAAAAATATAAAGCGGTATAGAAATTTATAAATTAAAAAATTAAGTTAAAAATTAAAGTTAACCAGCATGAGTTTACAAGAAGGTCGTCCAGAATAAAGATGAGCAGGCCAAGGCAGGTTAGAGGGAAGGGGCACATGCTTCGCATATTAGGAACTAGTCTTACACTGTCAGATCACTAGTTCACCTAGTTACTCTGCACTGCATTTTCACTGTACCATACCCTCCAACATTTCACTGCTGAAAATAGGGACATCCTATAATAATTCATGAGAAGAGAAGACTGCCTGGAAAAGACCCTGATGTTGGGAAAGATGGAGGGCACAAGGAGAAGGGGACGACAGAGGACGAGATGGTTGGACAGTGTTCTCGAAGCTACGAACATGAGTCTGACCAAACTGCGGGAGGCAGTAGTGCCTGGCATGCTCTGGTCCATGGGGTCACGAAGAGTCGGACACGACTAAACGACTAAGCAACAACAAATAATAATTTTTATTATTCATACCCCACCCAACTGACTGGGTTGCCCCAACCACTCTGGGAAGCTTCCAACGTATACAAAAACTTAATAAAACATTAAACATTTTAAAACTTCCCTATACAGTGGTACCTTGGTTCTCAAACTTAATCCGTTCCGGAAGTCCGTTCCAAAACCAAAGCATTCCAAAACCAAGGAGCACTTTCCCATAGAAAGTCATGCAAAACGGATTAATCTGTTCCAAACTTTTAAAAACAACCCCTAAAACAGCAATTTGACATGAATTTTACTATCTAATGAGACCACTGATCCATAAAATGAAAGCAAAAAACAATGTACAGTGGTACCTCAGGTTACATATGCTTCAGGTTACAGACGCTTCAAGTTACAGACTCCGCTAACCCAGAAATAGTACCTCGGGTTAAGAACTTTGCTTCAGGATGAGAACAGAAATCACGTGGTGGTAGCACGGTGACAGCGGGAGGCCCCATTAGCTAAAGTGGTGCTTCAGGTTAAGAACAGTTTCAGGTTAAGAACAGACTTCTGGAATGAATTAAATACTTAACCCGAGGTACCACTGTACTGCAGGCGCACAATCAATCAATCAGTAGCTGAACTGGGTTCCACACAGTCACAAAAACAAAAAGAGCCACAAAAACAAAAATGCAAAATAAATAGCAAAAACAGAACACAAAATAAATACCAAAAACAGAAAGACCTCAGCATAATACTCAAAACGGAAGTGTGGCACTCAAAACAGAAGCGTAACACTCAAAACGGAGCATGTTCAGCTTCCAAAAAAAGTTCACAAACCAGAACATTTATTTCTGGCTTTGCAGTGTTTGGGTTCCAAGTTGTTTGAGTACCAAGGCGCTTGAGAACCCAGGTACCACTGTGCCTTCAGATGTCTTCTAAAGGTTGTATAGTTACTTATCTCCTTGGCTCAGGGGGTCACATAACTCCATACCCTCCAACATTTTTCTGATGAAAATAGGGATGTCCTAAGGAAAAGTGGGACATTCTGGGATTAAATCAGAAACCAAGATGGATTCTGTAAATCCAGGACAGTCCCTGGAAAATAGGGACACTTCGTGGGTCTGCTGTACCAACCTCCTTGACACCTCCCTCCCCTCCCTCCCTCCCTCCCAGTTGTTGATGTTGTTTAGTCGTTTAGTCGTGCCTGACTCTTCGTGACCCCATGGACCAGAGCACGCCAGGCACTCCTGTCTTCCACTGCCTCCCGCAGTTTGGTCAGACTCATGTTTGCAGCTTCGAGAACACTGTCCAACCATCTTGTCCTCTGTCGTTCCCTTCTCCTTGTGCCCTCCATCTTTCCCAACATCAGGGTCTTTTCCAGGGAGTCTTCTCTTCTCATGAGGTGGCCAAAGTATTGGAGCCTCAGCTTCAGGATCTGTCCTTCCAGTGAGCACTCAGGGCTGATTTCCTTCAGAATAGATAGATTTGATCTTCTCGCAGTCCATGGGACTCTCAAGAGTCTCCTCCAGCACCATAATTCAAAAGCATCAATTCTTCGGCAATCAGCCTTCTTTATGGTCCAGCTCTCACTTCCATACATCACTATCCCTCCCAGTAAGCAGCACTATTTACATGCATTGCTCCGCCTACTTTTGCCTCTGGCCACAGCCACCACTGACATGTGCCCCCCACCCAGAAGGGTGTGTGGCCCTTAGGATGCAGCCTTTGCCCTAAAACCTTCCAGCTCCATTTGTATCCCTTCTTCAAACTAAAAAAACAACAGTCCTCTTCATATGCATGAGAATGAAAAAAACTACCTATTAGGGAAATGTTTTTTAAAAGTATACAGTACTCTCTCTTTTTAATTCAATGTACTTTTTCCAGAGCTGCTCATTTAGCACACTGATTTTTCCAGATGAAAACCTCAGATAGCAGATGTTCTAGTCTGCCAGAAGCCACAACTTAGAGAGAGAGAGAGAGAGAGGGAGAGAGAGGGGGTGGGCTAAAGTTAGGTTCTCAAAAGACTATTTAAAGAATTGAGTGAATAACCTCATCTCCCAAAGTGCCCCTTTAGCTCCAATGAAATTGTGCAGGTGGGGTAGAAGAAGAAGAAGAGAAGAAGAGTTTGGATTTGATATCTCGCTTTATCACTACCCGAAGGAGTCTCAAAGCGGCTAACAATCTCCTTTCCTTTCCTCCCCCACAACAAACACTCTGTGAGGTGAGTGGGGCTGAGAGACTTCAGAGAAGTGTGACTAGCCCAAGGTCACCCAGCAGCTGCATGTGGAGGAGGGGGGACGCGAACCCGGTTCACCAGATTATGAGTCTACCACTCCTAACCACTACACCACACTGGCTCTAGGGTAGGAGTCATACATATCTCTTGCCAAATGCAAGATGGTTCTTATTCATGAGATTCAGAAGCAATACAAATACAAGTGAGTGAGAAGATTAAAGATTTTATTCTAAACACCAAGCAATATATACATACCAAGCAAGCGCTTCGATCTGCCACTGGGAAGCCCTCAAGAAGTGGCGAAGTGAATCCCCCAGGTAGCCTTAGGTTTCACGAGCTTCTCAGAGCTATGCCCCAAAACCATTTGATTTATAGATTATTGATAGCTAGCCTGTATGGCTTGCCCAACTGCCTGTGTGCAAATTATTCAATAAATGTATGGCCATTGACTTTGCTTCCAACTAGGTTGTGCTAATGGTAGCACATCAGTGATCACCACAGCAGGGTCATAGGATCAGTTTGCCCATAAGCCACATGTTGATCTGCTGAACTTTAGGTCCCTTCCGGAAATATATCAAACAAGCATGCTGATTTGTTTCCACAAAATATATGCATAGCTGTCAACCTTCCCTTATTTGGCGGGAAACTCCCTTATTCCAGTGCCGTTTCCCGCTGCTATCCCGGATTGTTGATATCCCATAAATTTCCATAAATTTCACTTAAGCTGATAGTAGGAATGCTCTAGCTTCACACACTTACCTTCACACAATGTGTAATTAACTTGAGGAATTTTTTTACCGCAGGATGTGGTGAGGTCAGTACTTTAGATTTACAAGGGGATCTGAGAGGTGAATGGGAGATACGGTTTGTCAGTCTTAATGGACAGCTAAATAGAAACTTAACCCCAAAAGTTAGGACCAAGATTCAAATCCTGACTGGGTAACTTTGCTCACTAGTAACATTGACCCATGAGGACAAGATGGTTGGCCAGTGTTCTTGAAGCTACCAGCATGAGTTTGACCAAACTGCGGGAGGCAGTGGAAGACAGGAGTGCCTGGGACAGGTGAGGCTGCTGATCCCTTATTTTGGCTGCTGATCCCTTATTTTCGAGGCTGCTGATCCCTTATTTTCAAATCTGAAAGCTGACAGCTATGAATATATGTGGAGGTGATACTTCAGCACCATCGTGTGGTTATTATCATGTGGTTATTATCTTGCAGGGACACAGGTGGCGCTGTGGTCTAAACCACTGAGCCTCTTGGGTTTGCCGATTCAGGTCAGAGGTCTGAATCCCTGTGACGGGGTGAGCTCCCATTCCTCCTTCCCAGCTCCTGCCAACTTAGCAGTTCGAAAGCATGCCAGTGCAGGTAAATAAATAGACACCTCTGCGGAGCGAAGGTAAACAGTGTTTCCATGTGCTCTGGCTTCCATCATGGTGTTCCGTTGCGCCAGAAGCGGTTTAGTCATGCTGGCCACATGACAGGGAAAGCTGTCTGTGGACAAACACCAGTTCCCTCACCCTGAAAGCGAGATGAGTGCTGCAACCCCATAGTCGCATTTGACTGGACTTAACCGTCCAGGGCTCCTTTACCCTTTTTACTTTTTATTATCTTACACTCTCCACTGTAGTTTCCTGTCACTTTTCATACAGCAAAAGCTCCAATTTGTGTATGTGGAACTATGTTTGTTATGCCAGAGCGCTATTGAAATATACTCGGAGTCGAGAGTGGATTTCCTTCTCTTTATTCAGCTCATAGTGGTGAGGAGGAATGGAAGTTCCCCCAGAATGTCTGCTTTATATACATTATTTACACAATGGGCCCCACTTGATTGGCTAATTCCGGGATTCACCTGTAGGCCAATCAGGTTGCGGATTCACTTCCACCTGGAGTTGGATTGGGTGGCTCCTGTAGACCAATCAGACTGCTGCATTCTGAATCCTATTGTTCTAGGACCAATCAGACTGCTGCATTCTGAATCCTATTGTTCTAGGAGCAATCAGACTGCTGCCTTTTGGATCCTATTCAACTCAGTACATAACAGCTTTATAGCTGTTGTTTATCGCAGTGTACCCACTCTCTTTGGAGCGGTTGTTAAAATAACCTTTTGCGCACACAGCACCTATACGAATGTGGGAAATGTGGGGAAGATTTGTGCCAAAGTGTTCCAGTCTCTCTCTGTGTGTGTTAACTTTCCCTTGAGATAGAAATACTGAATGGGAAGGGTACCAGCCAAGCCTTCTAAATATGCTAGTTTTTTTTTTATCTTGTCTCATGGAGGAACTCTCAAACACCTGAGCCACATTGCCAGTCTGAATTGGCACAGTCCAAGCTCCAGTTTTCCACTGCAGTGAGAACAAGCCAACTCAACAGGAGAGAATTGCCAACTCAACAAAACAATTAGTCTTCAGAAATGAAATTTCCTTCCTGCCAATGGGAGATCAACGTCTGCCTATAATAAAAATGCAGCAATTTCCCCTTTTACCTCTTAAAGTCAATGCTGCAAACTTGATCTCCATTAATCAGATGTCCTTGTCACTAGCTATAATCAATCATACATTGGAAGAAGAAGAAAAATCACTGGGTTTTCATTACATACATTTCTTGTAACTAATGAGAACAGAAGCAAGATATTCAGCCACTAATATATCACACGCATTCTTTCTGAAATGGATTTATTCCCAAATCTCCCCAGGAATGTGGAATTTTCCCAAAGGGAACAAACAATGTTCTGATTTGGGGTAATGCTTCAAGTTTTATAAAATGTATATTTTAAAATCTTTTTTAGTGTGTAGTTTATTCAGAACATTCAAGACAGAACTATATGTCAGCAGCAAACACAAGAGTTTTCTTTGCTGTGAAAAGTGAGGGGGACAGCTTTTTTGTGGGCAGTTTTAAGTTAGGAGTGGAGGGGAAAAGAACTTCTGCAGATGGCCTGTTTATTCTGCATTCATCCCGATTCATTTGCACAAAACTTATGTGGTAATTAGACTATGTCTGGCCTTTACTCATCATTTGTTCTGATTTGTGTTAAGGGGTGGTTCTATGACATTAAACATTTATTTATTTATTTATTTATTTATTTATTTATTTATTTATTGATGTGTAAGTTGCAGGATGGTTTGCAACAAGGCAAATGGATTTTTTTTAATAAAAACACACACCATGAAAACCAAAACAGCACAATCCTTTAAAACACACACATTTTTTTAAAAAAAATTATTTTATTTCACAAGTGTAGAATTATAAAAATACAAATTACATATCCATATTTAGATTTTTTCTATAAAAAGCCACCATGAAATCCTAAACAGCACAATCCTTTAAAACACACACATTTTTTTAAACAAATTATTTTATTTTACAAGTGTAGAATTATAAAAATACAAAAAAACATATACATATTTAGATTTTTGTCTGAATCTCCAGCCTTCGCCCCCTCCCCTCTGTGGGTCCTATTGTCAACCTTTTCAACTGCATATTATTTCATAATCCATATTTTACATCTCTCCATGTTGTCCATGATATTTGCTACATTACAAGTGTTATTAGAATCCTGCCAATGTTTTCATCTGCTCACAGTGGTCTCCTAGATAAATTATAAAATTTCCCCAATCTTTATTGAAGCTTTTGTTTTCTTGGTTCCTGAGCTTTTGGGTCAGTTTTGCCATTTCAGGCTACTCCAACAGCTTGGTTTGCCATTCTTTGTCTTCTTTCCATCTCTGGGCTAGTAGCATCCGTGCAGCACTTGTTGCATGCAAAAAAAGTCTTTTCTGCTCCTTTGAGATATTGGTGCCTACAATTCCTAATAGAAAAGGGTTGTTTTAAAAAAAAAAGGTTATTTTAAACATTCTCCCCCCAATTCATTATATATCATTTCCCCAAAACAAATTACTAATAGGAGCAGCAATCAGGTCTCTCCTTCAATGGCCTGCCGACAAAAGATGCATCTAAACTAACCACCTAGAACTACAGAAAAAGATGGCCATATGTACCTCAGAAGGGGGGCGGGTCCGCCTGCATGGAGCCACCACTAAAAAGGCCCTTTCTTAGGGCTCGGAGCCACATACTTCATACTACAGAAGAAGCACCAGGAATCTTACCTACTGATCCTAGAGCACAGGCATGTTGATGCATTCATCCTGATTTGCTTGCAGGGTATTTACACATCTTCCCATTCATCATTCATCCATCCTGTTATGTATTCAGTGGTCTGGGTTTGCCTGAGCTTCAGTCTGGACTCAGGATTCTGAGCCCCTGTGTTCTGATTCGATACATGCTATCCAATCACAGAACATTCCAGGACTTGGGCCTCTGCCATTGGCCCTTAAACTCTGAGTCATGATTCGCAGCTTGGAAGTTTAGACAGCCAATCGCATTGGGAGTGGGAGTGGCCCAGCCCTTCAGAAACGTATATAAGCAGTTGCTTTGCCCCTGTTGTCCAGTTCTATTAGTTCAATAAAGGTTCTTGCTGTTATCACTGTGTCTTGCCTCGTGGGAACCCACCTACACTTCACATCCCATACTTTTAAGTGCATTTCCCTATCACTTTCCAACTTGTAAGAAATCTGGATTTTAAAAAAGTGGATTTATTGCTCTAGTTGTACAAACCTAAAATTCCAGTGTGCGCTTGAATCCATCCTGTAAAATAGTGACAGATTGGAGGCGGAAGGAAAGGAGTGCTTAAGTGGCCAGTCTTGCTTTGCAGGTGTGATGGCCTGGGAATCTGATTCAGAGGCTGAACCGGAGGAATCCCAGCCTGCACAGGAGTCCCCGCCTCCAGGGCCGGCTGAGCTGGGGCAGGGCCTTGATTCTGAAGCACCGGCACCTGTGCCGGATCCTCAGGAGCAGACACCAGGTGAATCCACTCTGGCTCCGGAGGCGATTAGGGACGCATTGCCTACAGGTGCGCCTCTCCCAGCCCTGTCAGGGGAAAGTGAGTCTTCCCCTGGGTCCAGTAACCCACCGGCCTCTCTTGAGCTGCAGAGGCTCAGGGCAGAGAGGCGGAGGGAACTGGTTTCTCCCAGGAGATGTGCTCACCTCAGTGGTGTAGCGTTGGGGGTGCAGGGGGGGCCGGCCGCACCGGGCGCAACATCTGGGGGGGCGCGCTCGCACTTGCAGTGCTAAAATCCACAGGTTAGGGGGCGCAAATTACTTGCCTTGCCCCGGGTGCTGACAACCCACGCTATGCCACTGGCTCGACTTAAGGCCAGGAGAGGCGGGTCACCTGGGGGCCGGGACTGCCCCTGGCCTCAGAGAAGATAAAGGCCAGTCAGCCCGGTCTCAGGTTGCGGGAGCAACGTCGTTGAAGAGCTGTTTCGGCCAGCACCCAGTCCTGTTCCCTCAGAGTTCCTGTCCTTGCCCGGCTCCTCGCTGTGGACCCCGCTTCGCCCGTGGAGGACTGCCTGCCAACCCTCGACTCAGGTCCTGGACCTCGCCCTACGGTAACCTTCCCCCTGGACCAGCACAGCACAGCACGAAAACGTTAGCAACTGAACATTCCACCAGTCTTTACTTTATCTTCTGCTTCTTTGACTGAACCTGCAGGCATGCTGTATAAATCATGCCTCTCCTTTTCTTAACTCCCATACTCCAGAGAGTTCTACAGCGCTTTGGTTTTAAGTATTCCTGCAGCCTTTCGCTATGCATATCCCTTTGCAGCCATTAGCTCATTAATCTTCACAACAATCCGGGGAGATGGTTCGATATTATCCCCATTTTACATGCTGAGAGAGTGACTTGCCCAAGGCCACCTCAGGTGCTTTCATGGCTGGAATGAATATAAAGCCAAGGCAGCAATTCTATCCATACACGTCTTCTTGGGGAGAAGTGCCATTAACATTTATGAGATTACTTCTGAAAAATCAGGCGGGGTGTGCCTCAAGTTGAATTGCCAACTGATCAGTCCTGTTCACATGTCTTTGAGCATTATCTTAATGTCAGAAATTAGCAGATTAATTTTGGGAGAAGAATAAGAAGAGTTTGGATTTGATATCCCGCTTTATCACTACCCGAAGGAGTCTCAAAGCGGCTAACAGTCTCCTTTCCCTTCCTCCCCCACAACAAACACTCTGTGAGGTGAGTGGGGCTGAGAGACTTCAGAGAAGTGTGACTGGCCCAAGGTCACCCAGCAGCTGCATGTGGAAGAGCGGAGACACGAACCCGGTTCACCAGATTAGGAGTCCACCGCTCTTAACCACTACACCACATGCAGCAAAGGAACTTAAAAGCAATTACGACTCATATACATACAACTCATAATAAAAGCAGAAGTGTCAAACTCAGCCACACTCTTCCAGCCACAATTCCCCTCATCCAAGAGAAAATAAGAGGGAAATAAAATTAGAAACATACCATGAATTTTTATTTTATTTCAGCTTTATTTCAAAGGGAATGCAATCCTATATTTATTTATTGCATTTACTGTATTATACAACTTTTAAAGTGCAAAAGGTAGCATACATGCCCCCTCTCCCTGCCTCACAATAATCCTGTGGAATAGGCTAGGCTGAAAGATAGTATCCACCCCAACATTACCCAGTAAGCATCATAGTTGAGTGCGGATTTCAGCCTAGGTTGTCCAAGTCATAATTTGATATTATAGCTGAGAGTGGCTAACCTATGGCCCTCCATATGTTCCTTGTCTGCAAGGGAGGATCATGAAGGTAAAATTATCAGCTCCAAATATCTGCAGATCCTGATATTGTTGAAGGCATAGGAATAGCAGCCAATTAAAAAAACATTGGCAACCTTACTCCAAAGACCAGTGGTATATTCAACTGCTGCTGCTAGCTCAAATACAAAAGCCTGTGACCTTCCAAGGCCTGGCATCTTGTTGGCTGCTGTGAGAATAGGATGGGCTCTTTATGTCCTGATAAGTCATCGTTTCTCTGCACCATTTTCTGAGGCATTCCACAGGCCTCTGTTTAGTTTCTTCAAACCGCAAGCAATAATAATAATTTATTATTTATACCCCACCAATCTGGCTGGGTTTCCCCAGCCACTCTGGGCAGCTCCCAACAGAATATTAAAAAGAATAGCACATCAAACATTAAAAACTTCCCTAAACAGGGCTGCCTTCTGATGTCTTCTAAAAGTCAGGTGGTTATTTATTTCCTTGACATCTGGTGGGAGGGCGTTCCACAGGGCAGGCGCCATTACCGAGAAGGACCTCTGCCTGGTTCCCTGTAACTTCACTTCTCGCAGTGAGGGAACTGCCAGAAGGCCCTCAGATGTGGGACCTCAGTGTCCGTACTGAACAATGGGGCTGGAGACACTCCTTCAGGTATACTGAGCCGAGGCCGTTTAGGGCTTTAAAGGTCAGCACCAACACTTTGAATTGTGCTCGGAAACGTACTGGGAGCCAATGAAGGTCTTTCAGGACTGGTATTATGTGGTCTCAGCGTACACTCCCAGTCACCAGTCTCGCTGCCGCATTCTGGATTAGTTGCATGTCGAGGTCCCCAAGCCACCCCATATAAACACACAATTCGCATGGAATTTTGTTTAAGGTTTTTGGCATAATTTTGGCCACAACTTTATTAAAATGCAAAAAATGTGAGTATTTGCTTAGGCATTGGTTGCGACTATCTGACCCCGCATTGGGGACAGACTGACATTTGCACGACCACGAAAGTCAGAAAGGGGAAAACATTCTGGGGGAAGCAACGGAGCAGGGAACCTGCCCTCAGCCCTCCCGAAATGCTCCCAGGGGCTCTTGCGTGGCCCTAGCCCCTTGACAGGGTTCAGACAAAAGCAATGGGGAGCCCCTGTATTCCTTTAACGGAATACCCTTGCAGCAGCAGCATTAGAGGGGCAGGCACAGCCAATCCATGCCCCTCCACCAACCAATTCCATAAAACCAATGCCTTAACTGTAATCTTACAAGTTGTGACGCAGTAGGCAAAAACCAGTCGGCACCAGCCAATCAGCCAAATGGACAAAATTCCTACTGGGCCCCTGCCCCAATAGCAGACGACCCCATGACAGGCACAGCAAGGTCAACACGAACAACCCTAAATATAGGGAGGGAGGGCGGGCAATCTGATGCACGCAGCGAAAAGAGGAAGCTCAATGCTGCTTGCAGGGAGTTTTAATACTTCTGGCTGTCAATCACGAAATGGCAACATCAACATCTCCCCAGCAACAAGGGAAGCCCAATCACAACAGTGGCCAACTAATTTACCCGCCCAGAAACAGTGGGGTGTCTTGTTAGCCCCCACCGCAACACGTGCTCTCCTTGAAGGAGAACACGCTTTGTAGTTTCCAGGTCTTCAAAGGTAGCCCCACATAGAGCACAAGGTACTTCCCCCTTTAAGTTAGGGGGATTGATGAGGCATTTTGTAGTACACTCCAGAAAGTCGTCTCCAAAATATCATAAGGAAACCCCCATGAGCAAGTTAGAAACAAGATTTCCTTCCTGGAATCTGTGTTCGGAAACCCTGCGTCACTTGTCCCCTTGTATAGATGAAGTTGGTCTTTAAACAAATTTGATTTAATATTCTATTTCTGGACTATGTAGCGGGAGCTCTTGAGCTATAGTTACCCATTTCTATTTAAGCCACTGCTTCTCCCCGTTATTTGAATACTATTTATTGCCTGCTCGGATATTCCCTTTGCATAATCAGATGTGGCACTACTACAGGTTGAAATAGCAGCTCATGGATAGCATGAAAGAAACTGTCACTTGCAATCATGTCACGGAGGGCTTTCTTTTTATGCTCAGGTTTTCCTTGCCCATTTTTATTATTCTCAGGGCTGGTGACTTAAGGCTGGAATGTGGTGATTCATGATTACACCCCAGGGGCATTTTTGTGAATTCCATTCAAGAAAAAACGGCAAGCTTGTTTACCTCCTAATTCACTCAAGTATAAAAGCAGTGGACAGTTTTTAAAAAAACAAACAAACAACAACAACAACAACAACAACAACAGGAGAATACTTCACATGAATAGTTCCTTTATTACAGGCATGTCCAAAGTCTGTTTCAGGGGCCTAATCCGGCCCGCTGGTCTGTTTAATCCAGCCCCTGTGGCAGTTTATTTCCTGGGGTAAAATCCCAAAAAAACCCTCCACAACTTCAACCCTAAAAAAAGCTCAACAAATGAACAACTTTGGTTGGCCTTCTCGTTGGCCCTCATGGCCCTTCACTTCATCAAATCTGACTCTCTTTGAAAAAAACTTTGGATACCACTGAAAGAGATCACACTATGGATATGTCATCAGACAATATTCTCAGAAGCATTTTAATTTGTCTTTTGATTTGGGTTGCTCATCAAAATTGACATGCATTTTAAGAGGTAATTTTCTCCTGTCCTCTTTTTGTGTGTGAATAATGTATATTTTTAACTATTGTTTTTTATGTTTACAGTGGTACCTCAGGTTAAGTACTTAATTCGTTCCGGAGGTCCGTTCTTAACCAGAAACTGTTCTTAACCTGAAGCACCACTTTAGCTAATGGGGCCTCCCGCTGCTGCTGCGCCGCTGGAGCACGATTTCTGTTCTCATCCTGAAGCAAAGTTCTTAACCCAAGGTACTATTTCTGGGTTAGCGGAGTCTGTAACCTGAAGCGTATGTAACCCAAGGTAGCACTGTATTTGGAATATATATATAACTTTTACCGATAATTCTAATCTCTATCTTATGTTATATGTAAGCTGCTTAGAGGTTTTCAGCAATTAAGCAGCATACATTTAAAAAAACCAAGTAAGTCAGAGTTGCAAGGTAATTGCAAGCACAATTGCATGAGGATTGTAACTATAATTGGCAGGCTCTTCCCTTTCTGACCTCGGCCAGGCGAACTGCCTAAAGAATGCATCTCAGCAGGCACTAGGTCATGCCTTAAGGGAGAAGGAGCACTTTGGGTGACTCCACCTCTCTGCAAATAGGCTTTTAGAAACATCTGCTCAAGACTCAGCACACAGACACAAAAATGGTCTGTATAAGTGTGCTGAATGAGGACATGGGAGACCAGGGTTCATATATCCATGCCTAAAGCTCACTGAAGATCT
This sequence comes from Podarcis filfolensis, assembly GCF_964270895.1. Taxonomy (NCBI): domain Eukaryota; kingdom Metazoa; phylum Chordata; class Lepidosauria; order Squamata; family Lacertidae; genus Podarcis; species Podarcis filfolensis. Next base: position 17,022,410 of record NC_139610.1, read on the forward strand.
TGGGCGACTCACTGTTCCCTGGGATAACCTATCTGGTTATGAGGATGAGATTGTCAGGAGCTCAGCCTACACTTGAGTAGGACCCTGGTAGAGACACATGCCCGACTGGCATGTTCTCTCCCTCCTGGTCGATCGTTCGGGAGGTTCAGAAGCTTTCTTCAGCCCGAACATCACAGCAACCGATGCCAACAGACATCGGCACACTTAGGGATCCGCAGAGTCTTCGCAGCTTGTGTGACAGACCTCAGCAACTCAGCATTTTGGCTAATCTACTTTATTTACATATAAACATACATGGAACACTGCAACATGGCTCCCTCTCTCTCTCTAGCATTAGACAGCAAAAAGGAAAAAGAACAAAGGACAATAGTCCCACTTCACGGAACACAGTAACACAAACATCCTGTCTCCGTTACTTCCCACTCTGTGGAGTCAAAACATATACTGTCATGTGATAGACAACAATCCCAAGACTGCAATCATGGAGCAGGAATTCTAACAGAGATGGGGAGGTGTCAAACCACATATGCCTCTTTGAGCTTGGAGGAAAGGTGGAATATAAACTCTGCAAGGCCCTGAAGTTACTAACTAGGGAAGAACAATGGGGTGGGGTGGGGTGGGATCTGGGTTTATCCAATGTGAAGGGCTCCTTGTTCACTTGCCCTTCTATTTTTCCTGAGCAAGGCCTCCACATAGTTACTCAAACCCACAGGATAAAGCCCAAGATGTCTAACAGGAAGATGGGAGGTCTCCTCTTACCTGTCCAATTTGATGCTAGCTCTGATTGGTTACTGGCTAGCAGCTGCCACTCAAACCATCCTGGGAGAAGAAGACCTTAAAAACTGAGCTGTCCTATACAGTTTTGTCCCTTTTGATCATCAGGAATCCAGACAGTGACTTCCTCTACATCAGAAAACCTACAAGTGACTATGCTCGCTGCTATATGAGTAGATCGGGAGCACTGTGTTGTTAATAAATAAACTGCTGATTTATTAATTTATCATAGGAAAGAGATAAGCTGTTTCTTTGCCATCAACTTCACCAGAGGGTGGGTCCAAAAATGGGTTTTAACCTATCTTTGATCATTTTCACCTAGAATCTTCCATGCAAGAGATCTTGTAAAAGAGATCTCACTGTATGGTGGAAGTGAAAGAAAGGCAAATTCCATGCAACTTTCCCCTTTATTGGGAAAAAGAATGAATCTGAAACACCCAGTGTCACAATATTATTATTATTATTATTATTATTATTATTATTATTATTATTATTATTTACCACCCTTTATCCAAGGATCACAGGGCAGTTTACAACATACTACAAAACATAGTATAACAAACAAAACAATAACCCCACAGAACCACGGAGCAGTTTACAATATAAAAACACAAAAATACATAACATAGTAACAAGTGAAACAATACACACCCACCCACAAACACAAAGTTTAAAAGGCCAGAGATTGTTTAATTAGCCAAAGATCTGGGAGAAGAGGCTTTTTTTGGCCTGGAACATCTAAAAATCCATTAGAATTTAGACAAACCTTTCAGCCCAGCTTGCTTCAGGTGGGGTGAATATAAAATGCCCCCTAAGATTGGGTGTGGGGAAATTCTTCCAACGTTTGTTAGGAGACTAGTTTTAGAATGCGCATGGTGGTTGAGTGGAGGGTTCTTTTGGTCTTTCACTTTAAAAAGCCTTGCGAACATGTAGTGACAGCAAGGCTCACTGCAGTCTCCACACACGATCCTTGAGTCGGAATATAATGGACTCTGTGCTAGTTATTAGGAGCATCCTTCTTATGACCAAAGGGCTAAATAAAGTGTTTCGTGAATCCCCAAGGCCAGACCCCTGAACTGAAGGTTTGCTTGGGCCCTGATAAGCACAGGATCAAAATAAGCCCTGACAACAGCTTTTACCTGTGCTGATTTTAAGAAACGCTCCCTTGTTTCCTTCAAAATGGAAATGGGCAAATAGGAAATGTGCCTTTTGGCAGCTAGGAAGATGAATTAGTAATTGCATAGCAAATGCACCTTGTCATTTAAATTTTTTGCCAGAACGCGCATTCCAGTCAGCAGGGGTGTTGTTCTATTATTCATAAGACATGAGATAAGTATTATTTGAAATAATGAACCAGGGTGATTCGGCAAAATGCAGTGGCAAGGAGCACTTATGTGCGCGTGCAGTGTAGCTTTTCAGTTCGCCTCAATACATTCTCGTGCTCCTGAAGAAAAAAGCAAGGACCAGCCACGTTCACAATCATTCTCTAGGGCCATAACTGCTAGACCTTTTCTGAAAATGCACGATGACGTTCAATGCATGTATGCAGCTGTCGGGCTTCAGGGAATCCAGTCCCCCTCCCTCACAACAGACTGCCAGTAATGGAAATACAAGAAGCTCTTACCAATGTCTTTTATTCGATATTCACAGAGAGAGGTTTAGAAATGCAGCCTCTTGAGGTAATGGCTTTGCTCTGAGTAATCTCCCTGCTTCCCTTCTCAGTCGTCAACAGCACCAGATCCCTTACGGAGGCTATGAAGCCAATTGCTTCTTGGCTCTCTGCTCTCCTACTTTCACTGCTCGCCAGGTTCTGGGAAAAGGGGGGTCTGGAATGCTCTCTAGTGATAATGTGGCAGCCAGCTGTTCCAGCTCTGCTTCTCCCATTACAGTGGTACCTCGGGTTACATATGCTTCAGGTTACATACGCTTCAGGTTACAGACTCCACTAACCCAGAAATAGTGCTTCAGGTTAAGAACTTTGCTTCAGGATGAGAAGAGAAATCATGCTCCGGCGGTGCAGCAGCAGCAGGAGGCCCCATTAGCTAAAGTGGTTTTTCAGGTTAAAAACAGTTTCAGGTTAAGAACGGACCTCCGGAACGAATTAAGTACTTAACCCGAGGTACCACTGTATTTCCTAGCTTTGCCCCTCTTCTCTCTCTGAGCTGTGACCCTCTGCAAACCACCATTGGAAATCTATACTGTCCTCCTCTTCTCAGGAAGGTTCAGGAGGAGGGGGAGGCAGTCTCCGCCATTCCTCTTCTGATGCCCAGTCCCTGACAGCAGTTTGGTTTCTGAACTGACACCACTGAAAATTCTACGAGTATAGCAGCCCAAGAGAGGTAGCTGCTGAATGTGTGGACTAACTCCTCTTTGGCATCAAAGGGACTAAGACAAATTATTGGAGGATGAAACTATCAGTGGCCGGTAATAGTCATGATGGCTGTATATGCTGCCTCCAGGGCTGTTGCTGTGGAGCAACTGTTTGTAGGCTTCCTGTAGGCATCTCATTGACCACTGTGAGAAAGAGGAGGATGTCACCAGTGTTGCTGTTTCTAGTGCAGCAGACTTCTGTTTGTGCAATGGAACGTCCATTGCATCTCCTCACCCTCTAGACACTCTCAAGATCGGTTCCTTCTGGTTCCTTCCTGTTTTGGGACTAAATAGGGAAGGGGAGGGAGGAGGAGGAGGAGGAGGAGGAGGAGGAGTTATTTATTTATACCCCACCCATCTCACTGCATTTCCTCAGCCACTCTGGTGGCTCCCAACTGAACCAGCATGTTCTTATGAGACAAAATGTGTTTGTTTGTTTTTGTAGATATCTGTACCATGGAGTCATAGAACTGTGTTTGAAAAGGTGACCAGAACATTCTATTTGTCATGTTTAATCTGCAATGCATAGCTGTCAACTTTTCCCTTTTCTTGTGAGGAATCCTATTCGGAATAAGGGAATTTCCCTTTAAAAAAGGGAAACGTTGACAGCTATGCTGCAATGGTCCCTCCACATATCCCAAGCCGTAACTTGCAAACTTATAGGCCATCTTTCCAAAAACAATTGTTTTCCGAGGTGGTATGCCAATAGCTATAAGCAGTGCTTTTTTCTGGGAGGACGAAGGGGTACACATACCCCCAAATATTTTGTAAATCTAATGGGAGAAGAAACTACATTTTTTAAAAAAAATTTAAAAGTTTCTTCTCTAGCATGGTGAATCATCAGTTCCGTTGAATAGCACAGTGAATAGTCAGTTGCCTTGCTACCCCCGATGGTAGCCTCATTTCCTGTCATGATGTTTCCTGAGTTTCAGATGGAAGCGAGTGTTTAATGTGTGAAGTAGGAGCTGGAATCTAGCATGGTGATTGGTCAGTTTCGTAATTTCCACCTCTGATGGCGGCTTCATTTCCTTTCCAGGTGTTTCCTGAGTCTCAGACGGAAGTGAGCGTTTAATGTGTGAAGCAGTGTGGAATGTGGATGTGTGGCGTTTTACTGATGAAAGTTTGGCCTCATTGAGGGGCAGTATTTCAATATGAGGTGGAAAATTGTTGCGGACTCCAACAGCAAGCAGATGAAAAGGGAAGATGTTAGTGCACACAACCTCGTGCCAATGTGGAAGTTACAGTGAGCTGTCAGCTGTGTAATATGAGGTAATGCATGTTCTTTGTACTTTTGTCCATTTACTGTATTTATTTTCCCCGATTTGAACTATAAAATGGTGATTTTCTTGAGTCAAAATGAGAGTACCTCTAAACATTTTTTTAAGGGGGGGAGCACTGGTTGTAAGACTAAAAAAACAATTGCCCAACCTTTACCAATATTTAGATTTCAAAATGGACAGATTTTAGGTTTTCAGTTTCAGTTTAACTAGTCAATTTAGTGTAAAATCTAATGAGAGGTACAAGAGCAACAAAAGAAAACCCTAATGGCCAGCAAAGTACAATTTCTATTAATCTTTGAGGGACGCTGTGAATCAGTCTCATGTGTTTTTTAGTTTTATTATAGATATTTTTAAAAGTTTTTAATGTAGATAGTATAGTGGAAGGACTGATGCCCATGACCCTTTAATTCAAAACAATTCTATTAAGGCAAATAGGGGCAAGTGAGGTGTATGTTGTGGCCAAATTATGGATTCAAATCATGATTTCTCAAAGGAAAGCTTGTCTTCACGTAGTATAAATTGGAAAGATAGGTTCTGCAAAGCTCATCCGAGAAACAAGACTGTTTAATTGGTTGATGTTGTCCCCTTCAGTGAAGGTAAAATAAAAAATAAAAAAATTCTGATGAGGTGTTAACAACATTCAAAGGCAATGCGGTTGCAATTTGAAAGGTAATTTCTCACACCTTATCAGCTCTAGACAAAAGACACTTAACTGCACAGCTAATAAAAAATAGATTTTACCATCAGTATGACACAGTCAGTAAAACACCTTGGGGAATAACTTGTAATTTAAGGGGGGATGTTGTTAAACTGCTTTCGCCGTTCTGAGACTTGGTGCAAGCTCACAGTAGCTGCCAGCACCACAAAAGATTGTTTCAGGAGTACATGGGAATATTAGCAAGATCGTGGTTTGTTAGTGGGGAGCTGCCAATTGGGTTAATCAGGGTCTCCACTTTGGGAGAGTCAATGCAGCTGCCATGATTTGTTTGATCACACCATGAGAGGAGTAAAGGAAGGTTTCTTTTACTGAGTTAGACCATTGGACTGCTCACTGTTGCTCACTGTTATATACACTGACTGGTAGCAGCTCTGTGGGGCTTCAGATAGTCCTAATTGGAGATGAGTGGGACGTGGGTTGCGCTGTGGTCTAAACCACTGAGCCTCTTGGGCTTCCCGATCAGAAGGTCGGCAGTTTGAATCTCCGCGACGGAGTGAGCTCCCATTGCTCGGTCTCAGCTCTTGCCAACCTAGCAGTTCGAAGCACGCCAGTGCAAGTAGATAAATAGGTACAGCTCCGGCAGGAAGGTAAACAGTGTTTCTGTGAACTCTGGTTTCCATCATGGTGTTCCGTTGCACCAGAAGCAGTTTAGTCATGCTGGCCACATGACCCAGAAAGCTGTTTGTGGATGAACGTTGGCTCCCTTGGGCTGGAGCAAGATGAGTGCTGCACCGCTTAGTCACCTTTAATTGGACTTAACTGTCCAGGGGTCCTTTACCTTTTACTTTTTAATTGAAGATGCCTGGATTGAACCCTGAACCTCCTATAAGCAAAGAAAATGTTCTTCCACTGTGCCCTATGGCAATCCTTCCCCATGCAAGTTGTCGTTAGAAAGAAAAAAGACTCACACACTCTCTCTCTCTCTCCTGTCTCTCTCTCTCCTGTAAGTCCCAGTTCACGCAAGCAATCTGTTATGTACTGAGTTGAATAGGATCCAAAAGGCAGCAGTCTGATTGGTCCTAGAACAATAAGATTCAGAATGCAGCAGTCTGATTGGTCCTAGAACAAGGCAGCAGTATGATTGGTTGGCAGGAACCACCCAATCATGCTCCAGATAGAAGTGAATCCACAACCTGATTGGCTTACAGTAGAATTCCAGAATTAGCCAATCATGTGCAGCCCATTGTGTAAATAATGTATATAAAGCAGATACTTTGAGGGGACTTCCATTCATTCCTCCTCACCACTATGAGCTGAATAAAGAGCATGAAATCACTTTGCGACTCTGAGTATATTTCACAATCCCTTTCTGTGAGTGCTGACCCAAGATACTTACATTTCAACCACCATTTTAACATAAATTGACAGATAATGCTTCTCTAAAACATATGTATTTTCATTGTCCTATATTGAAAGAGTTTTTGGCAGCGGGTAACTGAAAAAACCAACAGAACTGTATGGAACAACCTTACCTTTACAGTTCAAAAGATTCTCTTGAATTATATACCCAGCACATGGAACCTTACAAAAGGACAATATGAGTGGACTCTCCATGCCCTTACCACAGCAAAAAGACTGATACTGATGAACTGGAAAAATTAAAATGCATCTCCCTTCTACGATTGGATTGAAGACTTATACAAACTCACAACATACAGGCAACTTGCATATAAATGGAGACTTGCCATGGGCAAATTCAATGATATTTGGAATCCATTCTTACAAATACTGTAATAGGTCAAGAGCTGGTGAAGTACAATAACAACCATTTAAAATATACAGTTTTGGGGTTTTTCCCTCCCACCTTTGTTTTCCCTTCTCTTTTTCTCTTTCTCTTTTTTGTTTGTGTCTCACCATGTCTGGTGCACACATAGTTGTGTACATTTTGAACTTTCAGTAAAGATTTTTTTTTTTAAAATTGACTGATGCCAATGATGGCATAAGAATATAAGAAGAGCCCTACTGGATCAAGCCAAAGGCCCATGTAGTCTAACATTTCTGTTCTTACAGCGGCCAACCAGATGCCTATGCAAAGCTTGCAAGCAGGACATGAGCACAAGATCATGATAGGGAAAGCTAGAGCAGGGCTCACCAACCATTTGAGGCCCATTTTAAAATGGTAAAAACTGTTGCAGGCAGCACACAGTACATCCTATTATGTTGGCTACAGCAAAGTGCATTTTTCAAGCTGAGTTTCAGTGGAAGGAAGAGATGTTGTTGTTGTTGTTGTTGATGATGATGATGATGATTTTACTTATACCCCACCCACCTAGCCAAGCCTCCCCAACCACTCAGGGCGGTTCCCAACAGAATATTAAAAACACGATAAAACATCAAACATTAAAAACTTCCCTAAACAGGGATGCCTTCAGATGTCTTCTAAAAGTCAGGTAGTTGTTTACTTCCTTGACATCTGGTGAGAGAGCATTCCACAGTGTGGGCACCACCACCGAGAAAGCCCTCTGCCTGGTTCCCTGTAACCTCATTTCTCGCAGGGAGGGAATTGCCATAAGGCCCTCAGATGTGGGACCTCAGTGTCCGGGCTGAATGATGGGGGTGGAGATGCTCCTTCAGGTATACTGGGACGAGGCCGTTTAGGGCTTTCAAAGTCAGCACCAACACTTTGAATTGTGCTCGGAAATGAACTGGGAGCCAATGTAGGTCTTTCAGAACTGGTGTTATATGGTCCCGGCGGCCATTCCCAATCCCCAGTCTAGCTGCTGCATTCTGGATTAGTTTTGGTTTCCAGGTCAGCTTCAAAGGTAGCCCCACGTAGAATGCAATGTAAATGAGTGTAAGAAACCATCTGGCCTGGTAATGCCTTTGTAGTCTTCTGTGGGCACCACGCTGGCAACCCCAGTCACAACATAATACCAATTAGCGATCTAACTAATGGAACCTCCTTCCAAATTCTAACCACCTTACAGTTCAAACCTCCATAAGCTTACTCAGAAATAAGTCCAATTGTATTTAACAGTGCTAACTTCCTAGTGTGTTTGAGTTTGCTGTCTTAGAATGCTCCTGTCAACCACAAGTAGCTTCTCACCAGCATTCTGAAAAAGAATGACATATGCAGTCATTTAATATTAGTTATTCAATCAATTGGATTCCTGAAGAGCCGCAGTCATTGAAGGCTGGTTCAGAAGCCAGGCAAAAAATAGCAAGGAGCATTTTTGTTTCTGTTCCCCACCCTCCTAGTTCAGTGCAGCACTAGTCAGACACAGTGAACCAGCAAAACCCTCTTGGGAACCATAAATCTTTTCATGCATATTTAAAGCTAAGTTGGGAATGCCAGTTTAACATTTCCAGTAACAAGAAAAAAGCATCTCTAGATACATATCCTAAGCAGTTTAGAAAGGTCAGCACCTTAGACAGCAGAGATCAAGATAGTACGCTGATATTGAGATTTCAGTCAGTGGTGTGATCACAGATATTTTCCAGCTTGGCCTCCATTGTTCTGCTTCAACATTTTCTCAATGTATGGTTTCACCAAGCCTGGCTGCACTTCTCTCACCTACTAAAAGATCCTCGCAAGAAGGAAAGTGGTAAATTCGTTGGATCACCCTCTTTCAGCAAAGGTGGTCATATCTGATTATCATTGGCAACCCGCAAGATCAGCATCTTAGTTCTGCTTCTGAGTTTGTTTAGTGTAGATTCTACTTGAAGTGTAACTTAGAACATGGAATCCATAAACCACAAGATTCTGTAAGGATCATGAGTTTGTGTGGCTTTTAAGAATAAGAGTTTGGATTTGATATCCCGCTTTATCACTACCCAAAGGAGTCTCAAAGCGGCTAACATTCTCCCTTCCCTTCCTCCCCCACAACAAACACCCTGTGAGGTGAGTGGGGCTGAGAGACTTCAAAGAAGTGTGACTAGCCCAAGGTCACCCAGCAGCTGCATGTGGAGGAGAGGAGACACGAATCCAGTTCCCCAGATTATGACTCTACCGCTCTTAACCACTAGGCTTCAACAGCCTTTAAAAAGAATTCAGTGAGCACATGGAGGTTTTGCCTACAATAATAGTTAGCCATGGTAACTGAAAAAGGAACCAACATATTTTGGAGTCAGCAGGTCTCCAGGTAGCATTCACTGGAAACAATCAACTGAGATAGTTCCTTCAGCATGTTCTGTTTGTTAGCTTCCAAGCGTTGTGGTCCATTGCTAAGCATGTTGGGCATATTTATACTGGTTTAGCCATCAGTCCCTCATCTAGGAATCATAGTACAGTACTGCAAAGAGGGGATAGGAACCTCTAAGGAAATGTTAGGAAGCTCAGCAAACAACAATTCTCATGATTCTATAAGGGGAAGTAACTGCAGTAAAAGTGACCTGAAAGCCATATGTTTGTAGATGCCCAGAGTTCAAGATAAGATGGCCATTTGATGGAAATGCAATTCTTAATATTTTGTTGGTTTTGAAGTGATGGGCTTTGAATAGGGAGGGAAAATGTTGCATCAAGCATCAGTGGGTTAGATCAATAGGATTCTATCTCTTTGAAGTAGGGGGGACGGACTTCTAAATGGCTGCTTTGGGCATTACGACAGATGGCAAGAATTTAGACATAACTCATTGCACAGTTTCACATTGGATATTTAATCTTACAAGTGTCTAAATGTTAGGAAACAGTTCTGAACTCCCGAGGAAAATAACAGAAGGGCAAGCTCAAACTTGTTGGTGTTAGAATACATTACACACCCGATAATACAAAAAGACAACCTTTGACAGTTCTAAATGCTTCTTCTTCTTCTTCTTCTTCTTCTTCTTCTTCTTCTTCTTCTTCTTCTCTCATATTTCTACACATATACCCAAACTGTGAAGGGGAAAGAAGAGAGACAACAGAAAAGGGCTAAAGCCAAAAGGTGCTTGTAAGATGTTTCTGCATTTTAAGCGGTTTCTGTTGACGTGAATTTGGGGAAGGGCATTTAGTCCTCATCTTGACTCATGCGCCTTATGCAAAGCAAATGTTGCTTAGAGTATTTGGTTTGAAGTGATATTGGTGGTGGTAGGCGGATGACATTTTCACAGAACCCAAATTTGAACTGAATCAAATCTTTGCAGAGGATCTGAAGAACAATCAGGAGAGATTTTCTAATGAGATGTCATCGAGAGAGACAATCCCACAGCCAGCCCTTGAGGGTTGCAACGGTTAGCGGCAAAATCAAGCCAGACCAGCTTTGCTTCTGTAGTATTTGCTAAAGGGAGGGTGAGGAGAGAGAGGGGAAAAACATACTTGAACTTGAGGTTCATACAAGGACAGGCATAAAAGGAATCACTGGGCAAACCACGAAAGCTTCTGCTGAAGGGAAATATATGCAATGTACCCCAGGCTTTATTTCAGCTTAGTCACGATATTCTGCAGGAGGCGAGATGGTGTACTGAGAAAAAGTGGGGCTGAACTCATGAAAAAAAACTGAATGGAAAACAAAAACCAATGCATTTTAATAAATGTATATGGAGAATAGTAATTCTTAACATCTGTGTTGTGCTTTAAACTGAAATTACTGCTCAGTAATTCCTAAAACAATCCGAAAAGGTACTGGAAATATTATATGCTGGTGTGACATGATAAAATAACTCTCCAGTTACCAATTTTCTAAGTTCCGTATTTCAGGGACCACCCTGTAGTTCAGAACATTATTCCAAACTCTGTTATGAGACATAACAGAAGACATCTGAAGGCAGCCCTGTTTAGGGAAGCTTTTAATGTTTAATAGGTTATTGTATTTTAGTGTTTTGTTGGAAGCCGCCCAGAGTGGCTGGGGAAACCCAGCCAGATGGGCGAGGTATAAATAAATTATTATTATTATTATTATTATTATTATTATTATTATTATTATTAGAATCATAGAACTGTAGAGTTGAAAGGGTCCCCTCCCCCAGGGTCTCTAGTGCAAGCCCCTGCAATGCAGGAATCTCAGCTAAAGCATCCATGATAGATAGTCATCCAAGCTCTGCTTTAAAACCTCCAAGGAAGGACAGCATCTGGAGGGCACCATGTTGACTATCCCTGATCCTACTTGTGGGTATTAAAAGTTTGCTGAAATGTAATGCAAGATACTTTCTGATTTTCCCTGCAGAGGCAGAATCTGGGGTAACAGATATTTAGAGTCTAGAACAGGCGTCGGCAAAGTTTTTGTGGCTTGGGCCGGTTCATGGTCCCACAGACGCTGCGGTGGGTCAGCGTGCGTGCGTGCACGCACACACACACATGCGCAAACGCTATTTCTGGCGCTCCTTCCAACGCGGAGGAGGTGTGCGCAGCTTCCTATTGGCTGCAGGAGCTTCCTGCAGCAATGGGAAGCAGGCCAGCATCGCAGAAGGCGGTCCCTGCTCTGCTCCACACCGAGCGGATGGCAGGGTCCCCGAGCAGGTGGCGGGGGTCCATGGGCCGGTTAAACAATCCCCATGGGCCTTAGGTTGCCGACCCCTGGTCTAGAACATGGATGAACTTCCAGAATATCCTTCAGAAGAATGCAATAAGATTCAAGGTTCAAAACACTGAATAAGTTGGAAGAAAACAATATAGTGCCACCTAGAGGTTGGAGGTATGCACTTATCCTATCTTTCCAAGTTCTTTTGTGGATTTCAGTACAGTGGTACCTCGTGTTAAGAACTTAATTCGTTCTGGAGGTCTGTTCTTAACCTGAAACTGTTCTTAACTTGAAGCACCACTTTAGCTAATGGGGCCTCCTGCTGCCGCTGCGCCGCCACTGCATGATTTCTGTTCTTATCCTGAAGCAAAGTTCTTAACCCAAGGTAATATTTCTGGGTTAGCGGAGTCTGTAACCTGAAGCGTATGTAACCTGAAGCGTATGTAACCCGAGGTACCACTGTATTAATAACATTAATACTTTATTAATAACTTTAGCCTTCCTTTGAGATGCTTAGAACTCTTTCTTTCATTCCTATATTCTCAGTATGCAAAATGGCTGCATTTAAGGAGGGATTCCACAATATTTCTTCTGTATTTTGTCACCTAAGAGATACCAGATAATGCCGATCCTAAATGTCAATGCTTCTGTGACTTAGCTTAGTTATCTCCTAGCTTTTCCTTCGTTTGAATTTTCAACTGGCAACGTTCCTGTTTTCTCCCTGGAACGATTTTAGTCTACGGTAATAGTTTTCAGATGTAGTATATCTAAAAAAAGGAGAAATGACATGAGGAAACTCGCAGCTGGGTTTCAAGGGCGCTCTTTCCTGTAATAATTGTTTTAATGGCCACATTTGATTTTACAGGAAAAGCTTGCAAGGCTTTTATTTTTATTTGGTCTAACAGCTGTGATGTTGGCAACACAGGCTGAGCACTGCTGTGGGAGTGCAGCCATTAAACTTGTGAAGAGTTTCAAATTTTGCCCAGTTTAAACTTAATAACTCGAGATTACACATAACATGGAGTGTATTGCTACAGTATTGTTACTATAGCTTTTACAATGAATTCTTAAATATAATCAATGAATTCCTCAATAGAATAAGTTGAATATTTTTTTAAAAAAATGGGCACCAAACGTTGTGTAATACACAGGTTTTTTAAAAAATAAAAAAATCCAGTGTTATTTCATGTTTTCTTCTCAGTGTGCAATAACTAGACATGTGTTCAAGATAATAGGTCAGGAATCTGTGACCTTCCGTTGGTATCTAACACCAAGTAAAATTGCTAAAATGTACAAAACAAGTTCAAAATTGTGTTGGAAATCTAAAGAGAATGAAGTTACTTTTTACCATATGTGGTGGACATGTACATTGGTAAAGGCTTTCTGGGAAATGATATATCATGAACTAAGGAAAATGTTTAAAAATACATTTGTTAAAAAAAAACAGAAGCCTTTTAAAAAGACTTTATGTATGCAACAACAGCAGCAAAAATGCTACTAGCCCAGACATGGAAGGAAGGAGAAGTACCAACAAAAGAAGAATGGCAGATGAAACTGATGGAGTATGTGGAAATGGCGAAACTGACAGGGAAGATCCGAAACCAGGAAGATCAAGAATTTACTAAAGACTGGAGTAAATTTGTAATTTACTTAAAAGACCACTGTAAGGACGCTTGTAATGTGCAATTATTTATGATAATTATGGTTAATCGATAGATCGGTAAAGGTAAAGAGTAAAGGGACCCCTGACCATTAGGTCCAGTTGCGGTCGACTCTGGGGTTGTGGCGCTCATCTCGCTTTATTGGCCAAGGGAGCCAGCGTACAGCTTCCGGGTCATGTGGCCAGCATGACTAAGCCGCTTCTGGCGAACCAGAGCAGCGCACAGAAACACCGTTTACCTTCCCACCAGAGCGGTACCTTTTTATCTACTTGCCCTTTGATGAACTTTCGAACTGCTAGGTTGGCAGGAGCAGGGACCGAGCAACGGGAGCTCACCCCATCTACTGAACTAATAGATAGATAATGGTAAAAGATGCGGTAAACTTAAATTTAAATATGGAATCCATGCTCCTGTTTAGGTTTCCAGACATGCAATTCCTTTCCCCTCTTTTCTGGTTTTCTCTTCCTCCCTCCTCCAATTCCATGCCAGCATTCCAGGTCCACTGAGAACATTCAGGCCTCATTGGGCTGTTTTGTGGTTCCCCTACAATGCCTCCCCTGTCTCTTTGCAAGATTATTTTCTTAAAAACAAAACAAAAAATGACAGGAATCTGTAGAAAACAATGTTAAGGACTGTAGCCCAGGAAATGCCAACATAAATTAATTTGGATTGGAAGCAGCATTGCTTCAGTCATCGTATTGCATTATCCCGCTACAGAATAATGCTGAATCTCTCGGGGAAACTATGAAGATATTTCAGGTTGAAAACTCAGGTGAGGCTTATCTACCATAGGCATTTATTACTATCGCCATTGCTTAAGCATTCATTGATTTTTAATTAGGCAGTTGCTTCCAGTTTCTTATCTGCCCTTCAAACACCTTGTGAGGTAGGCCAATATAATCCCCATTTTATGGAAGAGAAATTGAGGGTGACGTATCGTGGCTTGCCCCAAGACCATTGAGTTAGTTTGTGACTGAGCAATAACGTGAGAGCAATTGAAAATGAGTTTACCCCAGTTGCTAAAAATAATTGGATAGATATGGAAATGTTTATACTACAGCAGCTATAGAGTCTAAACCACTACTAAATTCATTATAGAAATGTGTGGGTTAAAATGTGTTCGATAAGATGGTTGCCTGTACCTACTGCCTTGCCAGCTCAAGAGACACAATGGGACTCCACTGCCATCATCTTGATATGTCTCCTCCAAAGTAAGTTCACGGGGGTTTACTCCCAGGTAACTGGATATAGGATTGAACCCTTAAATTATGGCCTTGCCACATCACCAGAAAAACCCCATGGGTTTAGAGGTCTAGGCATTGTTTGACTAAAATCTTTAGTTGAACATTAATGTTAATATGACATTGCTTATAAATGGGCACAAGACATTGCTCATGACATTATGTTTGCTGACTGGGAACAGTTATGGACTACCGGTATAAAATTTACGGCATGTAATGCCTTAAGAGAGAACATTATGAAAATGATTTATAGGTGGTACATGACCCCAGTCAAGCTTGCAAAAATCTATCATACGCCCAATAATAAATGCTGGAAATGTAAGGAAACTGAAGGTACTTTCTACCACCTTTGGTGGACGTGCCCAAGGATCAAGGCCTTCTGGGAAATGATCTATAATGAAATTAAGAAGGTCCTTAAGTGTACCTTTCATAAGAAACCAGAGGCCTTTCTCCTGGGCATGGTAGGCCAATTGGTGTCAAGGAAAGATAGGACGTTCTTTATGTATGCTACAACAGCAGCAAGAGTTCTTTTAGCAAAGTATTGGAAGACACAAGAACTACCCACGCTGGAAGAGTGGCAGACGAAGGTGATAGACTATATGGGACTGGCTGAGATGACCGGCAGAATCCATGACCAAGGAAAAGAGACGGTGGAAGAAGATTGGAAGAAATTTAAAACTTATCTTAAGAACTGTTGTAAAATTAATGAGTGCTAAAATGTTATGGGTAATGTAAAACAGAATTGCAGTGACAAATAATTGGGTAAGAGAAAAAGGATTAAAGAAAGTGAATTATAAGTAATTGAAATTAGGGGTTGCTGGAAAAGTTTAAAACAGGGATGCAGAAAAGGGAGGTATGGGGAAGTCGTTGAAATAAGGTTTAAGAAAAAGAGGTTATGAAATTATACGTGTTTGTATGTTTGTTTGTTTGTGTATTGTCAGTTGTGTTGTGTTTTGATATATGTTGGAAAATTAATAAAAAAATTATTAAAAAAAATAATAATATGACATTGCTTAGCAGATCAGTTATTGCAAATAAGAATTCGCTGGACCTCTTCCACAGTACACAATTCTCTCTCTCTCTCTCTCTCTCTCTCTCTCTCTCTCTCTCTCTCACACACACACACACACACACATTAATTGTTGAGCAATTAGCTATTGTACTTTTTTTTCTGAAATCCCATCCCACTTACCTCGGAGAGCAAGCCCCACATAATTCAATAAGATGGACTGCGGAGTTAGACATGGATTGCATCCTTCAGCAACAAAATCTTTTTACATACCCAGGATTAAAAATGTAAACTGCCATCTTTTGAATCACCCAGTCATGGTTCAGTAGTGGGGAGAGTGAAAGATTCGCACCAAAAGTCAAAGCCCTTCTCTTGCACATATTCAAGACGAAAATACAAAACAAGATGCATATTTTCAGAGCATTTTCATTGTTATTTATAAATACTTCATAATAATCAGGGTTATTGGGTGTTCCTGGGGAATAATCATATGTGTTGGAAATATGAGGGATAACTTCCTCAACCTTTCCCTGATATTTTGAAAATATATACCTCTGTGGCTTATACCCATTATATTAATAGTTATAGATTGTGAGAGACCATATTTTTGTTAGATTACTGCCTTGCAAGTAATCCGAGATGATCAGTTGAAAGTCATTTATGGCAGGTCGCACATGGCAGACATTCTCCTGATAGCTGGGAATGTAATGCTCATTTGAGATTATTTATTTGTTACCTTTTACAGACAGGCAAACTCAAAATAACTTAGAAAAGCAAACATTAAAAACAAGAGTAGAACCAATCTAAAATGTTCACCAATGATATGTATAAAAAAAGCAGATATACCTCGGCACCTCCCCACTAAAAGCTAAGCAGAAAATTAAGGTCCCAAGACCTGGGTGAATATAAACATTTTTGTCTGGTGCCTTAAAACAGATAGTAATGTTGGCAGACATATCTCCCCCAATTTTGGATGAAAAAAGTTAAGCAAAAAACATTTTCATACACACAGGAAAATACAGTAAGCAACTATATGCATGTGTTTGGGTATAAAAGAGCCTTCCCCAGCTTGGTGTTTTTCAGATGTTTTTTACTTTGCTTTCCATCAACCATACCGGAAGTTGTAGTCCAAAACATATTGAGGGAACCAGGTTGGGGGAGCCTGATATATATATATATATATATATATATATATATATATATATGTAAAGTTGCTCTATTCTCAGTCTCAGGCATTGATTCTATTTATAGCACAACTTATATTATTGAGACACCTCCTCCTCAAGTGAGAGCCAGTGTGGTGTAGTGGTTAATAGCGGTAGTCTCGTAATCTGGTGAACCGGGTTCGCGTCTCCGCTCCTCCACATGCAGCTGCTGGGTGACCTTGGGCTAGTCACACTTCTCTGAAGTCTCTCAGCCTCACTCACCTCACAGAGTGTTTGTTGTGGGGGAGGAAGGGAAAGGAGAATGTTAGCCGCTTTGAGACTCCTTCGGGTAGTGATAAAGCGGGATATCAAATCCAAACTCTTCTTCAAACTCTTCTTCCTCGCCATTTTTCTCGGTATGCACAGGGGCGCCACATCTTACTTAGGAATCGTTCTAAGAGTAGACATTAAATGAACCTTTTGAGAAAGTGATTGCCATAGTCGGTGCATATGTGATCTAATTATCTAGGCAATGAAGCAGCAGATTGGTGTTTCTCTGGTTTATTTTCTGTACAGCACAGTTTTTTGCTCATTTTTTAATCAGAATCAGATGAGAGAAGACGGTGCCATGTTATTTAAGTGGGCCTCCAAAGAGCCAGTCCAAATCCTACTGAGATTGGAAAGTGTATCCATTTGATGTATTGTAATTGGGGCTGCAGGTTTTAATCAGCTAACCCTGTGATTAATGGAATAAAATTGCATTCCTGTAAACACTTACCTGGGAATGTTCCAAATACATTGAAATTTGCTTTAGAGTAACCAGGCAGTACATTGGGTGCCAAAGCTTTAATTACAAATTTAAAATGGAAAGCAAGCTGAGGTTTTAGATTTTTTGAAGCCCTGGTCAAGGGTACCATTTAGGAATCTAGGGGGGGGGCTGGTCCCGGGGGCTAACCGAGAGGTGAAGTCCGAGTCCAATCCAAGGTCGATGGTGCGGTATGGAGGCTGTCCGTCAAAGCTGTAGCTGGGTCCAAGGCGGGGAGTCAGGTGGGGTCAGGATCTCTGGCAGAAGAGCAGGACAGGGTGCCGGCAGGAACAGGCTAGCAACAATGTTGCTCCCGCAACCTGGGACTGGAGCTGACTGGCTTTTATCTGCCCCAAGGCATAGGGCGGCCCCGGTCCACAGGTGACTTGCCTCTCCTGGCCTGGAGGCGAGCACTCCTCCTGCAGGAATTTAGTTCCCTCCGCCTTTCTGCCCTGAGCCTCTGCAGCTCAGGAGAGGCTGGAGGGTTACTGGATCCAGAGGCAACCTCAGCTTCCTCTGACGGGGCTGAGAGTGGAGCACCTGCAAGCAATGGGTCCTCCATCACCTCAGGGGCCAGAGCAGACTCAGCTGGTGCCTGCACCTGAGGATCCAGCACAGGTGAGGACCCCTCAGGCTCAGGCTCAGGCCCCAGCCCCAGCTCAGCTGGTTCTGGAGTTAGGGACTTCCTTGCAGGCTGGGATTCCTCAGGTTCAGCCTCTGAGTCCAAATCCCAGGCCATCACAGGGGGGGGAGGTAAATGATGTCTTCTTAAAGATGCACTTCAGACCACATATTTCTCAGGAGTCTCTCTTTGCATTAGATACAATGAAGAGAGAAAGGCGTGGAGGGGAGCGTATACATACTGTGATCCTTCAACATGATGGTTTGTGGTCTGAAACACTTTGTACATGCCACTGCATTCACCAAGGCAGTCTTTCTTAACCTGGTACCCTGCAAATGTTGTTGGACTACAATTCCCATCATCTCTGACCATTATCTATGCTGACTGGCACTGACAGGAGTTGTGGTCCAAAATGTTTGGAGGGCACCAGGTTGAGGAAGGCTGTAATAAGAGATTACTAGTTACTGTCTGCTGACTTTGCTTGAAGTTTGGTTGGCTAGTACAAGGAGGCGGTTGGAGGATGGATGGTGGCTAGCAGATTGAGGTTGAATCCTGACAAGACAGAAGTACTGTTTTGGGGGGACAGGGGACGGGCGAGTGGGGGATTCCCTGGTCCTGAATGGGGTAACTGTGCCCCTGAAGGACCAGGTGCACAGCCTGGGAGTCATTTTGGACTCACAGCTGTCCATGGAGGCGCAGGTTAATTCTGTGTCCAGGGCGGCTGTCTACCAGCTCCATCTGGTACGCAGGCTAAGACCCTACCTGCCTGCGGATTGTCTCGCCAGAGTGGTGCATGCTCTAGTTATCTCCCACTTGGACTATTGCAATGCGCTCTACGTGGGGCTACCTTTGAAGGTGACTCGGAAACTGCAATTAATCCAGAATGCGGCAGCTAGACTGGTGACTGGGGTCGGCCGCCGAGACCATATAACACCGGTCTTGAAAGACCTACATTGGCTCCCAGTACGTTTCCGAGCACAATTCAAAGTGTTGGTGCTGACCTTTAAAGCCCTAAACGGCCTCGGTCCTGTATACCTGAAGGAGCGTCTCCACCCCCATCGTTCAGCCCGGACACTGAGGTCCAGCTTCGAGGGCCTTCTGGCGGTTCCCTCATTGCAAGAAGTGAGGTTACAGGGAACCAGACAGAGGGCCTTCTTGGTAGTGGCGGCCATGCTGTGGAACGCCCTCCCTTCAGATGTGAAGGAAATAAGCAGCTATCCTATCTTTAAAAGACATCTGAAGGCAGCACTGCTAAGGGGAGTTTTTAATATTTAATGCTGTACTGTTTTTAACACTTGATTGGGAGCCGCCCAGAGTTACTGGGGAGACTCAGCCAGATGGGCGGGATATAAATAATGAATTATTATTATTATTATTATTATTATTATTATTATTATTAGTGATGGCATCCCATTTATGGAGCTTCCTCTCCCATTCAGGGAAAACCTGGCTGGTTCTACACTGACCTGTTTAACCTTATTAGAACAATACAGTGGAACCTCAGGTTGCGGACGCAATCTGTGACAGAGGCACGTCTGCAACCCACAGCATTCGTAACCTGCAGCGCCGCATCTGCACACGCGCATGACGCGATTTGGCGCTTCTGTGCATGTGCGAGTGGCAAAACCCAGAAGTAAACCTTTCCGGTACTTCCAGGTTTCCTGTGGTCCGCAACCTGAAAACACGTAACCCAAGGTACCACTGTATTAGATATATTGTTCTAAAACATTGCAGGCTATACTCATAAAATAAAACATTTCTCGCCTCTGTCAAAACAGGAAATGTTCTCTTTTGCTTTCTCCTCCTAGTTGCTGGTTGCTTTGCAGAGCTCTCTTGTGCCACATTTTAATAACATTAAGAGCAGAATGTTGTGTGGCCATATGGTTATCAAAACCATTCCTTAACCCTTTCTTAACATTAAAAACCACGAGTGTAGATTCGCCCCCTGTCACAATTAACTCACAGTTGACTGCTGTCCAGATCTTTCTGTGACTTTTTAAAAACTGAAACGTGCTATGGATTTTACCGTTACATTCTTTATTTCTGTTTCAGTACATGGAATGGTGTACTCTTTTATTGATTGCATGTTTCGCTAGTTTCCCTAAGGGCTTAAAAAAAACCAAAAAACATGTTACAAGAACAATACAAAACAGTTATTCTCCATCTCTGATATTATGCAGTGTTCCATATCTCCTCCATTGCTATGAGACTCCAGGTCCAGTGTACAGCCAATGGTGTATAAGTCCCTTTCTGTGGTCTTTCCAGCAGTCACTGGATGAAATCCAACTAAGACATACTCAGAGTAAGTCCGTTTATGTCAATGGGATTACTCTGAGTATGACTAATCTTGCCTGTCCCATCTGCCCCACTGAATCCCTATATAAAGGGAGTAAAGGGGGATAGATTAGAACAAGGGTAAGCAATGAGGAGCCCTCTAGGAGCTACTGGATTATTACTTTCATCGTTCCCAGCCAGCAAGGGTTTTGGGGTCCGGCACCATTTGGAAAGCCCCGCATGAGCTGTCCTGATTTATTTTGTATAGTACTGTAGCAAAATCTCAGTGGCAACAGCACATCCAATTCAAAAGATGTTTGCTGGCCTTGGAGGAATAGAGCCCAGCTGATGGTACTCCTTTAAGCATGGCCCAAGTATTCAATTTAACAGAACAAGGTTGCCAATTTACTGTGGATGACTAGAGGCAATAGAACAAAACAAATCCTCCCTAGCTACTGTTCAAAGAAGATCACCAAGGCTGACATATCACTGTAACTCATCACTATTTGCTAATAAGGTTCAGGCTTGACATGATACAGCCCCATAATTGGGCACAGAGCTGGCAAATGATGGAGCAGCCAGGGATACGGCTCAGAATCTCATTTAGAGACTCAAAACTATGTGTCAGTCAATTGAGACACGAGAGCAACAAGAGTAAACTGCAGAACATCTTGCAGTATGAATTATACAAACACAGCCGATTGGGCAAAGCGTCGCACCAAACAGCTCCTATTTGGAATGCCAACTTTGCCCATTCATCAAACTGTCATATTTATTAAAACTTAAAATCCCTGAGTCCAGACTGAGCAATGCTTCCAGAGCCCAATTACACAGACCTGCTCATAATCCATCAAGTGACACATGGCCATTTATTGTACTTACGAAATCTGACGTTATGGTTTCCGTCAAGAAATGGCCTTGACTCATTTGATCAATGTACATTCTGTGCCTGATGGAATTAATTGCTCGGGATATGTTTGGTATGAAAATATTGATAAGAACTCGTTCCAAGCCCTGACTTTTTCCTTAAAATCTCAGTGCAAAATAATTTGATTTAGGAACAGGAACAGCAAAGGTCAAGGAGATTAGCTTCTGTGTTCATCTGTAGCCCTGCTCAGCCATTATTCACACACACACACACACACACACACACACACACACACACACACACACGGTTACCATCAAAAAAGAGGGAGAGAAGGAACAAACCCATTCGATTAAAGGTAAAGGAGCCCTGGACAGTTACATCCAGTCAAAGGTGACTATGGAGTTGCGGCATTCATCTCACTTTCAGGCTGAGGGAGTTGACGTTTGTCCACAGACAGCTTTCTGGGTCATGTGGCCAGCATGACTAATCCACTTCTGGTGCAACGGAACACCGTGATGGAAACCAGAGCGCATGCAAACACCATTTACCTTCCCGCTGCAGTGGTACCTATTTATCTACTTGCACTGGCGTGCTTTCGAACTGCTGGGTTGGCAGGAGCTGGGACAACGCAACGGGAGCTCACCCCACTGGGCAGATTCGAACTGCCAACCTTCTGATCGGCAAGCCCAAAAGGCTCAGTGGTTTAGACCACAGCACCATTAGCCACACCCCATGAACACTGCGGGGAGAGGGACCAATAGTCTGCCCCCTAACACAGTGGTAATCCCAGGGGATGGAGAGAGAAGGGGAACAACTGAATAGGTGGGGCCATTTTTCAGCCGGAGCTCAGTGGAGCTTAGCTGCAGCACGTCTCAGGTGGGCGCCATTGCCATTGTAAGAGAACAAGGAGACGTTCATGATGAGCTCCGGCACCACTTTTCTCTAGAAAAATAGCACGGTGGATAGGGCTCATATAATGATAATATATAAGCCTAGAACAGAGCTAACCAAGGGTTAGGAGAATTAACGGGCCACTGGATATGATTATGTTTTACTTTTCTTTACTTTTAAGCAAGTTGATTAAAATTCTTATCAATGGCACAATCAACCTACAGGGTGTGTGTGTGTGTGTTTGTGTAGGTAACGAGATAGGAAACATTATAGAAGTAGACCCCATTCAGACACTCATTATTTTATGTTATTATTCCATCTCAGATTCAGAGGCTATTTTGACCTTTTAATCAAGCTGGTAATCAGACATTTTTAATTTCATCCTTGCCCCTATGAGCTTCTCTGTCAAGGTGTTAATGGCTGTCACTAGTACAGCCTTCTGGTTTTTTTCCTATTAATAATGTTATCCTGTAAGAGCTATGCAATAAATGAATGTTGTGTCACACACAAAGTAATTACAGACGTACACGTTTTGACACAGACCTGGTTCAGGTGCTCCCAAACTCTGCATGCAGATGAGCAATCCCTCGGCAGATGAGCAATAAACTCAACCATGTAGATATAAGCCTAGGCTGACAGTGAGGAACTGGCTGGGTTGAAGCTGGGAGGAAAATCCAAATGTGAAGGAAGTGCAGCTCCAAAGATTGCCATCAAATTAGACCCAAATCAGTGTATGAAGGCCATTTGGAAACTTGGTGTGAAACATCCAAGACCAATGAAATGTCAACTCTTATACATAGGGTTGCCATTTCAGTACTAGATCAACATCGGCCCCAGATAAACATTGGGTGGAAATGTCCTGCAACAGAACGAGGAGAAATACAAGAGACTCTGATTGTTTGTTTGTTTGTTTTTACAATATTTATTTCTTGTTTTGTAGCCCCATGATGCTCTCAGAGTAGCTTACAAAAGATTTTTGTAATACAACCTGTGCTGGTCCCGAGGGTTAACCGTGTGGCGAGGTCTGGGTCCAGTCCAAGGTCGAGGGTGCAGTATGGAGGCTGTCCATCAAAGCTGAAGCTGGGTCCAAGGCAGGGAGCTGGGTGAGGTCAGGAACTCTGGCAAAAGAGCAGGACAGGGTGCAGGCCAGGCAGGAACAGGCTAGCAACAACATTGCTCCCGCAACCTGGGACTGGAGCTGACTGGCTTTTATCTGCCCCGAGGCATAGGGCGGCACCGGTCCACAGGTGACTCGCCTCTCCTGGCCTGGAGGTGAGCACTCCTCCTGCAGGAACTTAGTTCCCTCCGCCTCTCTGCCCTGAGCCTCTGCAGCTCAGGAGAGGCTGGAGGGTTACCGGACCCAGTGGCAACCTCCTCTTCCCTTGACGGGGCTGAGAGTGGAGCACCTGCAGGCAATGGGTCCTCCATCACCTCAGGAGCCAGAGCAGACTCAGCTGGTGCCTGCACCTGAGGATCCAGCACAGGTGAGGGACCCTTCAGGCTCATGCCCCAACCCCGGCTCAGCTGGTTCTGGAGGCGGAGACTCCTGTGCAGCCTGGGATTCCTCAGGTTCAGCCTCCGAGTCCGAATCCCAGGCCATCACACAACCACATTCAAAAAGATTTAAAGATTTAAACCAGGGATCAGCAACCCCATGGGAAGCTGCCCACAGAGGTTGTTTAAACGGCCCATGAGCCACCCCCAAACCGAGCCACCCGCTTGGTGAGTCCTCATGCGCTGCGCTAACCCGGTGCAGTGCGGAGCGGGGACTCGCTTCCATGGCACCAGAAATCACGTCTGCGCAGACACGAGCCAGCCCACGGAGTGATCTCCACAGGAGTGAACCGGCCCAGGCGACGTAAACGTTGCCGACCCCTGATTTAAACACATAATCAGAAATAGAATTATTCAGGAAGCGTGTTTTGTTTTGTCCTCGTTCTTGATCTTCTCTGGTATCGCCAGGATGAGGTGAGCAGGGCTGGGGCAGCCAGAACTCACTCTGTCCATGATGGAGTCAATTTTTCCTATGCCGACAGCCCCTGAGCAACAGCGCCTGCTAACACCTTTGAAACAAGTGAGAGGGGCTGAAACAATTCTTCCCTTTGCTGGGATGGAATTTCTACCTCATCCTAATAGCTCTGATCCAATTTAGAGACCACGTCCAATTATTTATGCTCTCTGCTGCACTAATGTAAATTCCAATAAAAAGATACCACTTGATAGTTTCTCCGACGCACTGAATTCAGCTTGACAACCAATAACAAGTGAACACGAAGAACTGAGAGCCAAGAATGACATAAATGCAAGGGAAAGTAGTTTTCTTTGACAACAGCTGAAAGCTCTCTGAAAGTACACTCAAGGTAAACAGACAAAGGTCACCTTATTTCCAAGGCGGCATTTGATTTAGAAGACAATGAAAAGATGGAATTGTCTTGAAAAAGAAAGAAAGCCTGAAGGTGTGCGCAGTGAAACATAGTTGCTGCGTGGTTCGTTGCCATAAGTTATCAAAGCATTTCAGAAATACAGTCCTTGAAGGAGAGAGGGGATGCCAAGGCAAATTCAACTAAGGAAGAATATGCAAAAAGGTGAGAAATTGCCAGCACAGCAATTTGGACCATATATAGATATGTCTGAAGTTTAATTAAAAGTGCATTGATGTGCATGGAAAAGATTCCTCTGCTCTCAAGTTACTGGCAGTAGCACCATGAAGGGGAACTCGAGGTGAAGCTCAGGGCTTTATTTATTTTTTTCAGAGCAGGGTGGTGGTGTTATCTGCCAGCACACCAGGGCTGGACTTTCCTTGCTCTGGCAAATGAATGAGGTGATGACGAGAACGGCAATTTCCATTATTGTTTGTGATAAGTTAGCATACAGGAAGCGGGAGAATGAGGAAAGCAATCAAACAGAGGCCAGATACCTCTGTCCTTTTCTTTGGCAAGGTTCCTTCTTCAGGACAGCTGTATAAACGACATCTTCTTTGGAAGGTGGTTGGCATTTTTAATTAAAGCTAAAGGTTGCATTTCCACTGCCCTTTGGTTAATTCTCAATGTGTTTTACAAGTAAGCATAAATGAGCCTTACGTATCCTTAGCTACATAGCCACAGGTAGCTGCTGATAAGATGGCAGCCATGCTGGTCTTAACTAACTTGGTATTGTGCTGTGTATTACAGCTCCTGGTGAGACTGTCTCGCCAGAGTGGTGCATGCTCTAGTTATCTTCCACTTGGACTACTGCAATGCGCTCTACGTGGGGCTATCTTTGAAGGAGACCCAGAAACTACAATTAATCCAGAATGAGGCAGCTAGACTGGGGACTGGGAGTGGCCACTGAGACCACATAACATTGGTCCTGAAAGACCTACATTGGCTCCCAGTATGTTTTCGAGCGCAATTCAAAGTGTTGGTGCTGACTTTTAAAGCCCTAAATGGTCTTGGCCCAGTATACCTGAAGGAGAGTCTCCATCCCCATCATTCAGCCCAGACACTGAGGTCCAGCTTCAAGGGTCTTCTGGCAGTTCCCTCATTACAAGAAGTGAGGTTACAAGGAACCAGGCCGAGGGCCTTCTCGGTGGTGGCGCCCACCCTGTGGAACGCCATCCTGTCCGATGTCAAGGAAATAAACAACTACCTGACTTTTAGAAACCATCTGAAGGCAGCCCTGTTTAGGGAAGTTTTTAGTGTTTGATATTTTATCATGTTATTAATATTCTGTTGGGAGCCACCCAGAGTGGCTGGGGAAATCCAGCCAGATGGTCGGGGTATAAATAAATTATTATTATTATTATTATTATTATTATTATTATTATTATTATTATTATTATTTATTAGGTAGGTAGAGAATCAACAGAGCTGTCTGCATTTTGGAACTCTCCTGGGGGCATGGCTATGGCAGCTCCCATGATGAGTTTTTGTATTTCAAATTTTACTACCACACCACTGATGTATAAAATTCATCCTTACACCATCCCACCCTCTTCCAATGCTGGATCTAAGGTGGGGCACAGGGAATGTGCAAGTTAGATGGATGGCAAAGTTACCAGTTTTGCTACAAGTCAAGAGAAAGAATCTGGATCTGGCAGACCAAATTTCCCACCAGCACTTTAATCTCCAAGGTGGTAGTGGAGGGGGAAATAGCTCTTAGCTGAAAGAAAATAGCTATTTGCCAGGAGGGAGATTCCTCTGCCTGTAGAGTGAGGCTCAAGTGCTTCCCTCAGGGCAAAGCTGACCAGTAGCATTCATAGACACTCTTACCCAGACATAGGCAAACTCAGCCCTCCAGATGTTTTGGGACTACAACTCCCATCATCCCTAGCTAACAGGACCAGTGGTCAGGGATGATAGGAATGGTAGTTCCAAAACAGGGCCATGTTTGCCTCTTACCTATGAGCATCACTTCTGAATATTCAGTCAGGTCAGAAGAAAAATGTGTTAAGGCACAATGCCTGCACAGGGCAGTGATGGAGATTATCATCTATTAACTGAAATGGGTTTTGATGGTGGCAACGTGGTGGTGGCGGCATGAGTTCTGCGCCCAAAAGAGGTGAAACAGGTCAAAATATAGTGTCCATTCTCATATAACAAGAGCAACTAAACTGGACAAATTAAGAGTTGTTTGCTCACCCAGTAACCATGCAAGACAATTGACACATAGCAAGCTTGTTCCCATGGTGATAATCTAAATCAAGGAGTCTTTTATTATTATTATTGCCAACAGAAGTGTTGTTTTATTTTAGCAGATGCTCTTCCTTTGTCACTGCCTTGCATTTCCATCTACTTTAATAGTTTGCATTATATTATACCGGGGGGGGGGGGGTTATATTAAGTACACTTTAGAGGCTCCCAAATAAATGGGTACCAGGGTTAATTGTCTAGGGACTCTTTTTCCTCGAGCTCGTCTCCTTTAAAAAAAAAATTCATTCAAGGTCAGTTTTCAGCCTGATTGATTTCATCAGCACTGGATTACTCAGGACTGGATAACTTGCAGCTGAATGTGTGAATTGACTTGGCCGAATAGCGGACCATCATATCTGAAGTGACATGCCGTGATGTGAACATTCTGTCTTTGGTGTTTGATCTGCGATGGGCCATGTACCGTAGTTGTCAAGCGATGAACACACGGAAATCGACCGCACCTGCGGCTTCCTTGCCTTTGAGAAATATAAAGGCCAATAGCCTTGTCCTGCACAAATAACAGAACTGTCAGATGGGGATGTGTCAAGCAGAAAGTAAAAGGTAAAATAGTAAATCTATGCTAGTAAGAGAATGCATTCATCCTGGCTTCTGACATTATCTACCACATGATAGAATTACCTGTGCTTCCCAATCTCTATACAGCGGTACCTCGGGTTACAGATGCTTCAGGTTACAGACTTTGCTAACCCAGAAATAGTACCTCGAGTTAAGAACTTTACTTCAGGATGAGAACAGAAATTGCGCGGTGGGGGCGCAGCGGCAGCGGAAGGCCCCATTAGCTAAAGTGGTAAAGGTAAAAGTAAAAGGACCCCTGACCATTAGGTCCAGTCATGACCGACTCTGAGGTTGCGGCGCTCATCTCACTTTATTGGCCGAGGGAGCCGGTGTACAGCTTCCAGGTTATGTAGCCAGCATGACTAAGCCGCTTCTGGCGAACCAGAGCAGTGCACGGAAACGCCGTTTACCTCCCCGCCAGAGAGGTACTGATTTATCTACTTGCACTTTGATGTGCTTTCGAACTGCTAGGTTGGCAGGAGCAGGGACCGAGCAACAGGAGCTCACCCCGTCGCGGGGATTCAAACTGCCGACCTTCTGATCGGCAAGTTCTAGGCTCTGTGGTTTAACCCACAGTGCCATCCATGTCCCTTTTTTTTTTACTTCAGGTTAAAAACAGTTTCAGGTTAAGAACGGACCTCCAGAACAAATTAAGTTCTTAACCCGAGGTACCACTGTACTTCTTAGCAATGTCTAATGTCCAAAGAGGGGCTTCTATAGTAGCCAACAACATGGTGGGACAATACCGTTCCTGTGACCTCCTTTCAGTCACATCAGTGCTGCCTTACTGGGACACGGGTGGCGCTGCAGTCCGAACCACTGAGCCCCTTGGGCTTGCAGATCAGAAGGTCGGCGGCTCAAATCTGTGTGACGGTGTTGAGCTTCCGTTGCTCTGTCCCAGCTCCTGCCAACCTACCAGTTCGAAAGCATGCCAGTGCAAGTAGATAAATAGGTACCGCTGCATTGAAGAGCATATTGCTTCAACTTTATCCAGCATGAATATATTTGTAAATCTCTGTCAGATACTGCTAACAACATACTCAGTTATATAAGATTATTGTCCACGATCTAGATTAAGTTAGTCATAACTTCAGCCCCATTGAAAGTAATGAAATCAGTTCATCAAGACTAACATAAATCCCATTATTTTCAGTAATCTTGGCTGGTTTTGGACCAGAAACTGAATGTTCATTTTCCTAAATTTATGTTGTAAACCTTCTCACACGAATTCCCTTAGTGTAACCATTTTGAAACACACTTTAGAAAACATTAATGGGTGGCTCATTACTTCAGTCCTTTAAATAAATGTGTTAATGAGAAAAGTTTTGTGGAAGTACAATCTATTTGTTTGACATTTTCATGATTTAAAATTAGGATGCTCCATACACAGACTGATTTCACTTCTTTCTGCCCACGTTATGTATGTAAATAGAGGATGTGCCATGTTACAAAATTAACATGGCACATCCTCTTCAAATCTATATATACATAGTTCAAGAAGGTGTTCAGCTGCAAAGCAAATGTCGTGTACATTCCATACAGAGTTAAACACTTTTATATCCCATTCATTTCAGTGAGATACAGAACCCAGAAAGTGCTTAGGGGCATGATTCTGTATTTTTAGATGGGAGTAAGTCCTATTGAGCTCAGTGCAGCTTACTTCTGAGAAGGTTTGGTCTATAATTCCATACCCTCCAGTGAGTGTCTGGAGATGGTTGGAGGATGGATGGCGGCATCCCAGATTGGGATCAGCTTGGGTGTTGTTGTTTAGTCGTTTAGTCATGCCCGACTCTTCGTGACCCCATGGACCAGAGCACGCCAGGCACTCCTGTCTTCCACTGCCTCCCGCAGTTTGGTCAAACTCATGCTGGTAGCTTCGAGAACACTATCCAACCATCTCGTCCTCTGTCGTCCCTTTCTCCTTGTGCCCTCCATCTTTCCCAACATCAGGGTCTTTTCCAGGGAGTCTTCTCTTCTCATGAGGTGGCCAAAGTATTGGAGCCTCAGCTTCACGATCTGTCCTTCCAGTGAGCACTCAGGGCTGATTTCCTTCAGAATGGATAGGTTTGATCTTCTTGCAGTCCATGGGACTCTCAAGAGTCTCCTCCAGCACCATAATTCAAAAGCATCAATTCTTCGGCGATCAGCCTTCTTTATGGTCCAGCTCTCACTTCCATACATCACTACTGGGAAAACCATAGCTTTAACTATACGGGCCTTTGTTGGCAAAGTGATGTCTCTGCTTTTTAAGATGCTGTCTAGGTTTGTCATTGCTTTGTTATTGCTTTTCTCCCAAGAAAGCCGGGGTAGCTTCTGTAAATTTGCCATGTTCTTATTAAATTGGGGCACTTGAGAGGTCTGTAATAATTCAGATAGACTTGGAAAGTCATGACTTAACTGCAGAATTCAGTGGCCAGGTTGCTCACCGGGGCAAGACAGATTGAGCATATTACACCCATCCTGGTCTGAGCACACTCGCTACTGATTAGTTTCTGGGCCTAATTCAAAGTGCTGGTTTTGACCTATGAAGCCTTAAATGGCTCAGGACCGCAATACCTCAAGGACCGCCTCTTTCCATATGAACCTACCCAGACCCTGATACATCTTCTGAGGCCCTTCTTCGTGTGCCTCCTCTTCAAGAGGTCTGGAGGGTGGCAACACGAGAACCTTCTTTGCAGTTTCTCCCCGTCTGTGGAATGCTCTCCCCAGGGAAATTCACCTGGCGCCTTCATTATACACCTTTAGGTGCCAGGCAAAAACATTCCTTTTTAACCAGGCCTTTGGTTGACCTGACTTACATCCTATACCCTTTTAAAACATGGCTCTTTTGGAGGGGGTGTCATTGGGTTATTGTTTTTATTTTGATTTTATATATTGTGATCTTTTTTGTGAAGCGCCCTGAGACCTCCAGGTATAGGGTGGTATATAAATTCAATAAATCACTCCTCCCACAATTCTTTTGGGGGCCAAAAGATGTATAAATGGGAGGCCTGTTGTTTACCTAATTAAAAAGTGTTTTTCCTCTTTTTGTGCTTCCTTGCCACAAAAGATGGTGGGAGATGGGGCTTGCTCTGAGATATAGTAGAATTATGGCAGGCTAGAGAATGACTGGGTGCATGTGAGTTTCTCCATTCAGATACAAAGCAATCTCTCGCTCTGCAAGCAAACCATGTAATGTTATTTACCTGCATAAGTGTTGAGCAAACTAAACATAATCACCAAGAGACAGGGGTTCAGATAAGGAGACCGCCTTTTAAAAGAAAGAAAAAACCAAAAAACCACTAGGATGGCTTTATTTTCAATGCTGTAAGCAATTGTGCATTGAATATTTCATGGCACACATTGTTGAAAAAGTGGCTGAAAGATGAAATATTTATTAATGCAGTGAAACATCCTTGTGTCAGGAGTGATTTCATAGAAATCTGTTGTAATAAGGTATGATGGAGCCCAGGAAAAAGATTGCCCTTCAAAGCAGGCCAAAGAGCGCCTGAAGAGCATCCTGGGATGATTTGCTCAAGTGTTATGAAACTTCTAAGTTACCAAGGACAAGGTAGAGGAGGCAAGACTGAACTCTAGATTGAGTTCGATTGGGGGATCCCTGTACAATTCAGAAAACATGGAGATCATCATGTTCAAAGGTCCCAGACATACCTTCCTCACACACATACTGTCAAGGCTGCCCAAGGTCCCAGCTCACAAAGGACCAACGCTGCTTTCTTATTAAATACAAAGTCTTTATTGAAGTTCAGTTTCACTTCCAGAGCCGCAGCGCGCAGCCCCACGTCTCAACTGTCAGACCGCTGATGACCCTTCTGAATCTCCTCCCCCTGTACACCAATTTAAGACCCTCGCCTTGCTCCACCTTTTCCGCTGCTCCTTCCTCCTCTGGGTCCGCCTGCCCGCCGGGGTCTCGCCCTTCCTAGCCTCTCCTGACGCTGATTCCCCTGAGCCTTCTCCCTCCCTCCGGCAGGCTTTAGGAGCTGGTTCCCCATCCGGGTCTCCTGCTGTCCCGCGCGCCTGTACATTTGAACTTGGCGCGCGCGCCCAGCCAGCAGTTTTCCTCCTAACCGTTTCACTGCTGCTGTCACTGCTTCCCCCTTCGGGTGGGCTAGCTGCAACTGACCTCCCCTCCATTCCCCCACTCTCCGATGGAGGCGTGGTCAGCCCTGACTTACTCTCCCTCCCCTCCGGAGGAGACGCTGGCCCTGACACATGTGACTCTTCCCCCCCACTACGCTCTGGTGGGGAAAACGGTCCCGATCCTCCACTGCTGCTTTGGGGTTCCCCTCTGGCTCCTTGTTTCTGGTGCGTCCCCCCTGGGACCCCCCTTGCCCTGACCATCGGAGCCCCCTTCTGGGAATCTTCTGATTTGCTGGAGAAGCTCATGGAATCTCTCGGGCCACTGTCATACTCCCCTACGCTGCCCTCCGATTCTTCCCCTTCGCTCTCCAATTCCTCTCTCCCCAGTGCTCCTGCTCCTGATTCCCTGACACATACACTCACTTTGACCTTGCTTATCGCATCCCTGATTGTGGTTCCATGCACACCATACATTTGAAGCACACAACTGCCCCCATAGATTCCCAGACACTGTAGTTTGTTAAGGAGGAACGCGGGTGGCGCTGTGGCCTAAAACACTGAGTCTCTTGGGCTTGCCGATCGGAAGGTCGGTGGTTTGAATCCCCGCTACGGGGTGAGCTCCCATTGCTCTGTCCCAGCTCCTGCCAACCTAGCAGTTTGAAAGCATACCAGTGCAAGCAGATAAATAGGTATCACTGCGGTGGGAAAGTAAACAGCGTTTCCATGTGCTCTTGCTTCCGTCACAGTGTCCCTTTGCACCAGAAGCAGTTTAGTCCTGCTGGCCACGTGACCCGGAAAGCTGTCTGTGGACAAACGCCGTCTCCCTTGGCCTGAAAGCGAGATGAGCGCCGCAACCCCAGAGTCGGCTTTGACTGGACTTAACCGTCCAGGGGTCCTTTACCTTTTTATATATATAACTTCAGTGGGGATCCTATTTCAGTGAAAGGCACTACCCAATCTTAGCGTAAAACAGCAGCCTTACCCTGCTTGTGTGATTTTTGTAAGTCTTTTAACATTCCCTTTGACAAAATTGAAATTGCTGACAATCAAGATCAGACACCAGGAAGTCTTGTGCAGGCTTGACTGAGAGCTCTGCATAATCCCTTGAGCCAGGTCCCTATCCTAACTGTCCCCTGTTTTCACCCAGATTCAGACAAGTTTTTTTTATAAAAAAAAAATACCAACCCCTGTAGGTAAATAAGGCTGAGTGAAGGTGACTATCCCAAATCCAGTCCATGAGCTTTGTAGCCAACCAGGGTCTCCCAAGTCGAGGTCTAGCGCATGCTATTTACCATGCATTTTTGCCTCTCTTAATGGTGATAGCGATGCTGCATCTATCTATTTAGAATCGGGGTTTGGGGGCAGAGGAGGCTATGAAAGAAGAGTAAGATTAAAATGTTGCATGAGCCATCATACTTCAGATGTTTTGATGGAAAAATAAAGTTATGCCATAAAAAAAAAATAAAGGGAAGGCATGCTGAGAGGGCAGCTGGCAAGGAGCCCAAGCAATTATCTGCAGAACCGCTGCAGGTTCAAATTTATGAAAAAAGGGGCCTAGGATACGCCAGGCAAAGGACTGTTTCTGGAAAAGGCAATATATTTTAGTCCTGCCTTGCTGATTATCCTCTGGGTCCATTTGAGTTCTGCCCCGATTCTAAGGCATCATAACAGGGAAGAAAAGACCCCCCTCACCCACTTCCATCAAACCTCAACGGTTTTAGGAAACGTCTTCTGCTTTTTCCGGTTTGTGTACATGTTTGTCGTTGTTGTTTTGCACTGTCTAAGTATTTGAATGAACTCAGCAGCCTGCCTTTGTCTCCCGTCCCCCCCCCCGTCCCCGTGTGATCCACTTATGAATGAATGCATTTTGCAAATGAAGCCCCACCATTCACAGAAAAGCAATCAGGCTTTGTGTCCTGTAGGGAGGGGAGGGGAAGGACTGAGGCTGTCAAAGCCCCGAGCTGCTCTCGCATATCTTCTGCTCCGGTGTTGACAGTTCTCTTCTTCTTTTTTTCTGCCGGCTGCCCATGTGACATGGCACGTTCTGTCAGCTCCCCGGATCCCTGGCAGCTATTGTTCTGTGAAACAATAGCAACTGGAAATGGCAACCTGCATTTAGCCCGCAGGAAGGAATCAATTTGTGCAATAATGACACAGAGAGAACATACCTCTCTGCCTCTCAGTCACACTCAGTTTTAATCACACAACGCTTCAAATGTAAGGTAAGGGTGCATAGGAGTCAGGGTATCCTTATGGAAAAAGTAATGTTAATGATTACTTTAATGCTTTTGAATTATGGTGCTGGAGGAGACTCTTGAGAGTCCCATGGACTGCAAGAAGATCAAACCTATCCATTATTAAGGAAATCAGCCCTGAGTGCTCACTGCAAGGACAGATCCTGAAGCTGAGGCTCCAATACGTTGCCCACCT
Organism: Podarcis filfolensis; assembly: GCF_964270895.1. Lineage (NCBI taxonomy): Eukaryota > Metazoa > Chordata > Lepidosauria > Squamata > Lacertidae > Podarcis > Podarcis filfolensis. Next base: position 17,056,198 of record NC_139610.1, read on the forward strand.
CATGAGAAGAGAAGACTCCCTGGAAAAGACCCTGATGCTGGGAAAGATGGAGGGCACAAGGAGAAGGGGACGACAGAGGACGAGATGGTTGGACAGTGTTCTCGAAGCTACCAGCGTGAGTTTGACCAAACTGCGGGAGGCAGTGGAAGACAGAAGTGCCTGGCGTGCTCTGGTCCATGGGGTCACAAAGAGTCAGACACAACTAACAACTAAACAACAACAATGTTAATTATATATTGGTTGAAATCGGGGTCAGCCCACCCATGAGACAAGGTAAGGCAACTGCCTCAGGTGACAGGATCCACAGGGACAGCAGATCTGGGAAGCTACAACTGACACTTTCTTGGCAACCACACCCCCAATGTTGCCTTCACAGTGGCCTCTCAGTAAATTAGAGGCACTGCTGGTCTCTTCCCACACCCAGTTCCCAATGTTTATTTTTATTTTTATTTTTCCTTGTTCCCAATGTAGGTCTTCAGCCCCTTCTTCTTCCCTGGCAAGGCAGGGATTCCACTTTGCGGTTCACCTCAGGTGCTAAAATGCCTTGGGCCTGCCCTGGTTGAATAGCTGATTCTGCAGAAGTCACAGTAAGTGTAAAGCTTGATTCTAAAAGCAGCCACATCCAAACCACGGGACCACAGGAGGCTGTCTCATACCAGATCAGACTATGGTTTGTCCATCTAGCCCACTAAGCATCTACTCAGACTGTGAGCAGCTCTTCAGAACCTCAGGCATAGGCTCACTCCCATTATCTGTTTCTGATCATCTTAACCAATCAGGAATTGAAGCTCCCACCTTTCGCATACGGTCACTTCACCTACCTGGGCAGTTATCTTTCCACAAGGGCAGGCATAGATACCGAAATCCAGCATTGCTTGAGCTCTGCAAGTGCAGCTTTCTTCCGATTGAAGTGCAGAGTGTTTGAGGACCAGCTTGTTTGCAAAGCTATTGTACTACCAACCTTACTGTATGCTTGTGAAACGTGGACCACTTATAAATGCCACCTCCAATTCCTTGAAACATTCCATTAACAGTGTCTCCAAAAAATTTTACACATCACTTGGGAAGACAGGTGAACTAATGCCAGTGTACTGGAAGAAGCAAAGATCACCAGTGTCAAAGCATTGATTCTTCAACATCAACTTCATTGGACTGGTCATGTTGTACAAATGCCTGATTATCATCTTCCAAAGCAACTACTCTATTCCGAACTTTAAAATGGTAAGCATAATGCTGGTGGTCAACAAAAGAGTTTCAAAGACTCTCTCAAAGCAAATCTTTTTTTTTAAAAAAAAAAAGTAGCATAAACACCGACAACTGGGAAACACTGGCCTGCGAGCACTCCAATTGGAGAACAGCCTTTACCAAAGGTGTCATGGGCTTTGAAGACGCTCCAACTCAGGACGAAAGGGAGAAACGTGCTAAGAGGAAGACACACTTGGCAAACCCTCACCATGATCAACTCTCGCCCGGAAACTTATGTTCCCACTGTGGAAGGACATATGGATCCAGAATTGGCCTCCACAGTCAAAAATGGACTCACTGTTAAAACCGTGTTTATGGAAGACAATCTTACTCTGCTACAAGTGATTGCCAGAGAAGAATACATGTGGTGGGCAAGTGGTCATTTATTAGCAGTATGGCCATCCTCTCCTTCTACTCTCAGGCAGTTATGGGATCCACTTTTGTTTTGGATGTTGTTCCCTCTTCATTTGGAACCCCCAACCCTTCTTAATGCAGCATGAAAGTTTCAGTGAAAGCAATAAATAAATTGCATAGAACATCAACATCCCTTGGTGCATGGGTGAGTTTTCAATCCATCCTTTTATTTTATTTTTTCCCCTGTAATTGAGGAGGCTGGGACATGTGATGTCCGCATGCTGTGCAATGTGCTCACGTGATGTGACGTGCTGACATCACATACACACCACACAACATGCTGTGTGGCGCAAGCACGCTGTGTGGCGTGCACAAGTGACATGAGCATATCACACAGAATGTATGCACATCATGTTCACATCACCACAGAATATTCAGCAGGGGCCTCGGCCCCCCTAGATGGTGCCCCTGGTGCAGTGACAAAAACACTTGGAGGGTGAAGAAAGGTCAGTGAGGGGTTTTGAGAGTCAGATTGAGAGGTCTGATTTGACACCACCACCCCAGGCCAGAGGTTCCCTGGCCCTGACTTGCATTACATTTGGAATTCATAGCTACTGAAGCTGAGAGGCAGAAACAAAGAGGTAAATTCTCTGTTATTATCAGATGAGTTCAGGATTCCTTGCTGAGAACAAAATGCAGATTGCCACTTAAAGTAGTTGGTGTTGTTTCATAGAATTAGGTAAAGGTAGAGGGACCCTGACCATTAGGTCCAGTCGTGACCGACTCTGGGGTTGTGGCGCTCATCTCGCCTTATTGGCTGAGGGAGCCGGCGTACAGCTTCCGGGTCATGTGGCCAGCAGGACTAAGCTGCTTCTGGCGAACCGGAGCAGCACACGGAAACACCGTTTACCTTCCCGCCAGAGCGGTACCTATTTATCTACTTGCACTTTGACGTGCTTTCGTACTGGTAGGTTGGCAGGAGCAGGGACCGAGCAATGGGAGCTCACCCCGTCATGGGGATTTGAACCGCCGACCTTCTGATCAGCAAGTCCTAGGCTCTGTGGTTTAACCCACAGCACCACCTGTGTCCCATTCATAGAATTACCATATTTTTTGCTCTATAAGACTCACTTTTTCCCTCCTAAAAAGCAAGGGGAAATTTGTGTGCGTCTTATGGAGCAAATGCAGGCTGCACAGCTATCCCAGAAGCCAGAACCGCAAGAGGGGTTGCTGCTTTCACTGCGCAGCGATCCCTTTTGCTGTTCTGGCTTCTGAGATTCAGAATTTTTTTTTTCTTCTTTTCCTCCTCCAAAAACTAGGTGCGTCTTGTGGTCTGGTGCGTCTTATAGAGCGAAAAATATGGTGTATATATTCTTAAAAAGCTTTCTCTGAGCCCTCACCCCACCCTTGCTGTTGGAGAGGTTGTTCCCCAGAGCATCCCTGAATCGGGGTTTTATTTGGAGCATAGTTTGGTATGTTATTTATGTCGTTGCTTCTGCTGCTGCATTTATATCCCTCCAGGGAGATTGAGGTTGCTGAGAGGCAGTGAGTGGCTCAAGGTCATCCAATAATCTTCATTGCTGAGTAGGGATTTGACCCCTGTTCTCCCAGGTCTTAGTATGACACTGTAACCACTACACCAAACTGGCTTCCTTACCCTGCATCACAGATTCCATTATTTTTGCAGCCCACCCCGAAAGATAACAGTGGAATTCAGTTGTAAGCCTTGGAGAAGACCTAACAGTTTATTTGAAGAAGTGTTTTCAAATTATTGGCCTTCCCAAGTGTTCAGAAAGTTGGTTTTCTTTCTGTGAAATCATTGGCTATTTCTTCCCTTTAGCCTCAGAACATCTATCATTCTTTCTTTAATGGCCCATCGCTTCCCAATGAGTCATGGTTCTTTCACAGCAGCAGTAAGCCAGCAGGGGCCAACTTTTAAAGGCATATTTCATCTTTATTGTTTTGACATTTTCATGTAATGTTTGAAACAAATTGGAAAGTGTGCAAAGTTATAGGAAAAGAGGAGGTATGTGCCCCGCATTGGTTATCTTGCATTGCTTGTGCTAACGCTATGCAGAGGAATTGGTACCCTGAGGTCGATCGGACTCTTACTTGCTGCAGAGGCCATTATAGTTATTTATGGCATCTTGTTGAGCATCACTACCCAAGGAATGTCAGGGATTGCAATCCAGCTCTATTAAAATCAGCAAGAAGCCAGTGGCTTCTTTGAGATGTGAATTGCACCCAATATGTTTAACATTGGCCCCTGTAGATATATGGCTTCAGTAGGCTTTTGCACTTGGGCTTGCTAAGCTGTGCAGGTTAAGAAGGAAATTAACTCCAGTAAATTTCCATCAATAGGTGTACTTACGAAATTTCTGCGCCATAACTGCTAACCCTGCCCTGTCCATTTGTGAATCATTGTACTCAGAAGTTGGTTTTTTTCTGATCCATCCTCTCTGACGAGTTGCTTCAACACATTAGAAAGCATTGTGTGTCAAGAACATGTCATGAAGATGCCACTCCAGAATATCTGTCCATGGAGGCGCAGGTTAATTCTGTGTCCAGGGCGGCTGTCTACCAGCTCCACCTGGTACACAGGCTAAGACCCTATGTGCCCGCAGACTGTCTCGCCAGAGTGGTGCATGCCCTAGTTATCTCCCACTTAGACTACTGCAATGCGCTCTACGTGGGGCTACCTTTGAAGGTGACCCAGAAACTACAACTAATCCAGAATGTGGCAGCTAGACTAGTGACTGGGAGTGGCCGCTGGGACCACATAACACCAGTCCTGATAGATCTGCATTGGCTCCTAGTACATTTCCGAGCACAATTCAAAGTGTTGGTGCTGATCTTTAAAGCCCTAAATGGCCTCGGTCCTGTATACCTGAAGGAGCGTCTCCACCCCCATCGTTCAGCCCGGACACTGAGATCCAGTGCCGAGGGCCTTCTGGCGGTTCCCTCATTGCGAGAAGTGAGGTTACGGGGAACCAGACAGAGGGCCTTCTCGGTAGTGGCGCCCACCCTATGGAACACCCTCCCTTCAGATGTGAAAGAAATAAGCAGCTATCTTATTTTTAAAAGACATCTGAAGGCAGCCCTGTTTAGGGAAGTTTTTAATATTTAATGCTGTATTGTTTTTAACACTTGATTGGGAGCTGCCCAGAGTGGCTGGGGAAACTCAGCCAGATGGGCGGGATATAAATAATAAATTATTATTATAAATTATTATTATCTGAGGGCTGTAGCGATGGCTTAAAGTCCTCCCATGTCCTTCTTGATGATGCCGTTCTTCACCACCACAAAAACCGCCACTAAATTCCACATGCAGAAGCCAACCAGACTGGCAGTTACTGTATTTTTTGCACCATAACACTCACTTTTTTCCTCCTAGAAAGTAAGGGGAAATGTCTGTGCGTGTTATGGAGCGAATGCCTACGGATGGCGGGGGGATCTGCTGCAGTCGTGAGCAGAGGATCCATGGTTCCCCTTCCTTCCCTCCTCCGTGGCTCTCTTTGAAACAACAAAGCGGGAGAAGAGCCGCTGAGTGGGCTTTAAAGTGCTTTAAAGGAGCAAAGCGGAAAAGGAGAGGAGCTGCTTACACGAGTGTAAGCGGCTCCTGTCCGGTTGGCTCCTTTAAAGCAAGCAGGCTCTCTGTCCCTCTCTCCTCCCCACTCAGCTGGCTAAATAGCAGCAAAGTTTTTCAGCGAGCCGGGGAGGAGGGAGAGAAGCAGAGCCTGCTTGCTTCTCCTCTTATACCCCTCTTCTGCATTATTAACAGCATCCTTCCCCACCCACTCCACGCGTGTTCCTTGTCCCTTGAGTGCTTTTCCTTCCCTCCCCACTTAAAACGTGGTTACAAAGCACGGATCCACATGGATCCTCAGGATTTTTGCACTAGGTCACCCCAAATTCACCATCAGATCACATAGCATGTCCATTGTTACAGCTTGCACCAAAAAAATCATGCACCCACTGTTGCCTGGGGCCGCAGTGGTGCAAAAACGTGGTTACAAAGCATGGATCCACATGGATCCTCAGGATTTTTGCATTGGGCTACCTCAAACTCACCGTCAGATCACATGTCTGTGGCCACAGCATGAACCACAAAAATCATACATCCACTGTTTCATTTAGAATATTTTTTTCTTGTTTTCCTCCTCTAAAAACTATGTGTGTGTTATGGTCAGGTGCGTGTTATAGAGCGAAAAATACGGTAAATCTTACTTCAGCACTGTCAATGGGACAGCGCCCTTCACGCAAGGCTGTAGCACAAATTTGATCATACTGTTGCCCAGGGGTCGGCAACCTAAGGCCCATGGGCCACAAGCAGCCCGCGGGGGGTCATTTAACCGGCCCCCAAGCTGCCCCCGAACTGAGCTGCCCACTAGGCGAGCCCCCACACACTGCGCTAAACCGGCACAGAGGGGCACAGGGATTCGCTTCCGCAGCGCCGGAAATTGCGTCTACACAGACACTGGAAATCACAGGCGCGTGCGTGATCCAGCCCACAGACGGATCTCCACTGGAGTGTGTTGGGATACTGCCGGGGAGATGGGGGCATCAGGCAGGCCCCCAGCTGGCTACAGCCACCGGCCGGCAGCCGGGCGACACCGGTCTCCCTTGGAACAGCATCAAGCAGTGACACGAGCCTCAGATATGTTTAGAGACCTGTGCACGCTCTATCAGCAGAGTGAATAAATCTTCTCACAACAGAAGTGGCAGACAGAGAAATGTGCAAGCATATTTACAGCATTTATTCAGCATAGTTCAGGAACAAAGGAAACATGTCTGCTTCCCTTCGTATCCAGCAAAACAGCAGCAATACAAACGGAAGTTCCCAGCAGATCTGTGCAGGAAATAAACAGGCATGGGACACACAACAGTCATGCCTGTACCCTTTTAAGGTGGAACAGAACTATATCCTAACAGAGTGAACCAGCCCAGGTGAGGTAAAGCTTGCCGACCCCTGCTGTTGCCAGTAGGTGGTGGCAATAGAGTCTTTTCTTGACCTTCTGGAGAAGGAGAAGAGGGAAGGGGACACAACTGAAGGCAGTAGGCTAGCTCAGAGGGCGCAGGGTAGCAGACTGTGTGCCACAAACAACTGTGTCTCCCATCACCTTGCCACTGCCCCCTATGCCCTGTCACCTGAGGCAGCTACCTCACTATGCCTGATGGCAGGACTAGTCCTGTGTGGTTCAGATAGCAGCCTCCTCTGCATTTATCATCATTGATTCCACATATAAGCTAGTCCTTATATGTTTCACAAGAAGACCTATCCATTCTGAAGGCCCTGAGTGCTCACTGGAAGGACAGATCCTGAAGCTGAGGCTCCAATACTTTGGCCACCTCATGATAAGAGAAGACTCTCTGGAAAAGACCCTGATGTTGGGAAAGATGGAGGGCACAAGGAGAAGGGGACGACAGAGAACGAAATGGTTGGACCGTGTTCTTGAAGCTACCAGCATGAGTTTGACCAAACTGCGGGAGGCAACGGAAGACAGGAGAGTGTGCTCTGGTCCATGGGGTCACGAAGAGTCGGACATGACTAAATGACTAAACAACAACAACAACACATGTTTCACAATTTCAGCAGTATCATAACTTGGAGGAAGCTTCTTCGTGTTTTGCTACAACCTTTCCTACTGTCTTTGCAGACCTCCTTGTTCATGAGTTAAACTGAAGATCGCTACTGTTTTGGCTTGTTGTACATTGGAAGAAAACTACATGAAAACGGTGTGCCGTTGGTATTTTACTCCAGTAAAATTAGCAAAAATGTATAAAAACACCTCCAGCCTATGTTGGAGGTGTAAAAATAAAGAAGGTACTTTCTACCACATGTGGTGGACATGTAAAATAGTAAAAGACTTCTGGGAAATGATATATAATGAATTGAAAAAATGTTTAAGATAACTTTTATCAAAAAGCCAGAAGCCTTTTTACCAGGGTTAACAAGAGACAAAATACCAAAAGAATTAAAAAGATTATTTATGTATGCAACAACAGCCACACGAATGCTACTTGCCCAGAAGTGGAAGGAAAAAATAGTCGTGACTAAAGAAGAGTAGATAACCAAGATGATGGACTATGCCAAAATGGTAAAGATGGCCATGAGGATCAGACACCAAGATGACAAGAAATTTAACCAAGAGTGGGGGGAAATTATAGAATATCTTAAAACCCACTGTGTATACTTAAAAACATTAGCAGGATTATTGTAAGTCATATAATGTAATATTAGTTAAAAGGGAAATAAAAAAGAAGTGACAAAATAAATTAGAAAAATGTAATTAGATGCAAAGAAATGAGGGGAAATTTGGAAACCAGCGGAGGTGGGGAGAACTCCAAGGGATTCTAATTGAAAATGTTGTGAATGTATAAAAATTGTTTAAAAAATGAAAATAAAATATTATAAAAAAGAAGATGACTACTCTTTCATTTTAAAATTGTTCTTCAACTCATCAACAACTCCTTAAAATTTCTGTCTCCTTTCTTGGGCAGGGGGGTGCCTGTAGATTTCCATTGAAACAGTAGGTGGAGCCCTCACACTCATAGGTAAAAATGTTTTCTTTCTTTCTTCCTCAGGTGAATCGCTAACAGCTTTGTGGTATGCCTCTCAAGTCTTCTGCTGATGAATAAGCCCTGAAAGAGTCCCTAATGTGCTACCATTATCTCTGAGCAGCCAGAATTACATTCTATCTATCTATCTATCTATCTATCTATCTATCTATCATCTATTTATCTATCTATACACACACACACACAGCTCTTCCTTTCACCCAACAGGCTTCTGAGTTCAGCTTCACTTCATTGCCATAATTATATATCATAGACCCAGAAACAGTTTGGTTTTTAGGAATCGAGTTGAAGACCAAATTGCTGCATTGCATCTGTGTTTGGAAGGTGGGGTGGAACGAAGACCTATCGCTGGAGCCTTTCTCAGAGAGCTTGCTGAAATGTGTGATTGCTATAGATTGGACAGCTTTCAAATCAGTCGATTGCAATGCTTTCCACCCCCAACTCTTCCACCTCCGCCGCCGCCCACCCTGTAACTCACAGTCTGTTCCAGGCTGCTTTGATTTTTCATCCCAATAGAAACAAATGAGAAAGAAATGGATTCCTTAAAATGAAATAAAAAGCTTTACTCTTTCATTTGTATTCCAGTTTGTTTTTATAACTAAGCTATAAGTTGGTGAATAATGGGATCCATTCATTTTGATTTTTTGCTTCCTTTAAAAATGAATGCACAACTCAAGACTGGTATGAGCTGTGCAGGAATGGGGGCTTTGCTGACCACACACCCCATATGCTGGTGAGTTCCAAACATGCACCAATGAAGGCATATCTTCTTTGAAGATATTTGCCAAGCATTTCCCAAACATTCACACCTCCCTTTTCTTTCTTTTTTTGAAAATAATTTTTATTTGATTTTACAAGCGTAGAGTAAATACCAAATCAATATCAACATTTAGAGATTTCTCTGAATCTCTAGACTTCCCTCCATCCCCTCCTTTGGTCCTATTGTCAACATTTTCAGCTGCATAAAGGGACCCCTGACCATTAGGTCCAGTTGTGACCGACTCTGGGGTTGCGGCGCTCATCTCGCTTTATTGGCCGAGGGAGCCGGCGTACAGCTTCCAGGTCTTGTGGCCAGCATGACTAAGCCGCTTCTGGCGAACCAGAGCAGCGCACGGAAATGCCGTTTACCTTCCCGCCGGAGTGGTACCTATTTATCTACTTGCACTTTGACATGCTTTCGAACTGCTAGGTTGGCAGGAGCAGGGACTGAGCAACGGGAGCTCACCGTGCCACAGGGATTCGAACTGCCAACCTTCTGATCGGCAAGTCCTAGGCTCTGGGGTTTAACCCACAGTGCCAGGTTAAAAACAGTTTCAGGTTAAGAATGGACCTCCAGAACAAATTAAGTTCTTAACCCGAGGTACCACTGTACTTCTTAGCAATGTCTAATGTCCAAAGAGGGGCTTCTATAGTAGCCAACAACATGGTGGGACAGGACCCTTCCTGTGACCTTGCTCGAGCAGGGACCGAGCAACGGGAGCTCACCCCGTCACAGGGATCTGAACCGCTGACCTTCTGATTGGCAAGTCCCAGGCTCTGTGGTTTAACCCACAGCGCCGCCCGCATCCCTATACTTCCCTCTAGACTTCCGTCTAGACTTCCCTCCATCCCCTCCTTTGGTCCTATTGTCAACATTTTCAGCTGCATAGTATTTCATAATCCACATTTTAAATCTTTGCATATTGTCCATAGTACTTGTTACATTGCAAGTGTTAGTAAAATCCTGCTAAATGTTTTCATCTGCTTGCAGTGGTCTCCTAGATAAATTGTAATTTTTTCTTAAAGTTTTTGTCTTCTTGGTTCCTGAGCTTTCCGGTAAGTTTTCCCATTTTGGCGTAGTCCATCAGTTTACACACCTCCTTTTTCTTTATGGCATCAGAGACAGGGCAAATCGAACATTGCTGTTTCACTGGGGTTAACATTGTTTATAGTTTCAAATGTCTTCACAAAATGTTTCTTTTTTTAGTGTGCTCAGTGGATACCATTTGCATGCCATGAATAAAGAAAATGTGAGGAAGAATAACTGCCGGCGAAGATAATCTTAATTGTGAAGGAAGGAAATTTGTTGCCTATCATTCACCCTTATTCAGCTGTGTTAAATGAGTTTAATATTGTGAATGAAAGTGCAGAGTAAATTATAATTTGACACACCATGTTTTTATCTACTTATTTGCACAGCTTATTTATTTAACCGGAGTTGTTGGATAAAAACAGAGTGGGAAGTAAAGAAGAAGAAACAGTTTGAGATTGATCATGTTTCATGAATTTAAAATAGCACACTTCCAAGCCAACCACAGATAATATGTTTCCGTTATTTAGTTGCCTGTAAGTAGGCTCCCTGATTTTTGTGTCCACTTATTTGCCGCCACTGCAATTCACATTCTTGAGAAGCCATTTGACACAAGCCAAGGGAGAGGGAGCAAGCAGTCACCAAAAGAGCTCTCGAAACAATATCGCAAATTGTGATTTGGCTGGGTTTTGCCAACATCTGCTTCTGAGCATCCCATTGGGCTACCTGCTGCAATTCCGCTCTGCAGCTGTTGGAGACTCCATTGATATAATTATTGGGCTGCCGCTGCTATAAATGGGAAATTATATATTTCCTCCTGTCACAAAATGCCTTTGAGGGCTATTTCTCTCCCACACTCCTTCTAAACAAACAAACCAAAAAAGCTTTTAGAGTAGACTTGACTTCCCCATAGAAATCAGTGAAAGAGACTTTCACATAGCGATTTGTAAGTGATTTGTTTCCCTTTACAGCTGCATTCTCCCTTGGAGCAAACATTGAGGCACTGCGAGTATAGGATTCGAGCCAGACTTAGTTATACTTACAGCAGAACCATTCAAATTAATGGGTCGACAGAACGTAGGACTAACAGCACAGTCCTAACCATTGTAGGAGTTCCAAATATCCATAGTATTGTCAGCAAACCTTTTCAGCAGGGGGCTGGTCCACTGTCCCTCAGACCTTGTGGGGGACTAGACTATATTTTGCAAAAAAAGAATGAACAAATTCCTATGCCCCACAAATAACCCAGAGATGCAGACCTCCAGAACGAATTAAGTTCTTAACCCGAGGTATCACTGTACACAGCCCAACAAGTCAACAACACGAACCCACCGACAGCATACGATTCGGTATGGCTAACTTAACCTTACAACGCCCCCCTCCCCATGCACAAACAAATCCCACTACAGCCAACCAAAGACAACCAACCACACTCTAGGCCACCCCAGCCTCTCTCACCAAGGAAACATAAGCAAATAGAAAGAGAACCTACCCAAGTGACGTTGAAACAAATACCCCACACATACACTAAATAAAAGAACATAAGCTTTACCACCCCATCCCCTCTCTCCCGCCCCCCCTCTTTTCTTCCCAACCCTGTACTGCATGTAACACCAATGTCTCACAACAACTGCAACTGATCTGTAGAAAACACAACCGGAAGAAAGAGCCAATGCATGTGCTTTTCTAAACAAGGAAAATCTTTAATAAAAATTATTTTAAAGTCAGAATGATAATAATAATTCCATCATTAGATGGAAATTGCTTCACTGTCTTTTCTCACTGTCAAACACAGTGATGAAAAATGGTTTGTAATTACATTCTGCTTATTCCAGCCGCAATTTTTTTTTTTTGAAGTAATTAGGCACCCTCTGTTCTTTAAGTGAAGACATTTTCCCCAGGGGTGTGGGGGGCTGTTTCGCAGTTGCACATCCCACGTTTTATCGCTCACTAACTGTAGGTTTGGTGGAGGACTTCCAGGTGTGAATAAGCCATCGCAAATTCGTTGCTGCAGGCAGATTTGTCACGTCGTCCAGTGCCAAAGTCGGATTGCTCATTTTGCTCTGAGTCTGGAAGCAATCAAATCTCAAAGTGATGAGCCATCAAGTCATATACATGTGTATGTGAACCAGCCTTTTCCTATCCCAGAGCCAACTAGTGCAAACTAAAGCCCTCCTCAGGCAGGGATGTTTTGGCACAGAGGTTCCCAAACTTATTTGGCCTACCGCCTCTTTTTCAGGGAAAAAAAATTACTCAACGCCCCCCTAGAAATCTACCTTCTTTAAGCAAACAAACAGAAAGATGCAGTGACAAATTTGCATTGGTTTTTGTATCTGTATTTCTACCTATGTCCTACAACATAGTAAAGAAAGATTAAAATCCCATGGGGCAGACCAGAGTGAAGCTTGCTTGCCATTGGTCAGGGCTGCCATATGTCCGGAATTTCCCAGACATAGACATGAAACATATGATAGTCAGAAACAGTGTCCTGGTGGTGGAAGAAGAAGAAGAGTTTGGATTTGATATCCCGCTTTATCACTACCCTAAGTAGTCTCAAAGGGATGCGGGTGGTGTTCTGGGTTAAACCACAGAGCCTAGGACTTGCCGATCGGAAGGTCGGCGGTTCGAATCCCCGCGACGGGGTGAGCTCCCAGTGCTCAGTCCCTGCCAACCTAGCAGTTTGAAAGGACGTCAAAGTAAAAGTAGATAAATAGGTACCACTCCAGCGGGAAGGTAAACAACGTTTCCGTGCGCTGCTCTTGTTCGCCAGAAGAAGCTGGCTACATGACCCGGAAGCTGTACGCTGTACCTTTACCTTTAAGCTGTACCTTTACCTTTAAGTAGTCTCAAAGCGGCTAACAATCTCCTTTCCCTTCCTCCCCCACAACAAACACTCTGTGAGGTGAGTGGGGCTGAGAGACTTCAGAGAAGTGTGACTAGCCCAAGGTCACCCAGCAGCTGCATGTGGAGGAGCGGAGACACAAACCCGGTTAAACAGATTACGAGTCCACCACTCTTAACCACTACACCACACTGGCTCGCTGAAATCGCTGAAATGTCTGGAAAAATCCATATGTATGGCAACCTATGTCAGAAGTCTAGATATAGGCGAATTTCCTTTAAAATAGCTCTAAAACTTCTCTTTTTTTGAGATGTTGCAAAACAACAACAACAAACAGCTCAGTAACTTTGCCAAAAAAACTCAACTAAAACAGGCAAACTGAAAAGGGTTCACCCAAGCCCAGGAAAACCTCTCACCTCCAGCACATGGCCGAATCCAGGGGAGGAGTTGTCACCATCCCACAACAGCACCCGAAACATATATTGTTTTTCAAAAATCTCTTCTCTTCTTTCTTTATGCTTCCACTGTCCCCTTATTTTTATTCAATGCACCCCCACATTGCACTTTTGGTTATTACCACCAGTGCTTTTTTTCCCTTCTAAAAAATGTTTAGGGGTACTCTCATTTCGACTCAAGAAAATCACCATTTTATAGTTCAAATCAGAAAATATAGTAAATGATCAAAAGTACAAAGATTCACAAAATGTTTAGGGGTATGTGTACCCCTGCATGCCCCCCTAAAGCACTGACTACCACCCCTGTCCCTAGATCGTTCCAGCACCCCCAAGGAGGTAGTATCAGAAACACTGTTCTAGCCTAAGGGATGGAGGTCATGAGAATGGAAGACAAAAGCCTTTGCTGCAGACATGTCTGAAATAGGTCCATGTTCCTTTAATGAAACATCAGCTACTCTAGCTTCTCCTGGGGTAGGTTAGGGCTTGGCTTTTCCTAAACGTGCATTTTCAGGCCATTTGTCTGTGCTTTTAATTGCTGACTCAGATGAGCTTTTACAATAATTTGAGTTTAGTGTTCTAAGGCAGGTTGGGCCAGCTGGCTGTGTTCAGGCTGTGGCAGCTCCCTAAAGAAAATCTATCTGGTCGTTGACCGCTCTGCCAAATGTTCCTCATAGCGTAGCAATGATCTTTGCTCACGGCTTCACTCAGAAGGAAAGGGAAACAAAATGTTCTCACGTCGCAAGGGAAAGGGACTTCTTTCGTCTTTAAAGCTGCATCTCTCATTGATTTTCTGTGTGACATATAGGGGTACATTACTCTGCAATGTGATACCTGAGCTGTTATGCCTCCATGTTTGGGAAGCCCACACAGCCACCTTCCCCCCATGGAGCCTTCTAAATATTGAAGAAGACACAAATATAAATGAGAGGGTCCCCCAATTTGCACAAAAAATCTGATGGGATCCAAAAGCAATAGAATAAGTAGTTAATGATGAAAATAGCTGTGGTGTAAACCACTGAGCCTTGGGCTTGCCAATTGGAAGGTTGGCACTTCGAATCCCTGCGACGGGGTGAGCTCCCGTTGTTAAGTACCAGCTCCTGCCAACCTAAGCAGTTCAAAAGCACGTCAAAATGCAAGTAGATAAATAGGTACCACTCCTGCGGGAAGGTAAATGGCGTTTCTGTGCACTGCTCTGGTTTCGCCAGAAGCGGCTTAGTCATGCTGGCCACATGACCCGGAAAACCTGTCTGTGGACAAACGTCGGCTCCCTCAGCCAGTAAAGCGAGATGAGTGCCGCAACCCCAGAGTCGTTCACGACTGGACTTAAGGAAGGTTTTCCAAAGTTGGGGTGCCCTGACTGAAAATACCTTTTCCTCCAAAGCCATCCACCTCACCTCCCTCACTGAGGGAATGTGGACAAGAGACTTTGATGAAGAGCTCAAAGTCCTGGTTTGTGGAAATGAGTGGTGCTTACAGGGACGCGGGTGGCACTGTGGTCTAAACCACCAAGCCTCTTGGGCTTGCTGATCGGAAGGTCGGCAGTTCGAATCTGTGTTACAGGGTGAGCTCCCATTCCTCTGTCCCAGCTGCTGCCAACCTAGCAGTTTGAAAGCACACCAGTGCAAGTAGATAAATAGGTACCACTGCAGTGGGAAGGTAAATGGTGTTTCCATGAGCTCTGGTTTCCGTCACGGTGTTTGGATGCACCAGAAGCAGTTTAGTCATGCTGGCCACGTGACCCGGAAAGCTGTCTGTGGACAAACACTGGTTCCCTCGGCCTGAAAGTGAGATGAGCGCTGCACCCCATAGTTGCCTTTGACTGGACTTAACCGTCCAGGGGTCCTTTACCTTTACAGGAACCAGCACAAAATCTGAAGGGTCACACAACTCAACCAGTTATATTTACATTATGTTGTTTATTATGTGGCTGTATTGAAAACCTACTCTGTGTTTCTTTTGGCACATAAATGTCATAAATAAATAAATAAACCCTGTGCTGTGGAAACCATCACATTCACACCTTTCACTTAAAGGACCTGGCTTCCCCCCAGAATGCTGGGATCTGTAGTTCCTCCTTCACAGAGCTACCATTCCCAGCACCCTTAACCAAGTACAATTCCCAGGATTCATTGGGGAAAAGACATGTGCTTTAAATGTGTGTTGTGGATGTGCCTCTGATAGGTAGACATCCAAACTCTGCCCACCATGTCACTACGCCGGCTACCATGAGAGCACAGAGACTTTTATTATTACTATTTTTGCTCAGCTTGTTGTTGTTTAGTTGTTTAGTCATGTCCGACTCTTTGTGACCCCATGGGCCAGAGCACGCCAGGCACTCCTGTCTTCCACTGCCTCCCGCAGTTTGGTCAAACTCATGCTGGTAGCTTCGAGAACGCTGTCCAACCATCTCGTCCTCTGTCGTCCCCTTCTCCTTGTGCCCTCCATCTTTCCCAACATCAGGGTCTTTTCCAGGGAGTCTTCTCTTCTCATGAGGTGGCCAAAGGATTGGAGCCTCAGCTTCACGCCCTGTCCTTCCAGTGAGCACTCAGGGCTGATTTCCTTAAGAATGGATAGGTTTCTTGCAGTCCATGGGACTCTCAAGAGTCTCCTCCAGCACCATAATTCAAAAGCATCAATTCTTCGGCGATCAGCCTTCTTTATGGTACAGCTCTCACTTTCATACATCACTACTGGGAAAACCATAGCTTTAACTATACGGACCTTTGTTGACAAGGTGATGTCTCTGCTTTGCTCAGCTTAGTTCTCCATTATCTGGCAGAAGTGGAGAACGGAGTCCTCTTCTGACAGAGCAAGTGCTGAAAGCAGCTTTGATTCATGGGGTCGCTAATGTTTGTGAACACATGCAGTATGACTCCTCGCCGTACTCTGTGGTGACAGCAGCATTATTTAATAAACCATGACAAAGCTGCCATGAATATTGGATGGCGAATGAGCCATGATGCCATGAGCCCTTGGCGAATGGCAAGGGAAGTGTGGGGTTTGACAACAAGTCTGAGGCCAGGCAAAGGCATCGAGCCAAGCCAAACACATTTCCTTATGCATGTAACAAGTTCACGTCTCGTGACCTTTTTGCATCAGTCCTTCCACTTTAAATACAGGGCGTGATGTAAATCGACTGTACATGGGGGGGGCATGTATATTGGGGGGGGCAGAATCCACTTTCAGTGTCTCATCTGGTTAAGGTTTAACATCTTCAGACTGCAAGCCTCAGCTCTTTAAGGTCAGAGGCATTTCGCAAGAGACATGCTAATTTAGTTCTGGCAAATTATATTTGAGCCTGCCCCTCCCTCCCTCCCTCCCTCTCTCTCTCTCTCTCTCTCTCTCTCTCTCTCTCTCTCTCTCTCTCTCTGCCTGTTCCTAACTAAACAGATCCAGTAGGGAAATGGGTGCATATTGGGGCAAGCATATATGAAATGCTTTTAAAGAAACACACAACTACACACATGGCCTCGAGTGACCTTGCTGAGAAGGAATGCAGAAGAGATGCCTAGATTACTCTGAAAGTGCAAAGCAAAATCGTGGCTGATCTAAAGAGCAGGTGGGGGGGTTATGTGGTTACCTTTTCTGGTGTTTCTTAAAGGCTCAGGTTTTAGAGGAAGCCTGCAAGACACGTGACCTACCAAGTCAAACGTGGCTTTTGAGGTTGGTGGGTCACATTGTACAGTGGTACATAGAGAGGGAACTCTAAAGCCCACAATCCCAGCTTAAGTGCAGCCCACTTTATGTGTCTAGTGGCCTATCAGCATCTCACAATATAAAAACACAAAAACATATACAGTGGTACCTCAGGTTACATACGCTTCAGGTTACAGACGCTTCAGGTTACAGACTCCGTTAACGCAGAAATAGTGCTTCAGGTTAAGAACTTTGCTTCAGGATGAGAACAGAAATCGTGCTCTGGTGGCGCAGCGGCAGCAGGAGGCCCCATTAGCTAAAGTGGTGCTTCAGATTAAGAACAGTTTCAGATTAAGAATGAACCTCCAGAACGAATTAAGTACTTAACGCGAGGTACCACTGTACCATAGTAACAAACAAAAACAATGCGTACTGGTGTCAGATTCCTGGCTAGGTTCCTTCTTCTTTTTTAAAAAAATTTTACTTATACTTTTCCAAATTTGTACATTTCATTAGTTTTACAATCAATTTAACATTTCAAAATTTCACTTCCTTCCCCCCTCTTTCTGCAGTTCCTTAAATTTATTTTCTAATATCCAAATCCCTTTAATTTGCTCATTTAATTGTCTACTGTAAATATTTATTCTCTTATAAAACTGCAGGTAATTGCGATAATCCTGCTAATGTTTTTATCTGTTTACAATATCCAATAAACCATTTCCATTCTTTTATAAAAAGTTTGCTATCTTGATTTCTTATTCTTCTGGTAAGTTCCACCATTTCTGCATATTCCATAAATTGTTGTATCCATTTTTCCTTTACTGGGACTTCTGCTTCTTTCCACTTTGGGGCAAGTAACATTCTTGCCGCTGTAGTTTCTGTCCCTATAATTCCCAAAATAAAAGCTTCTGGGTTTTTTAAATAAAAGTTATTTTGAACATCCTTTTCAATTCATTATATATCATTTCCCAGTAAGCTTTAAACTTACTACAAGACCACCACATATGATAAAAAAGAACCTTCTTTCTCTTTACATTTCCAGCATTTGTTTGATTTAGATTTATACATTTTTGCCAGTTTACTTGGTGTTAGATACCAACAATATATCATTTTCATATAATTTTCTCTTAAAAGATGTTGTTGTTTAGTCGTTTAGTCGTGTCCGACTCTTCATGACCCCATGGACCAGAGCACGACAGGCACTCCTGTCTTCCACTGCCTCCCACAGTTTGGTCAAACTCATGCTGGTAGCTTCGAGAACCCTGTCCAATCATCTCGTCCTCTGTCATCCCCTTCCCTTGTGCCCTCCATCTTTCCCAACATCAGGGTCTTTTCCAGGGAGTCTTCTCTTCTCATGAGGTGGCCAAAGTATTGGAGCCTCAGCTTCAGGATCTGTCCTTCCAGTGAGCGCCCAGGGCTGATTTCCTTAAGAATGGAGAGGTTTGATCTTCCTGCAGTCCATGGGACTCTCAAGAGTCTCCTCCAGCACCATAATTCAAAAGCATCAATTCTTCGGCGATCAGCCTTCTTTATGGTCCAGCTCTCACTTTCATACATCACTACTGGGAAAACCATAGCTTTAACTATACGGACCTTTGTTGGCAAGGTGATGTCTCTGCTTTTTAAGATGCTGTCTTAAAAGATAACATGCTGTAAATTTTATATCCATATTCCACAATCATTCCCATGCTTCCATATCTATATTATGACCGATCTCTAATGTTCAGTGTATCACTGAGGATTTTACTTGCTCATCCTTTGTCTCCCATGGCTAGGTTCCTTCTTGCTGTGTCATGGTATGCGCTGATTAGAAGTGTATGCTGTAGTGTCCTTGCTGCCAAGTTGTCCATGCACTGAGTAGAGCAATGTCAAGGGGTTATCAGAGCCGTCTTTCCCATTGGGTTTACTGGTGCATTGCGCCAGGACGCCGGCCTATCTGGGGCGCCCCAGTGAGTGGGGGAGCTGCACGACTTTGCCAGCGGCTTCCCCTTTCCCTCCTGCATGCCCGCCAACCATATTGCTGGTGGGCGTGCAACTTGCCTCCCAAGCCCTCGGGGGAGGAGAGCGATTCCCGCAGAGGCTTGGAAAAAGGTCAACAACTGTGGGAAATGGGGGTGGGGCGCCAGAGGGATCTTTGCACCATGGTGCTGGATATGCCCTCGTTCAGTTGTTTTTTTATTGGTTCAGTCCATGCATGGCTTATGTAGGAGTGCCATTGGCGCACAAGAGTGTAATTGGTAGGAAAGAGTGTTGCCGTGGTGTGTCTGCCAGCGTTGCGGCATTATCTCTCCTGCAAAGTGATATCATGTTGCTGATTGAAATGTATTTGATCCAACTGCGTCGTGCAAGCATTAGCATCTGTTGACATCTGAAGGACCATAGGACTGCTCTGCCAGATACTATTAAATAAAAAAAAAACCCAAACCTCAAATGTCATAGTTGGGTGATGGTTCTCTTAATTTATGCTCTTACAAATGAACTACTGTGGTACCTCTGGTTACGTACTTAATTCATTCCAGAGGTCTGTTCTTAACCTGAAACTGTTCTTAACCTGAAGCATCACTTTAGCTAATGGGGCCTCCTGCTGTTGTCACGCCGCCAGAGCACAATTTCTGTTCTCATCCTGAAGCAAAGTTCTTAACCCGAGGTAATATTTCTGGGTTAGTGGAGTCTGTAACCTGAAGCGTATGTAACCTGAAGCGTATGTAACCCGAGGTACCACTGTAGATGTGCCCAAGAGGATTCAATCTGGATAGCTGGTGCTTTTCATTTGTTTCCCTCCTGCCATCCCTGGAAAACTGTACATAGGATGCATCTTGAATGAAGCTGAAGGTAGAAATACATACACATATTCTCAGTTATCAGAAGCTGATGCAAATGCCATGAGCAAGGCAGCTCTGCAGCTTTTAATCCTGCTCATGAGCAAATGTCATTCAATATTGCCTTTCCAAAGCAAGTTGTCTGCTAACCTTCCTTATTCATACAAGTCAGTCCATGCAGAAAGCCCACCTGGAGAGAGACATGCCACTTTTTAACCTCATTTAGGAAGCATTTAACTGGAGCTTTTAGCACACTGTGCAACTATTGTGCTGATACTTATCCCAAATCATATCATATTTGCCCATGTGTGCTGGTAAGCAGCAGGTATCTTTCTCCCCTAGATAACATGCATTCACCGTGGCAGGGATGCATTGCTCTCTAACAGCCATGTGGACCAAAAAAAAGACCGTGTGCAGTCTCAGAATCCTGAAGATCCAGAGATCTAGATTCTGTAGTGATAAAGGGTGCACAAAAAGTAGTATAATGATGAAAGCCTTTCCTGGTGAACTTTTCTGAGGCACAATTTCAAAAGCATCCTTGCTGGCGCTTCACATTTCCTTGCTGCTTTCTACGAGGGTTGCTCATTAAATATTTCCCCTGAACCACTTCCGGTTATCGTAGGAGGATGAAATTGCACATATATAATGATACATCTCTCCATAGGTAACGTGGTAATTTGGAGCTCTGAACTCCTAACAGTTTCTCTGTTACAGGTGCTAATGTGAAGTAATATCTGATAATGTAATCAGTTGGGTGCAGAGCGGTCATCAGGTTGCTGTACTTGAAAGGGCGCACACCATGGGAGACGTTCGATGACATGAAAGGGACTTATGGGGAGGATGCCCCATCGTTTGATGTAGTCAAACACTGGCATCATCAGTTCAAGTGTGGTTGGACTTTGGTGGAAACGGCTCCCATTCCTGGGCAACCACAGTCCGCCACTGATGAAGAAACGATCCAGCAAGTGGAGGCCGCCATTTTGGAAGCTCGCAGCATAACCGTTCGCCAACTAGCTGCAGATGTCAAGATCAGTGTGGGCTCTGTAGAAAAAAATAATCCATGACCATTTTCACACGGAAAAGGTGTCCACACAGTGGGTTCCCCGGCTGCTGACGCCTTTCCAGAAGCAGGGACAAGTCACATGCTCACGGGCTCTTTCAGCCACGTGTCACGAAAACCATGATGACTTCTTTGCCAGACTAATTTCTCAGGACGAAACATGGGGATTCTTTTTTCTGTCAGGGGACACATTCCCTCAGAAGCAATCTTTCAGGGACCAGTTGGCTGTGGTGTCTGCGGCCAGACAAAAGTAGGAAGAGTTTCAGAACTGTAGGAGTATATGCTGCACACTCTCTCTCTGTGTGTCTCTCTCTGTCTCTGTCTGTCTCTATGTTTGTCTCCGTGCTACCATGTCTGTGTGGATGCATCTTTCCACCTATTCTGATTTTCCCAGCACCATTATCCTTCTGACTTCTCTCCTCTGCTTCCACGGCTCTGTCCAGTTCATAATCAGCTTGCCTTTCCTGGAAACTATCCTTAGTGCTGAAGCAGTCCTTAGGAACTGTCCTTGGTCCTGAAACGTTGCCTTCTGCATCTTAATATTATCCTGTTTTTCAGGCTACTCCTTTGTTCTTGCTCCCAACTCAGGGGATACCATGCAGGTGTCACCCAACTTACTCACGCGCAACCACGTATATGTGCAGTACCAAGAAATAATGGCATAATTCAATTCAAACCCAGAAATGGTAGGAGCTGGAGAGTCCTTGTGGCTCACGAGGAGACCCAGAGCCCAAAGACGATATCAGTGAGGGTAGAGGAAGCCCAAAGAGACTGGAGATGCAGTGGGACTTTGTTAGACTGCTCAGCCTCCCTGCCTAACACTGATCCTCCAGTCTCCTGCCGGCCCCAAAGCTTCTAGTTGTGGGTGTTTTTGGATACAGAATTTTTGGGTATGGATTATAATAATAATAATGATTTTTTTATTTATACCCTGCCCTCCCCAGCCAGAGCCGGGCTCAGGGTGGCTAACACCAGTAAAATAACAATAAAAACATAAAATACGGGTTAAAATACAATTTAACATGCAGCCTCATTTTAATAGTAGCCCATAGATCAAAACCATAAGGGGAGGGAAACATAAGGGTCAGACTGAGTCCAAACCAAAAGCCAGGCGGAACAGGTTTTGCAGGCCCTGCGGAAAGATGTCAAGTCCCGCAGGGCCCTAGTCTCTTGTGACAGATCATTCCACCAAGTCAGGGCCAGTACTGAAAAGGCCCTGGCCCTATTTGAGACCAATCTAACCACCTTGCAACTTGGGACCTCTGCCTTGCCGCAGCATTCTGACCTGCTGGAGTTTCTGGGTCAGCTTCAAGGGCAGCCCAGCGTAGAGCGAGTTACAATAATCAAGCCTGGAGGTGACCGTCGCATGGATCACTGTGGCCAGATTAGGGCGAGAAAGGTAAGGGACCAACTGCTTAATACGGCGGAGATGGAAAAATGCCACCTTTGCTGTGGCTGCTGTGGATTGAAGATAGATTGGCAGAGAAGGTGCTTAAAGGGTTCTCGGAGGGTGCTCTCCACTTCACTCAATTTCACTTATGCATGTGGGGGCCCAGAACATAACCCACCCCACCCCACCCCGTATAAATGGGAAAACACCTGTACTTTTCAGGCTGACAGTGTGGTCCATCAAGCCTTATTTTCCAGTTAGTGCTACAACCATCAAATTAGGCAGCGTTGGTGAAACAAATGCCCCTTTAGTAATGACCAGCTTTTTCGTTCTCCTTGCCAGTTGTAGTTGCACCTGTTTTCAGCGCCCAATAAGACTAGTGAAGGAAAATCTAAAGTACACAGCTATTAAGAATTCCATCTAACTCTGTTTTTTATTCTTCTTGGCTAAGTAGCATGCTGTTGGTGGAGATGCATTATCAAGGTTCGACTTCGGTTCATAAATTCTTTTGAGCTGTTGAATGGCTTTTAAGTGTTTGTGTATGTATATATATATATCTTTAAATGCTTGCAGTGTGCAATCTCAAAAGTTGTGCATCTAAATAATTAATCTCAAGTTTTCTGATGACCTTTCCATTTAATTCCATTGAGGCTGCAGTTGTAAGCATACATATTAGGAAGTAAGCTCTGTGGTAAGGCTTTATTTCTAGTGAACCTGGGAGAACAGGGTTCAAATAGACATTTTCAGCAAGCATTTGAATCACACAAGGGAGTCCCTCCCAGGTGGCAGCAGGGACAGCATTCCAAAGGGCAGGGGACACCACAGAAAATATCCATTTCAATATATAATAATAATAATAATAATATCAGACATTAAAAACTTCCCTAGACAGGGATGCCTTCAGATGTCTTCTAAATGTCAGGTAGTTGTTTATCTCTTTGACATCTGGTGGAAGGGTGTTCCACAGGGCGGGTGCCACTACCAAGAAGGCTCTCTGCCTGGTTCCCTGTAGCCTCACTTCTCGCCGTGAGGGAACCTCCAGGAGGCTCTCGGAGCAGGACCTCAGTGTCCGGGCTGAATGATGGGGGTGGAGATGCTCCTTCAGGTATACTGGGCTGAGGCCGAGATGGAAGTCTACAGTTTGCAGAATGGTTAAGGCATCATTCATTTGGTAGTGGATTCAAAAATTAAATATATGAATGCACAAGAAGAGGTCTTCAAAGCAATATAAGGAACACGGTCTGAAAGATAATTTGATTATTTTAATTATAAAATGGTAGCAGTTTGAGTTGATGTTGAGAAACATATGATTTATAATGCAAACTTAATTAGAATTTGTTCTTTAAGACTTTGGTAGTAGATGTGCTCTTTTGATAAATATATAAAAGTTCCCAAATCAGTCACGGCATGCATGTACTTCTGTCCGTCCTCCTTTCACTTCCTTTCCTTGAGTAATTTGCTTGGATGAGGCTAAGAAGTTAAGAAAGAATTGCAGGTAATTATGAAGTATTAATGTCACTGCTTGGAATTCTTTGAAAAGCCAATAAGGATCCTTCAAAAATATAAATCCCTTTTTATAACCATTATCTTTGCTGTAGCTAGGAGCTGATCGTGGTCAAAGTCTTTCAAACTCAATGTCAGGAATTTAAAAAAGAAAATAAAAAAATTGCTATTAATTTGATCAGGTCAGCACTGACTCCTAGGACAAAGCTGGATGTCTGGAGCACAATTTCCAATTTCAGAGAGAGAGTGATTCACTGTGGAGAGCAAAATTCTCAGCAAGATTTAAAAGGCCTTCTCTTGAAAATATTAAGAGCATATGCTATGATTACATTCTATACCTTCTATTAATTCTTATGCCATAAAATAATGGTATCAATTTTGTGAACATAAACTGGGCACTCTCTCCTTTTAAAAAGCCAACACAGATATTTTGGCCTTCAGCAAGCATACCTAGTATTTATTTATCTCTATTTACCATATTTATATAAAGCTACCCAGTAACATTGTTCCTGGGACTGCCGAGGCCATAAATTGATTTTTAAAATACCATCAAAAACACACCGGCCTAAATGCTGTTGGATTCCATCTCCCATGAGCCCCTGGCAAGAAGGACAGTGGTCAAGGGTGATGGAAGTTTTAGCCAAACAACATTTTGAAACTCTGGCCTAAATCTAACATTTGCATCATTACAAATTCCAGCAATGAGAAGAATAACATCAGACAACTAACAAATAGATAGCATATAAACAGTGGTTCCTTACATTAAAAACACCGATTTTTAAAAGAACCTGGACAAAGCTTTCTACCAGCTCCAAAATGACCCCAGAGAAGGTGGGCCTCTCAAGTCCATTCCACAAGGTAAAAAGGTAAAGGTAAAGGACCCCTGGATGCTTAAGTCCAGTCAAAGGCGACTATGGGGTTGTGGCGCTCATCTCGCTTTCAGGATGAGGGAGCCGGCGTTTGTCCAAAGACAGCTTTCCGGGTCATGTGGCCAGCATGACTAAACCGCTTCTGGCACAGCGGGACACTGTGACGGAAACCAGAGCTCATGGAAACACTGTTTACCTTCCCCGCCGCAGCAGTTCCTATTTATCTACTTGCACTAGTGTTTTTTATGTATTTTTAATCTTTTGTTGGAAGCTGCCCAGAGTGGCTGGGGAAACCCAGCTAGATGCGTGGGGTAGAAATAATAAATTATTAATTTTATTATTATTATTATTATTATTATTATTATTATTATTATTATCATTACAGTGGTACCTCAGGTTAAGTACTTAATTCGTTCCGGAGGTCCGTTCTTAACCTGAAACTGTTCTTAACCTGAAGCACCACTTTAGCTAATGGGGCCTCCTGCTGCCGCTGCACCGCCAGAGAACGATTTCTGTTCTCATTCTGAAGCAAAGTTCTTAACCCGAGGTACTATTTCTGAGTTAGCAGAGTATGTAACCTGAAGCGTATGTAAGCCGAGGTACCACTGTATTATTATTTCAAACTGCAAGGCTGGCAGGAGCTGGGACAGAGCAACTGGAGCTCACTCCTTCGCGGAGATTCGAACCACCGATCTTCCGATCGGCAAGCCCAAGAGGTTCAGTGGTTTAGACGACAGTGCCATCCCAGGATGCTCAATCTTGATAAACATTTTGCTTCAATTGACACGAGCAGGTCCATTTAACTGTTATAACAATTGTCACAAATTGCTGAAATCCAGTGTGTCAACTTGAGGTGAAAGATCTGCTAAGGTATGGAAGGGCTTCCTTGGCTACTTTTCACTGAGGTGCACCTATGGACTGCCATTGCCTGATGACTGGACTCATTGCATGTGGAAAAAAAGAGAGGCTGTGAAAACTGTGGAACAAAGAGGAAACGCTGGCTTTGACAGAAGCAGGGAGCAAAAAGCAGTGAGTAATGGAACAACTGAGTGATTCTGAGGTAAATCTGTTGGCAGGTGTTGAGAACCCGCAGGGAAATTTTCATTTGGCAGGTCCAAGCGCCCTCATCTCACCTCAGTGCAAAACACGTAGTATTAGTCTTTCTCTGGTCAAAACGAATCCAGCAACGGACTGGATCATGGAAGAGAGAGGCCAAAAAAAGAAGAGAAGAACAAAACGTGAAAGGGTTAATTTAGCCAGAATCGGTGTCGTTCTGGTTTAGCTATAACAAAGGCCACATTCAAACCAAACATTTTTTAAAGGTTTTTTATTTGATTTTACAAAGAAAAAGTTATAACAATACCAAATACATATCCATATAAAGAGATTTCTCTGAATCTTGAGACTTCCATCCATCCCCTCCTTGGGTCCTATTGTCAACATTTCCAGCTGCATATTATTTCATAATCTATATTTTGTACCTGTCCATATTATCCATAGTATTTGTTTCATTACAAGTGTTATTAGAATCCTGCGGAAGTGAGAGCTGGATCATAAAGAAGGCTGGTCACCAAAGTATTGATGCTTTTGAATTATGGTGCTGGAGGAGACTCTTGAGAGTCCCATGGACTGCAAGAAGATCAAACCTATCCATTCTGAAGGAAATCAGCCCTGAGTGTTCACTGGAAGGACAGATCCCGAAGCTGAGGCTCCAATACTTTGGCCACCTCATGAGAAGAGAAGACTCCCTGGAAAAGACCCTGATGTTGGGAAAGATGGAGGGCACAAGGAGAAGGGGACGACAGAGGACGAGATGGTTGGACAGTGTTCTTGAGGCTACCGGCATGAGTTTGACCAAACTGCGGGAGGCAGTGGAAGACAGGAGTGCCTGGCGTGCTCTGGTCCATGGGGTCACGAAGAGTCGGACACGACTAAATGACTAAACAACAACAACAACAACAACAACAACATGTTTTCATCTGCTAACAGGGGTCTTCTAAATAAATTATAATTTCCCCCCCCCCCATTCTTTCTTGAAATTTTTTTCTTCTTGGTTCCTGAGCTTTCTGGTCAATTTTACCATTTCGGCTTAATCCAACAACTTAGTTTGCCATTCAACTCTGGTAGGGATTCTTTCTTCTTTCCATCTCTGGGCTAATAACATCCGTGCGGCTGTTGTCGCATACATAAAAAGTCTTTTCTGCTCCTTTGGAGTGTTGGTACCTACAATTCCTAACAAAAAATGCTTCTGGTTTTTTTTTACAAAAGTTATTTTAAACATTTTTTTCCAATTCATTGTATATCATTTACCAGAAAGCTTTTATTACCTTACACAACCACCACATATTGTAAAAGGTACCTTATTTTTCTTCACATTTCCAGCAGGTATTTGTACTTCTTTTATACATTTTTGCTAACTTACTAGGATTAAAATACCACTGGTACCATGCATTTAAATCACTATGATACCGCTTTAGGCAGTCCCAGCTTCCCTGAAAGAATTCTAGGATCCATAGTTTGTTATCGGTGCTGAAAATGGTTAGGAGACTCCTATTCTCCTCACAGAGCTACAATTCCCAGAGATCCTCATGAAGAGAGATTCATTGTTAAACCACTTGATTTAACAAGTGGTTTATCTCTTCGAGAGAAATAAATGAAGCATAAAATTAAAGTGAACTAAATTAAAATATTCAGGAAAGTAGGCTATGTTTTAAGTTACTACAAACATGGTGACAAGTGTCCAGTAAGCATTTATTATTTGCATGGGTGTTTACAATTTGAAAGCTGTGTAACTTTGCTCATATGTTCTCATTAGAAATGAAATCCCAATACATTCCATTTGGAGTAAATGGGTGAATGGCTAACCACATATTTGAATCTCAGGATGATGTGGAGTCTTTTGTTGAATATTGAAGGGTTGGTTGCATTGGGTGGGTAACATGTCCTGCTATGTATAATGCCTGGAGGTGGGAATGGGCTGAATCTGGTTCAAGAAACTGGGGGAAGGATCCAGAAAAGACAGAGGAGCTAAGGTGGACAGGATGCCCTGATCTAAAGGGGTTTGTACTTCCCTTGAAGGAACCAGTTTATAATCTGGGGCACTCCTGGAACCATCTTTGTCAACAGAAGCCAAGTTGCCTTCAGTGGCTAGGGATGCCTATTCCCATCTTTGGCTGATTCACCAGTTTTGGCATTTCCTGGACAGAAGTAGCCTGACTTGTTGCTGGCATCAATTTGTCCCAAGAGAGAATGGAGTATGCCTCTGGGGGTGAAGTCAAACCAATGCATTAGCAGGACTGGAGTGACCATCCTTGGGGTGCAAGCCTGATCAGTATGAATGGAGGTCCTGGGCTGCCCAGACAACAAGACCCCCCTCTCATTCTCCCTTATGTGGTCCAAAGGAAAACAGAACAATGTTCACTTATTTGTCCACTGGTATAGATTGATATACGCTGCTATTGCTGCTTTCGGTGTGCAAATGATACGCAATTGATTATGCTTCCCCCATTTGAAAGGAGTGGAGCGAAATAATGAAACGACAGCATAATTTATGTAATTAATTATGTAAATTACACAAGTTATGTCACTTCGCCACTGCGGACTACGAAGCAAAGAGTGTAGGTTTTTTGATGGAACACTAACTGCAGTGGAATGGAGACAGTGTTGCATGCAACAAAAATAGACTGGAAGGCAAAGCAATGCCTTCTCACATGCTTAGCTGCAGCAATTTCCTGATAAAATAATACTCCTCCTCAACACTGCTGCTTCTATATGCCTCCAAAGGTGTTGTTTAAGCACTTCTAAAAAATGTAATGCGTGCTTTGATTCTATGGCTCTTTCCACTGAAGAGCACATGAGGATTTTCGCTTTTGAAGAGCAAGTGTCAACAACTGCCAAAATTGGCGCAAAACCTACCTTTCAACTAATGAAGGAACAGAGGACTGGCTCTTTAGTAGAAACAAGCTTTGCTGTTCCGTATAGCTGCCTCATAATTGCAGGCTTAGTATGAATGCCTACAAGCAATTGTAGCAGGGATGAAGGTCACAGTCCGTCAGCCGTCGAGGAAGTGTGGCCAAGCGCTCTTTTTGACTAACAGACGAACGGGACGCTGGCTCTTCAGCTGCCATTGTGGAAATGTGTGAGAGCCTTCCAGATAACTGACACATAATTACAGGCTTAATTTGAACTCATGCAAGCAATTGTGGCAGGGATGGGAGAAGGTCACAGAACATCAACCTCGTCGCTTGCAAAGCAATATTGGCACGCTGGGGCGCAACACATGTAGCCCAAAAGAGGTTCCCGCTGTGCGGATGTCATTTTTTTAATTTAAAAAATATGTATGCATGCAACGAGAAAAAACTGCACACTCAACGAGATATGGAGGGCTGCACAAAACAGGCAGATGGAGACTTCTAATGAGCTTTTCCTTGGCTGCCTGCCATTTGTAGAATTTGTGACTGATCAAGGAAAAATAAACTTGGGGAAAAACTAGAGAATGATCCCTTATAATGCTGCAGTCATCTACAGTCATTTCTGAACCTAATCAACCTTCTGTTTCTCAACTGATAAGTATTGGGGAAACTCGCTAATATGATACTTACATTTTTTAAAAAATATATTTTATCTAACACTTTGGAATGCCTGCCTAGGGATTCTCCTTACCTAAAAGCTCACTGCCAAAAACTGTACAGCATATGGTTTCCTATATAAACACGTAAAGCTTACTATAACTGAGTCAGAATATTGGTCTAGCCCAGTGCAATCAACTTTGGCTGGTAGCTACCTTACAAGTCTCAGTCAGAGATATATCCATGGGGGGCATGAGGGGCACAGGGGTGGTTGCCCCGGGTGCAAAAATGTTAGGGCATGCAAAATTTTAACCCCCAGTGCTGCCTCGATACAGCTGCGTGCTTCCATCACTGGGCTCTGTTGAAAACTGCTTCTCCATGCAAACCAGGAAGTAACCTCTCCAGAAAATGGAGCAGCTCTTCTTATCTTATCTTTGTGGCTGTGATCTCCTGGGTGACATGGATGCCATTAGGCAGTCAAATGTGCATGCATGCTCCATCCATTCCCCTCCCACCCACACCCACCTTCCACACAGCCCCAGGCCCTGGCAGTTCATGCTATGCCACTGGGTATATTCCCGATCTGCCAGCTGAGGTACTTTAACCAGGGTTGCTGAAAATCTGTAAGAAGAATGAGCCCTACTGGGCTAAACCAAAGGCCCATCTATTCCACCATCCTATTCTCTCAGTGGCCAACCAAAGGCCATTGGGAAAGCCTTCAAGTAAGATTTCTTGTGGGCGGAATGTGTGTTCTATGGCCCCTTCCCAACAAGGGTCCACTTTCTTCATAGGCATCTCCATCCAAGCAGGACATCCTGTTTCACTGCCTGACGTGAAACAGGAAGGGGATGCCACACAACCCTGCTGTGACATTAACATATGAGAGTGCTGGAGGTGAAATAGTTAAACAGGTTACCCAATCAGGACCCAGGGGGTGGAGTCAGAGGGACTATAAAACCAGCTCTGGGAGGGGCAAAGGGAGGAGTTCGTTGAGAGTTGGGTGGTTGGTTGGAGTGGGAGTGAATTGGGATAGTTTGTGGGTAGGTTGAGTTAGTGTAGCAAAATAAGCTGAGTCAGGAATAGTTAGGGGCTAGGAAGACAAGTAAATATCTGAGAGGTGGTTTAGTGAGTGAGAGCAGGTAGCGGAAGTTATAGGTCTGGATAGGCACCCCATGTTTGTAATTGACCGATACCGTTTATGAAACCACACGCTTGTTAAACTGCAATAAATAAACAAAAGTTTATGTTCCAATTTAACCCTGACTGGACTCAGTATTGTACCAGGTAGGGCCTGGGTGGTGGCAGCAGGAAATAAAGTAGTGGCACAGGGATCAATAGACGGTGAAACGTCCAGGGACCCTGTGTGATCGCCACACCTGCCCCCACCAAAACCTTCCTGACCTGGGCCATGTGGCAGCCCCCCCCCCCAAGCAGCAACAACAGCAGTGGGTTCTGGCGAGATCCTGTGATCTCACAGAGTTCTTGCAAGATCTCATGAGAACTTGCAGAGCCAGTAGGGTAGGCAGTCTTGACGTTCCACCACCCAAGGTGACTGACTCAGCCCTGTCTCTTAGCTTCATTGTAGACCTAATTGTAGCTCAGCAGCCTTGACCAGTGTTCTCTCCCTTGCCCATTTTACAGATGTATGTCCCTCTTGTTACAACCATTACCCAGCCCTGCAACCTGAACACACCAGAAACCTATTCCAGTGATGTTCCCATATGTCATGGTCCAGTTCACGGGCGATCCAAGTCCCGGCAGGGGACGTCAGGACCGGGGGCAAGATGGTGGGATGGGAGCAGGAATGCGGGTCCAGAAACCAGGAAGCCAGGAGTCCGAGGGTCAGAGAGTGAGGAGTCAAGAAGCTAAAAGTCTGAGGGTCAGGAAGCAAGGAGTCCCGAAGTCAAGGGTCCAAAGATCAAGAAGCAAGGAGTCATGAGTCAAGGGTCCGAGGAGCAAGGAGTCAAGGAACCAAACACAGCAAGGCAGGGAACGTGTTGCTGTGACAAAGAGCTGAAGGGAAATGCTGACCTTATATCCCTTTCCAGCTCTTGCCACCAGGTGCTGTGAGTTACCAATCGGCCTCATCTGTGATGCCGCACCTTGCCTCTTCAGAGCAAACTTAGGAAGGCCCCAGTCCTGGTCACAGGGCCTGGCTTCTGCACGCACACCTGACATCATAGGTCAATGGACCTTACAGCTCGATCATGTGAGACTCCTGTGTTATTGCTTTCCTTTGCTGAGCAGAGCTGCCCAAACGGAAACACGACAATTAGGGCACATAAAAGCCTTCTGAAGAGATTTCTTCCTTTTTCTTCCCCCATCTGTGGAAAGAGGTACCCAAAAAAGCAACAAGGTGAGAAAGTGATGCAGTTGTACACTCATGACTGTTGGATCATTAACTGGCAAGGAAGAGCACAGGGAGGGAGGAGACGATAGCTGGCTTCTAGAACACCTTTTGTTCACCATGTGCTGCAGTCAACTCAAAAGTCACGGAAAGGCCACAGAAAGTAGCTCTTTGCAAAATCTTGTAAAGGGTTAGCACTTCAGAAGTGCTCTCTCTCTCACACACACCAGTCTTAGAGGAAGTTATTTTTGTTGCCATTCAGAAACTATAGACCAGCTGTGTCAAATGCTCTTCGGCCTTTTTCAATGAAACAAGAAAAGATGAACATGGGGAAATAAAGATATTTTGGAGTGGAGGAATACTTTTGCTTTATACTAAAAGAGAATGGGCTTTATGCACACCATACATTTAAAGAACATTTCCCCCCATCACTGAGCTACAGTTCCCCACATCCTTAACAAACTACAGCCCCAAGGATTATTTGGAGAGAGAAATGTACTTTAAGTGTATGGGTATGTGGGGGGTGTTAAATCGAATATTTTGACTTAACTGTATTTTATTTAATGTGAATTGGCTTTATAATATACTAGCAAAATGGCTAGGAAGCAATGGTGGTGGCCAGTTTATGGTTGGAACCCATGGTGAGTATATAGGCACACAGAGACACACTGAACTCCATCTCCAAGATCCTAGGCAATGAAGCACCTCCAGCTTCATTCATACCCTGAACAAGCTTCATTCATACCCTTCATTCATTCATACTCAAGCACAGCCAGGGCTAATTGCCAGGGGCCATGAATGCAGAAGTCTTTTGGTAGGGCCCACCGGCCTCCCAGTATTTTCAGGTCTTCTATTTATTTTAAATGGTGACATCTAAAACTTTATGAATAAAGCAACTAAAAATATTACACTGTTGATCACCTCTGAAATGAGCACATAGAAAGCTCAAAGTTACATTGATTAAGGCATTCCCTAGAATGAGATAACCCAATTCGCTTCCAGGCATTTTCTTCATTTTCTAATATTCAGGTACTGCACTGAACCTTTGCTGAGAAAATTGACATGTTGGAGAGGGTTTAAAAAACAAACAAAACTGCCACCTTTTCTCTTGAGCATTTTCCCCCACTTGTTTGCAGCCATTGTTCTCCATCTGTTTCTCATCGAATGCCATTTTTTAACTTGCAAGAGCTTCTTCATTCAGTTATGCCAACCTGACCATGACCATAGCATATAGTCAGTCAGTTCTGCGAGATGACAACACCACTTTGGGCCAATTAAGCCCTTCCAGGTTAAACCACAGAGCCTAGGACTTGATGATCAGAAGGTCAGCGGTTCGAATCCCCGCTTACTCCCCACCCCAGTTAATCCAGGTATAGTTACATGTAGACAGATACAATAGACTGGTTGGGGCACAATGCGGATGCCCTTTTGGGTGTGCATCTGAATCCACAAGCCACAAAGTAATTTACTGCAAAGCTTTCAATGCAATGGGCATTGCGGCAACTGGATCAGGCTTGACTGAGTAATAATGGGGGAATTTTTCTTTTTCTCCCAATGTGCTTCTCCTCTCTGAAACAGAGCATAATGGGGAGGCTTTTTACAGGGTGAAGTATATTTGCAAAACACGCACACCCTATAGCACTCAGCCGCACTAATTAAAATATCAAAAGTGAGTTTTCTCCATGCCATGATGGATATTGCAGCTTTAAGTGCATACTGCAGTAAACAAAAGCAGGAGCCGAGTCTTTGTGGAAAATCACTACAATTGCATAATAGCGAGCCTTCTTAGCATAATGCATTTGTGATTAATGAATATTTAATCCGAGGGATGCATTTACTTTTGTCAGAGGGATAAATGCACAAAAGATTGTGTACTGCATGGGAAGCATCAAATGGAAATAGATGTTTATATGGCTCCAATTAGCATGGGGTGCATTTAGCAAAGCACACAGAAAGGCTGAAAGTCAGAAACTCACGGCTCATTTTGATCAGCTGTAAAGCAAAAGATAGTGCTTTGATGGTTACTAATGATGTTCAGTAGTCAGATGCCACACAGGTAAGCCCAGCTGTCCAGTAATGGTTTGCTAGGTGGGCTTTTTGAAAGGCATTTCAATGAGACATAGGACTGGTTCAAACATATATATATTTCACCACATAATGGCTGTAAAACTGAATGGTGACTTCATGTACATGCATCAAGGTTGCCACAGTCCAGGTTTCATGGGTTTCATCTACAGATATATCAACAAAAAATATCCTCCTATACAACAGGGTTGAAGTAAATGTCCTCAAGAGAATCATTTACTGTTTGTTTGTTTTCGTTCATGAAGTAAAGGTAAAGGACTCCTGGACAGTTATGTCCAGTCAAAGGTGACTATGGGGTGCAGTGCTCATCTTGCTTTTAGGCCAAGGGAGCCAGCATTTGTCCACAGACAGTTTTCCAGGTCATGTGGCCAGCTGAGGAGTGGCCACTTCTAGCCACTGAGGAGCATCTCCACCCCCATCGTTCAGCCCAGACACTGAGATCCAGCACTGAGGGCCTTCTGGCAGTTCCCTCACTGCGAGAAGTGAGGTTACAGGGAACCAGGCAGAGGGCCTTCTCGGTAGTGATGCCCACCCTGTGGAACGCCCTCCTGTCAGATGTCAAGGAAATAAACAACTATCTGACTTTTAAAAGACATCTGAAGACAACCCTGTTTAGGGAAGCTTTTAATGTCTGGTGGTTTATTGTATTTTTAATATTTTGTTGGACGCTGCCCAGAGTAGCTGGGAAAACCCAGCCGGATGGGTGGAGTAGAAATAATAAATTATTTTATTATTATTGTTGTTGTTGTTGTTGTTGTTGTTGTTGTTGTTGTTGTTGTTGTTGTTGTTGTTATCTGAGCCCTCAGTGATATAGCTGGACCCAGACTGTGAGCCTCATCCTTCAGGGTAAGTGCAACCCCATCCACAGTTGGCAACTGACCAATTTCTTGGACGTGGGAGCTACTCAACAACACTGCCTCCATCTAGCCAGGATTCAAGCTCAGCTTGTATTTCCTCCCCCATTTCACACACACTGCAGCCAAGCAATGGTCCAGGGATTGCACAACCTCTCCTCCTTCAGATGTTGCAGACAAATACAGCTGAGTGTTATCAGCAGAAACTCCAAGCAGCTTCATGTAGATATTAAATAGTGCTGGAGATAAGATAGTTCCCTGCAGAACCCCACAGTCCAGTAGCCAGTGAGCTGAAAGGCACTCTCTCAGTGCAACTCTTTGGACTCAGATTGGAATACAGTGTCCCCAATTCTCATTCCCTGGAGCCATTCCAAGAGGACCACAAATCTCATCATCCCTGACAACAGGCCATGCTGGCTGGGGCTGGAATCCAACAATATCTGGAAGGTCACAGACTCCCCACTCCTGCTATACAATATTATGCGTACTGATATCCACTTCTTTCAAAATTCAGCCTCATTGAATATCCACAAGTTCTAGCTTCAGGAGAGCAGGAGGAAAACCTTATCCTCTTTTTTTCCTACTACGCCATGTGTAATTTTGAACACTTTGATCATGTCCTCTCTTACTCACTCGCTTTTCATCTAAACTGAAAGACTGGAAATGCTGTAACCTTTCCTCACTGGGGAATTGATCCTTTTGGTTGGCCTTTTCAAAAACTTTTCTTCTGGCTCTCAAAAAGCACCTGTACTGATGCTTGGGAAGCAGACAATTTTGAACAATGTAATTGATTGATTATCAGTAAGGATGCCAATCCCCCCCCCCCCCGCTACTCTGCAATTTAGATTTGCAGGTGACATGCAGTGAATAGCATCACCTGTCGATTTCCACAGATTAAATCATTGTTAAAAACAGGAACATGCCAACTGGTTTTGCTTTTTTCTGGTGGGCTGGCAAACCTTAATGATCTATTAAAAGGCACCATGGGGCTTAAAAAAAAATTGCTTGTTCGTTTTTTAAAAAAACATACATTTAAAAAACCCCACATTTATTCATTTTTTAAAATTATTAAATCGTTTTTATTTGATTTTTTAAACAAATTCTTTCACACTCATAATCACAAATAATAAAAATCACACAAGATTCTTCCGAATCTCAAGACTTCCCTCTTCTCCTCCGTGGGTTCTTTAACTAACTTTTTCAACTGCATCTTATAAGTCCTAATTTTCAGTCCTCCATTATTTCCAAAATCTATGCAACATTACAAGAGTTATTTAAGACCTGCCAAAGAGTTCAAGTGTTTACAGAGGTCTGTCAAATATAATATAAATTTCTCCCATTTTTTTAATGAAGAATAAAGGATTTATTGAATCCTCCTGCTTTCCCGATCATTCTTGCCATCTCTGCATAATCCAGTAGTTTAATCTGACAGTCCACCCTGGTAGGGATCTTTATTCAAAAGTTACACTACAGTTTTGACCATTGCCATAATACCGCAGAACGATCGTGCCAATCTTCAATCCCTCATCGCTGTCATGTTGGCTTGCCAAATACCCTCAATAGGAACCCAACAACCCGTCTGGTTTACTATATATTTTCCATCAATATATCCCCTTCACAGACACCTAACTGAAACAAAATACAAGATGGTGGAATGGAAATTCATCAGGATATAAACACATCAGCTCCTGTGTGTTTTCTCTTCTCTCATTCTATTTTGAAGCCTCTCCCTCTACTATTCTCCCCCCCCCCCCCCAGTAAATCAGTGGGTCATTTTGCAGGTCTTTCTCGTGATGTTCAAGAGAGAGCATTAGCCAGAGAGAGGAACTGCTGCCTTTTATGTATCCATCCAGTTGGGAAACATCGATTCTGCCGCTCAGACTTAGAAGCCTGCAAATTGGCACTTTCCATACCTCTCTGAGAATTAAAATGTCATGTTCACACTGGGCAAGAAAGGAGTCCTCAGGTGCTCATTATAGTACTCAGACTAGAAAGTGCTTCCAAACCCTTTGCTCTCTCTACATGATAAGTTTTTAAAGGTTAATTAACAACAGGAAGTGATAAAAATTTATAAGCTACCACTTATCATTTTTTAATGGCCGCGATTTCCAGCTCCTGATTGTGAGGCGGCCTAGGGTTGTTGTTTTTCAACCCAGCTCCTGGCTGTATACAGCTGAGGAACCCCTTGGACAAAAATACATATTTAATATCCTAGAAGTTCTGCCCCATGCTGACAAGATGGTATTTTTTACTCCGTCTAGCTTCCAACAAGAAGTTAGAAATAAACATTGCTTTGGAATGTAAAGAAGGGACTCATGAATCTTAGTTAAGCTGAGAGTCTGAATTTACTTCACAGCGAAGATGCCCCATTAAGAGTATAAAATTACCTTGCTGGATCAGAATTGTTCTCCATCTAGTACAGCACTCTGTGCTCACAATGGCCAACCAGAGGCCCACAGGAAGTCTGCAAGCAGAAGCTGAGCTCAGCAGCACTCAGCAGCTGGAACTGAGAAGAATACAGGCTCCAGCCATGGAGGGAGCTGGAAACCACAGGAAGAAGAAGAAGAGTTTGGATTTGATATCCCGCTTTAACACTACCCGAAGGAGTCTCAAAGCGGCTAACATTCTCCTTTCCCTTCCTCCCCAACAACAAACACTCTGTGAGGTGAGTGGGGCTGAGAGACTTCAAGAAGTGTGACTGGCCCAAGGTCACCCAGCAGCTGCATGTGGAGGAGCGGAGACGCGAACCCGGTTCCCCAGATTACAAGTCTACTGCTCTTAACCACTACACCACACTGGGGAGACGCTGGGAAGCCCAAGAGGCTCAGTGGTTCAGGCCACAGCGCCACCCGTGTCCCCTAATGGAAGTATATAAGCTTATGCACAGTAAGCAGAAAGTGAATATGGAAAAGCTTTTTCCAATGTTATAATACGCAACCTCGGGGCCATTCAGTGAAGCCGAATGTTGGAAGATTCAGGACAAACTAGTACTTCTTCCACCAAGAAGATTTCGCTTCCTCAAGATGTAGTGATGGCCTGGGTGGCTTTAAAATAGGATTAAACAAACTTGTGAAAGACAAGGCTACCCATAGCACCTAGTCATAATGGCTAGGTTCTACATGAGAACATAGTAGGGATGCGGGTGGTGCTGTGGTCTAAACCACTGAGTCTCTTGGGCTTGCCGATCAGAAGGTCGGCGGTTCAAATCCCTGCGACTGGGTGAGCTCCCGTTGCTCTGTCCCAGCTCCTGCCAATGTAGCAATTCAAAAGCACACCAGTGCAAAAGATAAATAGGTACAGCTGTGGCGGGTAGGTAAACGGCGTTTCCACGCGCCATGGTTTCCGTAACGGGAGGTCTTCTTGCTGGTCCTGCCTTCAGGAGCTTTCTGTATCAGAGCTATGATGACTGGAACAAAATGAGCCAAAGCTGGAGCCCATTCAATGCTTATTCCAAGATCAAAATAAAATGTTTCATAGAAACTTAGCATTTATATTGCTTTCCAGGGAAGCATCTTTCTCTGCAGCGTTTTCTTTATACAATACTCTAGTCTCTTGCAAACAGCAGTTGTTGCCCTCTTTAATATTTGTTTGATGGTTATGATATATATTTTCCACACCGTGGTTGATTTAAACACCACTCTCAGTTCCCTCCCTACTCAGCTTGCTTTGTCTTATTTGAAAGTGGCCAGGCTTCATTAAAATAAAATAAAAAGATTTCAAGGTTGCCAATTTTCAATCTGGTGACCCTCCAGTTTCCTCAAGAGTACTGCAGTTCTTAATAAGGTTGTCAGACCACAACTGTCAGAGGCCAGGATGAGGAGTACTGCACTGATGACAAATGGTGGGAGCCTCCATCTTTCCCTGCTCCTGACCAGAATCCTGAAGCTGCCCAGGAGCAGTGGAGCAGTATAGATTTGGAACAGTGGTTCGAAGAGGGGCATAGTTCTGAAGACAAAAGTTGGGAAGAACTGGAGGGTGAACAGCAAAGTGTAGAACAACAAATGAGAGAGTGCTAACAGACTCTCTCTCTCTCGCTGGAAAGTGTCCAGCCTATCAGTTCAAGGTCACGTAGAGCAAATAAGATGGCTACACAAAAAGGACAGTGGTTGTGAGATCAGGTTGCAAGATGGAAGTGACTAGGGGGGAAGTGGGTGTAATCCTTAACTGGGAACACCTTCATTCATTCACATAGAGGAGGGAGAAAGGTTGTTTTCTGCTGCTCCAGAGAAGCGGACACGGAGCAATGGATCCAAACTACAAGAAAGAAGATTCCACCTAAACATTAGGAAGAACTTCCTGAGAGTAAGAGCTGTTCGACAGTGGAATTTGCTGCCAAGGAGTGTGGTGGAGTCTCCTTCTTTGGAGGTCTTTAAGCAGAGACTTGACAACCATATGTCAGGAGTGCTTTGATGGTGTTTCCTGCTTGGCAGGGGGTTAGACTCGATGGCCCTTGTGGTCTCTTCCAACTCTATGATTCTATGATTCTATGATTCATTCCGAGAATGGATGTATAGTTCTTTTGCTGTGATCATGAAAGACTCTTTAAATGGTAAGGGACTCTTTTCGCTTTGTCCTGCTTATCTATGGCCAAAGGGGGAGAGGAAGCCAAGTCTCCAGAGCCTGACAACAACCTGGAGTACAAACTCTGAAGCCACACAGAAGCAACAAGTGCAGCCACAGTGTGCTCTGGTACCATTTTGGCTCCTCTTGCCCACCTGTCAGGAATGAGCCAGCTCCTAGTGGAACGTTGCAGTCTGCTGCAGAACAGAGAGAGTTAAATCTGAAGCAGGCTGAACAGCAGCCAGGGTGCTGGGATGCTGGATGCAATAATCCTATACACGACTGTGACATGTTTGGGAAAGTCTTGCTCTTAAGTTTCGCTCCTGCACACAATACTGCACAAACAGTACTAAGACACTCCCTCACCACCCCAGAATGTTCAGTCCATATTGAGTTCATGAAACACCGTAACGTACCTGACTTGTTCTTAATGCATAGTTGACCACATCTACGGATGAATGCTATATCAATCACTAGTAAAAGTTTAATTAGGAGGTCTTCATGCCTGTGTAATTCTGTGCACCCTTTCCCAGCCTGTAATCCATTGGTGATTAATGTAATCTTTGCTTTGTACTTGTGTTGACCAATCAGCAATAAGCACATATGTGGCAATGCTGTAATATTCAATAAAAGGGACTCTCCGAGACTTGCTCGAGAGATGCCTCCCAGATGACACTCGCTACCTGTCTGTCGTTATTTCAACCCAACATCTGGTGACCCCGACGTGCCAGATCCCTCACGCAGCCAAACCCCTGTACTTCACTCGACTGGAAAAGTCTCAGCGCGCTACTTCGTGAGTATGGGGGGGGGGAATTGACTAAATTCCAAAAAGAGCATGCCAAGGAGCTACTCTATCTCGTTAGACAGCGGGTGGCGGGTGTTCATATTTCTTTAAAAGAAATTGAACAATTGTTATGTGAGATTGCTTGCCAGTGCCCTTCTTATCCAGAGGCTGGTTCTTTGGAAGTAGAAACTTGGCAAAAGATCGGAAAAACTCTTTTCGCAGAACCGAGGGCTCCGATTCATTGTCTGCTTACTTGGCAGAAGTGTGCAGACGCCGTCGCTAGATTAGGACCTCAGGCATCTCCGACGGCACCTGCTCTTTTGTCAGTTGCAGACAATCCCCCACCTTACCCCAAGATTTTACCTCCATTGCAACCTTGCCAGCCCCTCCCTACGCCTCAGCCCACATCCACCCCCCCATCCCTCCTTCGCCTGCCCCAGCCCCTGCGTGCTCTTCTACAGGAGCTGTGCGCGCCGCGCTTTCTTTAGCTAGGCAGAAAGGGCTCCTGTCCTTAGAGGAAGAGTCTGAATGGGCTGGGGAAATGCCATCTGCTTTCCCTATCTCCTATACCAACCCAGGAACTGCTCAACAACAGGTGTTGTACGAGGCACTTCCTTATTCTGTCATGAGGGAACTAAGGAGAGCCATTGCTGATTCTGGTTTAAAATCCTCCTATGTGATAGGGATGCTGGAGGGGATAGCAAGCGGTTACACAATGCTACCCCAAGATTGGAAAGATTTGATGCGCATGCTTTTATCTCCAGCGCAATATGTAGTTTTTGAAAGTGAATTTAAGCATAATGCAGCAGCTCTGGCTGATCCGCAGCATACAGCCAATCAACTCTTTGGTGCTGGTCCGTATGATAATATACCAGCCCAGGCGACACTAACACCTTTGCATTTCAGTCGCACCGCGACCTGTGTGCAACGCGCCTTTCGGAAAGTCCCTGTCTCAGGGCAACCACTGAGCTCCTTTGTTAATATTAAGCAACAACATTCGGAACCCTACCATCAATTTATAGATAGGTTGAAAGAATCAGTCACTAGGCAGGTTGATAACACTACAGCCCAAAATGAATTGATGAAAAAATTGGCTTTTGAAAATGCAAACACCGACTGCAAAAAGGCATTGCAGTCAGTTATACATCGCCCTAAATATGACCTTGCTGATTCAAACTTGTGCAGAAATTGGAAGCCAGAGTCATGCGATGTCCTTGCTTGCCGGTGCCATCCAAGCTGGCAATAAACCAACAGGCAATTGCTTCAACTGCAAGCGCCCAGGTCATTTTGCTAAAGGCTATCATTGGCCAAATCAGTGCCGGAGTTCGGGAAACTCCATGGTGGCCCCACTCTCGGGCCAGGACAAATAGAGAGGAAAACAGAAATAGAGAGCCCTTTGCTGTCAGTTTCTGCTATTGAAAATTTTCCTAAGGAAACACCTTCTGATTTCACCATTGATTTAATTAATCAGGAAACCAAAGACGCTGTTTTACCTGGTGAAATCGTGCTCATGCCCACCCAATTGGCAGGCCCACTACCTCCT
The DNA here is from genome assembly GCF_964270895.1 of Podarcis filfolensis. NCBI lineage: Eukaryota > Metazoa > Chordata > Lepidosauria > Squamata > Lacertidae > Podarcis > Podarcis filfolensis. The sequence continues at coordinate 17,097,480 of NC_139610.1, forward strand.
AAGGTCGCAGGCTTGATTTTACCCAAATTCTCTGCAGCCAAAGAAGGAATCATGGTTATTCCGGGAGTCCTAGATCCTGCCTATGTGGGCACAATCATGGTTCAACTTTGGAGCCATCTGCCCATGCAGTTAAAAAAGGGTGAGTCTTGGGCACATTTGGTAGTGCTCCCTTCTCATCCTACTGCTTCTATTATGGATAGTAATTTGCACCAGCAATTTGCACCCCTCTCTCCACAGCTATTAGCTGTAATCCAGAGGATCGGTGAACAGAAACTTCTTCGTAAGTATAAAATCAATGGCAAAGTTCTGGAAGGCTTGATTGACACAGGCGCAGACATTTCTGTCATATCTAGTACTTGCTGGGACCCCACGTGGCCCCTTGAGTCTGCCTCTGCAGTTTGGGGTGTGGGTGGACCTCAAACCTCTTCTAAAAGCGTACAGTGGCTGCCTGTTTCTCTGCCTGATAGCTCTGAAACAATTGCATATATCCAGCCCTGTGTGCTGAAAATCCACCTCAATTTGTGGGGCAGAGACCTGCTGCAACAACTACAAGCTACCATTCAATTTAATGAGTAAGCTTGCACTTCCCCTTACCTGGAAATCTGCTACCCCTGTATGGGTAGAACAATGGCCCATAACGGGGGAAAAGCTACTTGCTCTAAAACAATTGGTTAACGAACAATTAGTGGCAGATCATATTGAGCCCTCTGTTAGCCCCTATAATACTCCCATCTTCGTCATAAAAAAGAAAAGTGGAAAATGGAGATTTCTCCAAGATTTAAGGAAAATTAATGAAATCCTTGAACCCATGGGGCCCTTGCAGTGTGGTCTGCCTAATCCAAATGTAATCCCCCATTCCTACCAATTGGCTATCATAGATTTGCAAGATTGCTTCTTTTCCATTCCTTTACAAGAAAAGGATCGCAAATTCTTTGCCTTTACTGTTCCTGTGTTAAATAACAGCCAGCCCACAGAACGGTATCAGTGGAAAGTTTTACCGCAGGGAATGTTGAATTCCCCCACCATGTGCCAACATTATGTGAATCAAGCCCTCCAGCCTTTCCGTCTTCAGTGGCCAAATAAAATCACTCACCTCAAGCTGAACAGTTTAGAAAGGAACAGCAGCTGGAAGCAAGCCCTGATAATTTGCTTCTGTTTGATTTGTTGACCCCATACGTGGCCTCTTTTAATATCACTTGCGCCCGTATGGTCAATTGCACAAAGCCCAACTGTGTGACAATGGGCAAGGATAATTTTAACTGCTCTGATTATGTAAATATTTCCTATGTATATAAATATACAGAGCTGCCTGAAGGCTGGTTCTGGTCGTGTCCAGGCTACACATTCAATTATATTCCAGCAAATATTAGCCATGGCACACCTTGCTGTTTAAGCCGTTTGTCTATCATATTACCCAAAAAGCATCATTTATCTCACTCTCGATATCGACGTTCTGTGGAATTGACTAATGATTGTGATGATTCTGTTTCTCTCCCTAGCAGATCTGAATATATTTCTCTAGCTGTCTCTCTTTTAGGAGTCCCTGGATTGGCTGCACGGAATAGCAGGAATATTAACTCTTTAGCTTGCTCCGCAGCAAAAGCCTTGAATTCTACTTCACAAGCTCTTCACCTTTTGAGTAAAGAACAGAGTGAATTGCGTCACGGACTCTTACAGAATCGCACTGCAATAGATTATTTGCTAATGCTTCATCATTATGGTTGTGAACAAATGGATGGCATGTGCTGTTTTAATATTACGGACAATTCCAAAGCTATTCAAGCACAAATTTCTCATTTGCAAAATCTCACACATCACATCAAACAGGACGTTGGACTTTCTGGCCTCTGGGATTCGTTTACCCAGTGGCTCACCGGCTGGTTACCAAATATGAATTGGCTTCGCAATCTTTTTCAATATGCTATTATCATAATATGTATATTAATTTTGCTATGTTGTTTCATCCAGTGCATCCCTGGTCTCATACGCCTTTGGTTTCAGTGTTTTTCTCCTCCTCAGCCACCCAATAAAATTATTGCTGCCTACTTTACGAAATGGCAGCACCAACAGTAAACATTAGGGGAGATGTGGGCAGAATTATCTTGGGCATGCGCTGGCAAACCACGTATCCCGAGGTATTTTTTGTCCCATTCACCCTGAACTCACATAACAACATCGGTGGGCGGAATTATTTTGGGCATGCGCTGGCAAACCACGTATCCCGAAGTACTTTTGTCCCACTCACCATTAAATAAATAAAGAAAGGGGGAGATGCTGGGATGCTGGATGCAATAATCCTATACACGACTGTGACATGTTTGGGAAAGTCTTGCTCTTAAGTTTCGCTCCTGCACACAATACTGCACAAACAGTACTAAGACACTCCCTCACCACCCCAGAATGTTCAGTCCATATTGAGTTCATGAAACACCGTAACGTACCTGACTTGTTCTTAATGCATAGTTGACCACATCTACGGATGAATGCTATATCAATCACTAGTAAAAGTTTAATTAGGAGGTCTTCATGCCTGTGTAATTCTGTGCACCCTTTCCCAGCCTGTAATCCATTGGTGATTAATGTAATCTTTGCTTTGTACTTGTGTTGACCAATCAGCAATAAGCACATATGTGGCAATGCTGTAATATCAATAAAAGGGACTCTCCGAGACTTGCTCGAGAGATGCCTCCCAGATGACACTCGCTACCTGTCTGTCGTTATTTCAACCCAACACAGGGCTTAGTGAAACTTCCCCACCCCTTGGAATGCCAGTTGCCGAGGGAACGACTGAGAGCGGGCTGGAACACAGCCAAAGCTCTCAAGAAGCACAAACAGACAGGAACAGACACAGAGATAGTACGACAAACCAGGAAGAGGTTGGAGCTAATCCAATAAGTCCAAGGTGTCGTCGAATGGGAGGGCTTCTAGATAGGAAGCAAAACAAGAGGCGCAAAGGACGATGGTTCAATATATTCTATAGAAATCGAAAGGAGCCTTCAGAAGGGTCATCTTGAATAATAATGCCGGAGGCTTTGTTAGAGCCGTCTAGAGCTATCTTTTCGTTTTTGCAATAAATCCTCCTTTTTAATTAGTTACGCTTACCATGTTATCAAGCGGAGAGCCTCGACTCCTGACACCACCCATACACCTCATGCTGGAACAAAAAGTATTGTATTGGGTGGTGGTGGTGGTGATTATCATTATTATTACATTTTTATTTATGCCCCACCTTTTCTCCCTGCCAGGAATCAAGGGAGTTTACAGATATTTTTTTTAAAAGAATCACAAAAAATCATGAAAAAACAATAATTAAAAACAATTAAACATTAATTTCAGAATACTGAAAAACTCAGTGTAAGTATGTTAAAACGCAAATAGGATTTGAGTAAGAACAGCAGTGGGGATGAACTTTTTCTTTTTTTCTTTTTATAAGGGAAGGTACAGAGTAACTATAATATGCAGTATAAATTGAAATTTTGGGGGAACCAGGGAGGGAGGGAGGAATGGGAAGCTGTAGGTGGAATGATTGATTGCTAAATGTGAAATTTAGTTGAGCTGTTTATTTGTTCAAAAATTATAAATAAAATTATTAAAAAGTATCATACTGGTACATTCTTACATATTTATTTATACCCAACCTTTTCTGCCTGCCGGGACTCAAGACATCTGACAGATAAAACAAGAATCACAAAAAGAACCAGAGAAAAAGCAATCATTAAAAAAAAAATAAACATTAACAGAATTAAAGTTATAAAAACAGCATGGCACCAGCACTTTCATTAAAAGCAATCAATTCTCAGAGCTTCTTGGAAAAAGAAGGTCTGCCTCTGATTTTGCCTAATGGAATAGTGCTGCCCTGTCTATGATAGATAGTGCCAATCCAATCCTCAGATGGGGGATGGGGTGAGTGAGAAAAAGTGAGGCTAGATATCGCCCCCCCACTCCTGCCCCTCATATTTAGCCTGGTGACTACACAGCCCCCAACATCTGGACTTACAGAGTCATTATGCTGCATCTATTTGTCCTGCATGGTTCCTGGTCCAGCTCAGGGCATATGTACAGAAAGCTACTTTGGTGTACAAATGCCTCTGTGCAGATTGGTATAATGTCTCTGGCAGGCAAGCAGCCTGATAAGCAGCAAGGACTCTCCGTCAGTTTTATGTAAGTTTATTTACAAGAAAAACACATTCAGAGCATGGCAATCAGCCTGCTTTCATTAACAGTAGTTGATCAGTCTGGCTCATCGTCCCTCCCCCAACAGGAAGAACACCAAATCCTGACCTTCTCCTCCTTCCCTTCCGTTGTTCTCTGAGCTTTTCCAGTCTCCTAGTGCAGGGACTGAACAGCTGGCCTGTCTCTTCCCCACTCCCAGGAGACACAGCCTCCAACTCTGGCTTATCTGCTGGTTGCCTGGCAACACTCTGGCCAACTTCCAACTCTTCCTCTCCTTGGGAGCTAACAGCTTCTTCCCTGGGACGGAGGGGCGCTGGGCTGTCCTCTCTAAACTCTGACAAACAGCTCTCATCTGCAGAGTCAGTCCCTTGCTCACTTAGTTCAATTTCTAAGACTGACTCTTCCGCTGAGCTCTGGGGGGCCACGTTCCTGACAACATTCCTGACAACACTGATAAGCAGTTCCTGAAGACTTATTTGCCACCTGCCTTCTGCCTGTTATATATTCTCTTTTACAATTTAGAATATTCATTTAAACACCTTTAAAATATGAATGACTTTCCTTTTACTCCTTCCATGGTTCATTTTGCATATCATAAATCCCTGCATATTTTACATAAACTAAACCATTCATTATTCCATTATTACACCCATCAAGACTTATTTACACTGTTGAATTTAACTTAATGCTGCCAGCATTTTCAAATATACACAGGTTCCCCCCATATTTTCAGGAAACATCTTCTAATCTTCTTTAAACATATGTTCCTTTTGTTTTCTTATTCTATGTGTTAAGTCTGCAAGCTGCGCATATTCCATCAGCTTAAGTTGCCATTCTTCTTTGCTTGGGACCTCGCTTCATTTTCTAACAAAACACGGGCCACAGTAGTAGCATACATAAATAACCATTTTTGACACTTGGGAATTTCCATCTGAATTATCCCCAACAGAAAGGACTCTGGTTTTTTCAGGAAAGTATTTTAAACATATTTTTTTCAATTCATTATTATCTCCCAATACTCTTTTACCCTTTTACAGGTCCACCACATATGAAAGAATGTTCCCTCAAACTCATTAGATCTCCAGCACTTATCTGATTCAGTCTTATACATCTTAGCAAGCCTACTTGGAGTTAAATACCACCTGTAAATCATTTTCAAGTAGTTCTCCTTCAAGGAATAACACGCTGTAAATTTCAAATCACTTTTCCAAAGTTTTCCCCAGACTGATTTGACTTTTGTACAGTGCCTAGACCTTTTTTCAGTTGCAATAATAAAATGGTTGGTGATTTTGCAGCTACTCTTAAATCATGGAGCACCATGAGGCTTAAAAAATACAGGGTTTGAGTACCAAAGCACATTTGCCCTTTTCACTATAGATCTCACATGGAGAGAAAAAGATTGTGATCGCAATTCCTATCCCAGTACATTTGTGAAACTTTCTGTACTACCTATGCACATCCAACCTTGATCCATGCTCATCTTTAATGCACACAAGGATCATCCAGATAATCTATAATATAATAATAATAATTTATTATTTATACCCCGCCCATCTGGCTGAGTTTCCCCAGCCACTCTGGGCGGCTTCCAATCAAGTGTTAAAAACAATACAGCATCAAGTATTAAGAACTTCCCTAAACAGGGCTGCCTTCAGATGTCTTTTAAAGAGAAGATAGCTGCTTATTTCCTTCACATCTGAAGGAAGGGCGTTCCACAGGGCAGGCGCCACTACCGAGAAGGCCCTCTGTCTGGTTCCCTGTAACCTCACTTCTCGCAATGAGGGAACTGCCAGAAGGCCCTCGGCGCTGGATCTCAGTATCCAGGCTGAATGATGGGGGTGGAGACGCTCCTTCAGGTATACAGGTATATAATCTGATAAATATATGTATTCTGAGAGCAGTGCTTTGCCATAGCAATCCCAGTTCTCCCACATACACATGTGTTCATTGTACCCGCAATGATGGTGTGAAAAGTACTCTTGTTATTTATAGATGGCAGTATAAAATGTTTTGGAGGAACACATGCAACACTTAAAAAAAATGCTCACAGCATGAAAATGTTCATTGAATTCAGAAGCAGAGAAAGGGATACAGATGGTGCATTGTGACAGATTTTCTCATTTCAAAGAATTAAAATGTGGACTTTTGCCGGACCTTCTGTCTGCAGTGAAAAGGGCAAATCATTATCCTGAATCTCATCCGCTCTCAAGTTGCTGTGACCTTTCCCCTCCAGTTTTCTCTGTGTACAAACAATTTTAATTAGTACTGTAATAAAACATCACGAGGATTCAAACACTGGGCATCTGAAGCCAGCAGTGTCAATTTGAGAATCTGCACAAATCACTGATCGTCAAGATCTGGGATGCAAAACTTGTGCTTTGGGTTATAATATATGCTTGGGGGTTATGTTCCTCATCCATGCATCCCGTTTGCATTTTTAAAAATTGACTACCCCCTCCTTATTCATGGGTTCAAGTAAGAAAGCATTTCTGTCACTCTCCCAACATAGCAAAACCTGTGGTCATCCAATTAAACTGATTGGCAGGCAGCAGAGTCAGCTCAGACAAATGACTTTTTCAAACAATTCATAATTAATACATGGGAATTTCTCCCACAAGATGTGGTGACAGTCACTAGCTTAGGCAGATTTAAGAAGAGATCATGGAAGTTAAGTATTTCAGTGGCTGCTGTCATTATGGCAATTATATGGGATTGCAGATTCAAAGGCAATATGCCAATGAGCTTCATTGCTGGAGGACACAGCAAGAGGAAGCTATGGCCTCTGCTTGTGACTGGAGAAATTTAGCTGGACATGGGACTAGATGCTAGACCCAAATGAAATCTGGTCCAATTCCACTGGTCAAAAGATCTTGAGTATGATATATTTGTCATCTTGTGAAAAGTTATGGAAGGAAGATTTAAAATTTACAGCATGTTGTACGCTGAAAGAGAACTATATGAAAATGATGCGCTGATGGTATTTAACTCCTACTAGGTTAGCAGAAATGTACAGAACTGCTACCAATATATGTTAGAAAAGTAATGATAAAGAAGGCACTTTCTACCATATGTGGTGGCTGTGCAAAATAACAAAAGTTTTCTTGAAAATGATATATAATGAATTGGAAAAAAATGTTTAAGGTAACTTTTGGGAGAAAACCAGAAGCTTTTTTTACTAGGAATTACAGGTGAAGAAATACCAAAGGAGCAGAAAAGACGTTTTATGTATGCGACAACAGCTGCAAGGATGCTTTTTGCCCAAAGATGGAAGGAGCATAAAGTCCCACCCAGAGAAGAATGGATAATCAAGATGATGGACTATGTAAGATGGCAAAATTGACCGGGAGAATCAGAAACCAAGGCAAGAAATTTAATAAAGAATGGGACAAGTTTATAGACTATCTTAAAGAACACTATAAAATTTTGAAAACGTTAGCAGGATTGACATAACACTTGTGATGTATGAATTTGATGGTTAAAATGGGATACAAACAAAATTTGAATAAATACAATAAGATGCAGTAGAGAAAATATTTGCAGTGGAAACCGTGATGGAGCGGGAGGGAAGTCCAGGGATTAAGGAAATCCTATATATGTATTAAACTGATGATATTGGACTGTAAATGTTATATGAAAAAACTGGATGATGATGATGATGATGAAGAAGAAGAAGATGAAGATGAAATCTGGTTCTATTCAGTAAGCCTCTTTTTAATGAAAAACCAGAATCCCAGTGCCGCCACCATTACCAGTTTGGCACACAGACATCACCATTAGGAAACAAAAAAAAACAACAACCCACCGTCTTAAATTGATCCTAAACTAAGGCCAATACCTTATGTACGTTATATTATGATTTTCAGTCACCTCTTTGACTATCCTATAAGCAAGGGACTCTGAGATTCTGAGAAGCAATGTATTAAATTAATAACTACCAAAGTTGTCTCTTTCCCTGCAAACAGTGCATAATGCATTATTTGTTTCACATGATAATCTCAGCGCTTATGCCTACAGGGAGTAGTAAAATAAATGTTAGCTTTACTCTCTGCACTGGGGAATGATATACATGTTTCATTAAGGATGCTTTCTGGTGGGTAATTGAAACAGGAGAGAATTGTTCCTTTAGTTAAGAAAAAGTCTGAAATCAATTCACTTTCCTTAATAGTCAAACACACACACAAAAAATCAGTAGCAATCACCCCTCTTGGTCATTATACAGAATGTTTGTAATAAAGTGTTTCATACACTCCTTAGTTTGGGAGGTCCATGAAGTAGAATAATTGAATAATTTTATATGTCTAGATGCTGCCAAACCCCCACACAGTGTTAACTGCTTCTTCTCACTTGAGAGTTAAATCACAGTTATTGAGGACAATGTGTTCTTCTGCCGATTTTTTAAATATGCAGTTGGAATGCGTGTCTCTCTGTTTCAATTTACTTAAAAGGGCTCTGGGCAGGTGGACAAAACTTATATTCGGCACTCTGGGCACAGTGACAAAACAGAATATCATCTGAGTTCGCTGTCCAAAAAGGAATTAGACTCCCTGGAACATAAGGCTGCTCACCCTCAGTCTCATAATCCAAAATCCAACTCGTTTTTCCGCCTCCTCCAGACAAACCGAAGAAGGATGGGGAGAGATTTTAAACTGCCTCCAATTCATTGGGATTCATGGGGAAACTGAGCAATCTTGGGCGCAACCGGCAGTTACAAAATCAAATAAACATAAGCAGGACTGTAAACTAAATTTTGTAGAATAGACCGAGGTAGAATTTAGCAAGGCGACACCAGGGCCTGTGAGGAGGTTTACCTTTCCGCCTGTCTACTTCCATAGTTGCAATTGCTACTCTGAACAATGCCAGAAGGATTTTGGGTAGGAATCTTCCTGACCAAACACGAGGGAGACCTTTCTGACAGTAAGAGCAATTCGACAGCGGAACAAACTCCCACAAGAAGTGGTGGACTCTCTTTCCTTAGAGGTTTTTAAGCAGTGGTTGCCATTGAAATTCTACTCAATATTACCAATTCTACTCAATATTACCTTCAATATTACCAGTTCTACAAATTCTACTCAGTATTGATCCAGAGTAGATTCCAATGTATAGTCAGCAGAGTAACAACTGAAACACATTGCAGGATTCCCAAAAAATAGACCAGAGGCTATTGTATTTCATCCAGCAAAGCTTTACTGCTACTGAAGGCAGATAAGCATAATGGTCACAAATCCTTTTTTTTTTATTATTTGCATTTTATTTATTTGTTAACCTTCTTATATTACATCGGTAAACGTTGTCATATTACATTACAGGACTTACTATAATATAATTTCCAACCTGTATACAAAAATTATATACAAATTTTATATACAGTGGTACCTCGGGTTACATATGCTTCAGGTTACATACGCTTCAGGTTACAGACTCCGCTAACCCAGAAATATTACCTCAGGTTAAGAACTTTGCTTCAGGATGAGAACAGAAATCGGGCTCCAGTGGCGCGGCAGCAGCAGGAGGCCCCATTAGCTAAAGTGGTGCTTCAGGTTAAGAACAGTTTCAGGTTAAAAACGGACCTCCGGAATGAATTAAGTACTTAACCTGAGGTACCACTGTACCTAGAAAGAAAATGAAACAAACAAACAAAAAAGAACAAACAGAAAAATAAAAAAATAGTATACATACCAACACACTAGACTTCCTGTCGATCCCCTTGTATATTCCTTTTTTACAAATGAATGTACTCTTATTATTGTATATTTCTTTACATTTTATCTAATACATTCCTATATCAATATGTGCTCTTAGTCTTATTTCTCAAATCATTCTCACTCCAACGTCAATCGAACCTTTACTGTATTTTTGAACATATGTTTTATATCTAATCCGATGGTCACAAATCCAATACATTCAGGACTGGCACTGTCCATAAGAAATCCAGTGGCACCAGACTTAACTGAAACTTACAATAACTTATAAGATGTCTAAAACTTAACAGGAAGCATACCATGTGCAGAACATCACATCAGAAGAAAAAGAGATAGAAAGAGAAAATGAAACCCAGGTTCCTTCTGGCTCCTATTTTTACAGTGAGCATGACTTTGACAGAAAGAGATAAGAAAGTCAGTTTAAACCAGCTTTACTCAGCTTCTCTGAAGGAATAACCCAAACATCAGGAACCTTCTACTTGCTTCTTTCACACAGAGAAGCTTCCAGAAGCTTCCAGAACCCTCTTGAATTAAGTACAATAGGAAAGATCTCTACACATCAGATCAATACTTTCTGCACTAAAAAAAGCAAACTGACAGGGGTTGGATGGCCATCTGTCATGGATACTTTTGGTGAGTTTCCTGCACTGAAGGGGTTGGTCTACATGATCCTCAGCATACCTTCTGTCAGAGCCGCCCGAGGTCCCAGCTCACAAAGGACCAACGCTGCTTCGTTGTTAAGTACAAAAGTCTTTATTGAAGTTCAGTTTCACTTCCAGAGCCACAGCGCGCAGCTCTACGTCTCAACTGTCAGACCGCTGATGCTCCGTCTGAGTCTCCTCCCCCCTGACACCAATTTAAGACTCTCGCCTTACTCCACCTCTTCCTCTGTTCCTTCCGCCTCTGGTTCCGCCTGTCCGTTGGGGTCTCGCCCTTTCTAGACTCTTCTGACGCTGAGTCCCCTGAGCCTTCCCCCTCCCTCCGGCGGGCTTTAGGAGCTGGTTCCCCATCCGGGTCTCCTGCTATCCCCCGCGCCTGTACATTTGAACTTGGCGCGCGCGCCCAGCCGGTAACTTTTCTCCTGACCGTTTCACTGCTGCTGCTGTCACTGCTTCCCCCTCTGGGGGGACTAGCTGCAACTGACCTCCCCTCCGTTGGAGGCGTGGTCAGCCCTGACTCACTTTCTCTCCCCGCTGGAGGAGACGCTGGCCCTGACACATGTGACTCTTCCCCCCCACTACGCTCTGGTGGGGAAACTGGTCCCGATCCCCCACTGCTGCTTTGGGGTTCCCCTCTGGCTCCTTGTTTCTGGTGCGTCCCCCCTCGGACCCCCCTTGCCCTGACCATCGGCGCCCCCTTCTGGGAATCTTCTGATTCGCTGGAGAAGCTCATGGAATCTCTCGGGCCACTGTCATACTCCCCTACGCTGCCCTCGGATTCTTCCCCTTCGCTCTCCATTTCCTCTCTCCCCAGTGCTCCTGTTCCTGAGCCCCTGACACCTTCCAACTCTGTAATTCTATGGTTCATATTAAAAGCTTAATGGCAATGAAGACAGACACCCAGCTACCCCTGATGTGTTACCACAGAGAATCCCCACCCTACTCCAGGGTGGGAGCACACCAGAGGCCAGCTCAGCTGGCTTTACACAGCTGCAGGTTTCCAAATTTCAAAATTATCTTCAGCTGATAAGTCTGCAGCATTTTCCTCCAGTGAACACAGAATAAATGAATCTGCTCTGTATAGTTCTCTCTTTATGGCAGACTGGCTTCCCCCCGCCCCACAACGAACAAAGGAAATACCTGATCTTGCCAATGTCTATATACATTTGAGATATTGAATTGGCTTTTTGTATAGGAGCACATTTTCAGATTACAGTGGTTCAGTATCTAAAAATGTTCTAGAAGCTTCCGCCTGTCTTCATCGACTACCTCTGAAGAGCTTTGAAAACATTGCATGATGTGAATGGAGAATTGCACTTCCTGGTCCTTTGCATTGGCCCCCTGAAAGAGAGTCTCCAACTCTGTCATTCAGCCCGAGCACAGAGGTCCAGTTCCAAGGGCCTTCTGGTGGTTCCCTCACTGTGAAGTTACAGGGAACCAGACAGAGGGCCTTCTTGGTAGTGGTGCCCACCCTGTGGAATGCCCTCCCATCAGATGTCAAGGAAATAAACAACTACAGTGGTACCTCAGTTCTCGAACATAATCTGCTCCGGAAGACTGTTTGAGTTCCGAAATGTTCAAAAACCGAGGCGCAAAGGGCTGTCTGCAAATTCAACTGAGAAAATTGAAAAACACACAGCGGAAGCCATTCAACTTCTGAGGTGCGTTCAAAAACGGAAGCATTTACTTCCAGGTTTTTAGCGTTGGGGTTCCGAAATGTTCGTCAATGGAGATGTTCAAGAACCGAGGTACCACTGTATCTGACTTTTAGAATACATCTGAAGGCAGCCCTGTATAGGGAAGTTTTTAATGTTTGATACATAATTGTGTTTTTAATATTTTGTTGGGAGCAGCTCAGAGTGGCTAGGGCATATAAAGAAGAATTAGAATTAGAATTAGAATTAGAATTAGAATTAGGGGTCATATAATGAATCTGCAGCATTACATAAGTACTGCATCATCCTATGCATGTCTAATCAGCCCACACTCACATACCAAAACACACACACACAATGGGGAAGTTGTGGAAGGTTCATTTACAATATTATGATGTAGACCAGCAGGAAGCACAAGGCAGTTTCTGCTCTCCGTCCATTAGGATAATAGCCAAAACCACTCTGAGAATTCACAAGTTCATCTAGGCATTTGGCCAACTTTTTCAGCAGCTCAATGAGATTTATTTATTTATTTGTTGCAAGAATTTCAACAGCTAGAAGTCTGGCACTGAGATGATGATGCCCTACTGAAAATCAATGGCATTTAACACATAGACAAATGGGAACCATACCAGAAAAAAACCCCGTGTTTTCCATCTGTGTTTTGTCAATAAGTGTTGCTTCTTCACCTTTACTCTTTGGCTCATTCATGGTTTAGGACAAAGGAGGTTTCTGGGATGGTTCCACATAGGAAGAGATGCCACTAGAATTCTTTACCTACCAGCGTAACAGCCAACTCCTATGGGCTGTGGGAGCTTCGGCCCCTACAGGACCGTCTCTCCTGGTATGTCTCACGGAGGACCTTACGGTCTTCAAACAAAAACATCTTGGAGGTCCCGGGCCACAGAGAGGTTAGGCTGGCCTCAACCAGAGCCAGGGCTTTTTCGGTTGTGGCTCTGATCTGGTGGAACGCTCTGTCACAAGAGACTAGGGCCCTGCGGGACTTGACATCTTTCCGCAGGGCCTGCAAGACACAGCTGTTCAACCAGGCCTTTGGCCAAGGCACAGTCTGACCCCCTCCTTTGGTAATCCCCATAGAACTCTAGCCCAATGGTTGCCATTAATTTGATTCTGATTTGATTTTAAAATGAATTGATTTTAGAATGCTGTATTAGTTTACTGTTGCTAGCTGCTCAGAGCCCGGCTTCGGCTGGGGAGGGTGGGATATAAATATTATTATTATTATTATTATTATTATTATTATTATTATTATAGATGGGGCCGGGCCCCCACAAAGTTGATGGGGATTCCCATTCAAATGGTGTGTGTGCGCTGGGTCATGTGATCAATTATGTGATCATGCCTACCAGAGAATTCCATGTCAAATGACAGGAGCCATCACAGAGCACTTGGTCCTTTAGAAATGAACACAACACAAAATGACCAGAACAGGCTTCCTAAAGCAATCAAAGGATTAAATCTGATATAGATCAGATTTATTTAGTCCATTGATGAACTGCTTCCCATGAAACAAGTGATGGAACAAGGGAAACATGTATAAAAACAATTTCAAATGCAATGCAGACACAGCATTGTGTTCCAATACTAGTCCTACTCAGAGGAGACCCATTGAAGTTATTGGACATGACTATCTTGGGTTTCAATGGGTGTATGCTGAGTATAATTTAGTTGGATGCAATGAAGAGAGAGGGTCAAAAGCGCAGGCTTTTGCTCCTAAGGCAAAATTTGTAGATCTGGCACTGATTCTAAGTCTGCCCCACTGAACCACTATGTAAACACTTGGCTTCAGCTGATTGTTGTTGTTTAGCCATTTAGTCGTGTCCGACTCTTTGTGACCCCATGGACCAGAGCACGCCAGGCACTCCTGTCTTCCACTGCCTCCTGCAGTTTGGTCAGACTCATGCTGTAGCTTTGAGAACACTATCCAACCATCTCATCCTCTGTCGTCCCCTTCTCCTTGTGCCCTCCATCTTTCCCAACATCAGGGTCTTTTCCAGGGAGTCTTCTCTTTTTGTGAGGTGGCCAAAGTATTGGAGTCTCAGCTTCAGGATCTGCCCTTCCAGTGAGCACTCAGGGCTGATTTCCTTAAGAATGGATAGGTTTGATCTTCTTGCAGTCCATAGGACTCTCAAGAGTCTCCTCCAGCACCATAATTCAAAAGCATCAGTTCTTCTCACAAGCCTGAAGTCTGCCTGCTCTTTCTGCAGACAATGATGAGCTAAGTGAACCCACGTTCTGACTCCGTGCAAGGTGACTGCTTGTGTTTATCAGTGGGGAGAAGAGACAGGAGCTGCTATTTTTGGTTGCAACTGACACCTGCAACATAGGGTGGGAAGATGGAAGAGGGGGCAGGGACCCGACACCTTGAATAATCGGGTAGAGGAGGAAGAATTTAGCTGCTGCATTTCCAGGGCATAGCTTAGAAATTCTACTGTCAGTATATACTCCCTAGCAGTACACATACCACAGTTTATTTTTAACTTTTTAATTGGTTCCTCTCCTCATTAGAGAATTGCACCACAGCCTAAAAATTCTTCAAACAAGCAAGTATTGTTTTTGGCTGAATTGTCGTCTTTTTAATCAGTGTGTTAGGAGGGGCTCCTAATTATATGTTTACCTTAAATGGCTTGGGTTCCCCACCCCCATAAAAAGTAGCTTTCGTGCAAACGATAAACTACTGCTTTCTAAACTCAGTGTCTAAAAGTTACCCCAAGTGACAACACTATTTTTTAAAAATTGTGTGTGTACATGTTCATCCATTTAGGGACGCAGGTGGTGCTGTGGGTCAGGAGTCTGTTAACCTGATATCCAGATTTGGGGCTTAATTTGCAAACCGGTAGTATCACAAAGGGGACGCGGGTGGCGCTGTGGATTAAACCACAGAGCCTAGGACTTGCTGATCAGAAGGTCGGCGGTTCAAATCCTCGTGACAGGGTGAGCTCCCGTTGCTCGGTCCCTGCTCCTGCCAACCTAGCAGTTCGAAAGCACGAAGTAGAAGTAGATAAATAGGTACCTCTCCAGCGGGAAGGTAAACGCTGTTTCCGTGCACTGCTCTGGTTCGCCAGAAGCGGCTTAGTCTTGCTCGCCAAATAACCCGGAAGTTGTATGCCGGCTTCCTTGGCCAATAAAGTGAGATGAGCGCCGCAACCCCAGAGTCGGCCACGACTGGACCTAATGGTCAGGGGTCACTTTACCTTTTCCTTTACATGTTCATCCACCTGTATGTAAGTCTACTGGCAGACAATGCAGTTCTTTCAGCACAGGCATAAGAGGGGGCTATGCACTGAGTATCCTAACTGCTGCATTATGCACTAGCTTAAACTCCCAAAGCAAGGGGACAGGTACTCTAGTACCTTTCTAGTAGTCTAACTGTTCTATTACCCAAGCATGCATGGGGCAGCCTTTGAAGGTGACTCGGAAACTACAACTAATCCAGAATGCCGCAGCTGGACTGGTGACTGGGAGCGGTCGCCGGCACAGTATAACACGAGTCCTGAAAGACCTTCATTGGCTCCCAGTATGTTACTGAGCTCAATTCAAAGTGTTGGTGCTGACCTTTAAAGCCCTAAATGGCCTCAGCACTGTATACTTGAAGCAGTGTCTCCACCTCCATCATTCAGCCCAGATGTGAGAAGTGAGGTTACAGGGAACCAGGCAGAGGACCTCCTGAGCAGTGGCTCCCTCCCAACAGATGTCCAGGAGATAAAGAACTACACAACTTTTAGAAAACATGTGAAGGCAGCCCTGTATCGGGAAGTTTTCAACGTTTGATGTTTTATTATGTTTCTGTATATGCTGGAAGCTGCCCAGAGTGGCTGGGGCAACCTAGTCAGATGGGTGAGGTACAAATAATAAATTGATGATGAAGACGATAATGATGATGATGATGAACCACCACCATAGCCAGGCTTTGTGTCTTGAGGCCCCAAGCCAGCCCCCCATGAAATAACTACACACAGACACAGAATTAAGGTTGATGGGTAACATTAAGGCCACAACTTTATTGATTGCAAATTAAATGTGAGTGGTATTGGCATAGGCATTGGTTGAAGACTATAACAGACTACTGCCCCAGTTGACAGCATCTATTTAGATAAACCCATCAGGGCAGCAACATCGGGATTTTGCCCGACAGCTTACTGCAATGTTCCTGTGATCCTGGCATGGCCCTAGCCCATCAAGCGGACTTCTGACGAGGTCCAGGACCCCCCAGATTCCTTGAGCATTGGGGGGCCGGGATGGCCACACCTCCCCTCCACACACAAAATTAAGCCATTGCCTAACCGCCTAACCTGGAAAGTTGTGACGATTGCTAAGGGGGTAGGCAAAAAACCAAGTGGCCAGTGCCAATTTGCCAAATGGATAAAAATTCCTACCCAGCCCCTGTCCCAAGACAGGCAACTCACACATAGTCCAAAGCAAGGCTGAGAACCTACACTAAGGGCAGAAGGGCGCCAATCAAGTGCCTAAGGCACTCTTGCACTGATGCTTATATAATTTCTTAACCACCCCCACCCTTTCCTGATTGGCTGTGACCCATGATGCTTATTTAGAGAAATGAAACTTAGACCTAGAAATGAAACCTACTTAGTCAGGGTGTGTCCAGGGGCCCAGTAGCAAGAAAGACCGCCTTCTGAGGACGATCCCATATCCCTATCCAGGAATGGATGCAGTTGTCATAGCAACTGAAGTCGATAGTGGGTACTCCATGCCATCAAGACCACCTGGGACTCCAGCGACAGAGATGACTCCAAGGGCACTCCCATACTACATAACTGTTCCTTCAGGGGCTGCAACTCTATCCAGAACAGGTAACACAACTCAGACCTGGGGAGCCACCCATCCATCGGGACTTTGTGTTGTCATGACTCCATATTGTTAGCCTTCATCCAGTCCATGACTGCAATAAACAACAATAACAACAACAATAATAATTTTTTTATTTATACCCTGACCTTCCCGGTTCAAAACTGGGCTCAGGGCGGCTAACAACAAACTTAAAACACTTAATTATAAAAGCAGCATAAAATACAGTATAAAAACATAAATAACAATAAAATTCAAAAATCAAAAATCAATTTAGGGGAAATAAGCATTAGATAATCCCCAGGGCTAGCTGGCTGAATTGGTCCTACTTGGGCCAGCGAGGAGGCCAGGGGAGAATTAGCTGTGGGGTCTCAGAGCGGGTGATCTTCATAAAAGGGGAGGGGGAGGAGAGAGAAGGGAAATAAAAGATCAGGCTGAATTCAAATTAAAGGCCAGGCAGAATAGCTCTGTCTTACAGGCCCGACAGAAGGAGGTTAAATCCTGAAGGGCCCTAGTCTCATGTGGCAGAGCATTCCACCAGGTCGGAGCCATCACTGAAAAGGCCCTGGCCCTGGTGGAGGATAGTCTGACTTCCTTAGGGCCCGGGACCTCTAAACTATGGTTATTAATGGACCTTAAGGTCATCTGCAGGGCATACCAGGAGAGGCGGTCCTGTAGATACGCAATGACTCCGTCCAGACCCCTTCCTTTCAAATCCTATGACTTCATTTCACCGGTACCCTTGTGACAAGCCTAAAGCAGCCTGTAAAGCATGGCACAAGCAAGTGTGAAAGGGAAACTGCAAAATGTAACGAAAGCGCAATGACATTGGCTGCACAATGCCAGTTAACAGAAGCGTCGTTTTCAGAAATTAAAGGTATCATCTGTGCAAATGCAGAAACTTAGCACCTACAGCTAGGGAAGTCTGAAGAATTCAGCTCTGTGAATTCTGATGAATACTGGCCTGCTCCACATCTACCAGATTAATCTGCAAATGGAACATCATTATGCTTTAGATTTTGAACTTTTTCAAATTTTGTGATACAATTCTAGAGGTTTTATTTTTTAAAAAGTACCAGAATGCATTAAACTGTGTATTTTAGGATGGAACATGTTTAGAAATTGAGTCCTTGAAATACAGTATGTTTATAGATGTACATTTTGTGATACAATGGTATTTAAGTATATATTTAAATACAAACTTCCACGTGGATGCTTTGTAGTACTTTATGGTTTTATTTATATACAGTGGCACCTTGGTTTATGAACTTAATCCGTTCTGGAAGTCCGTTCTTAAACCAAAGCATTCTTAAACCAAGGTGTGCTTTCCCATAGCAGCGGGGGACTCAATTTACAAATGGAACACACTCAACAGGAAGCGGAACATGTTCTGCTTCCAAGACAAAGTTCACAAACCAAAACACCTACTTCTGGGTTTGCAGCGTTCTTAATCCAAGTTGTTCATAAACTAAGCTGTTCTTAAACCAAGGTACCATTGTATATCTATTGTTTTAAACATTTATTGTATGAATAAAGACAATTTGGCCCTACACATAAACACAGAAAGTTGTATTCAACTAAGTTTTACTAAGAGTAGACGTATCAAAATCAGTGTCCCTAAGCTCATAAATGTCCATAAATTTCAGTGGGTCTCCTCTAAGTAACACTTAGTTGACTATCATCCAGAGGACTCTATCCAAAATTAGTGCAATTCACAATGAAACTAGTGAACATGACTCACTTACATCCATTAATCTCAATGGGACTGCTCTGAGTGTAACTTAAGCTGGATGCCACCCAGTGAATAAGTCACAGAGCAGATAATGCCTTATTAAAATATTGATGAAACGTAATTGTACAAAAAGCATCAGGACACGACAAACGAGTCCATTTTAGAAAGAGAGGAAGCACATCCTGGAAAGAATTCTTAAAAAGAGGTAATGTTGGTCCACAAAGGATCATGGGTAATGGGACAGAGAAGCACAAATGGAAAATAAATGAATTTCCATGGCAACAACTGTGTTTATTTTCCATCTGGCAACCAGACTGAAGACATTCTGGACCTTTAAATATTTAACTGGCAATGATATTAAGCTTGCATACTGGGCAACTCATTCCGATGTTCTTGTCTTGCCAGGCTGGGCATCGGCCACATGAGCTCCAGGTGGTCAGATGGGAACCTTCATTTTGTTTCTAATTCTGCTCTTTTCCGTTCTCACTTTCAGAGGTGACAAGTTCCCACCAACATTGGCGGGGGGGAGGGGCTCGTTGTGTGCATGTGTGTGTGCAACACACACTCTGGAAGGAGGCCGCGAGGCCCAGAGAGGCCTGCCACCACTGTGGAGAGGCCCAGTGAGGCCTGTGGGGAGGTTCTGGGAGTCCCTGCTCAGCCCCATCCCCACGTACTTTGGTGCCTATGCTCATTCAAGTGCAGTGGCAAGGAGTGTGTGTGTGTGTATGTGTGATACACATGTGCTACACCTTCATGGTGCCCCAGGCTTTACTAAGTTTTGGTGTTGACCTTTAAAGCCCTAAACACCCTTGGCCCAGTATACCTGAAGGAGCATCTCCACCCTCATCGTTCTGTCTGGACACTGAGGTCCACCTGCAAGGGCCTTCTGGCGGTTCTCTCGCTGCGAGAAGCCAAGTTACAGGGAACCAGGCAGAGGGCCTTCTCGGTAGTGGCACCCGCCTTGTGCAACGGCCTCCCACCAGATGTCATAGAGAAAAACAACTACCAGACTTTTAGAAGACATCTGAAGGCAGCCCTGTTTAGGGAAGCTTTTAATGTTTAATAGATTATTATTTTTTAATATTCTGTTGGAAGCCACCCAGAGTGGCTCGGGAAACCCAGCCAGATGGGCGGGGTATAAATAATAAATTATTATTATTATATTATTATTATTATTAGGTACATTTGCTTGGCAGAGGGAGCAGCCATCCCTCAGCAGCAGAGAATGCCCTTTGCACGGAGAAAGTTAGAGGGTCAGAGCCTGACATCTTTCATTAAAAGAACTAGAGTGGGAGGAGTGCTTGATACCCTGGAGAGCCAATCAGATTAGATAATACTAGGCTAGATGGACAATGGCATTCCTGTCCTGAGGTGAATTAGCCTATCTCAATCAAGAGGAAGTCTCTCTCTTTTTCCCCCCATCACAAAGTATTATTTAAAAAATAATATAATGAAATAAAACTGCTTTGGTCTAAAAAAGGAAAAAGAACAAAGGCAGAAAGGGGGAAAGGGAAGGAAAAGAAAGAACTAAATAGAAAGAAGAGAAAGAGAGAGAAAAGTTTTTTAAAAGATAAAGAAGAATAAAAGGACTTCTGACTTCCTGTCTTGCAGCTGTGGTGCTGTGGTCTAAACCACTGAGCCTCTTGGGCTTGCCGATCAGAAGGTCAGCGGTTCAACTCCCCGCAATGGAGTGAGCTCCTGTTGCTCTGTCCCAGCTCCTGCCAACCTAGCAGTTCGAAAGCAGTTCGAAAGCATACCGCAAGTACCGCTGTGGCGGGAAGGTAAACAGTGTTTCCGTGCGCTCTGGTTTCCATCACGGTGTCCTGTGGCGCCAGAAACGGTTTAGTCATGCTGGCCACATGACCATCTTTTTTCCTGAGTTAAATTAAGTGTATGTTTACAAGAGGGAATTTTGTGAAAGGTCAGCTAGCCTGCCAATTAAGTGCCTTCAGCAAGCCTTATTTATAAGAAGGTCCCGAGTTCAATTCCTGACATCTCCAGATAGGTTTGTGAATGCCCTGGCTTGAAACTCTGAAGAGCTGCTGTCAGTCATACTGACAGCAATGTCATACTGACAGCATACCAATGCCCTGACTCAGTAGAAGACAACTTCCTGTTGCTACACTGTTAACTACTACTTTTATTACATTCCTGTTTGCCACCATACCAGATGGTTTTTTCCTCCCTGTTTTAAAGTTAGAGCATCTTAAAAAGCAGAGACATCACCTTGCCGACAAAGGTTCGTATAGTTAAAGCTATGGTTTTCCCCGTAGTGATGTATGGAAGTGAGAGCTGGACCATAAAGAAGGCTGATCGCCAAAGAATTGATGCTTTGCAATTATGGTTTTGGAGGAGACTCTTGAGAGTCCCATGGACTGCAAGGAGATCAAACCTCTCCATTCTTAAGGAAATCAGCCCTGAGAAGAAGAGTTTGAAGAAGAGTTTGGATTTGATATCCTTCTTTATCACTACCTGAAGGAGTCTCAAAGTGGCTAACATTCTCCTTTCCCTTTCTCCCCCACAACAAACACTCTGTGAGGTGAGTGAGGCTGAGAGACTTCAGAGAAGTGTGACTAGCCCAAGGTCACCAGCAGCTGCATGTGGAGGAGCGGAGACACAAACCCGGTTCCCCAGATTACGAGACTACAGCTCTTAACCACTACACCACACTACACCACACTGAGTGCTCAATGGAAGGACAGATCCTGAAGCTGAGACTCTAATACTTTGGCCACCTCATGAGAAGACTTCCTGGAAAAGACCCTGATGTTGGGAAAGATTGAGGGCACAAGGAGAAGGGGACAACAGAGGACGAGATGGTTGGACAGTATTCTCGAAGCTACCAGCATGAGTTTGACCAAACTGCGGGAGGCAGTGGAAGACAGGAGTGCCTGGTGTGCTCTGGTCCATGGGGTCACAAAGAGTCGGACACGACTAAACGACTAAACAGCAACAAATTGATTTCTGGGGTAGGGGAATGACTTCATGTTTATAGCTCTACAGTCTCTTTATTCTTTCCCCCCTCTATCTTTTTAGCAGGCACATTACCATCTTGCTGTGAATTGCATAATTCATATTAATTAAATTCCCCCCCTTTTTTTTAATCCCAGCTGGAATAAAGCACAGTCACAATGAATTCCATCCTCCTACTGGCTTTGGGGAAAATATACAGGAGAGGCTGCTCATCACCTCTTCCCTGCACAGACCACCTCTCGTGGAAGGATAAAGAAGAGTTTAATTTGAGAGCAAGGTTCAAAGGAAAGGGCTTATGAAATTTTCATCACAGGCCAATTTGACAATGTTTGTTTTGGCCGTACCTTTTGAGTTTTAATCCTAACGGAAGGCAAATGCTAATAGCTCATCACCTCTAGCTTCAAGAGGCAGAAAGCTGCTGGGATGCTATTTAACATCCCAGCAGGAGCCTCTTTTCCACATCACTTAAGACCTGAGAGTATAAAAAGAGAGAGCGAGAGAGCCCTAGAAATAGAAGGGAAGCGGAATGCAGTCTGTGATTCCCCTCAGAAGGAACATCCAGACAACCAGCTCACATAAATAGTTGCTCTTAGGTTAGATATCTGAATTTGGGCCTGCACAGCTGGTGAGCCATGGAGCCAACATGGCAACCGACCAGTCAAGTATGGTGGCCCAGGAGGACCTCAGTAAACGTCCTCTCTTTGCTGCCTGCCTAGAACTGTTCATCAACAGTTCTGTGAATCACCCTGGGACCCCCGGGTATAGGGTGGTAAAGGTAAAGGGACCCCTGACCATTAGGTCCAGTCGTGGCCGACTCTGGGGTTGTGGCACTCATCTCGCTTTATTGGCTGGGGGAGCCAGCATACAGCTTCCGGGTCATGTGGACAGCATGACTAAGCCGCTACTGGCGAACCAGAGCAACGCACGGAAACACCGTTTACCTTCCCGCCGGAGCGGTACCTATTTATCTACTTGCACTTTGACTTTCTTTCGAACTGCTAGATTGGCAGGAGCAGGGACCGAGCAACGGGAGCTCACCCCATCGTGGGGTTTCGAACTGCCGACCTTCTGATCGGCAAGTCCTAGGCTCTGTGGTTTAACCCACAGCGCCACCCGCGTCCCTTATAGGGTGGTATATACATTCAATAAATAAAATAAGAGTTTGCACATGGACAGCAAACTGATCAAACATGCTACTGACCTTGTCACAGGCTCTCCTACCTTGTGTAATGCCTTTCTCTCTATACTGGAGAGAGAAATATTTCTTGATTTGCATCTGTACACAAACATGAGCACACGCGTTACAGGTTTTCCAGTATTGCAGATACAGACACCAGATCCCTGATTCATTCAACACCGAGATGTTTCCTACTGCATAGTGATACTGCACTTTGACATTTGATATTGCTACAGGACAACCAGCCGCTATTACATCCTAGCGTGTTGACAATATGAGAGTTAATCATTAATGAAGTTTAATTGGTTGCTAATCCAACAATACACAGTGGCTAATTGTTTGCTTTGTGTAATTGTTACCAAACGAAATCCATGGCTTTATTAAATGAGAAATGTTGACTCCTTCCTCAGTCCCACTTTTGTGTCTGTGTTCTAAGGCTGTGATTCTAAACACGCTTATTAGGGAGCAGGTCCCTTTGAACACAGTGGGAATACTTCTGAGTAAACATGTATAGGATTGGCCTATCAATTGTCCAGAAATTGATTCTGGTCTTGGTGATCTCCACTTGTCTTTTTCTTGATCATTGGCTATTCTTTCTCTGTTCACCAGCTCACCATACAGAGAGCTTTTTAAAATTTATTTATTTGGTTTTTCAACTTAGAATTTTACAGAGATATATCAAACATAAATCATAAAAACAAGATTCCAAGGAATCTCCTGGACTTCCACCCTCCCCTTTGTGGGTCCTATTATTAATCCTTTCCTCCTGCATCTCCCTTTTATGATAATCCAAATCTTTTACACCTCCATTATGTCCAGAATTCAGCCTTAAACTACAAGTGATATTCCAATCCTACTAATGATTTTAACTGTTTACAACGGTCTTTAAGATAAGTTATAATTTCCCCCATTCCTTGTTAAAAATTTGGTCTTCCTGATTTCTTACTCTTTTGGTCAAATTAGCCACTTCAGCATGGTCCATTAATTTCATCTGTTATTCTGGTAGGGACTGCATCTTCTTTCCATCTCTGGGCCAGTAACAACCAAGCAGCCATTGTCGCATACATAAATAGTGTTTTCTGCTTCTTTGGGAATTCCTAAAAGGAAGGCTTCAGGCTTTTTAACAAAGGCTATTTTAAACATTTTTTTAAAAAAACTCATTATATATCATTTCCCAAAATCCTCTTACCACCTTACAATTCTACCACATATGATAAAAGGTGCCTTCCTTTTCCTTACATTTCCAGCATACATATGAGCATGTTTTATACATTTTAAAAATACATTTTTGCTAATTTAAAGGTGAAGGGACCCCTGACCATTAGGTCCAGTCGTGGCCGACTCTGGGGTTGCGGCGTTCATCTCGCTTTATTGGCCGAGGGAGCTGGTGTACAGCTTCCGGGTCATGTGGCCAGCATGACTAAGCCACTTCTGGTGAGCCAGAGCAGCGCACGGAAATGCCGTTTACCTTCCCACTGGAGTGGTACCTATTTATCTACTTGCACTTTGACATTCTTTTGAATTGCTAGGTTGGCAGGAGCAGGGACTGAACAACGGGAGCTCACCCCGTCGCGGGGATTAGAACCACCGACCTTCTGATCGGCAAGTCCTAGGCTCTGTGGTTTAACCCACAGCGCCACCCGCGTCCCATTTATGCTAATTTGCTAGGAGTTAAATACCATCGGTACATCATTTTCATATAATTTTCTTTCGATGTATAACATAACAAAAGCTTGCTATTCTAGGCTACAACAGAAACTCCCACTACTGACCCTCTTCGATTCGTAACCCTGTCTCCTTTCTCAGAAATTAATATCTCAACTAAAGTTGTTTCTAGCACAGTGTTTGACCCTGGAAATCAGTACTGACCACTGCATTGAAGAACATTCCCCAATGTCTCTTTGACCATGTGCTGTCAACCTGTGGTCAAGATAGCGAAGGGTGTTAAAGGAGACAACTGGTCCCTTGATAGTTGTGGGGAAAGAGCCCGGACAGATGATCGTATCTTTGTGGGAAGAACTGTACATCCAGTTGCAGCTAAGGATGAGGCAGCAGTTTGCATTTACAGGGAAACCTACCTAGTTCACACTTTCTGAAAAGCTGTGGAGCAAAACACATCCTCTGAAAATTTGCACTTCTCTAAATTTTGCAGTGCAGTTCTGCAGCCAAGCAAAGTGTAGAAAAATACAAAATGTGCATGTATGTGTATATATTACTGAAAATAGCATGCAAACATGCATTACATTTGGGGAAACTGCTGTGCAAAAACATGTATATTGGGCAAAATTGCATACAAAAAAATGTATTAGGAGAAATCCATACTCAAATATTGATGGTATTTTGGAAGGACTTGAAAAAAAAAGCAGACTGACGTGGAAATGTGGAGAACCACATTTAAGAATGGGTAAATGAGAGAAAGCAATTTTAAAATATTCTCCCATCCCTGCTGGGAGAACATCATGTTCTTTGTCAACTGTTACTCAGAAATATATTGCCACTGATCACTGAGGTTCAGTTTTAGGTCTCCCTTACAAATAGGCTCCCAACATTTTCTGATCCACAAAATGTTGTTCTAGGCTGCTGGCCCATCCACATCTATAGTTGTCATTTGGGGTGCAGCTGCCTACAAGCCTTTGATAAACCCTTCCTTGCATCAAGTTCCCTCATCCCATTGTGAAAGACACCAAGGCATCTAGCAGCAACTCCACATGTTGTGGCAGTGAATTTTTTTTTACATGTGAATCCATTTAAATTTACCTTAAACTTGGCATCAACCATTCCCAGCACGTGTAGTAATTGTGTTTGCTGAGGCAATAGAAGTTAGAGCAAATGCATTGAGAACTTCAAATTCAACATCAAGTGAGTCTGTCCGGTTGGTTTTGCCCAAATGGGATGCTCTAAGCCATGGGTAGGCAAACTAAGGCCCGGGGGCCGGATCCGGCCCAATCGCCTTCTAAATCCAGCCTGTGGGCGGTCCAGGAATCAGCGTGTTTTTACATGAGTAGAATGTGTCCATTTATTTAAAATGCATCTCTGGGTTATTTGTGGGGCCTGTCTGGTGTTTTTACATGTGTTTTTACATGAGCAGAATGTGTACTTTTATTTAAAAGGCATCTCTGGGTTATTTGTGGGGCATAGGAATTCGTTCATCCCCCCCAATATATATATATATAGTCTGGCCCCCCACAAGGTCTGAGGGACAGTGGACTGGCCCCCTGCTGAAAAAGTTTGCTGACCCCTGCACAGCTTACAAATAGAAATGCTACATTAATACAGTGGTACCTCAGTTTAGGGACGCGGGTGGCGCTGTGGGTAAATCCTCAGCGCCTAGGGCTTGCCAATCGCATGGTCGGCGGTTCGAATCCCCACGGCGGGGTGAGCTCCCGTCTGCGGTCCCAGCTCCTGCCCACCTAGCAGTTCGAAAGCACTCCTAAGTGCAAGTAGATAAATAGGTATCGCTTTATAGCGGGAAGGTAAACGGCGTTTCCATGTGCTGCGTTGGTGCCGGCTCGCCAGAGCAGCTTCGTCACGCTGGCCACATGACCCGGAAGTGTCTCCGGACAGCGCTGGCCCTCGGCCTCTTAAGTGAGATGGGCGCACAACCCTAGAGTCGGACACGACTGGCCCGTACGGGCAGGGGTACCTTTACCTTTTACCTCAGTTTAAGCACGGCCTCATTAGGGAAAGCGCTCCTCAGTTTAAGAACGGCTTTGGTTTAAGAACAGACTTCCGGAACAGATTAAGTTCGTAAACAGAGGTCCCAGTGTAGACAAAACAAAACTGCTAGTTCATCAGCACAACAATGCAAAAGGCAAAGGACAGCTAACAGTGCAAGCTTAGCCATGTCTACTCAGAAGTAAGTCCTGTGGTGCTTTCTCCTAGGTAAAGTGACGTAGGATTGCATAAAGATAAATTATAGTCCTGGAAAGCTACCTAGAAAGGCAGATCTTAGTAACAATTTAAAAATAGCAAACAAATCTTTCTCGCATTGTCCTTGTTGCAGAGTGCATGGGGTTTTTTTGTTTTGTTTTGTTTTATAGAATCATAGAATCATAGAGTTGGAAGAGACCACAAGGGCCATCGAGTCCAACCCCCTGCCAAGCAGGAAACACCATCAGAGCACTCCTGACATATGGTTGTCAAGCCTCTGCTTAAAGACCTCCAAAGAAGGAGACTCCACCACATTCCTTGGCAGCAAATTCCACTGTCGAACAGCTCTTACTGTCAGGAAGTTCTTCCTAATGTTTAGGTGGAATCTTCTTTCTTGTAGTTTGGATCCATTGCTCCGTGTCCGCTTCTCTGGAGCAGCAGAAAACAACCTTTCTCCCTCCTCTATGTTACATCCTTTTATATATTTGAACATGGCTATCATATCACCCCTTAACCTCCTCTTCTCCAGGCTAAACATGCCCAGCTCCCTTAGCCGTTCCTCATAAGGCATCGTTTCCAGGCCTTTGACCATTTTGGTTGCCCTCCTCTGGACGCGTTCCAGTTTGTCAGTGTCTTTCTTGAACTGTGGTGCCCAGAACTGGACACAGTACTCCAGGTGAGGTCTGACCAGAGCAGAATACAGTGGCACTATTACTTCCCTTGATCTAGATGCCATACTCCTATTGATGCAGCCCAGAATTGCACTGGCTTTTTTAGCTGCCGCGTCACAGCTAAAAAGAGGTGAGTGTCTTGTAACAGCGCTCCTGGCAAACAGCCTGTGAAATGTATATCGCATGCCCGCAGTCACATCTTATAATCATAGGATTAAATAAAAATAAAAATAGAGAGGCAGATATAAGGAACTGTCAAACAATTCCTGCCCCAGTTCACAAAACACAAGCGTAAATGCTGCCTGGTGTCAGAATGAATCATTTTCAGTTACAGAAAAGGAGAATTAACAAACACCACTGTGTTAGTAGAAGCTGCTTTGATCAATACGGGACTGTTCGCCAGCCTCGTTCAAAGACTATTAGATAAAAAGCTGATGGCCTCTGAGTAAAAGCACATTCTTGAGCATTTTCTTTGTGAAATCCCGGGAAAGGCATTACAGACCACAATCTGAGGTGTGTGCCAGCTCCTTAAGCCGAGGAAATAGGTGTACACAAATGTGATTCCGTTGATGGAGGATCAAGAAGATCAATTAAAAGAGGTGTGGGGAAATTATGGGAGAAACGTACGTTGAAAATGCTGCTTATACAAATAAAAGAAGCTTATTATAAATTAGTCTGGAGATGGTATTTAACGCCAGTCAGATTAAATCAAATGAACAAGGAATATCCGGTGTTATGTTGGAGGGGGTGCCAGGAAACAGGGAATTATGTTCACATGTGGTGGGGGTGTAAATATGTACAATTTTTCTGGCAAAGGGTGTTTAAGGAGATAGCAGAAATTACTGGGGTAACGCTGACCGAAAGTCCAGAGGTAGCATTATTATCAATTCATGATGTGGTGGAGGGTTCACAGGCTATGAAGGACTTGCTCACAAAATTATTGACCGCTGCACGCATTATGATAGCTGGGAAGTGGAAGGGGCAAGCAGAATATCAAATGGAAGAATGATATAAAGAGGTGTAAAAGGTAAAGGTAAAGGGACCCCTGACCATTAGGTCCAGTTGTGACCGACTCTGGGGTTGCGGCACTGATCTTGCTTTATTGGCCAAGGGAGCCGGCGTACAGCTTCCGGGTCATGTGGCCAGCATGACTAAGCTGCTTCTGGCGAACCAGAGCAGCGCACGGAAACACCATTGACCTTCCCATCGGAGCAGTACCTATTTATCTACTTGCACTTTGATGTGCTTTCGAACTGCTAGGTTGGCAGGAGCAGGGACCGAGCAACGGGAGCTCACCCTGTCGCGGGGATTCGAACCGCCAACCTTCTGATCAGCAAGTCCTAGGCTCTGTGGTTTAACCCACAGCGCCACCTGCGTCCCTCTATAAAGAGGTGTGGGATATAGCTATTAATAAATTAACATGTGCCATTAAGGTAGGATGGGGAATATGCAGAAGAAATGATTCTGAGGAGATATGGAGGGTGTTTCTAGAATTGGTACCGTTAAAACAGAAAGGGGTCAAACCATCGCAAGATGTTGAAATTTTGGGAAGTTGGATAGTTACAATGGAATGGTCTCGGGGGTGGGGTGCACATTTTTATTCTTTTTTTATTATTATTACTTTTTCAAAACAAAAAGAACACAAATGTGATTCCATAAATTGGGACCACCTGCTCCAGGTACGTGGCATGAAATTACAGGGCCTCCTTCCTCCTCTGAATGTTGCAGAGAATTCTGAGAGTGACAGCGCGTTTTTCACTTCATGCCAGGCAAGAGAGACAAAGCAGTTTCCTTCCATTTAAATAAAAAGGCAAGGCTGTTAACTTTTCGCCCTGCCCCCAACACCATGGTCATAATCACCTTGTGGTCACTTAACACTTTCGGTTTGTCCCAGGCAGAACATAAACTGGGTTATAATTTCTATTAGGCTGCTTTTAATGCTACTTAATCATACCAACTTTCCCCTCCAGTACAGAGCCAACTATACTGGGAAATCCATATAAGTGCATTTAGCAGCTAAGCTCTGATAGTTAATTTCCAATATTTCATCAATTAGAAATTCAATAGACACCAGCTACCATTTAGACTCAGTGCCCAAGTAGCTATTAAGCATTGGAGGGGCATCGGCTGAAGCACGCACTCATGTGATCTTTTTAAAGCTCCAACTCTTTTTCTATTAACAACGTTTATCCAATTTAATCAAAGCGTTCGCTTAGAAAAGTTTCTGAGTCCAATTTGGCACTCTTTTGAAGACGGGAACAATTTTGTTCAAGCCCCATTCTTTTGCCAAGAGTATTCAGCTTCACAAAGCATTTAGCAAGGTTGAGAGTCTACAGATCAGGATTCAAACAAAGGGTAGCAGGGGATATTTGTTCCTTCGTGCATCCAGATGAGCTTTTACTTTCACAATGGAAACCAGTGGGCAAAGGGATTGTGCAGATAACATTGAATTGACAGAATGACTTAAAGGAGGAGAGAGGAACGTGAGCTGTGCTGTTACCAGAGCCCGCGAGTCAAGAAGAATTCCTGTAGATCTCCATTCTGGGGAACATTGGGGAAAATGGGGCACTGACCCACCATTCTCACTCTGTCCTCAGGCAGCCCCAAACTTCCTGAGTAGGGGTGGGTGAGTCTGCCAATTTTGATATCCCCCTTCTTTTCCAGTTCACATTTCCACATCAATTTACAAAAGTCATTGCGAAAATTCATTAGCATTTTTCCTGCAAATTTGTCCTAATGTACACATTTTTTTTAGGGACGCGGGTGGCGCTGTGGGTTAAACCACAGAGCATAGGACTTGCCAATCAGAAGGTCGGCAGTTCGAATCCCCACAACGGGGTGAGCTCCTGTTGTTCGGTCCTGCTCCTGCCAACCTAGCAGTTCGAAAGCACATCAAAGTGCAAGTAGATAAATAGGTACCGCTCCGGCGGGAAGGTAAACGGCGCTTCCGTGCGCTGCTCTGGTTCGCCAGAAGCGGCTTAGTCATGCTGGCCACATGACCTGGAAGCTGTACGCCGGCTCCCTCGGCCAATAAAGCGAGATGAGAGCCGCAACCCCAGAGTCAGCCACAACTGGACATGGCAAGCTGCTACTGTGTGGTGTTGGGTGTGGGGCTAGCTGGCATGGGCCTGCTGACACTCTGGTTCATAAGTGTGAATGTTGCTTCAGAAACAGGCTAGAGAACGTTTAGAAACTGGTTCAAAGAGGATGTGCTAAACCTGCAGGATCCACAGGGTCCTTCAGAAGGCTGTCAGGCAGGTTAAGTTGGGGCAGTGATCAATATTCATGTAGAAGTTTGGACAGTTCATGCAGAAATGTTCTGTACAAAGCTGTGCCTGTGTTAAAAATATACTCTTCACAATTAGACACCATTTGACAAGAATTTAGCGAACAAGATCTATTTAGGGTATTAAAGACAGGACAGCTATAGCAACATGTTTTCATTACACATGGCTTCAAACAGTTCCTGTGCTGATGTGAATATTTCAAAATTGTTAAACACCGGTCTAATTAGGAGGTGTGCACACTGCTGGATTTGTTTAGGAAAATAACACACATACCCAAACATGAAGAATTCTAACACCGTAGTACACGTTTAAGGTGGAGAGAGCAAACCTGCGATTCTGACATTTACTTTTTAGGAATTATAGAAAGGTTTTGCTTGAATTAATTGCCATTTTTAATATAAAATAATAAATAACTTTTGCATATTAAGTTAAACCACACTAAAGGACTGTTTACAAACTATTTGGTTTATGAGCGCCACAAAACCGGAAGTAGTGTTCCAGTTTGCAAACTTTACCTTGGTCTATGAACGGAAGCTGAATAGTGGAAGGGCACTGGCAGAGAGAGGCCTCATTAGGGAAAGCAGGCCTCAGTTTAAGAACGGATTTGGTTTAAGAATGGACTTCAGGAACGGATTAAGTATGTAAACCGAGGTACCACTGCAATGGACTTCCGCACAGGAATTTCAGGAGGGACAAGCTAGTTAGTCCTGGCAGGAGCAGACTTTGGTATTTCAAATTTCAGAGGCGCCCTGTGCAAGACCAAAATTCACTCCCATACACACCTTGCCTTCCATTCTGTTCAATTCACAAGATCACAGTTGTGGTGCCCTGCAGCACCCCCTCGGCTCAGCACACAGTGCGATGGAACCAGTTGCACTTCCCTAAATCCTAGACAGCGTCTTCCAATTCAGAATGTTGGAGAACAAGTAACAGTATATTTGTGGAAAGTATGTGAAGGTTGGAATGTGAAGGTTGGGTTTGCAAGAGAACCATGTGAGAATCGCCTCCATCAGTTGTATTTGGATCTGGAACAATAGTGTGGACATTCAAGTTTCTGTGCTGGTCCCGTGGGTTACCCAAGAGGCAAAGTCCAAGTCCGGTCCAAGGTCCAAGGTGCATATGGAGGCAGTCTGTAGTAGCTGAAGCTGGGTGCAGGGCAGGGAGTCAGGTGAAGTCAGGAACAGGCATGCAAGCAGAAAACCAGGGCAGGTCAGGAGCTCTGGCAGAAAAGCAGGACAGGGTTCAGGCAGGCACTAGCAACCAACAATGTTGCTCCTGCAACTTGGAACTGGGGCTGGCCGGCTTTTATCTGCCCCGAGGCATAGGGCGGCCCCGATCCTCTGGTAACTCGCCTCTCCTGGCCTGGAGGCGAGCACTCCTCCTGCGGGAACTTAGTTCCCTCCACCTCTCTGCCCTGAGCCTCTGTAGCTCAGGAGAGGCTGGAGGGTTACCAGACTCAGAGGCAACCTCGGCTTCCTCTGACGGGGTTGAGAGTGGAGCACCTGCAGGCAATGGGTCCTCCATCACCTCAGGGGCCAGAGCAGACTCAGCTGATGCCTGCACCTGAGGATCCAGCACAGGTGAGGGACCCTTCAGGCTCATGCCCGAACCCCGGCTCAGCTGGTTTTGGAGGCGGGGAATCCTGTGCAGGCTGGGATCCCTTAGGTTCAGTATCCAAGTCCGAATCCCAGGCCATCACAGTTTCTCTCTAAAGTGTCATCACATGAAGGTGACTCCCTAGGGAACAGTTTGAATATTCCTGCCCTTCCCTCATTTCGTTGCTTCTGCTGTTGCCATAGAGATCTTGTCAGTAAAAAACCCATTGTGCTGGCAACCATAGCAGCCGTGGCTATGATGAAGCAGAAAGATGGTGGAAGCATTCAAGCTGCATTCAAGCAACAGCCCTGCTATGGCCCAACGTAGTGGTGCAGCAATAAAACTGCTAGCACATTTGCCAAGCTAAGCAAACTTGATGGAGGACTGCGTGTTGAGATTCCCACATTGCAGGGCATTGGACTAGATGACTTTCTGGGTCCCTTCCAACTCTATGGTTCTACATGAAACCATGTGTATGACTAGTGACACCAGCAAAACTTCTAATTATGTTGTCCATCCTTCAAGTCGAGAAAGATAATCATCTCTGACTGCGAGACATTGAAATTGTAATATATCCATAATTAAAGCTGAATGCTGTTGCAATTTCCCCCCTTGCACCTATGTGGAGTGGGAGGTTGGCATTACTAAGCAGTCAGAATCCAACAGGGCCTGGTAAACAGCAAGGACAGAAAACGAGACTGGTAGGAGCTGCAACACACTAGGTTCTCTGATGAACAATGTGGTGCTTCTGTTTTTGGTTTATTCACTGATGCTGTTTCCTTGGTTTGAGAAAAACCCACATGTGATAAGACTGGCTGATCAAAGAAGGGTGCATTCTGGCTTATGATACACACAGGTGAAGAAAGTTGCACTTGTGTGATGCTTATGCACTAAAAATTTAGCTGTTTCTGAAATTGATAATATAGGAATGTTTGTTCAAGAATATACCACTGGACTCATAAATCAGGCCCTGACTACACATTGCACATGTATTTTAGTAAAGGTAAAGGTACCCCTGCCCATATGGGCCAGTCGTGTCCGACTCTAGGGTTGCGCGCTCATCTCGCTTAAGAGGCCGGGAGCCAGCGCTGTCCAAAGACATCTCCGGGTCACGTGGCCAGCGTGACGAAGCTGCAGCTGGCGAGCCAGCACCAGTGCAGCACACGGAAATGCCGTTTACCTTCCCGCTATAAAGCGGTACCTATTTATCTACTTGCACTTAGGGGTGCTTTCGAACTGCTAGGTGGGCAGGAGCTGGGACCGAACGACGGGAGCTCACACCGGCTCCCTCGGCCAATAAAGCGAGATGAGCGCCGCGACCCCAGAGTCGGCCATGACTGGACCTAATGGTCAGGGGTCCCTTTACCTTTACTGTGATTTGAGGAGCAACCCCTGTTATGCAGCTGGTGAGTGAAGCTCTCTTCCTATCCTATTCTAGTCCTTTACCTCTTCAGATTCTGGTGAGATTTTTTTGAGACAAGCCTTTCTCCCAGACGCCTTAGGTGTTCAGTGCAAATGAATTTGGATTTTTAAAAGAGCCTCGCCTCAAACAGTTTCAAATATCTTTCGATGGATATTTGATTGACAGCAAGTATGCTGTTCCAATTAATATCGGTCTTGGAACCTACATAGGAAGATTGCTGGGGATATGACTTTAGCCCAGCTGCTGAAAAACTAAGATTGTGGTGATTGATGGGAGAAATTTTTGTAGCTGCAGTGGCTGGTTAAAGTCCAGAAGACCTGAATAAGAAACAGAGCCCTTCTTAGCATACTGATTTGCATTTTAACATTCTAACATGGATTCCAGTCTGGGCTGTTTATGAGCCTGTCAGCAACAGTCACATTTAAGATGACAAAATGACTGACAACCATATTACTATGCCCATCTTTATAATCTTCTTTGGCGGAAAATAAGTGACAGCTTACCTAATACCTGTCACCCTTCATCAATTAGTTGTAAGCCATCCAGATACAAAGGTCCAAATTAGATCAAAGAAGACACAGTTGGTGAGGCGTGAACATTTCGTACATTTTGAAATGCGGATGTGTTTTACAACAGAACCCGTCTGAGTTATTTATTAAGAATACTTTATCACATTTTATCCTGCTTTTCTTCCACGGAGCTCTGGGTGGCATACATGTTAGCAACACAGCAACTCTGAGAGGGAGGTTAGTCTGAGACATGGTGATTAGCTCAAAATCATCCAATGAGCTCCATGAATAACTGGGGATTTGACATTGGACACGGGTGGCGCTGTGGGTTAAACCACAGAGCCTAGGACTTGCCGATCAGAAGGTCGGCGTTTCGAATCCCCACAACGGGGTGAGCTCCCATTGCTCGGTCCATGCTCCTGCCAACCTAGCAGTTCGAAAGCACATCAAAGTGCAAGTAGATAAATAGGTACCACTCTAGCGGGAAGGTAAACGGCGTTTCCGTGCGCTGCTCTGGTTCGCCAGAAGTGGCTTAGCCATGCTGGCCACATGACCCAGAAGCTGTACGCCGGCTCCCTTGGCCAATAAAACGAGGTGAGTGCCACAACCCCAGAGTCGGTCACGAGTGGACCTAATGGTTAGGGGTCCCTTTACCTTTACCTAACAACTTTAAAGGGTCTCTCGGTGTCCTGATAGTTGCTGACATCCATTACTCTGAAGTCTGTTTGTGGGAAATCATTAATAAATATACGTGAAGGCTGTATTTGGAATAACCGTGTACAGCTCCAGTGGTCTCATCTCAAAAAGAAAATGGTGGCACTGAAAAAGTTTCAGGGGAAAAAATAATAAGATCAAAGGATCTGAGAAGGATATACTTTATGGGGGGGAAAGGACTAAAATGTGGAGCTTTCCTTTTTAGCAAAAAAAGATGACCAAAAGAAGTCAATAAAATTACATATAGTATGGAGGAGTATCATGAGGGGATTTATTCCCCAGTTTCAAAATAACAGAACTCAGGATTACCCAATAAAAGTGGTCAAGAGCAAGTTCGGAATGAACAGAAGTCCTATTTTACACATAGTAATATATGGAACCCACAGCTGTGAAGAATCAGGCTGGCTAAAGTTGGAAATAGGATACTGGTCTAAATGCACCCTATGTTTGATCCATCAGGGATCTTGTTATGTTTTTATGATGGGGATGTGAGGTAGAGAATGCATGTTCAGTTCCCTACAAGATTTGAAATACTACAAGATACAGTATGTGAGACATGGAGGAGGAAGAGGAGAGTTAAAGCATATTTGTTTGCTTGTTTAAACCATTTTTGCCTTGCAGCAACATTCTCTTTCTACTGCACTTCTGACAGACAGAGCTGTCGCTGTATGCAGGAAACATATCTTAAGCATTGATGTAATCAAAGACTGCCCAAGGTATGTTGGTACCTGCTGAAGAAAAATATAAATTGGCCCTCTGGGAAAAAGAAAAATAATTGAAATAAAGTAATTAAGATTTTGCAATTCTTTCATGCATGGGTGGTGTCAGGCCTGAGAAACCTCTCCCTCCCCTCCCTAGCGATTCAAGGAGCCGGGAGGAAACAAGAAAGCTTTTAAGTAAGATTTATTCAGTCTCTGCAATAACAGACAAGATGAGTTGCTCACTCTGACTGCTCCTCCTTCCCTCTTTCCCAGCAACACCTGCTCCTACAGAGTCTTCTCTTGGACAATTTTCTCTGCACACGCTGCTCTCGTATCCTTAAAAACCTTCGCGTTTAAGAGGCAGGTCACCTACGCTGTCTAATGAACTGTCGGTTGCCTGAGCCATTTCTGTTCCTGCTTCTGTTAAATCCTCATATCTAGGCTGTTCGCCAGCCTCTGCCTGATTCTCTTGGTCATAAAAGACCATAAAAAGTTGGGGCATAAAAAGTTATCCACCCCTTTTTAAACTTTTTTTTTGTGCTTCAGGGTCTTTTATTCAAGTAATACAAAAGGGTCTTATTCCCCATGCTTCTTGAGGTGGTTCATACTGAGCGAGCTTTGCTTTTAGTTTCTTATTTTCTTCCAACATGGCTTCGTACTTCTCTTTCATCTCTGCCACTTCCAAGCGAAGTGAAGGAACAGGTTAACCAAGCCTGAAACCTGCTTGCGCAGAGCTACCCAAGTCAGGCCCCAATAACTCCCAAATCCCTTCTGCAAGGATCCATTAGGTAAAGTCCATTAACTTGAGCCAATGTATAAGCATTGAACCCAGCTGTACAAACATAGCCATCTCCCTTATCAATCCATGAAGGCTTAATGACGGATGGCCTTGTCAGTTCCGAGTGCAGACAGGATGGAAGATCTGGATCTTATCTTGTAGGTTGTAAATACCCTGACCACAGACCTTGCCTGTCAGGCCTGTCAGCCCCCAATCCCAGAGATGGCACCAGGAGTACCCCTATAGCTGGGTGACCTTTTTGACCCAAGATAAGCACACAGGAACAGGGATATCTGTTCATGTTCAAGGATGTCAACTTATGTGTACAGGCTCACGAGGCTGGATTCCTGGGGAAGGGGGAGAGGGGGCTTGGAGGGGATATATACTGCATGCAATTTCTTTTTCTTTTGTGCTTGCTGTGAACCGATTCACACAGTGTCTTTCTGATGCTCTGGACAGCAGAAATAAAGACTCTTTCTCTGAACCAAACCTCGGTGTCTCTTGGCTCCTTCCTTCCCTCTCGGGAGCAACGCAGACCCAACCAATGGGAAAGGTCTGAAAGGCTACAGAAGGGCTTCCACTTCAGGATTTTCTGGAGCAGTAGCTCCTAAACGATGTTTCATAAAGTCCAAGGCACAGCTGGGTTTCTCCGGTTCTTCGTATAAGGCCACCAGGACTTTGGTGAGGCTGTCCATGACGCCGGACTTCTCCAGGTAGCGGCGGAACTGCTATCCACCCCTGTTTTAACGAAAATCTGCTGCCTGAGATGAGTTTCCTCAACCTGCCTAACGGATAGGCTGGCCCTGAATGACACTTGGCTTGGCTGAAAACTGACAATTTACTGGCATTAAAGAAAAGGCAGCATCAAGAATTCTTCGGAACGCATATGAGCAGGAGCCAAGTGCAGAGAAAACAGATGAATTTCCGAGCGCCTTGACTTAGCTAATCAGAATTAACTACCTGGTGCGCGACAGAGCTGTTACAAAAGTGTCAGTCACCGGGAAAGTGTGCATTTATGGCCTTTCAATTCTGGAGAGGGGAGTTATAAAGCTTCTGTTAAGCCAAGTGTGCTGGAGTTCAAGATATTTACGAAGTATAAGACATTGTGGGGGATGGGAAGGAATTGTTGGCATTTACAGAACAGCTATTATAGTTGGCAAAGAAACAGTTCTAAAAAGAAACAGACAGCATAATGATTACCCCTAAGCAATGTGCTGCAGACATATATGGTTATGCATATTAGTACTTTGAGAATATATGGGTAAGTAAAACTTCTTATAAAATGTCTCACTGCAAGGTCTCTGTTCTCTAATTTAACATGAATTGTCCACTAACTACCTGACAGCTTGGTAGAACAAATCGGTTCTATTATTACATACCTGATTGTTGGAGAGTTTTCCCCCTCTAGTCTCAGTGTGTAGTTACTTAGGTTGCAAATTGATTTAGATGTTGTACTGTTTAATCTTTCTTTTCTTTACCTTACTTTTTTTTGATATTTTTGAAAAAGCAGTTTGCTATAGACAGAACTTCTGCTGACGTTTTTGTGGTTCGGAGTTTGTGAGTAGCAGGCAACAATGAGTAGCAAAATCATCCAATGAGCTCCATGAATAACTGGGGATTTGACATCAGATAACAACTTTAAAGGGTCTCTCGGTGTCCTGATTGGTGCTGACATCCATTACTCTGAAGTCTGTTTGTGGAAAATCATTAATAAATATACATGAAGGCTGTATTTGGAATAACCGTGTACAGCTCCAGTGGTCTCATCTCAAAAAGAAAAGTGGCTTTATCTGGGATTCAAAGTGGCTTTATCTGGTATGCAGCCAACAGAGTGTATATACATGGGCAGAGCTTTACAAAGGATTTTTGTGCACTAATAGATTATTGAGGCATGAGCCACTACTGCCAATTCCTGTGCAGTATATTCAGCTATGACTGTGTTTACACTCTTGTTTACTGTGAACTCACTGCATTCCCGGTGCTGGGTTTATAACTTGTGTCCACACAAAATTATCCAATATTCATTGAAAATCCAGGCATTATGGATAGATAAAAAATTGCTTCTGCTTCTTGCCATTTTGACCTTGAATGAAGCTGATACGTCAACATGCTTGCTGAATGTTTCAAGAGAGGCGAACTCTGGGTTGTTGTTACAGTGGTACCTCGGCTTAAGTACTTAATTCGTTCTGGAGGTCTGTTCTTAACCTGAAACTGTTCTTAACCTGAAGCACCACTTTAGCTAATGGGGCCTCCTGCTGCTGCCGCGCCGCCAGAGCACGATTTCTGTTCTCATCCTGAAGCAAAGTTCTTAACCCGAGGTGATATTTCTGGGTTAGCGGAGTCTGTAACCTGAAGCATATGTAACCTGAAGCGTATGTAACCTGAGGTACCACTGTACTTAGAGTGCTACCGGAAGAAATTCCTGCAAAGAAACAGCAGAATGAATACAGAGAGGCCAACAATGCTGAATCTTGAATATCATGCAATTGATTGTGCTACCAGATTCCCATATGCCGCTGTGTATTAACAACAGTTATTACAAAAGAGAAGAGGAGGCTCAGGTATCATGTTTTCTTTGTAGTCTTCCCATCTGGGCTTTCACATAACACATTCATATGCCCCTAGGAAACTATCCTCTTACAACCTTATCAACAATGCAGTTGGAAATTAATCTCCAAATCAGATTTGAAGCTTGCCTTCTGCTTTATTCTGCTGGAAATGCCAGGGGGAATGATCCAGTAGGTCCAGTAGGATTGCTTACTTATGGGTACTTCAGCATTGCCTTCAATTGCTGCCGAAAGATACAGCAGTGACAGAGCAATGCTCTGTTAGTCAGGAGTCCAGCTGAGGGACCTTTGGAATCTGGGTAAATGTTGCTCCACCAGGGGAGGGGAGCGCTATCCATTGGGGGGGGGGCACCTGCTATGCTGGTCTTTTGTAGTGGTAGGAACCAAACTTAGAGCCAGTGTGGTGTAGTGGTTAAGAGCGGTGGACTCGTAATCTGGGGAACTGAGTTCGATTCCCCGCTCCTCCACATGCAGCTGCTGGGTGACCTTGGGCCAGTCACACTTCTCTGAAGTCTCTCAGCCCCACTCACCTCACAGAGTGTTTGTTGTGGGGGAGGAAGGAAGGGAGAATGTTAGCCGCTTTGAGACTCCTTCGGGTAGTGATAAAGCGGGATATCAAATCCAAACTCTTCTTCTTCAAACTGGGGTTGATTGAGGTTGAGATTGGGTGGTGTCAGGGTAGCCAACAGAATCTAAAGCCCCCTCATTTCCCCAACGTACCCCAAAAGGAGCATGTCATCCACCCCACCCCAGTGTGACTGGCAAGGAAAATAAAAAACAAAACATTTAGTGGAAGGGGGGGAATTGTCCTCCCATCCTGGCTAGAGCGGGCTGCTGGTACAAATACAATAATCAGTAAAGAGTTTAAAACCGTAAGACATGCTTGATTGGGATCTCCAAATCATGATTCAACAGGACTGCATTGGTCTTGTTGGGACCAGCCAGGGATCCTTTAGGTTTTTTGTTTATTTACTTTATTTATGTAACAAAATTTATATGCTGCCTGATTCTAAAAACTAAACAAAAACTCCATGCAATTTACAAAAATGTAAAATAAAACATTAAAATTCTCAGTAAAAAGCCAAGTATCTAAAAGCATTCAAAAGATAAATTAAAATCAACACTAGCTAAAAAGAGGGAAAACACATATAACCTATGCATGCCTAGATATGCTTGTCTAAACAAAAATGGGTTAAGAGTACAGGGAAGGCACCTGTCTGTCAGGGACCATGTTGAGGAGGGCTGCACTGAGGAGGAATGGTGGGAACCTCCCCCTCCCCCTGATCTGGATCCAGATCCTGAATCTTCCCAGGAGCAGGAGGACAATATAGATTTGGAACAGTGGTTTGCAGAGGGGCATAGTTCAGAAGGCAGAAGCTGGGAAATACTGGATGGGGAACAGCTAGCAGAAGAAACACTGGAAGAGAGTTGACAGATTCACTGTCTCTGGAAAGCGTTCATCCACTCTCCCCAAGGTCAAGAAGAACTCAGAAAGTGGCAGAGCAGAAAGCACACAAAGCTCAGATTACAAAATGTAGAAGTGATGAAGATTAATAGGGACGTACGGGGATGGGATCCTTAACTGGGAGCACCACCATTCTGGGAGATGGGTTCTTTGTTCTCTCACTGTGATTATTAACGTTTCTAACTGGTAAGAAGACTCATTTTCCTTTGTTCTGCTTATCTACTGCTATGGGAGGGGGGAGCTGATTCCCTGAAGCCTGACACTGTCTGATGTCAACAGGCAGGGATGCATGGTGATGGTTTGCTTGCTACCGCTT
This sequence comes from Podarcis filfolensis, assembly GCF_964270895.1. Taxonomy (NCBI): domain Eukaryota; kingdom Metazoa; phylum Chordata; class Lepidosauria; order Squamata; family Lacertidae; genus Podarcis; species Podarcis filfolensis. The sequence goes on from NC_139610.1 coordinate 17,138,272, forward strand.
CATGTGGTGCACCACTAAAATGCATAGCACCTGCCCTTGTGGTTTAGCCAGCCCTGGATTGACCCCACCCGCCCAGATGGCCTTTGGACCCTCCTGGACAAGGCAGCCTATACCAGGGCTTCCTGTTTCAGATAAGCCTTGCTTGAACATCTTCCTGAGGTCTACTGTGCTGTCTATTGTTGAAGAAATGTTCTTTGTGTCATTGTCTTTTTAAAATTTTAATCTTTATTGGTTTTAGATATTAAATCCCTCCACCACAAAATCACCTCACATTCAAAGAAAAATTTACATAGAAAATATGATTCTTCCATATATTGTTCTATATATTGTGACTTCCACCATCCTCAATATGGGTCTATCATTACCTTGTTGACTGCATATTTGCATATTTTTTAACGTATCGTTAATTGTCCATATTCTTGGTAGATTTAAATCAATCCCATTCTTGGTTTGCTTGATTCCTGATTTTCCCTGTCATCTTTGCCAATTCTACATATTCAAATAACTTCACCTGCAATTCCAGTTTAGGGGTATTTTATCTCCAAATCCTTTGGCAAAGATGACAGGGATTTCTACATATTCAAATAATTTGGATTTGGGATTTGGAAAAGAATTAAGAGCCTCGGACATAAGATCTCCAGGTTGGTGGAATATATGGATTTGACAGAAAGGACTGGCAGAATCCGAAACCAGGGAGAGGAGAGGGTGGAGGAAGATTGGGAAGCTAAAGCTTATATTTAGAAATTTTGCAAAATTAATGACTGTTAGAAAAATCGTGGAATGTTATTATATGGATTTAGTAGAAATGTTAGAAGAAGTTAAGAATAGATAAGTAATTTAGTCTTAAAGGGAAATAAGGTTAAAAAATATGTTATTTACAAGACGATAAAAAATAGAGAAAGATGGAAAGGATTTGCTGAAATAATTAGAAGAATGGGAATACAAAAAGGGAGATGTGAGGAAGTCAAGGAAATAAGGAAATGAAGGATAGAATATGGAAAAGGAGAGATGTATTTTAAACTGTTTTGTTTAGATTTATTTATGTGTTTAGCTTAATGGTATTGGGTTGGGGTTTATATTATTTGTATACTGTATTGTATTGTGGTGTTTTTTTCATTTTTTGTTTTTTTTTCTTTCTTCGTTTGTCTTTAAATTTTCTCTTTTCTTCTTTCTTCTTTTTCTGTAATCTTTAAAAGCAATAAATATTATTTTAAAAAAATAATAAGGGTATTTTATCTCCCTTCCACCATCTAGCTCTCTTTGTGTCATTGTCAAGGCTCAGAAGTAGAGGATGAGCCAGTCAAGTTTGCTTTAGTTTCAGATGGATGACTGACCTGGGTTCCTAACATTGAACTAATGCTCATGGACCTGCACAGATGTCTTCCCCTGAGCCCAATTTGCCTGAGGAACAAAGTGCCCCCTGCTCTTCACCTGCTCAATGGTGGAGGGAGTGCACCAAGTGAGAAGCTACAGAGCAGATGTCAAGCACTCAACTTCAGGTCAGGGAGCTGGCCACAGAGAGTACATTAAAGGTAAAGGGACCCCTGACCATTAGGTCCAGTCGTGACTGACTCTGGGGTTGTGGCGCTCATCTCGCTTTATTGGCCGTGGGAGCTGGCGTACAGCTAGCATGACTAAGCCGCTTCTGGTGAACCAGAGCAGCACACGGAAACACCGCTTACCTTCCCACTGGAGCAGTACCTATTTATCTACTTGCAGTTTGACGTGCTTTCGAACTGCTAGGTTGGCAGGAGAAGGGACCGAGCAACGGGAGCTCACTCCATCGCGGGGATTCAAACCGCCGACCTTCTGATCGGCAAGCCCTAGGCTCTGTGGTTTAGACCACAGCACCACCCGCATCCCATACATTACAGTACATTAGGCATGTCCAAAGTCCGTTTTGGAGTCCTAATTCGGCTCGCCGGTCAGTTTAATCCGGCCCCTGTGACAGTTTATTTCCTGGAGTAAAATCCTAATAAAACCCTCAACTACTTACTACTTTGGTTGGCCCTTTGATCGGCCCTCACAGTCCTTCACTTCATCAAATCTGGCCCTCTTTGAAAAAAGTTTGGACACCACTGGAGTAAAGGGAGCTCAAGCAGTGCTAGAGAGTTGTTCACTTGGAGCTATCCAAGGTTCTGAAATTCAAGCTGTCTTGCCTCATGAGTTCCTGTTGAGTACCTGTAAGAACATCTTGATCCTGTCTCCTGGTTCTTTGCCCCAATATTCTCTGTGGTCCTAACTACAGTGGAACCTCGGGTTATGGTGGGGATCCATACCGTAGGCCCTGCCGCAACCTGAAAATGATGCAACCCAAAGCGTCACTTTGCGCATGCACGAATGGCGCAAACCCAGAAGTAACCCATTCCGGTACTTCCGGGTTTGCCCCGGTCTCAAGCCAAGGGTGATGTAAGCCGGAGGCAACCTAACCCAAGGCTCCACTGTACTGGATTTGTCCTCAAGTTCCTCCTGGCTCCTGCCTCAGCTCAGGCTGATGCCCTCAGCCCAGCCCTGACAGTTCTTGGGTGCTAACTCCTTCTCTAGGAGCCTAAAGACCTAAACTCTGGCCGCAGAAATCTTTCCTTGCAGCCACATCAGAAACTTGCTTCAAAAACCAAACAACACCTGATAAATTAGCTGATCTGAACTCCTATGGATGGTAGGGTGGGATATACCACTCAAAGCAACACCCTGAGGCTCCTCTAAGATCAGATGGAGATACCACTACTCTCCCTAGCTCATGTAACTTGATCTCCTCCAAGATCTGAGAATTCTTCACCAGCATTACCGCCCATTCAACTATCATCTGATTCAGTGGCTTCATATGGATGGTAAATAGCATCTGTAACAGCTATGGGCTCCAGAGCTGAGTCAGCATCTCCATACATATGTTCAGATAGAAATAAAGTCAGTGGTGAGCCGTCAACCAGCCTTGAAACAGTAGTCAGATAATAATAATAATAATAATAATAATAATAATAATAATAATAATAATAATAATTTATTTATACCCCGCCCATCTGGCTGGGCTTCCCCAGCCACTCTGGGCGGCATCCAACAAAATATTAAAATACAGTAATGCATCAAACATTAAAAGCTTCCCTAAACAGGGCTGCCTTCAGATGTCTTCTAAAAGTCTGGTAGTTGTTGTTCTCTTTGACATCTGGTGGGAGGGCGTTCCACAGGGCAGGTGCCACTACCGAGAAGGTCCTCTGCCTGGTTCCCTGTAACTTAGCTTCTCGCAGTGAGGGAACCACCAGAAGGCCCTCAGAGCTGGACCTCAGTGTCCGGGCAGAACAACGGGGGTGGAGACGCTCCTTCAGGTATACCGGACCAAGGCCGTTTAGGGCTTTAAAGGTCAGCACCAACACTTTGAATTGTGCTCGGAAACGTACTGGGAGCCAATGTAGGTCTTTCAAGACCGGTGTTATGTGGTCTTGGCGGGCGTTCCCAGTCACCAGTCAAGCTGCCGCATTCTGGATTAGTTGTAGTTTCTGGGTCACCTTCAAAGGTAGCCCCACATAGAGCACATTGCAGTAGTCCAAGCAAGAGGTAACCAGAGCATGCACCACTCTGGCGAGGCAGTCCGCAGGCACAAAGAGTCTCAGCCGGCGTACCAGATGGAGCTGGTAAACAACTGCCCTGGACACAGAATTGACCTGCGCCTCCATGGACAGCTGCGAGTCCTTCAGGGGCACAGTTACCCCACTTGGGTCAGGAGAATGGTGTGGTTTGGGTATGATCAATTAACTTATTAGCTTGTGATAAGTATACTAAATTTATTTAATCAAATGGCAAGACTAATAGAATACAAGCTGTGTGTGTGAGAGAGAGAGAGAGGGAGAGGGAGAGAGAGAGAGAGAGAGAGAGAGAGAGAGAGAGAGAGAGAGCTTCCCTGTTTCATCAGCAGTGGAAGAAAATAAAATTAAAGAGATTCATCATTCTATGCATCATTAGAAAGATGGTTCCCGATTTTGAAAACTATTTCCAATGAAAATGAAAAGCAGTTTGAAAACTCTGTTTGGAATCACTTTTAGCAGGGTGTCTTAATGGATCTATGTGAATGCACACATTCCTGTTGTTGTTTTACTCTGCCAAGGAGATGCAGTTTATGTCCCACGGTTGGAAAGGCAGTGGAAGATAGAGAAATACGTTAAATAGAAAATATAGTGGAAATTCAAATTGTATTTCATTTTAAAAAACAACAACAAACCACACATATCCAAGTCTTATCAATGTGATAATAAGTTCTCTAAATCTCCATGCAGGTCTTCTTACCGGCTTCTTCAAGAAAATTTGGCTTATGAAAAGACAATAATAATTTCTGCTCAGCACTCTGGCTTGGTATTATGCAAGACTATACAGTGCTCATACTTACAATAACATGCATTTCAGCCATCCTACATGTTATATTGGTGCTGGAGGAGACTCTTGAGAGTCCATGGACTGCAAGAAGATCAAACCTATCCATTCTGAAGGAAATCAGCCCTGAGTGCTCACTGGAAGGACAGATCCTGAAGCTGAGGCTTCAATACTTTGGCCACCTCGTGAGAAGAGAAGACTCCCTGGAAAAGACCCTGATGTTGGTGTTCTCGAAGCTACCAGCATGAGTTTGACCGAATTGCGGGAGGCAGTGGAAGATAGGAGTGCCTGGCGTGCTCTGGTCCAGGGGGTCACGAAGAGACAGACACGACTAAACGACTAAAGAACAACAACCCTATGACCTGCATTGAGACAGCAGACAACTTGGGGAAAGGACATTTCAGCTGTCCCACCCATAGAATTTCTCCACCTACAGACTTGACATCTTTCCGCAGGGCCTGCAAGACAGAGCTGTTCCACCAGGCCTTTGGCCAGGGCACAGCCTGACTCCCTCCCTTGGCAATCTTCGCGGAGCTCTAGCCCAATGGTGGCCAGTGGCTTGAATTTAATTAATTTTATAATGAATGATTTTAGAGTGTTGTTTGTGCTGTACTTTTGTACTGTTTTATTGTTGTTAGCCGCCCTGAGCCCGGCTTCGGCTGGGGAGGGCGGGATATAAATAAAAATTTTTATTATTATTATTATTATTTAGAAGATCACCTGGTGCTTAGAGCAGTAACTTTCCAGCAACAAGTGAAGACATATATGTCCAGCTTTTGCCAATAGGCTGCAGTTTCTTTTCTGTAAACTATTTTGAAATAATTTGCCCAGATGCGCACATTATTCAGAATCAGTATGACTCCCCACAAGGCATTGTGCTAAAATGATACTGTATTCTATTCTAAAATGATTGTTATCTTGTGTGAAATGTACTCTAGTTAGCCAAAACAATGTTTGCCATTCTCGGCCCAAGATGTCATGGACAACCGACACTGGAAATATTTGTTTGACATGAATTTCTCAGGAAATGCACTTGTGTAATGCAACAACAGACGAGGAGGATGAAAGGTCAAATTTGATGTGGTGTGGGGAAAGCCTCCCGGGTCTTCATCGCATCTAAGTTAGCACTTCCTTGAAAGTTCAAGGTCATCCTGACCTATTTCTCCTTTCACTTTCAATAAATCTCAGGGTTACTTTGAAACCTCAACAACCAGATTCATGCCCTCCTGTGATCAGCATGAGCTTCTCACTGCATTTCTGCTGTTAGTAAATAAATTGATTATATTGCACCAGCAGTGTGCTTAGTGTTTTACAACATAAGTGGACAACCTGTAGCCCTGAGGGGGTCAACCTCAATTTATGCAGCCTCAACACCTCCCGATGTTGCCCCATTCCTCCATCCCATTAGTTCCTGCCTTCTCTTAATTTCCTTCTTATTTTTCTTCTTTGACAGTGACCCTATCAAACCCAGATGGGCTTAGTTTTGAGTAGTCCTGCGCAGGATTGAGGATTTTATCTGAGATAGCCATGATGAAAATTGAACCACAGTGGTCTTGAGTCCAGATTAGTTAATCCATCATACCATTGTTTCTCGCCCTGTCCTTCATAAATTCTGGCTCTGACCAATGCCAGAATGTGGCCCCTGACAGATTACTCTTGAGGGAATGCGGCCCTTGACAGAAAAAGGGTTGCCCACTTCCCAGAGTCCATTGGTGTTTTTCTTTGGTAGCCATTCTGGCTACAAATTGGCTTAATGGAGTTTCTCCCTGGGAGCCACACAGTGAAGGAATCTTCCTTCACTCCTTCCAATTTTAGGCTCTCAAGAGGCTCATATTAAGGCTCTAGCCATGAATACAGATAACTGAAATGCTGTAGATTTCAATGAACGATGGCTTAAGAGCCTACTGCTAGATAATCTGACAGGAAACAAATGCAAGAAATAAAATAAATAGAATTAGTGTCCAAGCCCATTTTTTTATGCCTCCTGAGCAGTAGCAGATAGCAGAATGGAGCAGCAGTGCTCACCTGACCTCCCAACAGCTGAATAACTGCAATTTACCAGGAAGGAGTGGGCAGAGCAGCGCGGAGGATGTTGCAGTTCAAATACAACTGCAGAGCCAATGCAGCCTCCTGCCAGTGCATTCGCACCATGCCAACCTTCCTGCCGACTCGCTGCTTCTCTTCTCTTTCCTGGTAAGCAGCAGTGACTTAGCTGTCAGGAGGTCAAGAGAGAGCCCATCTGCTACAGCCATTGACTTAAGACTACGACTGGCTGGATGGTTATGTGGGAGCCGGTTGAAGTTAAATCCTTCGAAGACAGAGGTCCTTTGGCTGGGTCGGGACAATATGGGATTGGGGGGGCAACTCCCATTTCTTGCGGGGGCACAATTAGTGCCAGCACCATCCGTTAAGAGTTTGGGTGTAATCTTCGACACCTACCTTCCCATGGAGGCGCAGATTGCAGCTATAACAAAGGAGGCATTTTTTCATCTCTGCCAAGCTAAGCAGTTGGCTCCTTACCTCTCTCGCCCTGACCTAGCCACTGTGATCCATGTGACGGTCACCTCCAGACTGGATTATTGTAACTCACTCTACGTGGGGCTGCCCTTGAGACTGACCCAGAAACTCCAGCGGGTGCAGAATGCCACGGCGAGACTCCTTACGGGGTCCTCGCTGCGAGATCACATTCACCCGGTGCTATACCAGCTGCACTGGCTCCCAGTGGAGTACAGGATCAGGTTTAAGGTGCTGGTTTTAACCTTTAAAGCCCTATATGGCCTAGGACCCTCGTACCTACGGGACCGCCTCTCCTAGTATGTCCCACAGAGGAACTTATGGTCTTCAAACAAAAGCATCTTGAAGGTCCCAGGCCACAGAGAGGTTAGGCTGGCCTCAACTAGAGCCAGGGCTTTTTCGGCTGTGGCTCCAATCTGGTGGAACGCTCCTGCAAGACAGAGCTGTTCCACCAGGCCTTTGGTCAAGGCACAGCCTGACTCCCTCCTTTGGTAATTTCTTCACAGAACTCTAGCCCAATGGTTGCCATCAATTTGATCTGAATTAATTTTATAATGAAATGATTTTAGAATGTTGTATTATTTTATTGTTGTTAGCCACCCTGAGCCCGGCTTCGGCTGGGGAGGGCGGGATATAAAAAATTATTATTATTATTAAAAATGAGTGTTGGGGCTACCCTGCACTGTGTCCTCAGCCACCAAGTAAGGTTGTCACCCTAGAGAGAAGAAAAGGGTATTGGTGATGAGGCATAGCGCACCAGCAAGCGAGAGATTCTCTTTTCCCTGTGTGAAAACCATCAGGGTTTTGCTCCCCCTCTCATTTTCTGCCAAGAGCTAGCCAACTTGCCGTTGCCTACAGCAGCAGCAACAGCAGCAAACCTCAGTGAGTCAAAATGGCCTGACTATTATCAGATGACCTGAGATTCCAAGAAGAAAGGTTCCCTTGCATCTCTCCCTTGCTTCTGCTGCACTATCAAAGGTTATGCATCTGAAAGCTTCTCGTCACTGTAAGCTTCTTTTTCTGCAGTGACAAAATACTGAAACTTTTTATCAGAAATTTTAAGGTTTCTACTTCCCCTGTCCTCTTACATGTCTGAAAAATTCACACCAGGCCTGCTTTAAGAGCATAGTGTTTCCAGTAAAGCCATCTGTAGTACAGTGGTACCTCATGTTACATACGCTTCAGGTTACAGACGCTTCTGGTTACAGACTCTGCTAACCCAGAAATAGTACCTCAGGTTAAGAACTTTGCTTCAAGATGAGAACAGAAATCGTGCTCCGGCAGCGCGGTGGCAGCAGGAGGCCCCATTAAAGTGGTGCTTCAGGTTAAGAACAGTTTCAGGTTAAGAAAGGACCTCCAGAACGAATTAAGTACTTAACCTGAGGTACCACTATCAAATATCCAATTCTGATTGACTCAGCAGTTAAAACTAATATTGTTATTTCTTTAAGCAGCTGACTGTTATTTTACTTGTGCAGATGGCAACCATTTTAGGTGTGTACAAATGGCACGCAATCACCAACATGCAGGTACTTTTGGACAAGAAAGAGGGAAGAATGGAGGGAAATGGGGGGGTGGAACAGGGGGTGAACATGGGCAGGGCCGAACTGTGCTTATGATCGCTGTGCCAACACACACACAGGCCAGGAACAGAACCCATGGTCAAAATGGTCTTTGCCTGTAGTGGAGGAAATCGAGGCAGCCTATAGTAGGTCATTTTTTTCTTTTGGGAGTGTTGAGGGGGGAGAATGAGAACTGCATAATTTGTAGTGACTGTGCAAAAGCAAAACAAAAATATGTTTAATTTTAAAATTGATGTGCTCAGCAACTAAAGATGCATAGCATATACAGGGTACATGTATACATAAGTATGGAAAAGTCTATGTCACTTGGTGTGCACACCTCCTACATCAGAGAAAAGGCTTCAGGGGTCAGTGAGCTATATTATTTCATGGGGTGATTATCTTTCTCCCAATGGTCCTCTCTCACAAACATCAATATAAGCACTAACAACACAAAACTGGGGTGTAATTTCATGTCTTCTCTTTCTCTCCTTTGTTGTCCTCCCCTTCCCTCTAGCACCTATATTCAGTCTGCCCCAGCTGGCAAACAAATTATAGACAAGCAGTGCAGATTTAGGGGTGGTTTCCCCCCCCCCACAGGGTGCCAATATGAGCAGGTGCAAAATTGAGAAGCTCCATAATTGAGAAGATCCATTTGGGGGCACCAAATTTTGGTCTCGCACAGGGCGCCATGTTATGAAAGATCACCAGTTCCACCCCTGTAGACAAAGGGCACAGGGGAAAATATATACAGTGGTACCTCGGGTTACAGACGCTTCAGGTTACAGACTCCACTAGCCCAGAAATAGTACCTCAGGTTAAGAACATTGCTTCAGGATGAGAACAGAAATTGCGCGGTGGCGGCACAGCAGGCCCCATTACCTAAAGTGGTGCTTCAGGTTAAGAACAGTTTCAAGTTAAGAACGGACCTCCGGAACAAATTAAGTTCTTAACCCGAGGTACCACTGTATACCGTGGAGTGATCCTGTTCAGTGTTTCAGTCGCATCCTCTCCCATGATAAAATATTCCATTTCCAGGAGGGGGCTTTTTTCATTTCCCCCCTAAATTCCCAGTATTCTTTGGCTACTGAGCATGCTCAGTCCTCATTGGGCTGTTGTGGAAGAGTTTTTTTGTGTTTGCAACCTTACAGGTTTTATCTCTAATTTTTGTGCAAACTTTGGCATTTCCTTGACTCCTCCCTATGCCTCTGTAGCCCAATTGTGGCTAGAATAATGTTGGCACGACATGAGTTTGCTATTACAAGTGCTGTTGGTTTGGCACTTTAGCCTCTCATCTCCTATTCTCTTCCTTAAAATAATAATTAAAAAGTTTTCCGTTATTTCCCCTGACAACTTCTGGGATCTGTGTAACACTCTGATAATGCCTACAGTCTGAATTATACAACATGTCCTGTCTCTTTAAAGCTAAATCCCGAGTGTGGTAATTGAATGCAGCAAATCAAGCCTATAATGTATCAACTGAAAGAATAGGATAAATGATGCCATTTTCCAAGAATAAAAATGTCATTTAAGTATTGTCATACAATACAGTGCCAAAAGCCAAAGCCCGTAGGAACTCAGCATCTCTGAAAGAATGCCCTAGATACAGAGACCTAAGAAAGGAAAGAATTGCTGCTAAAGTATTTCAGATCATTCTGTTCCAGTTCAGTTTGTGGCACCTGCAGTTCTGCTGGGAATGGCCATTCATTGTGTAAGAAAGAAGTCACCAATTATTTTCTTTATACAGATTATTGTGTGGTCGGCTGAAAGGTCTCACTTTTTCTAGGTTCACATGTGTACAATATCCACAGTTCAAAATAGTTCTGCAAACTTTGCTGAATCTTGACAGCCTGCAGGTTGCAATCAAAACAATAAATATGTACAAAACAGCAATGGGTGGTACCCAATGTACCACTAAATTAAAGTCACTTAGCAATAAACTTGTGCTAACAGAATAATGTTGCACAAGGTCGTCGTCAAGCATTGTCCAACAAATTGCACAACAAGAAACAGCTATTGCATAAGGGAAAACTCAAATAACTTTCCAAATATTGTTGTGCAAGCTATTTCACAGCAAGAATCAACTGTTCCACAACAAGCTTCTGCTAGAACAACTGTTGCATTGGGTTCCTTGGTGGCCCAACCATTTAAGCTCTGCCATCTGCTATATTATGCTACTGGACAGACAACATTGGTTATGGCACAATATGTGCATATGATACATGAGTTCGTTCATTCAACGTTTTCAAGAATCTTCAAACAACTTCTCAGAAGAAGAATGGCCTAGAACCAAAGGAGCTCTCATGTAGTTCCAGGGATGCTTGAACTTGTACTGTATTTCTCAAAATGTATTCTGCCAGATGGTGATGAGGATTCCAAACACATTGAGCAAGAAGATCAGCCATTCAAGAGAACAACTTTAGAATTACTCTGGCTGCATTCAAGTCATTAGCCATGGCTGATGTCACCCTTCAGATCCAAACCATCAGTTAGTGGCACTTAAGAGAATGATGATATGGAAAAAATAATTTAAAAGGTTATAGATGAAGCATAGGCCAAGCTACACAAAAAGGATCTGCTGGGGGCAGGGCTGCTAGGATCCTGATAATTATCAGTCCCCTCTCCACTGATGCTATTTGCATTTTTAAAGACATGTGCGGAAACTCTAAAGAAACAGTGTGGGCTCACGAGGAATCTGAATTAATGCTGCTTTGATTCTGTTACTGCTTATGTGCTTGCTTCTGCTTATACATTTGTAAATAAACAGATTATTAGGAAGTTAGTACCATATGTATCCAGTGCTCCCTTCGCACACAGAAAACTTACCCGGCAAAGACTGCTTTATGCTTCCTAACAAATGAGAAACAGAGAACCTAAAACAATATATTGCCAAAAATTTTGACAGGGCAGTCTAGGCATTTTTCCAAAGCATTTTTATAGTAAAACAAAACAGCAACACTGTCATAGGGTTATAAAGTAGCTGAAGTATATGTCCACACTGCAGTAATCCCCCCCCCCTTTTGCCAGTATCACAAGGACAACATGCAATGGTTTTTTGTTTTTTTACAACTGCAAGAGAAACAGACATCCATCTCCCCCTTTCCAATTGACATTTATGGTATCCAGTCCTAAACTGCCTTGTCAATCTTCTACACATGAACCTTCTGTATTGTATTGTGTTCTTGCAGAAGATAAGATAGCTGAAATGGTAGTGGTGTCTCTAAGTTTTAATTGGATCAGTCGTTTAGTCTTTCAGATGCCAGTCCTACCTCTGGACTGTGACAAGAAGAACTTAATGAGAAAAGTAGGTCACTTAGTTACTGATTTTTTAAAAAAGAAGAACAGAATTTTTTTAAACCATGGCCTCCTGATTTATTTATTTTTTAAAACCTCATTTTAAAAAGCATTACCCATGTTCAGGGGCCAAGGACTTTTCAGGCTAGCTTCAGTGTATCTTATCAAATATGCACTTCCATTTCAAAATCACTGAGAAGATTGCTATAATCTGAAACAACTGTAATTTAAATGGAAACTAGCTAAACTAGCATAAAGCAGGGCACTAGCCACAGCTGTCTATATTTGTTGGCATTCAATTGGGCTATCAAAGCAAAAACAGACAGATACCTTCCATGCAGATGTTCGGCGTAGCACTTTAGAGACAAAGCATGTGGCAACAAAATTATGAAATGTGTCACTCTGGCCTGAAGGTAGCATCTGTTGAAATTATTGGGTGTCTCATTTATAATTTATCTGGAACAGACTCTCATTGTTCTTGATGTACACACTGTAGTCCACTGAGCCATTATATATTTATTTGCTTCTGGGGAATTTAAAAGAATATTTCCATCACAAAACTTGTCTCAACCAGCCCAAGGCAAGGAGTTAGTTAGCAGTTCCTCATGGAAAAAATTATTCTGTATCGCTTACCAACTGCACACAAAGCTTGGTGACTGAGAATTAGGAATGAGCAAATAAGTCCTTCTGCTGAGGTAGTGTGAATTATCATTTCTAGATCAGTGATCTCTGGTATCCAGCTCAAGACAAGGCCCTACCTCTGCAAGACAAGCTTTAGTCTGTCTTGATCCATTGTGATATGATGGCCCCAGCAAGAGGAAGACTGGTAGGTGCTGGAATAGACTGGAAGCATAAGGTGAGGAAAATCAGGACCCTGGACAAGGACTGAGTTGCTGGTTTGGGACCACAAGTAGCACACCTGCAGCTGAGGGTCTAGAAAAGTTGGTTATCAGTGGTACAAACAATAACACATCCCCAATGGGTTTGCCTGTCTCAGACTGAAGTTATCATGGTTAACTTGATTTATGCCTCAGGATATCAGTCTCTGAGATTCAAGCATCTTTTCAATATGTGTTGCTGAAAAGCATGCATCAAAAGAGCAGCACCTGGTAGCACTGGGTGGAAGATGTAAATAAAGAAGCAAAATAAACAGGTGGGAAACAATCTGAAGTGCTTTCATGTACAGAAATGTTTCGGCATCAGTTGAAGGTGAATAGAGATGAATGATTAATAGTGAAATCATTTGCATGTCTGACCAGAAGAAAGTCCCACTGAAGTCAATGGGGCTTACTTCCAGTATGAGAAGGGTTACAAACATTACTGGGTGAACTGGAGGGTAGAAAAAGTTTACATGTATGCTGTGCTATTTTTCTGGGGTGACACAGGGGTACGCATACCCCTAAACATTTTGTGAATCTAAGTTTGGCCTCATTGTGGGGCAGTATTTCCATATCAGTAAGAAAATGAGCCCCTTCATGAATCACTGCCTTGCCATGGCGAAGGGGCTTGAATAACTCAGAGAAGCTATGAGCTATGCCGTGCAGGGCCACCCAAGATGGACAGGTCATAGTGGAGAGTTTTGACCAAACGTGATCCACCTGGATAAGGAACCGGCAAGCCACTGTAGTATCCCTGCCAAGAAAACTCCATGGACAAAGACAACAGGCATATAAAAGTTATGACGCTGGATGATGAGCCCCTCAGGTCAGAAGGTGTCCAACATGCTACTGAGGAAGAGCGGAGGACAAGTACAAGTAGATTCAGAGCTGATGAAGCGGCTGGGCCAAAGCCGAAAGGTCGCTCAGTTGCGGATATACCTGGAAGCGAAAGGAAAGTCCAATGCTGTAAAGAAAAATATTGCATAGGAACCTGGAATGTAAGAACCATGAACCTTGGTAAGTTGGATGTGGTCAGAAGACAGGAATGCCTGGCGTGCTCTGGTCCATGGGGTCACAAAGAGTCGGACACGACTAAATGACTAAACAACAACAAAAGGAAAATGAGAGTACCCCTAAACATTATTATTTTTTAGGGGAAAACGCACTGCACATATGCTTTGACATGTCAAAGACAAGTAGGCATGTTCCAGCTCAACGCTTCCTAGAATTCTAGCAGAGTCAGTTCACACATGTATGTTTATAGTTTTAGGCTGAAATCTTAACAGTTACATGAGTGTAAGCCCCACTGGATTCGGTAGTGCTGAATGCTGAGCAAACATGATTGGATTCCCCGTTATTGGCTGTAACATCAAAAGATGACTTGCATGTGTGAATGCGACAAATCATCGTGGATAGAATTGTGCTATCGCCTATTGTCACTCAAACTCCTTGCTGTTTGATGTTGACAGTTAACAAGAAAAAAAGAAGATGCATGAGTCTCTTTTGAGTTCAGTACTTTTCTCCCACCACCTGTCCTCTCAAATTTCTGAAAAAAACTTCAAATATGCAAAGCTTTCGTAAACAACCTGATGGTAGCTTTTGAATTTTAACCATCTCCCTCTGAAGTTGTCCCTGACACAATCTCTTCTTGCTTCCTAAGAAGAGGTAACTAATCTGGACATTGACATTTTACCCACAGGGGCTCGGATAAAAACTGGAATGCAAGATCTGACTACTACAAGTATGCTGGCAAGTGTTTCCTCCAGTATTCTTTATTAATAATAACATATTTATTGTGCACAAAATAAGATGTGCTTTTTTCAGAATTCGGACTGGAGGCACTTCTACCTTTGACAAGATTTATTTTAGGGTCAAACTCGACAAGATGGCAATCAAGCAATTGGCAATTGTGTATGTAAATTAAATTACATACAAATGCGGGACATGGGTGGCGCTGTGGGTTAAACCACAGAGCCTAGGACTTGCCGATCAGAAGGTCGGCGGTTCAAATCCCCACAACAGGGTGAACTCCCATTGCTCGGCCCCAGCTCCTGCCAACCTAGCAGTTCAAAAGCACATCAAAGTGCAAGTAGATAAATAGGTACCGCTCCAGCGGGAAGATAAACGGCGTTTCTGTGCGCTGCTCTGGTTCACCAGAAGCGGCTTAGTCCTGCTGGCCACATGACCTGGAAGCTGTACGCCGGCTCCCTCGGCCAATAAAGCGAGATGAGCGCCGCAACCCCAGAGTCGGTCACGACTGGACCTAATGGTCAGGGGTCCCTTTACCTTTACGTTTTACATACAAATGCAGAGGGTAAACCAGATTGGGCCCCTGGCAAGGGAGGCAGGGAGATAGGTGGGGTTCCAATCTGGATTTGGGGAAGGCAATGACTGCAATTACACATTCTTTTTCAGTTGTTTGTTTTTTTTAGAATATACATATTTATCTGACTTTTTAATGGAATGATCCTTCATGTGGCTTACAACAGCCTGCCACAACACACACACTTGACCCAAACCCATACAACCCATTCTTATCTCCTTGGCAAACGGATGGGGCCAGAATGTTCTTTCCTTCTGCTCTTCAGTCCCAGGTCTACTGACAGTTGGAGCCAAGAGTCTTTTCTTGCAAAGGGAGGGAAACAAAACTCTCCATCTGCACCTTCTCTGTCTGATGAACAGTCACACTCTTTCTTCTTGGGAGGCAGAGGGTACAGACTAGCTGCTGCTGCTGCTGCTGCTACTACTACTACTGCGCTAGTGGACAGAGACAAAAGAGTTTAAAGGGTATAGGATTTCAGTTTGGATGATGGGAGCAAACGGGGAAATTGTCAGTTTTGCAAACTGGAGAGGGAGGGCCAGGGAGAAGAGGGTGGTTTCTTTTATGCAGTGCTTTTTTTCCCTGGGGGGCGCAGGGGTATGCATACGCCTAAACATTTTGGGAATCTATTTAAAAAAAATAGTTTCTTCTCTAGCATGGTGAATCATCAGTTCCGTTGAATAGCACAGTGAATCGTCAGTTCCGTTGCTACCCCCAAAGGCGGCCTCATTTCCTGTCACGGTGTTTCCTGAGTCTGAGATGGAAGCGAGCATTTAATGTGTGAAGTATGAATTGGAATCTAGCACGGTGACTAGTCAGTTTCGTTGTTACCACCTCTCATGGCAGCTTCATTTCCTTTCCCAGTGTTTCCTGAGCCTCAGACGGAAGCAAGCGTTCAATGTGTGAAGCATTTACTGTATTTATTTTTCCCGATTTGAACTATAAAATGGTGATTTTCTTGAGTCAAAATGAGAGTATCCCTAAACATTTTTAGAGGGGGGGGGAGCACTGGTTTTATGCTACAGAGAGAGTTAGACACAATGGAATTGCAGCCTGCAGTAATGGAAGGAACAGAACCCTCTTGGTATGTGAATGTTCTGCACTCTCTCCATCTAAGCTCAGGTTGTATGTATGTGTGTGTAAATAAACCATATATCATAAAGACACCACAGTCTCTGCTGTGCCTACTGTCCAAAAGGAAACACAGACCCTGGGTAAAGCCCTTCTGCAACCCCTGGACTCCCACAGCACTTGACGATTGGGGTGGCATGTAACACTATCTTGATGGATGCCCCACCTCAAGATCTCAATATTATTGCAGAAAACTTGGAGGAAAAGGAAAGAATGGTGACCATGCTCAGAAAGACCTCTTGTCAATCTAGGCCAACACCTCAAGGTTCCTGGGCCTGATTTAACATGTGGGGTTTTTGGGAGGAGGGTCACAAACCAAACGTCAGCTAACCCATTACAGTGGTACCTTGGTTCTCAAACGGCTTAGTTGACAAACAAATTGGCTCCTGAACACTGAAAACTCAGAAGTAAGTGTTCCGGTTTTGAAACGTTTTTTCGGAAGCCGAATGCCCAACGCAACTTCTGCTCGTGTGCAGGAAGCTCCTGCAGCCAATCGGAAGCCACGCCTTGGTTTTTGAATGGTTTGGGGATTCGAACAGAATGGATTGAATTCGAGAACCAAGGTTCCACTGTATTTTTAAAAAACCCACATAATCTGCTAGCAAGCCAGTAATATCTCATTTAAGTAGCTTCACCCGCTATTACTACAGACTTGCTGCATTTTAAGCATGCTGAGCTGCTCCCTGCTGCTGCGTGGGAAATTAGTAGGTAGATTTCTGGATTTAAAAATGGGTTCTCTTTTAAAGGGTGCTGCGGCATATCACAACATTCATGAAGACAAATCTTCTCAATTGGGAAACCTGCCCTTTCAATGGGCAGCTTGCCCAAGCAGAAAGCCTCCCTTATCAACTATAACTAATGGCTGCCTCTCTCACCTGTTCCCTTCAATTATTTAGGTGTCCCCAGCACTTAGATTGGCTTCCTGCTGACAGCATCCTGGAGCATGTCTATTAATCATTGACTGTCCTTGTGCTCCTTCTTCTTTTTCGCAATGGACTCAACCAAAAATAGAACATTATTTTTCCGTCCAGATGAACAAGTGACAGTTGTGTGCTTCAAGATTTCACACCTCCTCCAAAACAGGCGATCCATGAATACCCTAACAGGCATGTGCCATAATGTGAGCTGAATGTATATCAAACACAGTATGAGGCATGAACAAGATAATAAATACCTAGGACCTCTATAGCACACCTTGTTTCTGTACCCATTGTAGTATGTTTCCTAGATGACCGTTGTGGTCCCTTCCAACTCTGTGATCCTTTGATTCTATGATTCTACATACTGTAAACATTGAGGAGGTTGGCTGCAGTCAGTGGCATAGCACTGGGGGGGCACACAGGGGTGCAAAATTGTTAGGGGTGCAAAATTTCAACGTCAGGTGCTGCCTCAATGGAGAGATAGATGATAGATAGATAGATAGATAGATAGATAGATAGATAGATAGATAGATACCTGGCTGGCTCTTTGGCAATTCTCCCCCCAAACTTAAAACCTCGTCTGTATCAGCTACTCACAGTATACAACCATCAAGAAGCGTCTTGGTTCTCAAACGCCAAAAACCTGGAAGTTTGTGTTCCAGTTTTCAAACGTTTTTCGAAAGCTGAACGTCTGAGGCGGCTGTCGGCTATTGTTTCCAGGGCGCCTGCACCAATCAGAAGCTGCACCATAGTTTTCGAACATTTCGGAAGTCAAACGGACTTTCAGAATGGATTAAGTTAAGCTCTTTCGTGTTTGCTATTTGCGTTTTTGTTTTTGAGGCTTTTCAAGTTAATTTGTTTTTGTGACTGTGTGGAACCCAGTTCAGCTACTGATTGATTGTGTGACTGCATAAATGGATAAAAGCCCCCCCACCCCATCCAAACGATGACTATCATCAGTGCAATTTTTATCTTCTACAATACTGTCTTATTTATTTTATAGTACAGTACATTGATTATCGCTTTCATTTTATGGATCAATGGTCTCGTTAGATAGTAAAATTCATGTTAAATTGCTGTTTTAGGGGTTGTTTTTAAAAGCCTGGAACGGATTAATCCATTTTCCATTGCTTTCTGTGGGAAAGCGTGCCTTGGTTTTGGAATGCTTTGGTTTTGGAATGGACTTCCGGAACGGATTACGTTTGAGAACCAAGGTACCACTGCATATACAAAGAATCTAAGTTCATGAAAGCGTACAAGTTTGCTTTGGCCCAGTAAGGTCAATAAGGGAGGGCTATCTAGAATGAGAGAGCCAATTAGAGGGCAAGAAGCTCTATGTCCTGCCCACACCTTTTATGAGTGAGAGATACATGAAAGGTAATGTAAACACCCAACAGAGTTTGGGGGTTCAGGTGTGTGGGCATGCAGTACTGGGGTGGGGGTGAAGAGAGCCACTTCTTTTTTTTTTATAAATATTTATTGAATTTTCCAATTTTATACAAACACAAAAAGAAAAAGAAAAAGAAAAATATTAAAAACAAATCAATTTCAATAACAGTTTTTCAATAACATGTTTCTTTGACTTCCTCATACCTCCCCTTCTTGTTTTCTAGTTCAAATTGTTAATCCAGCAAATCCTAATCTCTTAACATTCCTTTTAACTAACACCTTATTTTCCAATCAACTTTTTAAATTTTATGACTTAAACAATATTAATCCCAGTTATTTTTATCATAACAGCTAGAGACCACATAAGTTCAATCCAGCATCTTTCAGAGTTCATTAATTTTGTAGTATTTCTGTAAATAGTCCTTAAATTTCTTCCAATCTTCTTCTGCCGACTCTTCTCCCTGGTCGCGGATTCTGCCGGTCATTTCTGCCAGTCCTATACAGTCAATCAACTTCATCTGCCATTCTTCCAGAGTGGGTAAATCTTGCGTCTTCCAGTGCTTTGCTATAAGTATTCTTGCTGCCGTTGTAGCATACATAAAGAAAGTTCTGTCCTTCTTTGGCACCAAATGGCCTACTATGCCCAGGAGAAAGGCCTCTGGTTTCTTCAAGAAGGTATACTTAAATACCTTTTTCATTTCATTATAAATCATTTCCCAGAAAGCCTTAATCTTTGGGCACGTCCACCAAAGGTGAAAGAATGTGCCTTCAACCTCCTTACATTTCCAGCATTTATTATCAGGCAAATGGTATATTTTTGCAAGCTTGACTGGTGTCATGTACCACCTATATATCATTTTCATAATATTCTCTCTTAAGGCATTACATGCCGTAAATTTCATACCGGTGAAAGAGAACCACTTCTTATGAAGGTGCAAAGTCTGAGGTGAGGTGCGCATGCATATATATATATATATATATATATATATATATATATATATCCAAAATTGGAATAATGTGAGGCTACTAAGAATACAGTGGTACCTAGGGTTACAGACATTTTGGGATACAGACGCTTCGGGTTACAAACTCCACTAACCAGGAAGTGGTTGCTCCAGGTTAAGAACTTTGCCCCAGGATAAGAACAGAAATCACGCGCCGGCAGCACAGCGGCAGCAGGAGGCCCCATTAGCGAAAGCACACTTCAGGTTAAGAACCGTTTTAGGTTAAGAACAGACCTCTGGAATGAATTAAGATACCACTGTAGAAGAAACATATGGATAAGTTGCCTGGAATGTACCTGACAGGCAAAAAAAAAAGTTACTCAAAGAAGAAGGCCAGCATTCCATCTGAAATGAAGAAAATTCTTTAAAAACAGGAACAGAATCTCATGGCACCTTGAAAACGAGTTTCGCTGTGGCATACATTTAAAAGCAAGAGTGAATCACCTTTTCTCAGAACTTCCGGAGACAATGTCAACCTGATCCAGAGATTTATGCCTAGAGGGATTTTGCAAAATTATTTTTCCAGGAATCTGGGCACTTTCAGACAAACGTTAAGTGCTACATTTCTTTAAAAACCACAAGCATTTAATATTAAAATACATGTTCCATAGCACAGCTTTCTTACATAAATTATGTGTTTTAGAATAAATGTTGAAAGTGACTCTTTGCATAGTTTGAAAATACCCGTTTTAGTCCCTTCTCCACCAGGGAAAATTGCTTTTTAAAAGCACATTCCCTTACCTCCAACAATTATCCCCAGCAGCTACCTGGAGGTCATATTGGAGCTACCTAGAGATCAGAACATCAACTGCCTTTTATTTCATTGCTTTCTTTAGTTATAAACTGTTATTAACACTCACAACCTCCAAGCCAGGGGTGAGAAGCCTCTGGTCCTTCAGATGCTGTTGGACTCCAACTCCCATCCTCCATAGCAGTTGGGTACCACACAAAACAAAAAATTTAAATTAGCAGCCAGTGTCTAGGAAAGCTTTGGTAAACATGTACGTTTTTAAAGAGGCATTTAACGCGCATTAGTGTATCTGCCTCGTCAATTGCTTAAGGGAGGGCATTCCAGATTTTGACACAAGAAGTAAAATATAATCCTCCTCCTGACTCATACATTTGGAAAAATGGAGTTCATGAACTGTGCCCCAAGGAGATGGTCCAAGGAGGAAAACGAGGTGTCCAAACATCTCCAGCAATGACCCAGAACAAGATATGAAGGTCTTGTTCTTCAGACTCACTTTTTCAATTCCCTCACATTTCACTCTTGTAGTAGCACCAGAGCTGAAAATCTTTCAAGGCTGATTCCAGATTCAAGGGGATAATGGCATGAACCACCATTGTGCCTCCCCCCATGTTGGTGACTGACTCTCCATTCTGGTTCTTATTTAACTAGATGTTAAGAGAGAGGCAGGACATACCTGAGGAGAGGGATGATGGAAGCAATGATAGTGGCATTCTTCTGAGGAGCACCTGTGGTGGACCTGCACCTGCCTGAGGATGCTGAGGAACCACCATTGCTGATGCCACAAGAGATGCTGTGATCTCTTTTCTGGGACACTGCTGAGCACAGCGTGGTCACCTCTATAATTGTCAACGTTCTTACCCACTTTTCAGTTAAACTGCATAATTGTACGCCGACAGCATGTTTGCGTTTGAATCAAGCAGCCTCTGATTTCATGTAAACAGCTTAGAAGCCCATCTTGGCAATTAAACAGTATATAAATTAAATTGTAATAATGTTACATGTGTCAGAATAATACAGTTATAGTGCTGAAACCCAATTTAAAGTGTTTTTTAAAATCACACGATACAGGATACGTTTCTGTAAAATGTTCTATTATTAATAACTGGAGCAACATTTTGTGTGATCTCAGAAGTAGTTAACAAGCCACTTACAGAGATAAATGTTTCATTTGCAAAAAAAAACCACTTTTGGATTTTGTTCTCCCCTGCAGTTTCCTGCCATTTTGTAGGGATGTTTCCAGCTCACAGCTACAATGTCTTAACCTTGCAATGACAGCCGTGCAACCTTAGCTATTTGCTCAATGGATTATCTGGCAGAGAGCAGTGTCTGAGCAGTTTGGCTGGCCTCCTTCCTTGAAGATTAAACAAACAGTCACTTTGACATCCATCCCCCTCCAACATTTCATGGATGAATATAGGAACATTTGTATCTTTGTAACACCTATTCTCATACTAAAATCACTACTGAGGGACCCTCCAATTACACACTGAGGCTGTTTTCTGCTTGCTTTATCCTTCTTTGTTATTCTACCTTGTAATATCCTGTCCTGCTCTGACTTAGAGGTTCTGTTAGTTGTTGTTGTTTAGTCGTTTAGTCGTGTCCGACTCTTCGTGACCCCATGGACCAGAGCATGCCAGACCCTCCAAATTGCCTCCTGCAGTTTGGTCAAACTCATGTTGGTAGCTTTGAGAACACTGTCCGACCATCTCGTCCTCTGTCGACCCCTTTTCCTTGTGCCCTCCATCTTTCCCAACATCAGGGTCTTTTCCAGGGAGTCTTCTCTTCTCATGAGGTGGCCAAAGTATTGGAGCCTCAGCTTCAGGATTTATCCTTCCAGTGAGCACTCAGGGCTGATTTCCTGCAGAATGGATAGGTTTGATCTTCTTGCCATCCATGGGACTCTCAAGAGTCTCCTCCAGCACCATAATTCAAAAGCATCAATTTTTCGGTGATCAGCCTTCTTTATGGTCCAGCTCTCACTTCCATACATCACTACTGGGAAAACCATAGCTTTAACTATACGGACCTTTATTGGCAAGGTGATGTCTCTGCTTTTTAAGACACTGTCTTAAAAAGCAGATTTGTCATTGCTTTTCTCCCAAGAAGCAGGCGTCTTTTAATTTCGTGACCGCTGTCACCATCTGCAGTGATCATGGGGTTCTGTAGTAAAGAGACCGTAATCACTTCCTAAGAAAATTTCAAAGTTAACCTGATTTGAACTCCCCAAAGCACCTTGAACTATACTAGTCTAGCATAGCTACCTTGTGGGGAAAACTGATTAAAAGTGTCATTATTTATAAGTTGAAGGAGCTGGGTATGTTTAGTCTGGTAAACAGGAGACTCAGAGGCAGTGGCGTAGCGTGGGGGGCGCAGGGGGGCCCGGCCGCACCGGGCACAACATCTGGGGGTTAGGGTTAGGGGCGCAAATCCATGGGTTAGGGGGTGCAAATCCACGGGTTAGGGGGCGCAAATTACTTGCCTTGCCCCGGGTGCTGACAACCCACGCTACGCCACTGCTCAGAGGAAACAGAACAGTCATCTTCAAATATCTTAAGGGCTGTCAAATGGAAGATGGAACTAGCTTGTTTTCTCCTGCTCTGTAGGATGGGACATGAATCAATGGCTTCAAGTTACAAAAAAGGAGATTCTGACTAAACATCAGGAAGAATGTTCTGACAGTAAGAGCTGTTCAGCAGTGGAAGAAACTCTCACAAGAGATGGTGGGTTCTCCTTCCCTGGAGGATGGATGGCCATCTGTCATGTATGATCTAGCTGAGATTCCGGCATTGCAGTGAGTTGACTAACGGACTCTCAGGATCCCTTTTAACTCTTCATTTCTGTGATTCCTAACAGCACAGAGCTGAATCTTTCTGGTCTTTGGAATTGGGTAGTCTCCATGAACCAATCTCATGCCCAGTGTCAATTTTACAGCTCTAAAGTCTACTATCCTCCCTGAATCTGACAGTGAAAGAAGCCAGGAAGTGATTCCTCCATACCTCTGGACTGTTTCTGCCTACATGAACCTTCTACTTTTCCTGGCATGTGCCAGATTGACATCTGTTGCAGGTATGACATCGCCAGTAGCACTAGAACAGGCATGTCCAAAGTCTGTTTCAGGGGTTTAATCCAGCCCCTGTAGCAGTTTATTTCCTGAGATAAAATCCTAAAAAAACCTCAACAACTCCAACCCTAAAAGAAGCTCAACAACTTCAATTCTAAAAAAAAAAAAGTCAACAAAGTTGTCTGGGCGGCCCTTTGGTAATACAGTGGTACCTCGGGTTAAGTACTTAATTCGTTCCGGAGGTCCGTACATAACCTGAAACTGTTCTTAACCTGAAGCACCACTTTAGCTAATGGGGTCTCCTGCTGCCGCCGCGCCGCCAAAGCACGATTTCTGTTCTTATCCTGAAGCAAAGTTCTTAACCTGAAGCACTATTTCTGGGTTAGCGGAGTCTGTAACCTGAAGCGTATGTAACCTGAAGCGTATGTAACCGGAGGTATCACTGTAGTAATAATAATAATAATAATAATAATAATAATAATAATAATAATAATTTATTATTTGTACCCTGCCCATCTGGCTGGGATTCCC
The DNA here is from genome assembly GCF_964270895.1 of Podarcis filfolensis. Taxonomy (NCBI): domain Eukaryota; kingdom Metazoa; phylum Chordata; class Lepidosauria; order Squamata; family Lacertidae; genus Podarcis; species Podarcis filfolensis. The sequence goes on from NC_139610.1 coordinate 17,161,989, forward strand.
CAGCCACTCTGGGCGGCTTCCAACAAAGATTAAAAATACATTAAAATGGTTGACCCCCACGGCCCTTCACTTCATCAAATCTGGCCCTCTTTGAAAAAAGTTTGGACACCACTGCACTAGAACACCAGCACCCCATATCTTCCGTCACTGGGCCCTAGTAGAGATCAGTGCAAATCTCCACTCTGGATCTTCAGAACGAGGAAGCACTAGTGAATCATGAATCCCTTGCTGGAAACCATTGTAATTCAGCCCTCAGCCTTGTCTAGGTACCAAAAACAAAGGAAGTTTTACTTGAGAAATAAGGTGGTGAAGCAAAAAATGAGAGGCGAAAGGTTCTGTACACACTTCCTCTGATGAATCATTCCATATTCAAGAACTTTCTGGTTTAGTCTGTAAAACTAATATAAGGGAAAGGAAGCATGAGAACAAATTCATTAATCTCTTTGAAGGATTGAGAGGACCATCGCATAAAGGACTATAAATAATAAAAGCCAGAGGTACCGATCAACAACAGAGGTAGCTGAACAGAGGGAGGGAGGCAGTGTAAAGTTCTGGTTCCTCACAGTAAAAGCTGGATTCATCCCAGCTATACATAGAATGTCTGATGAGGGGCTCGTAAGTTAGCTCAATAAAAATATCACTTTACATAAGTTGTCTTCTTCAGAGATACTGAAACAGTTTAAACTGATCTTTTTATATTCCCTTTTTTTGTTATAAATGGCCCCAGGGAACTCATGGTAAAGGGTGGGTGGCTAAGAAATCATACAAATAAATACACAGTGCAAACCAGAGGGGCAAATGGCTCTTTCCTGAGGTTTGGCTGCCAACGATGAATGGAAACACTGCAAAGAGGCATTTGGCATTGCCATATGCTGTAACCTTCAAGATCAGCCTCTGAAATACAGCTCAGTCCAGCCTGAAAGAGAAGTACCTGACTGGTCCAAAATGTCAACATGCCAGCCATGCTCTAGTTCCTTCACCTATAGTACCCGGAACCAATCTGTAGCCTAAGAGGAGTGGCCATGGGTTTCTCCACTTCCGTATAAGACATCAGTTGCTGAGACATGTTCCATTATCTTCTCCCCAGGTTCTTTTCCCAGAGCACCAGTGATCTCAGTTCCATCAAGAACTACAGGTAATGGCATTGATCCACTAAAAAGGACTGAGTTGAGGCAGACCTGAAATTATTGCTGGCTTTTATATTTTCAAAGGGAGAATGTCCATGTGTCTCTGAACATCTATCATAAAAACAGAGGTAGGGCAACTCATCCATTTTGAAGGAAATCAGCCCTGAGTGCTCACTGGAAGGACAGATCCTGAAGCTGAGGCTCCAATACTTTGGCCACCTCATGAGAAGAGAAGACTCCCTGGAAAAGACCCTGATGTTGGAAAAGATGGAGGGCACAAGGAGAAGGGAATGACAGGACGAGATGGTTGGACAGTGTTCTTGAAGCTACCAGCATGAGTTTGACCAAACTGCGGGAGGCAGTGGAAGACAGGAGTGCCTGGCGTGCTCTGGTCCAGGGGGGTCACAAAGAGTCGGACACGACTAAACGACTAAACAACAACAAATTGATTTCTGGGGTAGGGGAACGACTTCATGTTTATAGCTCTACAATCAACAAACAGCAGCAAAGGGCAACTCAAACTGAGACCTGAGTAAGGGAGCAGAATGGGTTTGACCTGACAGCTCTGCCCACCTGGATATTGGATAAAGACCAGATATAGCATTGGTAAACCTGTGGCCCTCCAGACATTGCTGGACTTACAATTTGCATTATCCCTGACCACTGGCCGTCCTGGCTAGATGTGACGAGAGTTAGAAGCATTAGAATTGTAGAGCTGGAAGGGATCTCAAGAGTCATCTAGTCCAATGTCAACTAAAGTTGTAGCCTAATAACATCTAGAAGGCCACAGATTAGCAACTCTTGATGAGGAACACAGCCTCAGAGCTAGCCCTGTAGAAGGCAAGCTGTAGAACAGACTTCTCCAAACATCATGTCTGCCTTCTCAGGTGAAACTGGCTGAACCTTATCCAAGCAAATGTATGCGCACATGAAACAAAATAAAAAAATTCCTTCCAGTAGCACCTTAGAGACCAACTAAGTTTATTATGTGCACATGTTTAGTTATATTTATATGAATCTATCTTCTGACAACCTTGTGTCAACTAGTTCCCCAATCCCAAAATATTCCTATTCATTTCAGAGGTAATAATTGCACATCTTAAAAAGCAGAGACATCACCTTGCCAACAAAGGTCCGTATCGTTAAAGCTATGTTTTCCCAGTAGTGATGTATGGAAGTGAGAGCTGGACCATAAAGAAGGCTGATCGCCGAAGAATTGATGCTTTTGAATTATGGTGCTGGAGGAGACTCTTGAGATTGCAAGAAGATCAAACCTCTCCATTCTTAAGGAAATCAGCCCTGAGTGCTCACTGGAAGGACAGATCCTGAAGCTGAGGCTCCAATACTTTGGCCACCTCATGAGAAGAGAAGACTCCCTGGAAAAGGCCCTGATGTTGGGAAAGATGGAGGGCACAAGGAGAAGGGGACGACAGAGGACGAGATGGTTGGACAGCGTTCTTGAAGCTGCCAGCATGAGTTTGACCAAACTGCGGGAGGCAGTGGAAGACAGAAGTGCCTGGCGTGCTCTGGTTCAGGGGGTCACAAAGAGTCGGACGCGACTAAACGACTAAACAACAACAACAACAAATTGCACATGGTCTGAGAAACTGCATGCAGTGCAGAGTATGATCTCTATTGCAATGATTTGAGCAGAAAGCTGGATAATGTTGTTCCCTTCCTGAAGCAAGCTTTTTGCTGTTAAATCCAAAAGATATGCATTTGTGAAATACACCATTGAATGTGGATAGACTTCTAGCTTATTCGTCATATCCAGGCTTCCCTTTGGGGGAAGTGGAAACTCTTTCCAGATGTCTTGAGCAAGTGAGCCAAGCCATGTGCTATGCTAGAAGGCAAATGGTTGATTCAGTGTTTTTTCCTATCCTAGTCCTCCCTTCATCACATTTCAGAGCACAACTCTGGCACAGCCACGCTTGCAGAACATATCCAAGACGGCATTTAGTAAGGCAGTGCAGCATGCTCCATCAGCTTACAGAAATCTCTATTAGGTACAGTAGACTTGAGCCAGAAATCCTACTGATTATTATTTCTGCCACAGGGGGAAAAGACAACCTAGAATCACACAGTGAAATTCCTAGTTGATTGCAAGGATTGTCTCTGAGATTAAGTGCTTTGTTCCAGATCTGGAACAGGTGTAGAGGCTTTTTGGCACATCTGCAGCAGCAAGTCACGAGATGGGCAATGAAAAAGGATAACCTAAACACACAGCTAAATGAGTGTAAAAATACTGGCAGCTGTTACATTGGATTCCCCAACTGATTTCACGAACCTTAGCAGATCTGGAGAAGCTACCCTAGAAATGAGCAGGACATTTTCGATGAAGATGACACTTCTCTGAACATCTTTGCAGGGGTGTCCACAGAAACTATCATGAGATATTAACATGGTTCTTTATCCACCTTTTATTTATAGTCTAGCCTGTTGACTTGGAGGTAAATCCCCTTTAGTGAATCTTATTCCCAAATAAATGTGCATAAGGATTGCAACCTCAGCAAAATGGTAGAACGGTTAATTTAACAGTGATATAATTGTATATATGTGCATAGATTTTTAAAATATGTATATAGTTTTAATTCTATCAATGTTTACTTGTTTTTAATTATTGTTTTTCCCCATGTTTTTAGCAGTTCTTACTTTTATCTGTAAGCTGCCTTGAATCCCTTCAGGAAAAAAGGCCAGGTATAAATAAAGGCAGGCTAATAATAAAAATAACAATAACAATAATACTGACCTGTATTTTTTTAAGTGTGCGCTTTGAATTCTGCTCATAAGCTTATTAACTGAATACTATTTTGTCTTAAGTACGTATCACAATCCAAAACCATATTTGTGTCGGGGTGCCATTTGTTTTAAATGAGCACCCTTCTTCTTCAAGTAAAGATGTTTAGGATTGCAGCTCTAAATTACCAAATGTACAGAAGGTGCAGCTCAGTTAAACTAGAGGAAAATGCTGATGATATTCTCCATAACAGATGGTCTTCTCTTAGCTTGACTGCAGGCATGTTATGTGCTCTGTGGATCTAGCATCTTCCTAATTGCCATTTCAAATTCTGTTGTAAGATTACTTGCCATAACAATTTTCTTCAAGAGCGGGGACAAAGCAAGATTGAATGAAGTGCATGAGAACATTTTCGTGAGCTTCCTTTCCCTGGTTTTATATCCTAACTGAGCTCTGATTCCCTATTGTGCCACCTTAGATAATCTGCGTGGTCTGGGTCAAAGTCCTACCTTTGCCATGGACTCAGTAAGTCACTTCCTCTAAACATCAATTTTCCCTTCTGTAAAATGGGAATAGTAACCTGAACCAGGAGGGGGGGGGACATGTGATGCAAAGGCTATAAACCAGGGGTCAGCTAACTTTTTCAGCAAGGGGCCGGTCCAATGTCCCTCAGACCTTGTGGGGGGCCGGACTATATTTTTTTTTGGGGGGGGGGGGAATGAACGAATTCCTATGCCCCACAAATAACCCAGAGATGCATTTTAAATAAAAGCACACATTCTACTCATGTAAAAACATGCTGATCCCCGGACCGTCCGCGGGCTGGATTTAGAAGGCGATTGGGCCGGATCCGGCCCCCAGGCCTTAGTTTGCCTACCCATGCTATAAACTGTAGCTATAAACCATAGCTACGGCCCAGGGGCCGGATCTAACCCAACTGCCTTTAGGATCCAGCCCGCGGACGGTCCGTGGGGGATTCTGATTGTTCGGGCTGCGCCATCCCCCCCCCCCCCACCACGGTGGCGCCTCCTCCCTCCCTCCTCCTGGATTCTCCCCGCCCTGCCTAGAGTAGGAAGGGGGCTGGGCTTTGTTGAGTCGCTGTTGACTGAGCGCCATTTTATGCAGCCCCTCTCCGGAGTCAGCCTTCTCGCACTGCTCATCATCCTGCCGCTTGCAAGGCACAGGTAAGCAACCACGGGGCCTCGGCCGGTGCTGTGGAGAACGGAGGGGAGAGTTGGTGGGTTTCCCCCCAAAAAAAAATAGTCTGGCCCCCCACAGGTTCTGAGGGACAGTGGACCAGCCCCCTGCAGAAAATTTGCTGACCCCTGCTATAAACTATGGGGACTTCTCCTACTGGCACAGGAAGCAAAGGACTTTTGCTTATTCCTCCTCCCTCTGCTACCTCCTCACACACTGTTCAGTAGCTACTGGGGTAGGGTGGGAAATTGGTTAAATTTCTGAACCATTGCATTACCTCCAGCAGGGGGGATTTGAGGGGCAAAAGGGGATTGATGGCTTTGGTACCACTTTTGCCCCTACCCACTGGGCTGCCAAGTTGTTGCAAGGTTCTGTGACATCATGAGAGCTTGGCAGCTCAAATCATAGCTGTCAACTTTTCCCTTTTCTTGGACAATCAGACCAGAAATTATTGAAAGAATGGGGATGTGTTAAAGAGTATATGAAAAAGCACTGTTCTGGAGTAAGCATTTTGGTATGTAATGAATGATGCTTTACAGGGTTAAAGAAAAAGAAAAATGCCGTTAAAAAATATCAAGATAGAAGTAATCTACATTAGACACAACCATTTAGAAAGAGTAAAATTTTTGAGGTCTTAGAACAAAGGAAGGAAGTCAATATGTGTATATGTATGTAATGACTAGATTAGAATGAAGATATGGTTTTATTTATAGATGTGTGCCTTTTCTTTTGTTTTTTGTTTTCTTTTTTGTGGGTTCTGTTTTTCTTTCTTGTTTGTATAGTATTATTTTGGATTCAATGTTTGTAATTTTTGTTGTAATTCTGCACTGAAAAGAAAATTTTAAAAAAGAAAAACTTTTCCCTTTTCTCGTGAGGAATCCTATTCGGAATAAGGGAATTTCCCTTTAAAAAAGGGAAACATTGACAGCTATGGCTCAAATCCCGTAAGACCTGAGATTTCAGGATCTCGCGAGATTTGTGGAACCCTCTAGAAGGGGCCTGCACACATAATACCTCAAAACTACTACCCATTTGATTGCCTCCCATTTTTACTGCCACCATTCCATCCAATTAATCCAGAAATAGAATTAAGTTTTTGGCACTGCATGCCATCCCCATCGTTGCCTTTCTCCAACAGGAATCCCCTGCTGGATAATAATAATAATAAAGTTTCCATGGACAGAAAGAGCCTTTCCATTTGCAGAAGGTGAAGCCTAGATCCAACTCAATAATACCTTTTCTTGAACACAAATATTTAGAAATTTGAGAAACGGCATTTGTATTAAAGCCATAGAAACATTTTAAAGCAGGAGGGGGATAAGGATAAAAATGCTTACATATCTAGACTACAAATGGTTCCTTACCTAAGGAGTTAACAATCTAGGGCAAGATTCAGTTCTTTAAAATCCCTTTGATTTAAATGACGGCTATTCAAGCTCTCAACGAGATCCTTAAATGCTTAACTTTGGCTGGATCATATCTAAATTTGGCATTGGGGAAGACAACCGATGTAGGAGGGGGAAGGGGGGAATGACTAAAAAGAAAACAGAGAAGGGGGAGGAATGGACAAAGCACCAGTAACAAGGGATGGATGCGAACAATATTGATATGATTTAAACACCTATGTTTAGAATTTGAGGAAAACATGGTGAGCTTTTACTTATCTAGCTTCGAAGGGAGCTGAGAATTTTAGACCCCCGCATTTCTTCCTTTCCTCCTTTTTTTGAAAAGGAAAAACAACTCCGTTTGACATTTTACCAACACTTCTGCAGTTACAGAAGATACGGCAGATTTTCTTTAAAGCTGAAGATGAAATAACATTGCTTGTACCACTGCCAGCTGGCAGACCATACTAGAACTTAGAAATGAAAGGGGGAATATTTCTGCATTTGCATTTCAGCAGCAGTAGCAAAGAGAAGTTCTGTAGTGCTTCTTTCTTGGGTTTGGTCTGTTTCCTAATATGAAATAATTCAAATATTAGATCTGAAATGTTGTCGTGCTTCATGACTTCATAGGAATATTTTTCACACATCTCTTGCACAAGTGTTGTTGTTTTTTAATTGTTTTGTTATTATGTTTATGTTGTTGTTGTTTAGTCGTTTAGTCGTGTCCGACTCTTCGTGACCCCATGGACCAGAACACGCCAGGCATTCCTGTCTTCCACTGCCTCCTGCAGTTTGGTCAAACTCATGCTGGTAGCTTCGAAAACACTATCCAACCATCTCATCCTCTGTCGTCCCCTTCTCCTTGTGCCCTCCATCTTTCCCAACATTAGGGTCTTTTCCAGGGAGTCTTCTCTTCTCATGAGGTGGCCAAAGTATTGGAGCCTCAGCTTCACGATCTGTCCTTCCAGTGAGCACTCAGGGCTGATTTCCTTCAGAATGGATACGTTTGATCTTCTTGCAGTCCATGGGACTCTCAAGAGTCTCCTCCAGCACCATAATTCAAAAGCATCAATTCTTCGGCGATCAGCCTTCTTTATGGTCCAGCTCTCACTTCCATACATCACTACTAGGAAAACCATAGCTTTTACTATACTGACCTTTGTTGGCAAGGTGATGTCTCTGCTTTTTAAGATGCTGTCTAGGTTTGTCATTGCTTTTCTCCCAAGAAGCAGGTGTCTTTTAATTTCGTGGCTGCTGTCACCATCTGCAGTGATCATGGAGCCCAAGAAAGTAAAATCTCTCACTGCCTCCATTTCTTCCCCTTCTATTTACCAGGAGGTGATGGGACCAGTGGCCATGATCTTCGTTTTTTTGATGTTGAGCTTCAGACCATATTTTACGCTCTCCTCTTTCACTCTCATTAAAAGGTTCTTTAATTCCTCCTCACTTTCTGCCATCAAAGTTGTGTCATCTGCGTATCTGCATATCTGAGGTTGTTGATATTATGTTTATACCCCATCCTAACCCATGGGCTCAGCACAGGTCATGGTAATTTTACCAAAGTTACCACTGCTCCTGGAGGGCTAACAATTTAAGGGAACGTTCCCACCTTTGGCATTCAATGGGTCTACAGTCGAACACTGCAGTTGAGCGCTATCTGTACTGCCATGTCAGCGAGAAGGCAGCTGAATTGGCAGGGCAGAAACGAAGCACTTTACTGTTGGAACCATTTTCTACTGTTTTAGAGTCTAAGTTCAAATGCTTTGTAAGTAATGGGTATGGATTGTTTTATTATTATTTATTTATTACATAATCTACATTTATATCCCAACCTTTCCACCTAGGAGCTCAAGGGGGTCTGTCCGCATGGTTCTCCTCCTTCCCATTTTATAATCACAACGACCCTGGGAGGTAGGTTAGGCTGAGAGTGAGTGACTGGCCCAAGGTCACCCAGTTAGCTTCATGGCTGAGTAGGGATTCGAACTCAGATCTCCCATGTCCTAAAATGACATGCTAACCACTACAGCAGGGGTCAGCAACCTTTTTCAGCCTTGGGCTGGTCCACCGTCCCTCAGACCATGAAGTGGGCTGGACTATATTTTGAAAAGGAAAAAAAAATGAACGAATTCCCCTCACCCTGAGGGGGTGGAGTCACGCTCTGTTGTTTTATCCAATACCTAAGCCAATACCTCTCATACGCTGTAATCAATAAAGTTGTGACCTTTTTTAGCCCATTAACCTAATATACCGTGTCCATGTGTCTTTCTTATCCTCAAGCAGGTGGCAGGTCCTCAAATCCCAAAGCACAGCCCCTTTTCACTGCTCTTGTGTAACTGCAGCTTGCCTTTCATTCTGAGCCGCCTTGGAAGAAAAAGATAATGCTCTGCAAATACATCTTCAGGTACAATAATATGACATGTAGCTGAATTATGTGTTTTCATTGTTTCAAGAAGCTGCTGTTAGGTAAGGCAGAACACACTAGGAAAATGACTTGTTGCTGACAAGATGTTTCAGCAGCAGCTGAATGCAACTACCCAGTAAGATGAGGAGGGGGGAAATGAACAGCATCATTAGAGTAACTACTATCTCATTGTGTGCCTTAGATCTGCAAAGCTAAGCAAAGGTCAGCCGTGCTTCATTCACCGGTTCATCAGAAGTGTTTTTTCCCTCCATTTCATACAAGGCCACAAAGGGAGTGACAGTAGCTCTCTCTAAAAGACAGGGGACCTAAAGGCCACATCTAAACTACGTAATCCATTATTAATCATTTACTGAGGTTTCCAAAATACAAAATAAAATCCAAAACCTGTGTGGATTCTATGTATGCTGGGAAGACTGCTATGCTACACTTTATAGGCATTAATAATATCAAATAACACCAGTACCAAGCCACTCCACTTTCAAGGACATATTATAAAACATTTAACAACGTTTATCAATAGATGCATATATGGTGGGAGTAAATGTTTATATTCTAATGGTTGTTAATGTTGTTCTAGTGGATTGTCTTGAATTAATATCTTTTACACTGCCTTGGTAACTTCTGGTTTATAAATAATGTTAATCAGCAAATAATATGTGTTTATAGCAAAGTATAAAGTCAATGGAGTTAAATAAAAGAAGAGAACGACAAAAAGGATGGGAGAAGCTGCTTGGTTGTGTCCCTTTATCATCTTTAATACATGCCTAGATTTGAAGAAATGTATCTTCTGGTTTGTTTCTTGAACACTACCTGCTACCTGGCTGAATGGTTTGTCATCTGTTTCAGCCATAAATAAAACGATGGTGTAGACTTGGATTTCTAACTGCTAGGATTACTGTATGACTTCAACCTTTACTATCCATCATCTACACTGTTCTAACATTAAGATCCATGTGCCATGCAAGTTCAAGTTTCAAAAGAACAATGATAATACAATGAGCTGTTTAATATATGTCTACCGAGGCTTTTAAAAATATATTTAAATATCTCCTTAGAAGAGAAAAGTAATCTTGAAGCACTTTATATGAATACCTGTATGATATGTATCTCCAATAATAAGACTGATACTTCCAGGTAAGGGTCCACAGGACGGACATATAACATTTGCCTAACCTTTCCAGTGTTCAAGTCTGAAGTATGGGATTTAATATGGGATTGGGAGGAATTGAGAGCCCTTCTACTGCAGACTGTATGTTTTAGCTGCATTGTGATCTTAGCCCAACCCTACCTTCTGTGTCTTACCCTGCTATAAACTGAATGCAAAAAGGGCTTCTAGGTTTGCATAGGGCCATAAGAAATTATGAAGAGCCCTGCTAGATCAGGCCAGCATCTCATTGAGCCCAGCATCCTGGTTACACCATGGCCAAACAGATGCCTATGGGAAGCCCGCAAGCCGGGCGTGAGCAGGGGCCGACTTGGGTCTTTCAGATTTCAGCAGCACTCTGTGCAAGGCCAAAATTCACACCCCATACACACACCTCGCCTTCTGTTCTGCTCAGTTCACTATGTCATAGTTGTGATGCCCTGCAGTGTGCCCAGTGTGGTGAAACTGGTCACGCTGCCCTAAATTGCACCTCTGGTGTGAGAAGAAGAAGAAGAGTTTGGATCTGTGGGGTAAACCACAGAGCCTAGGACTTGCCGATCAGAAGGTCGGCAGTTCGAATCCCCACGACGGGGTGAGTTCCTGTTGCTCGGTCCCTGCTCCTGCCAACCTAGCAGTTCGAAAGCACGTCAAAGTGCAAGTAGATAAATAGGTACCACTCTGGCGGGAAGGTAAATGGTGTTTCTGTGCGCTGCTCTGGTTTGCCAGAAGGGGCTTAGTCACGCTGGCCACATGACCCGGAAACTGTACGCCGGCTCCCTCGGCCAATAAAGCGAGATGAACGCCGCAACCCCAGAGTCGGTCACGACTGGACCTAATGGTCAGGGGTCCCTTTACCCTTTAAGGAGTCTCAAAGCAGCTAACATTCTCCTTTCCCCTCCTCCCCCACAACAAACACTCTGTGAGGTGAGTGGGGCTGAGAGACTTCAAAGAAGTGTGACTAGCCCAAGGTCACCCAGCGGCTGCATGTGGAGGAGCGGAGACGCGAACCCAGTTCACCAGATTACGAGTCTACCGCTCTTAACCACTACACCACACTGGCTCTCAAGCCCAGCAGCATTTTCTCCACTTGTGATTCAGCCATCTCTGTGGCGCAATAGGTCAGTGCGTCTGGCTGTTAACCAGAAGGCTGGTGATTAGAGCCCACCCAGGGATGGCTGTGGGCAGGTTTCCTGCATTGCAGGGGGCTGGCACAGATGGCCCTCCCTTCAAACTCTATGCAAGGGTGCCAAGTGGAATAAGTGGGGGGGCAGGTAAATCGCACCCCACATAATCAATCACAATATGCAATGCACACACACACCATTGGAATGGCAATGACCATCAGCTTGGGGTGGGGGCTCAGCCCTCTCAAATATTTTATTGAGGGGAACTTCAGCTCCTAGGAGTTGACTGCTATGAAATTTCTAGCAGATTCAAGGAGATCACCCACAACTTTCACCTTTGGAAGTTTGGGTTTCTTGAAAGCCCAAAGTGCTCCCGAAAGCAGCTGAGCAACTGCAAAGGCTGCGTGATGCTCCTCTGCACCCACTTCCTTACCCTGCCCGTGCCCAGCTGATCTGATGCCAGAGCTCACAGTCTCTCTCTTGCCTCCAGGGGAAACACTCAAGCCCTGCAGACGATTCCAGATCGGCGCCCCCCTTCTTCTCGCAGCGGATCATCCGGGCCAGGCTCTCCTCGCCGCGGTCTTTTCCTGGCACGCTTTGCGACTGGGGGCCGGGCAGGCGCCTCCGCCCCCTGGAGGAAGCGCAGGGGTGTTTCTCTGCGTATGGACTTGTGTCTCGGCAATAGGAGGCTGGCAAGGCGGCGGCGGCGGCTGTCTGAGCCCGGCCAGACATCATCAACCTTTCTGCATATTTCATTGGAGCTGCTCGCCGGGACACCGGGACACTGACCGCTGCAAAGCAGCTCGCCGGCTTCCATTGTGCGCGCCGCTTCCTTCCCGTCTGCTGCTTTGACGCTTCAAAGCGGGCTTTTCTCTCGCTTGAATACCTAACCTTTGCTGCTTTCCGCGCGCTCGCCGTGCCCTTGCAACAAAACATCCAAGGGGGTTCTCTGAACTCTTTCCTCCTCCCCTTCTTTTCTTTTCTTCCCCCCATTTGGAGCGCCCGAACCGTGCAGGACTATAAAAATATCTCGTTTGCAGGAGAGAGATTGCACGAGCAACTTCGACGAGAAGACGACTTGGAGGAGAGAGAGAAGAGTTGCAAAAGGAAAGCTCAGCCGGAGCTTGCTGGCTGGCTTGCCTGCCTGCCTGCCTGCCTGCCTGGCGATTTCGAAGTGGCATTGCAATTCAGCCAAACGATTTCGCAGCCTTCCCAACGGCTCGGCGCCGAGAGGGAAACCGCAGCAGCGGCTAGCGCCTGATCCAAACATCTCCTTTTTTTGCTTGTGCGTTTTTGCGCGCGAGAAGAGACTGGCGTCGTCTGTCGAAGCGCCGCTTGCATTGACCTAGAGCAAGAGTTGCAAGACTTGAGCGGCCTTGGAAGAGCAGCGAGCGCGGCGGGGTCGAGCAGGGAACCGGCCCCGGCGTGGCCCTGACATTGCAGCGCGCCCCTGCCGGCCGGGCAGCTCCTCCTATCCCCCGCGCCTCGACGACGCGCCCCAGCGTTTGGCCCGGGGCGCAAACTTTTCCTCTCCGGCCGAGAGCGCTGCGCTCTTGCTTCTCCCGAAGCCGCCGCCGCCGCAGCGCCGCCTGAAAGCTCCCCTCTTCCCGGTCGCCCCGTGACCTCCCGCCGCCCCCGCCGCGGCTGGCCCCCGAGGGGAGCTGGCGGCGGTGCGGCGGCGGGCTGACGAGGACCCGCATGGCCGGAGAGCGCCGACGGCGGTGGTGAGCCGGGCGGGCTGCGGAGGAAGAAGAAGAAGAGGCGAGCGCCCTGAGGGAAGCTGCGGCCGCCGCTTCCTTCGCCCTTCCGCGAAAGGACGGCCGGGAAAGGAGGACGGCGAGGCGGAGGAGGAGGAGGAGGTGGAGGAAGAGAGACGGCGACGGCGATGTGGCCGGGCGGCGCGGCCGGCAAGCTGCCCTGCCCGCGGGACTCGGCGCTGCGCAGGGCGGCGTTCTCCGGGAACCTCTCGGCGCTGCCCTTGCACTTGGCGCCCAGCGGGAGAAGCGTCAGGGTTTTCATCAGCGCCAATCCCGAAGGTAAGCTTGCGCGTCCCCGAGGGGCTCGGAAGTCTTGGCTGCAGCCCCGTCCACCGTCCCTTTTTACCTCTGAGCGGATGCTCCGCGCTTGGCGGAAGGCTTAGCGTGGCCCAGGCGCGTGGGCCGCCTCGCGGGGCTGCTGGGCGCGCTCTGGATGCCCCGGAGCCGAGCCTGGAGATGATGATTATGACATCATCATCATCATCATTATTATTATTATTATTATTATTATTATTATTACTTACTACTGCACCGCCCATCTGGCTGGGTTTCCCCAGCCACTCTGGGCCACACTCAACAGAAAATTAAAAGCACAATAAAACATCAAACATTAAAAACTTCCCTAAACAGGGCTGCCTTCAGATGTTTTCTAAAAGTCAGCTAGTTGTTTATTTCCTTGACATCTGATGAGAGGGTGCTCCACAGGGTGGGTGCCACCACCGAGAAGGCCCTCTGCCTGGCTCCCTATAACCTCGCTTCTCGCAGCAAGGGAACCTCCAGAAGGCCCTCGGCGCTGGACCTCAGTGTCCTGGCTGAATGATGGGAGTGGAGATGCTCCTTCAGGTATACTGGGCCGAGGCTGTTTAGGGCTTCAAAGGTCAGCACCAACACTTTGAATTGTGCTCGGAAACGTACTGGGAGCCAATGTAGGTCTTTTAGGACCGGTGTTGTATGGTCTCGGCGGCCGCTCCCAGTCCCCAGTCTAGCTGCCGCATTCTGGATTAGTTGCAATTTCCGGATCACCTTCAAAGGTAGCCCCACGTAGAGCGCATTGCAGTAGTCCAAGCGGGAGATAACTAGAGCATGCACCACTCTGGCGAGGCAGTCCGCGGGCAGGTAGGGTCTCAGCCTGCGTACCAGATGGAGCTGGTAGACAGCTGCCCTGGACGCAGAATTGACCTGCGCCTCCATAGACAGCTGTGAGTCCAAAATGATTCCCAGGCTGTTCACCTGGTCCTTCAGGGGCACAGTTACCCCACAGTTACTTCAGAGCGGCCTGCTCTGCGCTTGGTGGGGGGCTTCACACAGCCCAGACGCATGCGTCACCCCTCAGGGTTGCTGGGCATGCGCTCTGGACACCCGAGAGCTGAGCCTTGAGAGGCCGCTGTGCCTCTAACAGCCCACATGGCGACGTTTTGTCCCACGTGCTGCTTTGGTTGGGGGTAGGGGCTGGATGGAATGCTGGCCTCTGTCACGAGATCAGCTTCCTGTCCTGACATATAATAATAAATAATAATAATTTATTATTTGTACCCCACCCATCTGGCTGGGTTGCCCCAGCCACTCTGGGCGGCTTCCGACAAAATATTAAAAATACAATAAAACATCAGACATTAAAAACTTCCCTAAACAGGGCTGCCACTGGCCTCATCGATATTGCCCAACATGTGGACAGCAGGGGATAAAACAATGGTGTGAAGCTAGAGCAGGGATTCCCAAACTTGGGTCTCCAGCTGTTTTTGGACTACAATTCCCCTTATCTCTGACCACTTTTGCTTTTTTGGGGGGGGGGGGAGATAAACTTCCAACTAGTTTTATTATTTATTTGTGTGTCCGTGGACTACCACGTTTCAGCTTTCTGGGTGGCCTACAAGTGTTTTCCCCCATTTTGGGGTAAGCCTCTAGCCTCCCCCCTTCTAGGGAAAGGGAACGTCTCCTTTTCAAATTGTTTTTATTAAAGATTTTCTGGGGTTATAAAAGCAGTACTTCTCTCTCTCTCTCTCTCTCTCTCTCTCTCTCTCTCTCACACACACACACACACACACACACACACACACATATATATATATATATATAAGTTTAGTGGTACTTTCATTTTGGCTCAAGAAAATCACCATTTTATAGTTCAAATCGGGGGAAATAAATACAGTAAATGGACAAAAGTACAAAGATTCACAAAAATGTTTAGGGGTATGCGTACCCCTGCGTCCTCCCCAGAAAAAAGCACTGTATAAAAGTACATGCACTGTCTCAATTTTCAGATCATACAGTCCTCTCTACAGATCAGTTATATTCGATGTTGTATGCAGTATAAGGTTGGGGGATAAGAGAGGTGGGGGGGTGAGAGATAAAGGGGGTAGTAAACTTTTTATCTTTTACCTAATATATATGTGAGGTTTTTGTGGGTAGGTGAACTCATCCGGGTGTCCTTTTTATTGTGCCTTCATGTTGTTGGGGGGGGTGTTGGAAGGGACCACAAGCATCATCTAGTCCAACCCCTTGCAATGCAGGAATCTTTTACCCAGCCTGTGACTCGAACCCACAACCCTGAAATTAAAAGTCTCATGCTCTTCCAACTGAGCTATTCCACTTACGGTACTTTGTTTGCTATCGTTGCACATCCTATAACTTCCTGCTAAAATCCTGTAACTTTTTATAGCACAAATCTTCCAGTTTATTCCCCCCCCCCTCCTGCTTTTATTGCGCTATAGTGCAAGAGTGCCCCTCCAGATGGCAATAATGTGACAACAGAACAACTAATAAAGTGGAATGGATGTGTGGATTGCGCTATTATTGCACCAATGACATCTTGTAGAATACACCTGGCCCAAAAAAACAGTCTGGAGGGGCCTTTAGACTTTTTGTGTAATCCTAGTGTTGTGTTTGTACTTGAACGCCTGGCCTGGAATCACCCTAATCATTTCGCTCCTTGCCCTTCATTTCTAATCTGCACATTTCCCCCTTTCAAACTTCTAGTAAAATGGGGGGGGGGGAAATCCCTTGGACTGTGCATGGCCCAAATTTGAAGGGTCTAGCTAACCTGAAAGAACCTTTGCAATTAAAGTGCCATTAAGTCAGTCAGTAAGTGAGGCAATCATTAGATTTAGAGCGGGTTGCCACTTGGGACTTGTATAGTATTTAAAGGGAAATAGCTTGCCTTACAATTCCACTTCGTTATGTATGTCAGTGAGTACCTTCTAAAGTTAGAATCCAATAGACTTCATTTGGCAGTTTATGGTATTTATTCTGTGTGGACATGCATATTAGTATAGATTTGTGGAGCACTCCGGCACGTGAGTGTCATATTTAAACGGGCAGATTAGGTCAGTTTTGAAATCCTTTCCGAACCTATGTAGAAGACAAACTCCATTAAACGCTTCTTCGTCAGTTTCCTTCGGGGATAGACACTCCGCTATTCCCCATCCCCATTTTACTTCAGCCTTGGCTGATAAAGCACACTAAATAAGGAAATATCCTAATCAATCTGGTGGCCTTGCTAGCAGGAGACCTCCTCACTTGCCTGCCTTTTTATTGCCATGCTCATTTTCCTAGTTTGAGACAAAAGCACAGCTAAAAACTGGGACCTTGGTGGCTGCAGTACATGGTGTCCCAGGGAGCACTGGTGCCTAGCCTATTACTTACAGGAAGAGTAGTGGGGAATAAGAGGAAGATGCTTGCAGTCTCTCTTGATGAACCTCCTCAGTTCTAGTATGTGGAACATCTGTGCATTTAGCTGCAGCCACGTGTGTTTGTGTGTGTGTGTTCTTCCTTGTAATAGTTACTGCCTCTGAAGCAGCCCCCAGTGCTGAGTTGAGTTAGCACTCTCATGACCCTCCCTCGCTGCTCATTCCTGCACAGCAAACTGCACTTGCCCAAGAACGCTCTTCCATAAAGCCGTTGAAGGTATAGGAGCCCTGTCCTGCTTTGCATCTGTTCATCCGTAAGGTAGAGACGGAAAAATAGTTCCAAAATGTGAGTCCTGTGCTGCCGGGTCAGCTCAGGTTACAAGTGGTTCTGCATTCTGAAAAAAAAGATGACTCTTAGATTGGTTAACGTGGTTCTCAACCTGTGGGTCCCCAAGATGTTGTTGGACTACAACTCTCATCATCCCTGACCACTGGTCATGCTGGCTAGGAATGATGGGAGTTGTAGTCCAACAACATCTGTTGGACCCACAGGTTGAGGAAGACTGAAGGGTGGCAAACCGTGGCCCATTAGGCTGAGTCCAGCCTGCCAAACCACTACAAGTGGCCCGACAGCTGCCAGTGATTTGAATCACCATCACAGCACCAGGCTGAAAAAGAAGTTTAAAGTTCTCCTCTCAACATTATGAAGGAAGCATTGCCCCATTGAATTGCTAGGATGATGGGAGGGGCACTTTGAATCTTCACTGTAGCGGGGGAAAGTGTTGTGTGTGCGAGTGAGTTGATGTGTGTTTGAAGATAGGAGTGTGAGAAAGTGAGTTTTCCTTCATCTATGTGTGGTGTGTGTGTATATTGTGAATTTGTGGTGTATATCTCTGTGTGTACACAACCACTTTGGCCATGATCACTCTTGTTCCCATGCTGGCAAAAAGCTTTCGGATGACTGGCCAACTTGAGCCCAATCCTTTAAAAAGGTAGCAGCAACCCCGCTTTAGTTGATTACCAGTTACGCTGATTAAAGGTTGCCACTCTAGAAAGCAGTTGTAGATGAAGGCATATAAAAATATTGTTATTTTGGTTACTTTATTTATTGGTGACCTTTTGCTTGTAATAGCTCCCAAGCTCACAATGAAAACAATTCACAAAGTAGTCCAAATCTGAGGAAATAAATCCACTCGTCAAGAAGCCTGCCCAATTTGCAAATTACATACCAGTTTGCACTATTAGTCAAATTCGAATGTGATGCATTTTCCTAGCTGGATAGAACTTTCATTGTAACCCACATATGGGCCATTATTTCTGCAATTGCATATTCCATCATATATTTTGCTACATGAGCTATCAGCCAAATATGTAACACACAGGAATTGGGGCAGAATTTCTTACACAGAGGTAATATCTAGGTAAGGAATTTATGAATCTGCCATATACATCCCTGTTTCAGGTATAATGCTAAACCATAAAAGGCTGCAATGAGGAAGTTCAAAGCATCCACTTCCTGTTTTTCACTAACTTCAGTTTCCTGGTACATCACACAGACTGTGATTAGTTTAAACCATATCTCAAACTATGGTTTATGAACCTGGCTTGTTAATGAACTATAATTTAAACCAGTGCTTTTCAGACTTCAGGCTTGTGGGATCTACAATGTGTTTTTCCTAGAAACCAGGGCCAGGTGCAACATGGTGGCTCATGGGCTGGAATTGTCTGACATAAATCATACACTGGAATAACCTGAAGATATGAGTACATATCTACATCTTCGTACAGATCAGGGGTTTGGAATACAAAACTTTGTGCCAACAATATATGCACAAAGACCTGGTCAAAGGCAAATGATTTATATTCATATTTTACAGGAGAGGAACACAGAGACTAAGAAGTGACTAGCCCGAGGTCATTAAAGACAGGGAGATAAAATTTTACTTGCTATGGTTAAATTATTGGGAGTCAGAAACCCTTGCTGATCTACTGTAAGTCATCCAGAGAACTACCATTAGAACCTTGTCTATGTTTTGCCTTCCACTAGTTTAGACTAGCCATAGTTGGCACCATTTTTAGACACAATAAACAATCGTTAGTGAAAGGCAGGAAATGGATGCTTCCAAACCCTCACAGCCAAGGGGAGTGTATGAGCCCAAGGTTAATGCCCACTCATTCATAATTTAGTGTTATGTCAAAATCGGCCACTGAGCCAAACCACTGATACAGCTACTCATTAACTATTTTGGTTGGCTGTGGCTGTCTCAAGGCCACAGGCAGTCCTGCTTCTTGTGGTCCTCTAACTGGAGGTAACAGGGATTGAATTTGGAACCTTCTGCATATAAAACGTGTTATGTGTCAGAGCTGTTCCCTCTCTGCAATCAGGATTCAAACCTATGACTTGTGGCACATTTTCAAAGTGAAAGCCCTGTGCTTTTCACATAGCGCTATGCCTTCATCAGGATCTTTGATTTCATCAGTCAAAATATATATCAATAGTGCAAACAATAACTGAATATAACACTTAAAGTGATAAAGCAATAGGCAAGGATAGCAAAGATCCTAAGATTTAATGGCTGTCATGCAGTTATTCTGCATACACAAATTTAGGAGGAATTTCCATTGTACATGCATAAGTCAAGGACAAAGATAACCAAGTTATCTTGTCAACTCACTTAGACAATTTCATTGTCGGCCATCAGTGTTTGGGAATCCTAATTCTGGAATTGCTAATTACAAAACTTTCTAAACATTTAGGGAGGTGTTCATGTCCAATTTGGATAGGGTATATACCAATTAAACCAAATCATTTATATTCATATGATAGGTCTACAAGAGAAACTACTGAATACTTGTAGACTTGATATATTTGGATGCAGTGTATACCGTATTTTTCGCTCGATAACACGCACCTGACCATAACACGCACATAGTTTTTAGAGGAGGAAAACAAGAAAAAAAAATTCTGAATGAAACAGTGGATGTATCATTTTTGTGCTTCATGCTGCGGCCACAGACATGTGATTTGACGGTGAGTTTGGGGTAGCCCAATGCAAAGATCCCGAGGATCCATGTGGATCCATGCTTTGTAACCACGTTTTTGCACCATTGCAGCCCCAGGCAACAGTGGGTGCGTGATTTTTTTGGTGCAGGCTGTAGCCATGGACATGCTATGTGATCTGAGGGTGAATTTGGGGTGACCCAATGCAAAGATCCTGAGGATCCATCTGGATCCATGCTTTGTAACCACGTTTTTGCACCATTGCAGCCCCAGGCAACAGTGGGTGCGTGATTTTTTTGGTGCAGGCTGTAGCCATGGACATGCTATGTGATCTGATGGTGAATTTGGGGTGACCCAATGCAAAGATCCTGAGGATCCATGTGGATCCATGCTTTGTAACCACGTTTTTGCACCATTGCAGCCCCAGGAAACAGTGGGTGCATGATTTTTTTGGTGCAGGCTGTAGCCATGGACATGCTATGTGATCTGATGGTGAATTTGGGGTGACCCAATGCAAAGATCCTGAGGATCCATGTGGATCCGTGCTTTGTAACCATGTTTTTGCAGCATTGCAGCCCTGTTTTTGCATCAGATCATTGCTATGTGATCTGATGGTGAATTTGGGGTGACTCAATGCAAAGATCCTGAGGATCCATGTGGATCCGTGATTGGAACCACGTTTTAAGTAGGGAGGGAAGGAAAAACATAGAAGCGACAAGGAGAGGGGTGTGCAGAGAAGCAGCTGGCTAAGAATGCAGGAGAGGGGTTTTACCGGAGGGAGGAAAGGAAGGCAAAAGTCCCCCCCCCCCCACAAGCCAACCAGCTCTCTCTCTCCCCCCCCCCCAACCTGCATGTTGCCTTCGAGTCCCAGACGCACGGAGAGGAATCTGTTTTCCACTCTGCTTGCCTGGAGGGGAGGGGTTTTCTCTGCTCTTTGTTCCGTCTGAGCAAACACAGTAAGGAAACAGAAGCCGGTGGGCAGTAAGACCCTGAGGCAGAATGCAGGAAAGCCGCAGCTTCCTCTTTCCTCCCTTCTCCGGACGATTTGATATTTGCCTGCTTTTTGCCTTCACTCACGCTTCTCAGCTCCAGGGACCACACATTCGCTCTATAACACGCACAGACATTTCCCCTTACTTTTTAGGAGAAAAAATCTGCGTGTAATAGAGGGGAAAATACGGTATGTCAGCACAATTACGTATTCACTAGTTTAGCGTGCATTAGACAAGCTGCTTGTTGCCATTTTCATTTGCAAGCTACTTCAGAATAATCAGCAATGAATTAGTTTTAAAAGCAGGCAGTTAGTTTCAATCCAGCCAAAGTCAGTCTCAGCTGAAATCGACGAGACTTGAGTTAGGCTGCAAGCTTGTTCATATGGATTTGGGAATTAGACAGAATAAGTATTTAGTACCAAGCAGACACGCATAGAATTAGGCTGGAGGTCGCAAGTAACTTGTACCCCCCAAAAAGCTCAATAGTGAAAACAATAACTGCAGGAACTTAAAATGATAAAGCAATCTGTCATTGTTGGCAAAGATCCAAAGATTTATTGACTGTAAGGCTGCAGTCCTTTATAGGGCAGTGAGAACTGCAGCCTGATTCTATGTAGATTTACTTGGAAGTAAGTCTTCACTTAATTCAACAACCTCAGATATGCAGATGACACAACCTTGATGGCAGAAAGTGAGGAGGAATTAAAGAACCTTTTAGTGAGGGTGAAAGAGGAGAGCGCAAAATATGGTGTGAAGCTCAACATAAAAAAAAGAAGATCATGGCCATCTTAAAAAGCAGAGACATCACCTTGCCAACAAAGGTCTGTATAGTAAAAGCTATGGTTTTCCCAGTAGTAATGTATGGAAGTGGAAGTGAGAGCTGGACCATAAATAAGGCTGATCGCCGAAGAATTGATGCTTTTGAATTATGGTGCTGCAGGAGACTCTTGAGAGTCCCATGGACTGCAAGAAGATCAAACCTATCCATTCTGAAGGAAATCAGCCCTGAGTGCTCACTGGAAGGACAGATCGTGAAGCTGAGGCTCCAATACTTTGACCACCTCATGAGAAGAGAAGACTCCTTGGAAAAGACCCTGATGTTGGGAAAGATGGAGGGCACAAGGAGAAGGGGACGACAGAGGACGAGATGGTTGGATAGTGTTCTCGAAGCTACCAGCATGAGTTTGACCAAACTGCGGGAGGCAGTGGAAGACAGAAGTGCCTGGCGTGCTCTGGTCCATGGGGTCATGAAGAGTTGGACACGACTAAAGGACTAAACAACAACATGTGAGCCAGAAACTTTGTTCAGGCTCATCCACATATGTAGCTCCTAAGCATGGTTTAGTGTTGTGTGAGAATGTAGCTGCTATACTGCCTACTGTGCTCAGTAATTTGCATAAAATTGGAGGACAGTATTCTAATGGAGTTTAGGGATACTGTGTTTTGAACGTTTTTATGAATGAGCTTAGCAAACGTGACTGCTTTGCTTTGATCCAACAGTGCATGTTTAGTGTTGTGTATTTAAATTGCTTAATGTAAATGAGATCTGAACTGGAGCTTTGCATACTGAAGAAGTGCTGGAAAAGCGATAAATAACAATTTGAAGATCAAGCTTGTGCGTTGTTAATCATGTCTTAAGTTAGACATTGCTTTCACGCTTCGGCTCAATTAGCATTTGGTCCTCATCTTTTCACATGCAAATTGTGGTGAAATATTTATTAGGGAGCGTCACAAAAGATTCAAGTCGTAATAATAAATGGCATAGTTTAGGTTATGCAGCTAGGAGGGAAATGTTTCAATCAATATTTTGAGAGCACAAGAGTATGTTTCATTGCCTAATGGAACAGAACACAACATTGTCTCTGAGTAATCAGAAACAAGCATTAAATATGCAAATTCCTTTTTTGGCCTTTAAACAAAACAAAAAAAGTTCTTTCTTCAGTGAATATATATCATAAAGACCATTCCAGACCTGAAACATGGAATACACTTTTAAAAATTACAATATATATCCTCCTTTCTCTTCCTTCTGTCTGAATTTTCTTCTCATGCATGCATGCACACACACACACACACACACACATTTCTGCTACACCTGCTGAAATTCCTTCCTCACATC
This sequence comes from Podarcis filfolensis, assembly GCF_964270895.1. NCBI lineage: Eukaryota > Metazoa > Chordata > Lepidosauria > Squamata > Lacertidae > Podarcis > Podarcis filfolensis. Next base: position 17,184,620 of record NC_139610.1, read on the forward strand.
TATTAGAGTTGCAGGAGCCAGGTCCTCTTCTGCAGCTGACCACCCTACAGATTCTGGTCCCTGAGGCAGTGAGAAGCCCATTTCAGCCCTGGGACAGTTGCTGGCACATCCTCACACGGCAAGTCCTTCTGCACTCTCTGAAGTTTAATTGTAGCCATACCATCTGCACAAAGGGATAGCAGCGCCCTTCCAGACAATAGGAAATAGAGCAGGAACAAGTGACAGTGGCCTTTTGTCCTTCAGATGGCACACACCGTTCTCACTGGCTGACTTGCTCTCCAGAAGCAAACTTAAGCACACCTTCCAGGGAGTAAGTCCCATTGCACAGTATAGACCAACAAGGAGGAGTAAATATTACCAGTGCTCCATAAAACTAGCTCAAGGATGCTAAGTATTAATGTTTTTCTTCACTTCTATTAATGCTTAGGCACAGCACAGGCACTGTAATTTTTAAAAAAAATCCTTCACCATAGGAGAGGCTGCAGTCCTAAGAAATATGTCTTCTTGCACTGAACAGGACTTCTTAATAAGCATTCTTCAGAACTTACTGAAATCCGAGGTCAGCAGTACCACCCACTTTTTGCATCTCCCACTGCACACATTTTGTGGATATTAACGATGATAAAAGTGCCATTTGGAACCACAGTTATAATTGCCTTTCCAGCTTGTTGTGGCAGATCAGTGTTTCAGCAATGCTAAAGAACCCTTGCATTTAGAGGGGTGTGTACATTCAGAATCAAGAAAGAACATGGCGTAATGGGGAAAGGGTTCATTGGACAAAGTGCTGTGTATCACTTAACCTCTGACCTTGCAGGGCGAATTTTAAAAAAGCCATTAAAAAAAGTAATCTTATATGCTTTCTTAAGAAAAGCAGATTTTAAAATTTCAACTTGTAGAAAGTGTCTCTTTTTCAAAACAACCTGCTCGTACTGTTTGACTCTTTCTGGCACTTGTAAGTCTTCCTTACTTAAGGTTGCCATCAACTTGTCTTGAGAAAATCTCTGTGACTTCAATATTTGCATGACTGACAGAAATTCAACATGTGTGTCATCTCCCATCTCTGTGTCAGGAAACACTGCACTTATTCCATTTCTGCCTGTCAGTTATATGCTAAAGATTCCGAATTTCTGTTGGAAGAAGAAAAGTGGCAATCCTACTTCAGATTAACATGATGTTAACCTTTGAGGGGGAATATATTATTCACATCTTTAAATGTGTTTACCTCCTTACGGCGAGAGGCAGAAGGCTGCTGTGGTTTTGACTACAGCGTTCCTTAGATCCACCTATTTCATATATTTTTCTTAATTCCCAAGTGCAGGTTTCTACACTCCCACATGATGGAAGATACAAAACTGACAGTTGCTTTGTTTCCAGATTCTTGTAGCTCTCTCCCTGGGGTTTTTGAGAAATACAAGCACAGTCTCCAGGTACTTTTGAAGTATAAACACAAACAGCACCTGCCTGGATCTGTATTGATCTGAAGCGACAGAGAAAGCACTGCCAATCTTTCTTTACACAGAGAGGTAATGATTTTGTGCCCCTCAGTAATCCCCTCAACACAAAAGCCCCAGCTTTTAATGGGAAGACATAATGTATAGGGAGCAAAAGAGGCACATCCTCTTCTGGCAGATCATAACAAACAGCCAGTTTCCCCATAGTCTACAACAGAGTGCCCTTTCTGCCGAATAGTTGGCCCACTTTTGGCCCAATTAATGAGGATTTCCTGGACCTGTTCATCCTTAAACATCCATGTGTAGTGGCACAGTGGGTTTCGTTCATCATAACTGCATGCACAGCTGCATGTAAGAGCAACAAAACATAAATAAACCTCACAAATAAGGCAACTGACATTGCAGAGAGAAGAATTCCATTCCTTTTGTAGTGGCTGCTTCAGCAAAGCAACTTTTATTTATTTCCTTATTAAATCCCCAACAGCCATATGCTAAGCTGTTAACAAATATTTTATGTTTAGATGCAACATGGAGATCTTTACTATCTTGCTGGCTTTCTTAGAACACAAATTAATAAGTAGGACATGGAGACAAGGTCGTATAAAATTGTTCTAGTCATGCTTCTTTGAGTTATTGAGGGTGGGATATCTCACTCATCGTTGTTGGTGGGTTATAAACATATAAAACCATAGCATATCATAAATAATACAGTGATACGCTAGAAGAGCAGATAAGCACACCTGAAAAATTCATACTAAAGCCAACAGATACTGTTGTCTGTTCCCTAAAAATACATCATATACATCACATAAAAGCTTGCCAAAATAAGTAGGACTCCAGCTGGTTCTGTGCAATAGGGTTCCAGCCTACGCTGAAGCCTACTTGCATTGAGGACTTTGCACATGGGATTCACCAATGCAGACATCCATGGTAAAGCATGGACAGCAGGTGTGTGGAAGGCATACAGTGCCAGGGCCGAGCCAGTGGCATTGTCCCACTGCCTCTTTGTATATGTACAGCCCCTTCATGCGCTTGACATGAAGGGAACGTCAGCCGTGGGCATTTGGAACCTATTGCACAATTCTTCAGATCCCAATCTGTCTGGTGGTGGTGGTGGTGGTGGTGTTGGCATCGGCATCCATCTGCCTCAAAAGACAGTAGAGTGCATCTCTGGGGGTGAAGTCAAACTGCTGTGTTAGCAGTACTGAAGTTACCTCCCCATGGTACAAGGCTGGGCAGTATGTATGGAGGTCCTGGGCTGATGTGGTCCAAAGGAAAGCAGAGCAATATGTTTGGCACCAACTTGGCTGCAGTAGTCATCAGAAGGATGTATACAAGGTGCCATCCAACCATCTCAGGGACGCCACTCCAGTTTTGTGTAGGGTTTACTCCTTAGCCTTTTTTCTTCCCAGTATATCCCGCATAGCAGCAGAGGTTTAGGATCAGAGTTTTCCTTCTCCTAGGTGGACTACCTTCCCCGGCTGATGATCTGCCCCTCACTTTCCTGTACAGCTTTCAGAAACCCCCTTCTTGACCATTGGGCCCCCTATTAGTCTTATCTGGTCAACCCACAAGAGCCTGTCTTTGTATGCAGGGGAATTCCCTAACTCACCGAGGGTTTGAGACCCATTGGCTACCCTCACCTGGTTTAGCCAGCCAATTGAAGCCATTTCCTGGGATGTGGCCACTGTCGAATGCTGACAGCTTCTTGGAGCCACAGGTGGGAGTTGAGTGCAGGGTGGGACCAAAGCATTGCTGTCAACTTTTCCCTTTCCTTGCAAGGAATCCTATTCGGAATAAGGGAATTTCCCTTAAAAAATGGGAAACATTGACAGCTATGGACCAAAGGTGGACAAACTACTCCAGAAGAAACACAGCATGTCCCCCACCAGAGATACTACTATCCTTTCTCTAACAACCCCCCACCTGTTATTTACCGTATTTTTTGCTCCATAAGACTCACTTTTTCCCTCCTAAAAAGTAAGGGGGAATGTGTGTGCGTCTTATGGAGCGAATGCAGGCTGTGCAGCTATCCCAGAAGCCAGAACAGCGAGAGGAATTGCTGCTTTCACTGCGCAGCGATCCCTCTTGCTGTTCTGGCCTCTGAGATTCAGAATATTTTTCCCTTGGTTTTCCTCCTCCAAAAACTAGGTGCGTCTTGTGGTCTGGTGCGTCTTATAGAGCGAAAAATACGGTAGATAGTTTTATGCTGCTTTTCGCCTAAACTGGTTACCATTTGCCATGAATAGCATGTAATAAATCCACAAACAATTGTCTACAAACAATTCTTGCTTGTGTATTGTATGTTGTTAGCTTGGCATCATTGCTGACATGTGCCTTTGCACCCATATATTGTTGGAATCTGGTTGTGGGTGCACACAAGCATATGATTTGAGCACCAGGATTTTCAGTTTGAAATGAAAGACATTTCCTTTGTTGATTTTAATTTCATAAAATTAAAGTGCCCAGCAGATACACTTCTGATAAAAAAGGCTTCTGGGGGAAAACGTGATCATTGTATAGGTCCCTGTAAGCATTATTTTTAGTGGTGGCAGAAGAATTAGCACATGTCATGTTATGACTTCCCTAATAGCATTGGAGTAGCTCAAGATGCTTTGGTGCTTATAATCTAGGTTACAGGGAAAAGTTTGATGATTTCAGCCAGAATAATAATCGAGGAATATTTTTAGAACTTGGAGCATTTTCCTTAATGTAAGCAGAGTTTAAGATAGCTACTTTATCCTCTTTTCTGGGGATTTAATTAAGGGAGGATAACAGAGGATCAGATCGGAGGGCAGAGTCAGTCATGCTTAAATTCAAATAAATCTAGAATAACTCATACAAGCATAAAGTTGGAAAGGACTTCATGGGTCATTTAGTTCTGTTTACTGCAACTTGAGTCATCAGCCATTGTGCCCAATTATTGACTTACGTATGTGGGCCTCATAAGTGATGTTGGTGGTCATCACTGGGCATCCTGGGGGTGGGGCGGAGTACCTGCAATTTACATTGCTAGTGATTGCTTCAGAAAAGAGATGGCCTTGCTTCCTGATGTACCCCTGGCATCAACACATCCAACTCCTATCACAGTGCACTCTTAAACTACCCATTATCATTTCCTGGCCCTTGCATGCCTTCTTTGTGTCTTCCTCAAATCACTCCTTAAAACTCTCTCGGCGGTTCGAATCTCCGCGACGGGGTGAGCTCCCGTTGCTCGGTCACTGCTCATGCCAACCTAGCAGTTTGAAAGCATGTCAAAGTGCAAGTAGATAAATAGGTACCGCTCCGGCGGGAAGGTAGACGGCGTTTCCGTGTGCTGCTCTGGTTTGCCAGAAGCGGCTTAGTCATGCTGGCCACATGACCCGGAAGCTGTACGCCGGCTCCCTCGGCCAATAAAGCGAGATGAGCGCCGCAACCCCAGAGTCATTCACGACTGGTCCTAATGGTCAGGGGTCCCTTTACCTTTACCTTTAACCAATCTACAATATTAAAAGCAACTCCAGGGGACATCAGTAATAGGGCTACAGAGAATGGAAATGGGCTTTTAGCCCTTTGTCTATGATATCTTCCCTTTGGAAATCACACATCAAACTGCTAACAGCACCCATAGCGGTTTCCTCCAAGGGCTTGTAGTTGTGGTTATTAATAATGATATTTAATAATAATATTAATAGGAATTCTTCCTCACCTTTCACTATAAATAAAAAAATGCCTTAAATCAGCCTTAAAAAAAAAAAAAATACCACCAAGCAGAAAAATGGGGTGGGTCCTTAAGTATCTCTCATGTGTCAAAAGCCACCTGGCACAAGGAGAAGATTTGGAGTGAGTCTCACTGAAGTCAAACAGACTTGCTTCTGAGTAGACATGGTTAGGGATGCCTTGTGAGCGTGAGATTGCATTGGTGTAGCAGCTAGTTTGGCACCCAGTTTGTTATTAACTCCTGGAGCAAGTAGCAAACAAGCATAAAAACATGTAACTTTTCATCCTGTTATGTTTAGCGTTTTGTTTCTATATATTGAAAGGTACCTTTTAACATTGTTAATGAAGAATTTATTAATGCTACATAGTATCTGTGGACTTGTAGAATTATTTTTTAAAGATGTGGTTTAAGGGAATGGCATATGGAGTTGGTGTCTTTTAAGTGTGCAAAATGAAAATCAGGAAGGACTGAAAAAAACACTATAGTTAAGAGCCTCCAAGCAAACCAAAATATGAAGCGATGGTTTAAAGCTGGTTTCCAGGTCCTGGTTTGTTTGGAAGCTATTAGCTATCACTCCTGGTTCAAACATAGCAGGAAGATATGATATTTTGCTGTATTAAGCTAAGATTTGGTGGACTATGGCCACTATGGTGTTTTGTTTTGTTTTAAGTCATGCTTACGACAAACAAGTTTGGTATTTTTTATACATTTATAATCGGCTAATTCAGTACAGTCGTACCTTGGAAGTCAAATGGAATCTGTTCTGGAAGTCTGTTTGACTTCCAAAGCGTTTGGAAACCAAAGCGCGGCTTCTGATTGGCTGCAAGAAGCTCCTGCAGCCAATCAGAAGCCCCATCAGACGTTCGACTTCCAAAAGAACATTCAAAAACTGGAACACTCACTTTTGGGTTTCAATTGTTCGGGAGCCAAAATGTCTGAGAACTAGGCTGTTCGAAAACCAAGGTACAGCTGTACATGGTATTTGAGGCTGCGATCCTTAAGACTGGTTAGAGTTGTGCTGCAAGTGCGTCTTCCGGAATGTAGGCATAATTACTTTTTATTAACGAAGCAGGGATTTGGCCATCTCCAATGGCCTAACTGAACATCCCAACCACCACGGCAGTAGGTTTTGTTCAGTTAGGCTGCTCAAGGGTCCCCAATTCATGTTTGGAGCAAGCAACCTGATACTTTGTTGTTGTTGTTTAGTCATTTAGTCGTGTCCGACTCTTCGTGACCCCATGGACCAGAGCACACCAGGCACCCCTGTCTTCCACTGCCTCCCGCAGTTTGGTCAAACTCATGCTGGTAGCTTCGAGAACACTGTCCAACCATCTTGTCCTCTGTTGTCCCCTTCTCCTTGTGCCCTCCATCTTTCCCAACATCAGGGTCTTTTCCAGGGAGTCTTCTCTTCTCATGAGGTGGCCAAAGTATTGGAGCCTCAGCTTCACAATCTGTCCTTCCAGTGAGCACTCAGGGCTGATTTCCTTCAGAATGGATAGGTTTGATCTTCTTGCCGTCCATGGGACTCTCAAGAGTCTCCTCCAGCACCATAATTCAAAAGCATCAATTCTTCGGCAATCAGCCTTCTTTATGGTCCAGCTCTCACTTCCATACATCACTACTGGGAAAAACCTGATACTTACCCAACTTTATTTTTTGTTGTACGTAGCAAATATACAGTTGGTTTCTTATGTGCCTGATATGCAGCATTATGAAAATGAAAAGATAGACAGACATAAAATTGAGGGAATTAAACCGGTACACTTTACCGACAGTGGCACATTGTGAAACTAGGAGTCTACTAAAAAAAGGCACTGTAATTAGGTCATCCCTGAACTGAAGCAGGGGCTTGCAACTCTTAAGGTATTATCTTCCCTCTGAGCACTTTTCACAACTACATTTACTGACTGTATTTAGCATTTCATGTGCTTTCTCATATGTTGCTCATTTTAAAAAGTGTGCAGTGGACTCCTGCTGCCACAGAGATTACTTTACCAAATTATGTACTTTTCTGAAACTTGTTGCATATGGAGGAAAACCTGGGTGAAACAATAGATGGTCAAAAACCGGGTGAAACCAAAAAGCCTATACTTTGTGTCAAGCCCATAAAATGATGCTTATAACTTTCCTGATGCAGAAAAGGATATTGTATTGCAGGCACAGCCTCGCATGTATGTAGTAATTGTCTTGGCCATGACTGCAGCCTGGAGGCCAATATTATTCAGCAACCGTAACCCCCATCCAGGTCCTTGAGTGGGAATATATTTGACAGCAAGGTCAGCTTCCTTGTGAGGAGAGAACACTGGAGATCTATTACGTGTTTGTCATATTTGCAAATGTCATATATTTACAAATATGTAGATGAAGTAGAAGGGACGCGGGTGGCGAAGGGACGCAGGTGGTGCTGTGGGTTAAACCACAGATCCTAGGACTTGCCGATCAGAAGGTCAGTGGTTCGAATCCCCGCAATGGGGTGAGCTCCTGTTGCTCGGTCCCTGCTCCTGCCAACCTAGCAGTTCGAAAGCACGTCAAGTGCAAGTAGATAAATAGGTACTGCTCCGGCGGGAAGGTAAATGGCATTTACGTGCACTGCTCTGGTTCGCCAGAAGCAGCTTAGTCATGCTGGCCACATGACCCGGAAGCTGTACGCTGGCTCCCTCAGCCAATAAAGCGAGATGAGCGCTGCAACCCCAGAGTTGGTCACAACTGCACCTAATGGTCAGGGGTCCCTTTACCTAGATGAAGTAGAAAGCAAGCGGACACACAAACAGGCATTGTTAGTCCTAAAGCAGTGTCAGATCCGATATGCGACAGCACAGTTTGAACCTCCCCAAAGTTGCATCTTGTCAGCTAGCTCCAGCAGCCCAAAGTACTTTATTATTGTCATTTATTTATTTATTATGGCCCTTTATATAATGCCATTCAACAATCTGCATTAACAAAAATAATATAAATAAAATCAATATTTTTAAATAAAATAAAATTAATATGATTAATATATTAGCATGCCTTCATTCCTGAGGGAATCCTTTCCCTAACCTTCATATGCACACCTTAGCGTGAACCTTGAGCTCTTTGAAGAAAAGTCTACAAGGACCACAATTACCGCAATCAAAATTAATTTGTAAAAACAAGTACTCCTTGTACTCAGAATATGTTTCCTGGGTGATTTATAAAAGGAAAAGAAATGTGTGACAACAACATAACGATAATCAGAAGTAGTATTGCGGTTAAAAAGTAGATGAATGCAACGAACCAAATCTATTGAATTAACGAGACACGATGTATTTGTATTTAAAATACAGAAGGGTTTTATTTTGAAACCTGAAAGACTGCATAGCATAAGTGTAATGCTTTTGTTATTATTCATTAATATTCTGCCAGCCCTCTCTCTTTCTTTGCACCAGTAAGCCAGACAATCTGAGCATGTAATAAAATGCAGGTGACTGATATAAAATTTGTAGATCATGAGGTAGTTGGTGGCTTTCTCACTGCACCCGGCCTTAATGTACGTAACAATGTTTTCTGAAGCATTTTGGAATGGTTCCGTTTGAATAGGGTGTTGTGCAAGGTGTCATTTGTTTTCTTCCTGTGACATCACAAATATCTGGTTCACAAGACTCTTAAAAAATATTTCTTGTTAAAGAATGAATGTGAGCAAGCCAAACACACAAACAGAATACATCTCCTTTTACATTATTTTCAAAGGGAAGGGCAAAACTGGTGAGTGAACCCATGTTTGATATTCTCATATGACATGTTCCAGGCAAGGTGGAATTATACTCTAGGTGAAAATCCCATTGTGAGCACTTTTAAAATCCCAAATCACTATGGGTATATTTAGTAATCTGCCACTCCAAACATTAATCTGTGCCTGGGTTTCTGCTCAGGAAAGGAAAGTTTGCACAGGAAGTGAATTCCTGAGGATAAGCAGCTTTCATATTCTAAAAGCAACCTTTTTGGTGAGTCAAGTGCACCTTCAAGTGGGGAAAACATCTGTTAGTTACTAGAGGTTTGGGGAAACACTTAGCTAAAACAGCAATGTACCGTATTTTTCGCTCTATAAGACGCACCAGACCACAAGACGCACCTAGTTTTTGGAGGAGGAAAACAAGAAAAAAAATATTCTGAATCTCAGAAGCCAGAACAGCAAGAGGGATCGCTGCGCAGCGAAAGCAGTGATCCCTCTTGCTGTTCTGGCTTCTGGGATAGCTGCGCAGCCTGCATTCGCTCCTTAAGACGCACACACATTTCCCCTTACTTTTTCGGAGGGAAAAAGTGAGTCTTATAGAGCAAAAAATACAGTATTCTCTTCCATGGTGAGTAAGGTTATCAAAAATGTTATAATTGATTCTCTAACGTCTCTAGAATAAAGAGGAGGGAGAAAGACAGACATCCTTTAGATTCCATTGAGTTCTGTTTATTATTATCAGGTTGAGGCCAACACAATTGCGAGTCCATGTGCTAACCCCCTGGCCCGGGAGCCACAACAACAAGTGTATGGGATCAAATTAGGCCAAAACTTTCAGATGTAGAAAACCTTGGCTTAGTAATAATAATAATAATAATTTATTATTTATACCCCGCCCACCTGGCTGGGCTTCCCCAGCCACTCTGGGCGGCTTGCAAAAAAAATATTAAAATACTGTAATGCATCAAACATTAAAAGCTTCCCTAAACAGGGCTGCCTTCAGATGTCTTCTAAAAGTCTGGTAGTTGTTCTTCTCTTTGACATCTGGTGGGAGGGCGTTCCACAGGGAGGGCGCCACTACATAGAAGGCCCTCTGCCTGGTTCCCTGTAACTTGGCTTCTTGCAGTGAGGGAACCGCCAGAAGGCCCTCGGAGCCGGACCTCAGTGTCCGGGTAGAACGATGGGGGTGGAGACGCTCCTTCAGATATACTAGTCCTTCAGATATACTGAGGCATTGGGCGACATCCCTCTCAGTCCCGGTTGGGTCTGGGGATGCACAGGGCAGACAGGTGTTGTGAAGGGGAGTGTAAAATGAGAATTTACGCAGTGTGCCCCCCACTTCACCTAATGTAGGGAGTTTGACATTATGTTCTAGGCCAGTGACTCCCGCAATCAACCCTTTAATGGGCCCTGCATACGCCGCCACATACGCCCCCCCCCCATTCTGAAGATAGACTATAGGATTCTATCCAAGGCCTAAAAACCACCAAAGTTGTGACAATTGCTACGGGCAAGGCAAAACCTGCAGAGCAGGGAATATTCCTTCCCGGCTCTGGGAAAAGGCAACCATCATGCGACCCTAGCAATGCCCATGGACCTGAAAAGGAAAAGATTAGCCTGCAAGAAAACCACATTAAAATTAGAGGAAGGGGTGGGTGTATGATGCTCCAGAGACCAAATGGAGAGATGGTCGGCTGGAGCCCAGCAGTATTTGGTCTTTGCTCCTCCCCCCAGCTGGCCGCCAATTGGGTAGCTGGGGAGGGGGCAGAGCAACAGCCAGCAATTAAAGGGGGGGGGAAGCCCACTCACGGTCGCAAACCCTGCCCCCTGCTTCGATGAGTGAGCGGTAATTACTTTCAGAAAGTCTGTTATGAGTGTGTACCTGGACTCGCATGTACACAGCCAGCACTATTGTATGTTCATATACACAGTGCTGAGAGGTTGAGGATCTTTTGCTGGAGTTATCGCTTGTGCTTGTTTTGGATGTGTTTTAATCTATGCCCACAAGAAGCTCTTGCACAAAGAAAGCTTGTTTATTATAGGAAACAGGAGTGACGGAATATATAAAAATGCTGCTATGGACAGCAAAGTTACAATATAAGCAGGTTTTGTTGTTGTTGTTTAGTCGTTTAGTCGTGTCTGACTGTTCGTGACCCCATGGACCAGAGCACACCAGGCACTCCTGTCTTCCACTGCCTCCTGCAGTTTGGTCAGACTCATGTTTGTAGCTTCAAGAACACTGTCCAACCATCTCGTCCTCTGTCATCCCCTTCCCCTTGTGCCCTCCATCTATCCCAACATCAGGGTCTTTTCCAGGGAGTCTTCTCTTCTCATGAGGTGGCCAAAGTATTGGAGCCTCAGCTTCAGGATCTGTCCTTCCAGTGAGCGCCCAGGGCTGATTTCCTTCAGAATGGAGAGGTTTGATCTTCTTGCAGTCCATGGGACTCTCAAGAGTCTCCTCCAGCACCATAATTCAAAAGCATCAATTCTTCGGCGATCAGCCTTCTTTATGGTCCAGCTCTCACTTTCATACATCACTACTGGGAAAACCATAGCTTTAACTATATGGACCTTTGTCGGCAAAGTGATGTCTCTGCTTTTTAAGATGCTGTCTAGTTTTGTCATTGCTTTTCTCCCAAGAAGCAGGCGTCTTTTAATTTCATGGCTGCTGTCACCATCTGCAGTGATCATGGAGCCCAAGAAAGTAAAATCTCTCACTGCCTCCATTTCTTCCCCTTCTATTTGCCAGGAGGTGATGGAACCAGTGGCCATGATCTTAGCAGATTACAATACATACGCGCCTTAATTAAAGAGCAAAGGATGCCATAACTTTTCTAAAAGGTCTACAGATACGTGACCATAGACTAGAACTAGAGATAAATGTGGGGAGGAAAGTATACCTGTCCTTAAAGCAAAACAGAAGTATCCTGAGTCCTGGGGAGCCCAGGTTAAATTCCGTCCTGTTGGAGCTATGAGAGCCAACTCACCTTTGAATCTACTGTATTTTTCCGTGTATAAGACTTGGTTATTTTTTCCTTTAAAAAAAGTCAAAAATTAGGGGGCATTTTATACTCTGGGCCATCTTCCCCCATTTTCTTAAATCTGAGTCCCCAAAAATAGGAGGCATCTTATACATGGGGGCATCTTATAGATGGAAAAATACGGTAATTTATATATATACTGGGTCTTCAACCAGGCACCTCTTGAGCAATGTGAAACATCAACCCCTGTGATTGCCAAGCAATCACAGTATGGTGAACTGTGGGGTCATCACCTAGGCCTCCAGCTCAGACTATTTTACTTGTTTGAAGGTAGCATACATCTGAAGATAGCTGGGAGGAGGAAAAGAAAGCCTGGAAGAACAGTGAAAAGAGAAGAAAAACCCACCCATGTACATCTCCCCTATGAAGTTTTTCCATATCTGTGACTTCCAATTGCAAGTGCTCTACATTTACAGATCGGCTCAAAATGGCGAAAGAAAGCTTTGCCAAAGCCTTAGATGGAGTTTGGACTTGGAGCTCAAGGATCTCCTGAAGGAAGGATGCTATACCTAAAAAAAAAGCAGTATTCTCTATACAATGTTAGCTCCTACAATTTCAGCATCTCTAATGTCGGGAAAGGGGGTTGAGAGATTCAGATGAAAGAGTGTGTAGAAATTCAGATAGCTGTGATTATTGGGGCATTATATGCAGAGACAACATTGCCATAACACTAGAAGACTGACAGCTTTATTTTCCTCGGTGGTGTTCAAAAGCTTTTTGTAACATGAGCAGCACACAGTGATTCAAAGCAATTTCTCTGAAAGAAATGCTGCTTAGTGGGAATTATTTGTTGCTGGATATTGTTGTGTGTGATTGAAATGTCACTCCCTGCCCCCTATACTTAACAACAGATTCAAGCCGATCTTTCCCAGTTACAAACAGCAGTGGACTGAATAGAGCATACACAACATGATATACTAATGAATGTAATTGGTGATCTATTTACTGACCTATTTATTCCTAGTTTTTCTTAGTTGCCCTTCACCTTAAGGTCCCAGGGTGGGTTCCATGAAGTAAAACTCAACCGTGAAATAATGCATAATGAACAAATCATAAAACCAGCAATAAAAACATGAAGCATAAACTGTAACTGATAACACCGTTTACAGGGAGGTCAGTGAAAAACTCACACTACACTTTTAAAGGCCAGGGTACAGTGGTACCTTGGTTCTTGGAGCTAATCCGTTCCAGGATTAATCCATTTGACTCCCGAAACCGTTCAAAAACCAAGATGCGCCTTCCAATTGGCTGCAGGAGCTTCCTGCACTCAAGCGGAAGCCGTGTTGGATGTTCAGCTTCTGAAAAATGTTCACAAACTGGAACACACCCTTCCGGGTTTGCAGAGTTCGGGAGCCGATTTGTTTGGCAACGAAGCCATTCGGGAACCAAGGTTCCACTGTATATAAAAAGAAGGCCCTGCCATGAGCTACTGCCCCCTGAGACATCTAAGGATGGCAGCACTGTCAGCAGGGCCTTTGCTGATCTCAGTACGACAACTGGCACGAGAGGAGAGGAGATGCTCCTTCAGATATTTGAGCCCCAGGCTGCTTATGACTTCATGCATTAACATAGACACCTTGAATTGGGCTCAGAAGCAATGCAGATGCTTCAGGTGTAATAGGAGTTTTTACAAGCATGGCGGACTTCGTTCTGGCTGCTTCATTCTGCACCATTTACAGCCTCCATGCTATTTATATGCCACTTACAATTGTAATCATCTCTAAGCTGCACGCAACAAACGTAGCAAATGCAATAAGGATAAAATCAATTAAAAACTACCCATAAAATCATAAATGACTTCAAATGCCTGCTGAAATTACTGATTTGTTGGGGGGGGGGGGACTTGTTATATTAATGAATGAATGAATGGGCAAGGGCGAATTTGGCATAGATAGATAGATGATAGATAGATAGATGATAGATAGATAGATAGATAGATAGATGATAGATAGATAGATAGATAGATAGATAGATGATAGATAGATAGATAGAGATAGATGATAGATAGATGATAGATAGATAGATAGATGATAGATAGATAGATAGATAGATAGATAGATGATAGATAGATAGATAGATGATAGATAGATAGATAGATAGATAGATAGATAGATAGATAGATGATAGATAGATAGATAGATAGAGATAGATGATAGATAGATGATAGATAGATAGATAGATGATAGATAGATAGATAGATAGATAGATAGATAGATAGAGATAGATAGATAGATAGATAGATAGATAGATAGATAGATAGATTGTGAGCAGCCTGCCTGCAGCATTGAGGACTGGGTAAGACTGATAACTGCGTGCTTCATTTTGCCAGTCTGTCATTCAAAATGGAGCCGGGACTGAACTAGGCTGCCACTAGCTGTGTAGCCCTTTTGTGAGTTCTGTTTTTGTGTTTCATCTCCTGTTGCTCGTGAGAAAGGCTATATTTTAATCCTTGCCTCTTAAGCGCAACGAGACAAACAGTGCAGTGTTTAGGTTGGTGGGAAGGTTGAACACAGGCAAAAAATAATGTCACAGGATCTTAAAAGCAGTAGTGTTGAGAATGAGTGGCCAGAAGCAAAAGTAGACAAGGACTTGTTCACTTTTAATAGGTGCACAGAAGAGGAGGCATTACAAGCTGCATCTGCTGAAATTCTCCCTTCTGCTTCTGCTCTATTTTTTGCATCTGCTATATTGTCATCTCTGATATAGTCCCTGCGCAAACATGTCATACTAAAGATTTTCAGCAGCTCAACCAGCCCTGTAGCTGTGCTTTTTTTAAACAGCAGATGACCTCCCAGAATTAGGTGGAGAAACATTATCGTTTGCTAATTGGTGCACATCACACTGCTGTTAAAGCTCCAACAGGAAGGGCCATTTTAAACTTGTACGATTGTTCTGTTACTCTGAAAAAAAACCTGTTATCTGTACACATTCTTATGTGACTTGAGACTTCAAAGACACTAAAAGATTCTTGGCACATAATTCTTTTTTTTTTTTTTTTACAAACAGGCTCCCATGCCCACTAACACGCAGATTTCAGAATGCCTAATTAACGTGGTACAAAAATAACTTGTGGTCCATTTCTATTTTGGCAGCAGGAAAAGGACATTTAAGTATGTATTTTCCTCTGCAGAAGGCTGGCGTTTGAAAACCTCCCTTCTGGCACAGCTCTTTCTTGTTTTATTTTAGAGTGAGCTAATCCCACAGACTTCTTATCATGAAAAGTCAGTTTAGATTTGTATGTAATTAAACCAGGTTATCTGTCATGCAACCTAATTAGTTCGTTCCATCTTAATTATGTGTCATTTCCTTGCCAAGCTCAGAAGCACCAGACCCTGGAAAGACAGGAGGGTGTGCAGGAATTTTTAACATACATACATACAAGAATTGTTAACACACTCTCTTTAAGCAGGAAGAGTTATTCTGCCTTTTAAGTGGTTTGCAGAATAAACACATGAGCAAAAGTGCCAATCCATAGCTGGTCCCTGCTTTAAGCACCAATATTCCCTTGCATTGGCTTTAATTGAAGTTGGCAACAGAGTGGCTCTTCCTCTGCAGGTGTGGCTGGAGCCAAGTCCACAAATGATTTTCTTGTGGTGAGATGATTCTTCTTGCAGGGGGTTGGACTAGATGACCCTCAGGTTCCCTTCCAAATCTATAATTTTATGATTCTATGGTGGCAGGTAATTGACAGGTGGGTAGTCCCATTCACCCATCAAAATCATCTGCAGGAGTGAAGATCTTGCCTTCTTTTTTTAAAAAAAAAATAATATTTATTAAAGGTTTAAAAATTACAGAAAAAATAAGAAAGAAAAAAATGAAAAGTTAAACAAAACAAAACAATACCTTACAATACATAGAAAAAAAACAAAAAACAATACAGCAAAACAAAAAGAAAAACAAAAACAATTAAAAGCACATCCAATATTTCCATATCTTTGTCTTTCATTTACTTGTTTCATCGACCTCCTCGCACCTCCCTTTTTTGTATTGTAATTCAATTAGCTATTTCAGCAAATCCTTTCCATCTTTCTCAATTTTTGTTCTATAATTTATCTTAACACAATCTAACCTTAATTTTTCCACTTTGGCCCATTAACAATCTATTTTTACTTAATTCTTTATAACATTTCTGCTAAAGCCATATAACTTCATTCCAGCATCCTTCTAACATTCATTAATTTTGCAGTATTTCTGTAAATAAACTTTAAATTTTTTCCAATCTTCTTCCACCAACTCTTCTCCCTGGTCTCGGATTCTGCCAGTCATTTCCGCCAGTTCCATGTAGTCCATCACCTTCATCTGCCATTCTTCCCGGGTGGGTAGATCTTGTGTCTTCCAATGCTTTGCGATAAGTATTCTTGCTGCTGTTGTAGCATACATAAAGAAAATTCTATCCTTCTTTGCCTTCTGCTTGATTCCGTTCTCGACTATTGTTTCAATCTATTTCAAGAGTACATGCTTAGCTTGGCCCACTATGAGGTCATAAGAAGAAACAAAGGATTTGCCGCTTGCATTTCTGTCCAGATGAACCACTTAAGCTTAAGCTTGTTCAACCGCTTCCACTCCAAAACCTTCTCTGGATAATTGATTGTTGCTGGAATAAGTCTGATTGTGGATTATTGGACGGTTCAAAACATTTTATCATTATTTATTTATGATCACTGTATCATTCTGATACACATTTGAGCTGACTGGCATATCTAGTTTTCTATTTTAGATGTCTCAGTGTGAGTGATGCTAGAGCAGGCATAGGTAAACTCAGCCCTCCAGATGTTTTGGGACTACAACTCCCATCATCCCTAGCTAACAGGGCCAGTGGTCGGGGATGATGGGAGTTGTAGTCCCAAAACATCTGGAGGGCCGAGTTTGCCTATGCCTGTCCTAGAGTCTAGCAAAGGGTATTTGCTAAGGATTTTGTCAGCCTAGGTAACCTTCACTTTCTCTTTCAGTTAAATGTAAAAATCTCCCATTCTTAAAATATTTTGTTTTTTTTATGAATATTTATTAGATTTTCCAATTTTACACAAACACAAAAAAAGAAAAAGAAAAATATTAAAAACAAGTCAATTTCAGTAACATTTTTTCAATAACATGTTTCTTTGACTTCCTCATACCTCCCCTTCTTGTTTTCTAGTTCAACTTGTTAATCCAGCAAATCCTAATCTCTTAACATTCCTTATTAAAATAACACCTTATTTTCCACTCAACTTTTTAAATTTGATGACTTAAACAATTTTAATCCCTATTATCTTTATCATAACAGCTAGAGACCACAAAAGTTCAATCCAACATCTTTTCAGAGTTCATTAATTTTGTAGTATTTCTGTAAATAGTCCTTAAATTTCTTCCAATCTTCTTCTGCCAACTCTTCTCCCTGGTTGCGGATTCTGCCGGTCATTTCTGCCAGTCCCATACAGTCAATCAGCTTCATCTGCCATTCTTCCAGAGTGGGTAGATCTTGAGTCTTCCAGTGCCCATTCTTAAAATATTTTGAAGTAGTTACTGAGAAAGACTGAATCTACTTTTATTGTGCTACGGTGAGCTACCGTGGTAGTTTGACACACTACTCATAGCAAACTCAAGTCTGGTGCTAAGAATGCCCTTAACAGGGCTACAGCCAATTCTGATGCATTAATGTTTATATGTGTATCATACCTTAGTTTTCAAACTCAGGTTTGTCCCCAGCTTACATTTGCAAGAGTATACAGTGGTACCTCGGGTTACATATGCCTCAGGTTACATACGCTTCAGGTTACAGACTCCGCCAACCCAGAAATAGTACCTCAGGTTAAGAACTTTGCTTCAGGATGCGAACAGAAATCGTGCTCCGGCGGTGCAGCAGCAGCAGGAGGCCCCATTAGCTAAAGTGGTGCTTCAGGTTAAGAACAGTTTCAGGTTAAGAACGGACCTCCGGAACAAATTAAGTATTTATCCCGAGGTACCACTGTACTTATAAAAAATGTTTATTAACCGTAACTGCTGGGCTGCTGCAAGCCTTTGGAATGTCTCTTCTTCCTTGCTAACTGTAATAATAATAATAATAATAATAATAATAATAATAATAATAATAATAATAATGTATTATACACAACAGCTCAAGGTTGAATTATTGGAGTGAGTGTTAAATTAAATATTGGTAAATGTCACAACAAGCATTTTGGCTCAACAAGATATTCCCTAGAGCATCGAATTCAGATTGCTGCATTAAGCTTGCGCTCACAGCTTTTAAGATTAGTGTTCTTTCCTGCATGAAACTACAGCGCTATTTAAGTCCACAGTTGTCACAACTATTGTTAACAAGCCTCGTTTCTTTGTTGCCTGCAGATACAGTAGCAGAAAGAAGTGCATTACGAGAACATGTGTATCCTAAACTACGAGAATTCTGCAGGGAAAACTACGGACTTGAATTTCAGGTAGCATTTTCCTCATTAAATATTTAAGTTGTGATGCACATGCAGGGAATCTTTTAGATTGATGCTGTACGGTGGACCTTAAGGTATCATTCTATGCAGAATTTGTTTAAAAAAATTAAAGGGGGTGTGATCATTCCACACGCAGGTGCAGCTACACTTGTGGGAAGGATCAGCTTGAGCTCATTGCAACCCTCTCTTCTCCTTCTCCTCCCTGGCTGACTCTTTGCTACAGATATACAGTGGTAGCTCGGGTTACATACGCTTCAGGTTACAGACTCCGCTAACCCAGAAATATTACCTCGGGTTAAGAACGTTGCTTCAGGATGAGAACAGAAATCGTGCTCCGGCGGCGAGGCAGCAGCAGGAGGCCCCATTAGCTAAAATGGTGCTTCAGGTTAAGAACAGTTTCAGGTTAAGTACGGACCTCCGGAACGAATTAAGAACGTAACCAGAGGTACCACTGTAGTTCCTTGGCTGTCTATTGTCTCCACAGGCTTGGTATCTTGTCATCAGTTTGAAAACTGAAATATACTCAGAGTCGCAAAGTGATTTCATGCTCTTTATTCAGCTCATAGTGGTGAGGAGGAATGAATGAATGTCCCCTCAAAGTATCTGCTTTATATACATTATTTACACAATGGGCTGCACATGATTGGCTAATTCCGGAATTCTACTGTAAGCCAATCAGGTTGTGGATTCACTTCTATCTGGAGCATGATTGGATGGTTCCTGCCAACCAATCATACTGCTGCATTGTTCTAGGACCAATCAGACTGCTGCATTCTGAATCCTATTGTTCTAGGACCAATCAGACTGCTGCCTTTTGGATCCTATTGTTCTAGGACCAATCAGACTGCTGCAGTTTGGATCCTATTCAACTCAGTACATAACAAAAACCCAGAACATTCAGCTGATCAGCCATAAGGAGCAAATGATTTTAATTCAGATGCTTCTCAGCTCCTGTTGGTTTTCCCCACAACATTAACATCGTAGGGCTGTGACACAGAAGCATCAGCTTTGCATAATTTTTAACGAACGAGGAACACGCACACAAAATGGGACTAGGTTCTTACGTTGTACAACAGAATGTGTGCATACCTAATCAGGCATCCAAGTTTTGCTGCTCAGTGGCCAAAAATACTGAATTGCAATGATGTGATTATGCTTGGCACATGGAAACCAGAACTGGGACAGTAGTATGCCAACTTACGCTGAAGGGCAGGCTTTTCGTTTGCAAGTTCCTCTCTTTTTAAAGGTCAACGAATTGCCTTTCAGTTGCACATTGTGTGAATACTGATGTTAAGTAGTCGTTGGTTTGGGGATGATTTTTGTTGCTGTTATTGTTACTTTACACCCTCCCTTCTCACTTGATAATGTAAAGGATTAGTGCAGTTACGTGTGTCTGATGCTATAGTTTGTGGCATTTATACATACCACCTATTTTTTCAGCTTCTTAGACATGGTTATATTATTGGATTCAGAAACATTAGCAAATTTGAATATTAAGAGGAAATCCCATCACCCATTACTGGAAGAAGTTCCCAATATAGCGACAGTAAAAATCCAGAGGTTTGCTGCCTTCAAGGGCAAAAGGGGGAAATCTGCACTTTTGACTTACACGTTTAGTACCTGTTTTCAGTGCCAGATGCCAGTGACAAGCAACAGAGCTTAGCTTTTATCGCCGTGCCCTGTTTGGGAACTCCCAGAGGCATCTGGCTGGCTATTAATGGAAAACCAGAATACATGGCCCCTCAATCTGATCCAAGAAGAGAATTGTTGTGTTTTTAATATTGGTACCTTCAGAGGCTTCCATACCATAAGGTTTTATTTCCACAAGCCTTGACTAGATCCCTTATTTGGGGGATTAGCCTGCAAACTATGTTCAATAGAAAGGAAATCCTAAATAAATCCTAGCATTATTTCAATAGGTCCTACGCTACATTAAGATACTGGTAATAGAGTTCCTTATCAGGCATGCCATTTCGAAAAAAAGGTTAGTCCCCCAACCTCTCACAATCTCTGCTTTCCTTCTTTAAATTACACATCCTTGAGATAATTAAAAGAGCTGTTTAATTCAAACCTTTCTGAATCCAAGAGTTAGCACATTGGCAGAAGCTTGTGATGCGCAATAGATGTTGAAGAATACAATAGTAGGCCATATTCAGCCAGAAAAAAATAAATAGCAGTAGTGGGGATGTAAATATAAACAAGAAAGATGTTCAAGTGCCTGTGCTGTTAAGAAGACCATGATCTTTAGCAAAACTGTTCTGCAGTCCTTATGCTATCCAGCATAAGGACACGCATACCCAATGCAGAAGCTATCATTCTGGCGATAGTATGCAAATCTTTGCAACTAATTCAAGGAGCAATCTGTGCACACTTAGTAGGATGCAAGCCCCACTGTATTCCATGGCATGTCTTCCAAATAAACTTGCACAGGATCCCCCCTTTTGGTAACTAAAAATTATTTAACTACAGTTGCTATGTTTTAACTTCTGGGAAGACTGGAGAAGCAGTAACATGGGCTATCCCTATTCTCTCATTCCTGCAAGAGTTGAAGACCCTCTCTATTTCAGTGACTGCTTCCCATGGTCGATAGCAACTGACAGAGCAATCCTTTACTTTCATCATAAGGAGACTGGAAATAGAGTTGCGATTTTATATTGTAAACACTGCCCTCAGATGAAGGATGGTATAGAAATTTAATAAACGGTAATGGTGATGATGATTGTGAATTCATCTCATAATGTAGTTTTTCAAGGTTTTGAAGGATGCAGTCCTTTAAGGGTACATCCCGTGGACTTAACTTCTGACTAAGCAGGCATAGGACTGTACTGTTGTTGTTGTTTAGTCGTTTAGTCGTGTCTGACTCTTCGTGACCCAATGGACCAGAGCACGCCAGGCACTCCTGTCTTCCACTGCCTCCCGCAGTTTGTTCAGACTCATGTTTGTAGCTTCGAAGACACTATCCAACCATCTCGTCCTCTGTCGTCCCCTTCTCCTTGTGCCCTCCATCTTTCCCAACATCAGGGTCTTTTCCAGGGAGTCTTCTCTTCTCATGAGGTGGCCAAAGTATTGGAGCCTCAGCTTCACGATCTGTCGGAGTTTCATTCCAGGCATCTGGAGCATATAGCAGACCAAAAAGTTTGTAGCGTGCAGCTTTTCTCCTGTTATGACTCATTTCATAGCACATTGTTGGCACCAGACAAACGATGAGCTGATAATAGCAGCTGCAACACCCCCTCTCAGAGCACTCCACATGCAGTCTCCTCTCCTGTTCCCACACCTTCCCTTGTTCCTCCTGTTGCACAGTCCTAGCCCCCACACCCTGCAAATATCCCCCATACTTCATCATGGGGAAAGGTTTTGGGGTTTTTTAGCTGATCTCCGCCTTTGGGCCCTAATGTGTAAATTTGATGTCAGAATTTGCAGGCACAGGGGAAACGGTGCAGTTCAGCAGCAGCAAATACAGTGGTACCTCTGGTTACGTACTTAATTCATTCCGGAGGTCCATTCTTAACCTGAAACTGTTCTTAACCTGAGGTACCACTTTAGCTAATGGGGCCTCCCACTGCTGCCGCATGATTTCTGTTCTCCTGCTGAAGCAAAGTTCTTAACCGGAGGTACTATTTCTCGGTTAGCAGAGTCTGTAACCTGAAGCGTATGTAACCTGAGGTACCACTGTATAGGCAAAACATACTGCCCGAAATTATTTTGCCAGTCTTTGCTCCTTTAAACACGGCAGTGTCCCTCTTTTCCATCTGAGCTAAATTATGAAGGGAAGTGATGCCACACTGTCTCACTTAATCGCTTTAAATAAATATAACAGCTCCCCCCCCCGCACAAACACACACGTACACTAACTTGCATCTTATTAACATTATTCAAATTAGATCCTTAGGCAAAATCGAAAGTCTAAACAGCAAGCCATCTGTCATTTTATATTCACTGGGACTATTGCTTCCAAAACAACAAAATATTAAATGGGGGAGGGCGGGGAATGGCATTATGGGGGTCTGAGTTGTAGTGGTTTGTCTTCTATGGAAGGTATAGTGGATGTTTCAAACCTGGCTTCTTTTTATTTTCCTTTGCTACGTTCATTTGTTTGTTCTTCCTTTTTAACTTTTGAGCCGCCTGCCGAAAGTGAGCAAGGCTGTTTCTTTCTTCTCAAACTGCTGGCCTTAAATGTAGAGACAGATTTGAGGCTGATCTTTCCCCAGAGTGATGGAATCCACACTCAAACCTGCCCCCAAATTCTGGACCTAACCAACACTAGCTCTATGGTTCCACCCAATGAACCCACATCAAGATCAGGCCCCAGAAAACACCAAACATTTTAAAAAATAATATTTCAAGACCTGAATGGCATATGCAAAATGTCATACAAAAGAACTTTTTCTCTCATGGGCACTTGGGATACTGAGAAACTTTATCTTTTTTCTTTCTTTTTTCATTTAAAAAGATTCTATTTTTTTAAAATGCTTTTTATTGAGTTTTCATTTTAAATACACCAACACCAACAAACAAAAACCTCAAGTCTTATTACATACATCCTACTTTATGCTCCATAGAGCAGTTGACTTCCCTCCTTCCCTTCCGCAAGTTTTCTTATTCCAATCTTTAATTCACAGTTTCATTAGTTAAAGATTACACCACGACATAAGATTTCATTCAGTCCTGCTAACGTCTTCAAATTTCTACAGTTCTCGCTTATATAAACCATAAATTTACTCCATTCTTTTTGGTACTTCGTCTCCTCCTGACTGCGAATTCTGTGTGTCAATTTTGCCATTTCAGCGTATTCGACCAACTTTGTCTGCCATTCCCTTACAGTTGGTATCTCCTGTGTTTTCCACTTCTGGTCTATCAAAACTCTAGCTGCTGTCATCGCGTACAGATATAATCTTTGGTCTGTCTTCTTAATATCCTCTCCCATCAAACATAGCAATAATTCTTCCGGCTTTTTTGGAAAAGTATATTTAAACATCTTTTTTAATTCATTATAGATCAATTCCCAAAACTCAATTCCCAAAAATTTGTTACATGACCACCACATGTGGTAAAAATCGCTGTCCTTTTCTTTGCATTTCCAGCAGGTTTTGCTACTTGTCCTGTACATTTTTGCTAATTTGGTGGGAGTAAGATACCAGCTCATTTTAAAAGATTCTAGCCCTCATAGTTATAAATGGTTGCTGGTGGCAATCAAGGCTCTGTACAGGGAAATAGCTTCAGTCTCTAGGATTCTGGGACGGCCCCCCAAATTGTTCTTGTTCTGTGCCGCTGGGGGCATAGCTGTCAACGTTTCCCTTTTTTAAAGTGAAATTCCCTTATTCCGAATAGGATTCCTCGCAAGAAAAGGGAAAAGTTGACAGCTGTGGCTGGGGGTCCCCTACCACCCAAGATTAAAAGAGGGCTCAAGCTCAGACAAGTAAACAAAGTCAACACCAAATCTCTGGTTGCTTCATTGTTATATGTTGGAATGTTAAATTGTGAAGCGTATTAACAACCACATTGTTTGTTGGATTTCCAGGTCATTGACCTATACTGGGGCGTGGAACCGGAAGAATGGGACAGACCAGAGTTGCAGAAAACTCGTATGAGGCTCCTAGAAGATTGCTTGAAAACATCTGCAGGTCCATGTTTTGTTGTGGGTATAAAAATAATGCTTTATCTAATTAACCTACAAGCCATAGTGTGGTTATAGATGCTTTCCTAAGGACATACCTTTAACAAACAACCTAATAGTTCACTTTATTTTAACCTCACTCTGCAGGCACTACAGAGTGCCTATATATCAGCAACTCTTCCAATAACCTCATGATGTAACTGACACCCCTGTGAAAATTAGTTATGTAAATTATGGTGCACAGGAGCTGATCTCAATCTTTGCTGCTTCATTGGAGGGAGTATATATTTTACGTAAAGCTTGCAGATTTGTTTTTAGAGCAACTTTTTCAGGTTTTGGATGGGGGTGAAACAGGGGTAGCCAGTCCTACAGATCTTGGCTGGACTTCAGCCTCCATCAGCCCCAGCCAAGATGGCCAGGGGTGAGGAATGATGGGAGTTGTAATCTGACAGCCTCTGGAAGACACCACACCAGCCACCACCACAATATTGCGGTAACCCACAAACAGATGCAGCAGAATAGCAAATTTTCAGCAGCAGAAGTCTTGCTGTGCTGTAACAAATTTGATACTTGGCCTTGCTGGCTGGGGCTGACGGTAGTTCGATTCCAACTGACACATGTTTCTCATCCCTGCTCTCGATGGGGTCTGTATCATCTGTAATCGCCACCAGCTGTATCTTCTTGTTCTCCTCCAGGGTTGCAATTGCATTGATGCCTGCTCTGAGCCCAGGAGCCCTCTGGGTAGAAGCATCTTTGCAGCATTTTGCTCCACTCAGGCCAGAATCATCTTCTCTTGCTTTGTCTCAGGCCTGTATTTGTGGGCCAGTTTCAGAAGCCAAGAACCTTGTGGGAGCTATTAACTGCCAGGGGCACCTTCAGACTTTTGCAGAGGATGGCTCCCTGGTCAGACCTAACAAGACCATTTCCCAAAGTGGGTCAGATCCAGTTCATTCATTTTCAGCTTTGTATTCTTGTTAATAATAATAATAATAATAATTTATTTATATCCTGCCCTCCCCAGCCGAAGCTGGGCTCAGAGCAGCTAACAACAGTAAAATAATACATGATTCTAAAATCGATTCATTCTAAAATCAGTTCAAATCAAATGAATGGCAACCATCAGGCTAGAGTTCTGTGAGGATTACCAAAGGAGGGGGTCAGGCTGTGTCTTGGCCAAAGGCCTGGTGGAACAGCTCTGTCTTGCAGGCCCTGCGGAAAGATGTCAAATCCCGCAGGGCCCTAGTCTCTTGTGACAGAGCGTTCCACCAGATCAGGGCCACAACCGAAAAAGCCCTGGCTCTGGTTGAGGCCAGCCTAACCTCCCTGTGGCTCGGGACCTCCAAGATGTTTTTGTTTGAAGACCGGAAGGTCCTCCGTGGGACATACCAGGAGAGGCGGTCCCGTAGGTACAAGGGTCCTAGGCTGCATAGGACTTCAGAGGTTAAAACCAGCACCTTAAATCTGATCCTGTTCTCCACCGGGAGCCAGTGCAGCTGGTATAGCACTGGGTGAATGTGATCTCACAGTGAGGACCCCGTAAGGAGTCTCGCCGCGGCATTCTGCACCCGCTGGAGTTTCTGGGTCAGTCTCAAGGGCAGCCCCACGTAGAGTGAGTTACAATAATCAAATCTGGAGGTGACCGTTGCGTGGATCACAGTGGCTAGGTCAGGGCGAGAGAGGTAAGGAGCCAACTGCTTAGCTTGGCAGAGATGAAAAAATGTCGCCTTTGTTATAGCTGCAATCTGCGCCTCCATGGAAAGGGGGGGTGTTGAAGATTACACCCAAACTCTTAACGGACGGTGCTGGCACTAATTGCACCCTCGCAAGAGATGGGAGTTGATGCCAAAGATCTTGGGCCTTTTCTCAAAGAGTGTGTTGACGGCCCTCATGGTCTCCTGCTTCTTGACCACAGCAGGAGCTGGGGCCACCTTCTTTGCCTTGGCCTGTTTTCTCCCTATGGCAGCTTGATGAGGGACGAAATCTGGCAGGTGAACATACTACAGGTGAACCTAATGGGAGTGTCAGGAAATAAGCAGGAGGTGTGTAAAAATTACCATAGTGATTGTGTTTGTGGCAGTGAATTTTTACCAGAAACACTGTATGTATCAAGAAGGAGATCAGGGGGAAAGGGGGCTGGGAAAATAGGTGCTGTGAGAAATGAGGCGAGGAGAGAGAGAAAGAAATGAGCAGATAAGCAAAGAGAGAAGGGGGAAGAGAGAGAGAGAGGCAGGCAAGAAGTTGGTGGAGGGAGAGAGAGAAATATACAAATAAACAATAAATCAAAATGGATAAACTAAATATTCTGGTAATTGTCACCCATGGTTTGCTCACATGCATACAATAGCTGAAAATTTGCTGTTTCATATGCTGCAGGCCTGTGGCTTTTAGAGATATATGCTTTTAATATTAGAGGGAGAAAGAGTAACCTGTTTTTTGTGGGAAGTTCAAGAACCATATTGGCTTTTTATTGTTTGAAGATGACCATCAATAGGAGTATATTAAAACTGCCAAATATAGCATAGGCTTCTTAGCCAGTGAGTTATCTTAAACAAGACAACTTCGCTAAGATTTTTGTGTGGCCATAAAGAGTTTCACCACAATTTCAGATCTGAAGGGGAAATGTAGAAATTGCCTTTGTCACTTGTTGGTGGTTTTTTGTGTTATGCAGACTTATGTTTGCTTTTAATTGCTGGTTATGCTAATGCATTCAAAGAAGTTGAGCTGTAGCTCATTTCTAACAATTTTCCAATCACAACTTAGAATTTTAATGCTCAGAGCGCAGAGATTAGCAGAGTGCTGAATCACAGTGGTTGTTAAAAGAACAATTCCATTCATAGATTATCCCATCTCAAGAAGTATTTGGAACAGGCTCAGTTTTGTGGAGATACTTTCATATTTTTTCCTTGTTGGATCTGTTAATGGGCATCCTAGATTACAAAGTTATAAGCAACAGATTCGTTTCATTAAAAAAAAAAGTGGAGAAATTGGAGGAAGAATTGTAGTACGGGACACTGATAAGCACTTAATATAGCTTTGTGTGAGTTTTCTTTTCTTTAAGGCTCTGTACCAAAGAATAGCAGGGAATAATAGGAAAGTAATAGAAGACATTTCTCCATTCATGTTTGTTGTGTCTTCTCTATTCATAGCAGCAAATTCAGCAAAGCAATTGGGTGGCAGGGGGCGGGTAGCAGCAACTTCCCTGCAGATATGTGTGCAACTAACCCAGAGATTCCCTGACCTCATGCCATCCCAATGAATGCAACACCAATTCAGTGGATTGACTTTTTCTTTCACAACACATTCAACAATCATGAGCTGCTTGTATAGCTCACCTCCATCTTTGAAACGTATTGTGATCGGCATGGCTGATGGTTGATTGTTAGATGCCAATACCATCTTCTGCAGTTAGGCAGCCACCTTGGAGCTTTGGACCAGCAACGTTGGCGAGAAAATTGCATTACCATTGCTGTTTGATCCATTTGCTTCTTTACTGCCTATAATTTTAACTTTGCTGGTAGGCATTTCTTTCCTCAATGAGGCTACCGTAAAGGTAAAGGGACCCCTGACCGTTAGGTCCAGTCGCGGACGACTCTGGGGTTGCAGTGCTCATCTCGCTTTACTGGCCGGGGGAGCTTCCAGTACAGCTTCCAGGTTATGTGGCCAGCATGACTAAGGCACTTCTGGCAAACCAGAGCAGCGCACGGAAACGCCGTTTACCTTCCCGCCGGAGCGGTACCTATTTCTCTATTTGCACTTTGATGTGCTTTCGAACTGCTAGGTTGGCAGGAGCAGGGACCAAGCAACAGGAGCTCACCCCGTCGCGGGGATTCGAACCACCGACCTTCTGATCGGCAAGCCCTAGGCTCTGTGGTTTAGACCACAGCGCCACCCACGTCCCAAAGGCTACCATAAAGGGTAAAGGGAACCCTGACCATTAGGTCCAGTCGTGACCGACTCTGGGATTGCACGCTCATCTTGTTCTATAGGCCGAGGGAGCCGGCATTTGTCCGCAGACTGCTTCCGGGTCATGTGGCTAGCATGACTAAGCCGCTTCTGGCGAACCAGAGCAGCGCATGGAAACGCCGTTTACCTTCCCGCCGGAGTGTTCCCTATTTATCTACTTGCACATGACGTGCTTTCGAACTGCTAGGTTAGCAGGAGCAGGGACCGAGCAACAGGAGCACACCCCGTCACGGGGATTCGAACCACCAACCTTCTGATCGGCAAGGCTACCATAGCTCTGCTCAAATGGAGTAGTCATTTCCTACAAGCTTTTGGTCACACTGCTGTTGAGAGGCTAATCTCTTTATGAGCCAGGTTTTTGTATAGCATCACGTGCTCTTCCAGCATCGCAATTTCAGTTTGTGCAGAAGTCGTCGTTCTCTCCCACACACAGATACCAGTATGTCACAAGGACACACTGATGCTTCCATTCTTCTTTGTAGCAGAAAGGTCGATGCCTAGCCATCCCTCACTTTGATCAAATGTCATTTCAAAAGATGAAGGCAAAATATTATTATTTTCAGGCCACATGTGCCTGAATTTTCAGAGAAACAAAACATGATTAAACAGAGAAACACCGAGCACTATTTTCTCATCTTTTGGTCTGACAGCCAAGAGGCAGAAAAGTATTGCTTAAGGGCCATGATGTCCTGTTATTCAAAGCCTCTCTTTAGCATTGGCTTGGATACTAACAGTGAACCCTAAATAAAAGGGAACTGAACTGAGAGCTGTTGATCCTTCAACCCCTTGATTGCCAGGATTGCTTGTGCTGGTTTGGGCAGGAGGCAGAGTCAGTGCAGCTGTTTTCCGAATCATGACCATTGTTTGTTCCAGACTATGACAAAGCAGAAATATACACTGGTGTGTTTTGTTTTTTAGGGAGGGGAGCTGAAAAATTAAAAGTCAAAAATTGAATTTCTGTAAAACCATTACTATTACTTATAAACTGCTAAATGATGTTCTGAATGCTAAACAATGAAAATGAAAATAAATCCCTGCTAGCTGGTTGCAGTGGAACAGACAAGAAACAAAAGGAATAGAAAAGGGAAGAGTGGGGGATCTGCATTGTGTTCTCAACAGACTCTAGATACTTGTAAAATTTGGTCACTGTGCGTAATGTTCTCCAAGTTCAGCTTGTTAAAATCCAAAACTTTTCTTCTTCTTCTAAACAAATCTTTGGCAGTATTTGAAACATCTGCTTTTGCTACAGGTGGTTTCAAACCAGCTAAGAAAATACCTTTTATTTCCTCAAGTTTTTCAATGGCTAGAGAATGTACTTTTCTTTTTAACATGTTGATTCTATGTGTTATTTGCATATTCCATCCTGCTTTTGTAAACCACTCTAGAAGCTGCGCAAGGGTGGCCTATAAAGCTTATATTATAAACCTTCTATAAGAAAAACTACTTCAGTAGTTCAGTGGGAACATTTTCCCATGATGTTTATGTTTTTAAAATTAGTGTGGTAGTGGATGGAATGTTCAAATCCCTACTCCATCATGAAACTTAGTAGTTGAATTTGGACTGATGACGTTCGCCCACAATAACCCACCTCATAAGTTGTGTTGGAATTTCTTGAAGGAATGCTGAGATAAAAATATAATAAATTGGTTTAAAAAGAAAGAAACTCATTTCCTTTTCACCTCAATAACTCAGTTGCTGAGATAAATAAGAATTTGTAATTATTTGCATAACAGCTTTTAGACATTCCTACTGTCTTTGAATATGATTTTTTTCTTTTTAATTTCTAAAAATCAACTAGTTCTAATAGAATGCCATCTAGTGGCTCAATATGATATGCTAGTTCCATGTGTGATTGCTGGAATTTTTAAAATTTGTTTAAGGGCCAATCTGCTCATTATGTTAAATACTGGAAATGTATACTCGATTCTGACCAAACTAAGCCTCCTGATGTATATTTTGCTCTATACACTTCCAGAGTTAACGCTAAATACATTACTTCTGGTAAATGATCCACCATAGCGGCTAGAGGGCTGTGAAAATTTGTGTCCCAGGCTCTTTAGACTCTACCTATGTACTATCTGAAACCAAAGGGTTGTCAGATTTGAAATATCTGGCTCTCCTTACACCGCTATTCTTACTACTGAATCCTGCATGTTTACGCAGAAGTAAGTGCCACTGACTTGGTGGCAGTTACTCAATAAAAAGAAATTCTACGTGGGATTGTTTCCATTATTTTTATAAATTACTTTTCCGTGCGTGACTGGAAGATTTGAACCTTATTCTGCTCTGGTTTCACTTCGCTGTCAGGAACATTTGTGGCAGGTTTTATTTTGGGAGCTAAGTTGTTTGTAGTCCCACTTTCCCCTTTGATTACGCTCATTAATAATCAACTGTACAGGAATCAAGTCAAGAGGGGCTACTATTATCTGCGTATAAATTAGGAAGATAATCTACCTCAAAGTCTGTAGAGTATGTGTGGTGCTTTTCATCAACATCATGACTCACCCGGGATATTAAAGCACCTCAGGATGAAAAGCCTTCTTGGGGCTCATCCAGACTACCTATTTATTGAGCATTCCTTTGGAATTGTTTGTGGGGAAGTTACATTGCAAAGAGCATGCATCCTGATTTACTGTATTTTTTGCTCTATAAGACTCACTTTTTCCCTCCTAAAAAGTATGGGGAAATGTGTGTGCGTCTTACGGAGCAAATTCAGGCTGCGCAGCTATCCCAGAAGCCAGAACAGCAAGAGGGATTGCTGCTTTCACTTCGCAGTGATCCCTCTTGCTGTTCTGGCTTCTGAGATTCAGAATATTTTTTTTCTTGTTTTCCTCCTCCAAAAACTAAACGCGTCTTGTGGTCTGGTGCGTCTTATAGAGCGAAAAATGCGGTACTTGTGGAGTATCTGTGTGTTTCCCTGTCACTTTCCTAACCACAAAAAGTCGATTATTATTTTTTAAGTGTATTTTTTGTTCTGCGGCAACAGAGCACCTTAATCCATCTTAATTCACAAATTTCCTGGTTATACCCTTGAATCCCTTCCCCAAAATACTGACAATCTGGAAGCGCCTTCAGATTCCACTTCTATTGTCATTTCAAGCTCCCCAGTAATTTAGCTTTAATTGCTTTGAACAATGGTTTTCAGCTTAAAATCTTAGCACTTTAAATTATTTCAGTTTGACTTTTCCAGAAGACAAAGAGGCACTTTTCAGAAATCCTTGCGAATTCAACTTTTATGTATTCACTGTGTTGTTTAATAGTGCCTTTTAAAATGTAAGTAGATAGGTAAGTAGATTTAGTAGTTATTAGCTTTGGCTGTTTAAGTCAGAAGTACCTGCTTCCCATTACTTGCCATTTTCCCAACTAACCAAAAGTCTGTGATTTTAAGCGGCAGACAGAAATTCAAATGGCGCCAGGTTGCAGGGGGTAGGTAAAAATACAGTGGCGTGGTTTAAAGCAAGCTATGGGGCTTATGGGAACAAGCAATGTGCTAACGCACAGTGCTTAAAAGTTCCCACAGCACCCACTTTCTCTGCTACCAAAACAAACCAGAGGATGGCTTCCATGTCATTTGAGCTCAGGCGCATGGCTTGCTTCCTCCAAACATACCTGTCAGTTGCTCGAGAGTAACCAGGCAGGACTCTGACCTGTTTTTTACAGGCTTTATTTCGGTGCAAACTATTTACAGTGAAGAGCATCAAAAGTTCATGTCTGGCTCAATCGCTAGCAGAATCCGGGAGTGGTCTGTTCTTGAACCTCCCCCAACATAAAAGTTTCATCACCCCCAGCCTTTGCCGCCCCTCCTTGCGCCTCAAACTACTGCGCATGACGGGCAATGGCAGGGGTGTGCTTCCCGCCTCTCTGGCTTGCTCAGTCGCGGTGTTAAGGCTCTTTCTAGCATCCTCTGGTTCCTGCCCCTCTTCTCCACTGGAGGTGGGGCTTTCCTCCTCGCTGGAAGAGGAACTGGTTCGCAAGATTTCCAGAGGCTCCCTGTAACACAACTCCCCCTCTGTCTCTCGCCTCTGAGCCGATGGCAGTTCCCTGACAATACCACAGATGGTAAGCAAGGTTTGTTCGTAGCTTACCACCTGTGGTTTGGAGAAAACAAAGCATGATCCCAGGTTTGGACAGCATGACAATCATCTTCTAGCCTGTTTCATCTGTGATGTAGCAGAACTAGAAGAGGAGCACTGTGGGAGCTTTAGAGAAGTGTGGGAATTTCAGTGTGGGAACTTCATCACACAGCTTGTTCGTTTTAAGCCATGGTTTGTTTTAAATTATTATCTAGTGTGATGTGACCTAGTATTGAAGGTGCGCGAGAGAATCACCAGTTACCTACCTTCGTTATGTAGAAAAATTGTCCTGTAAAGCTTCCCTTCTTGGTCTCTTCTTACCACACGCAAGCAGCCCAATTGCTATTTACAACACTGCTTTAAACGATAGCAACAGTCTGTTATTAAATTTTATTGATACATCTTTACTGCAGGGAGGGAGGAGGACCAACAACCAAAGAGAAGCAAAGTAGCAGCACACTCACGTTGTGCCATGGTTTGTTCATTCTAGCCATGGTTTAGTTTAGCATAATGTGCAAACCAGGCCTGTATCTGTCAGTTTGCATGAACATGATGCCGAGTTCCCCAAAAAATAGACCAGAGGAAATTGTACTTCATCCAGCAGAGCTTTACTTGCTACTGAAGGCAAATGAGCATAATGGTCACAAATCCAATACATTCAGGATTGCAACAATCCAGTGGTACCTCAGGTTAAGTACTTAATTCATTCCAGAGGTCCGTACTTAACCTGAAATTGTTCTTAACCTGAAGCACCATTTTAGCTAATGGGGCCTCCTGCTGCTGCCGCACCGCTGGAGCACAATTTCTGTTCTCATCCTGAAGCAAAGTTCTTAACCTGAAGCACTATTTCTGGGTTATCGGAATCTGTAACCTGAAGCATATGTAACCCGAGGTACCACTGTACAGTGGACACTCGGGTTGCGAATGTGATCCATGCGAGATGCACGTTTGCAACCCGCAGCGCATGCGCAAGGTGAAATTTAGCACTTCTGCACATGTGTGACCCCCGAAACCCGGAAGTAACCCGTTCTGGTACTTCCGGGTTTCGGTGGGTCCATAACTTGAAAAAACACAACCTGAAGCGTCTGTAACCCGAGGTATAACTGCACTTATAATAAGACTAAACCTTAACACTATAGCATACAGAACAGAACACCACAAAGCGTTTTTTCCTCCCCAATGGGCAACAGTATCTTCATAGCAAGCAAGACTTGCACAAACTAGGTAACTCAGACATCCTTTAATATGTCTTTAGCTTTGTTACTAAACTCTACTTTGTCTTGCACATCCACAGGGCCTTTTGGGAGAAAAATATGGAAGCATCCGAATCCCAGGAGAAGTGGAAGCATCTGAATTTGAAATGATTCTGGATGCTGCTATCGAGGCAAAGCTGGAAACAAAGATTTTGGAAGAGTGGTATTGCAGAGACGAGAACTCCGTGCCACCGATGTATTACCTCAAACCAAAATTTGAAATGCCAAGGAACAATCCCAACATGGTAAATCGCCTTCCTGAAATGTATTGGTTTTCATTTGTTTCATAGTCATTGGATGTCATAGTTGACTATAGTTAACAATTTACCACAGTTATGGAGATGACCTCTGCTTTACTTATTCCCCGGTGTGAGCAGGAGGAACAAACTGCATGGCTTAGTATTGCTTCCAAACTAGGGATCGTCTATTTTGCTCCAAACAATTCACAATGTGTGAAGCAAGGTGAAATATACTCAGAATCGAGAGTGGATTTCATGCTCTTTATTCAGCTCATAGTGGTGAGGAGGAATGGAAGTTCCCCCACAATATCTGCTTTATATAGATTATTTACACAATGGGCTGCACGTGATTGGCTAATTCCGGAATTCTCCTGTAGGCCAATCAGGTTGTGGATTCACTTCCACCTGGAGCTGGATTGGGTGGCTCCTGCGGACCAATCATACTGCTGCATTGTTCTAGGACCAATCAGACTGCTGCATTCTGAATCCTATTGTTCTAAGACCAATCAAACTGCTGCATTTTGGATCCTATTCAACTCAGTACATAACACAAGGTTTGGCCTATGACTTAGCAATCATATTTTTTTTCATAGAATCATAGAATTGTGGAGTTGGAAGGGACCAGGAGGTTTGCCGTGTTATGCGAACTCTGCAAATCTCTTCAAGAATCTGTTGGAATTGTAGGAGTGCAAGGAAACTAGAGGTCTCTAACAGAACTCGCAACATCCTACAGTTCTCAGGTTTTCATTGAGAAAGTTGTGGCAGTTACCGTATTTGTCGCTCTATAGGACACACTTTTTCCCCTCCAAAAATGAAGGGGAAATGTGTGTGCATCCTATGGAGCGAATGCAGGCTCCTTGGCTTCAGCGATAGCAATGCGAAGCCTCGGAAGCGCAGAGGGAGAGCTCCCCCTGTGTTTCGGAGGCTTCGCGTTGCTTTTGCTGAAGCCCCCGGAGCGCAGAACTGCTGCTGTGCTCCGGGGGCTTCAGGCAGCTATCCACAAGCCTTCAGAGTGAATTCCCCCACCTCATAGAAAAGCCCGCAGGAGCCGCGCAGCCTTTAAAGAGCGTGCCGCTCTTGGGGGCTTTTCCCCAAGGAGGGAGAAGGGACTGACTGGCTGAGTCAGTCCCTTCTCCCTCCTGTGGGCTTTTGCGGGAGATGGGGGAATTCCCCCACCTCCCGCAAAAGCAGGGAGAAGGTCTGGGAGAAGCGCACAGGCTGCGTGCAGCCTGTCCGCTGCTCCCAGAGCTGGGGGGGGGGAATCATATTTTTTTCCTTGATTTCCCCTCTGAAAACTAGGTGCGCCCTATGGTCAGGTGCGCCTATGGAGCGAAAAATACGGCAAATTGGTAAACTTACTGTGTAGACTTATGCTTAAACAGACCTCTCAAAGGCCCTTCTGTTATCACGATCTAGCTTCTATTACTGTTACATCTCCATCTTATTCCTCCATCTGTTTCTGCATCGGTTCGCTGGCCAGGAGCTGTGAGTGCAGTTCAACAGCCCAAGTCAGACCACCCTTGAATAAAAAGTTCAAACACTGCACTGGTTTGAAGAGATAGGGAGACATTCATACCTAGCGGCTGTTGAGCAAAATAAATCGTTGATTGCAATCCAGCTCTCAGCTGGCAAGAGTCCATAGCACACACAGAAACATGCACACCATCCCGGGGTTGGCATTCTTCCTGGCACTCAGCAGAGCAGCCAACGTTTCATGAGAATGAATTATCCTCTTATTCAGCTACAGAGTCAAGATACATTTGTAAAGCAGAACGGGATCCCTCCCTAAAGTTGTCCACAGCTCCTAGCAGAGTTGAAATCTGTAAACTAATAGGTTCAAAGGGCGATAACACTGTGCCAAACTAAATCCCCTTGAACTTCAAACTGATTTCAAACTTGTTCAGTTGTTAGACAAAGACAAAAGCAGCTTTCTTTTATATTTTTTTCGTTTTATCCATGAATGACTGTATTGAAACAAGAGTTAACCTGGTTAAGTTTGATTAATACGGAGATGTCAGGCTTTTGAGCTGCTCAGCGGCGCCAAGTATAGGGGGTGGAGGAGGCTTCAGTTCCCCCAATATTTTGGGGCAGAGAGCAGCAGCACCTCAATATTTAGGGGGCCACCACCCACCAGACGCCCCAGCTTCCACCTGGCAGCCCAGGAGCCAGGTGGTGGCTGGGACAAACAAGCACAGAGGTTGCCCTCTGCCACAATCATCTGGGTGGCATCACATGACGCATCATGTGCCATGTCATGTGACACGTCACCTGACCGCACCCCCTCAATGTGGGGGGCAAGTTGGCGCCCCTGGAGCTGCTACAGGAGATTTAAGGTCTGAAACAGAAGCCCAGTACACGGAGGCCTCTGATTCTTTTTCAGGCATAGAGAGTACAGGGATGCTGCACAATTTATGAATTGGACTCCTTGATATAACAACTAGGATTACGATTTTTATATCTTTTATGGGGGGGTCATATTTGACCTCCTGACCTGAGGTTCCCCACATCTGTTATTTTGGACTTATAAATTTTGTTGCTTTAAAAAAAGAAGAAGAATGTTACAGCTATGTTTGTTACTGGTTTTTTATCCAGATGTTTTATTCTTTTTCACATTTCTTAAGTTTGCTGAAATTGTGCATTACTTTGCAATCCCCCTTGAAGTCTGTGCTGAATATAGATGTATTTTGAATAACACTGTATGACATTAGATACATAAACTAGCCAGATATAAGGGTTTTTATGCAATGTTGATTTTAATGTGCGAGATAGAAGACTGGGTTTTCACTCCTTCCATTAAAACAGTGTTATTGTGCAATTTTATGATAATACGTGGTAGTAATTTATTGTGTGCTGTTAAGCCTCACACACCTATCACTCTCTAATCATAAGTCTTGCTCAAATTTGCATGTACATAACTCGGTTTCTGTACATTGATTGATCTATGTGTGCAGCAGAATAGATAGGGCCACTTCAAACCCAAAGTGGCTGAGGGAGAAATTTGCATTGCTTTTCTGAAAACAGAAAACTCCCACAGCAGGGAATGGGCTAACCTAGAACATTTCCCCCTGCTTTGTTAGCCTTTATTTTCTGTAATTTTTTAATGTGAGAGAGTCTTCAATGTGTGTGGACAGAAGTGGGACTGTTACCCCTTTCACCTCATGCTGAGCTAGAATTCTGAACTGGAAGTGTGTGTAGACTCAGCTTTGATAAACAGCAGCTAAATGTATGAACTGACTCCATTGAAATGCACTGCATATCAGGTGACATGAAGTAGCATGAAAGTTCTGCCTGAAATATTATATCACAGTTCTCTCTAGAGTATCTGATACCCAATTATAACATTCAGTTTGTCACTTGATGTTGCAGTAATCTTGTTAGGGATATGGATGTACAGACCAGCTCTGTAATGAGACTTTCCTTATTTTCAGTAGGTGTTATACTCCTCATTACCTATCCTTCATGGTGTAAGCCCCATCTATTCCAGGCATTCCTGGAAATAAGGAAAAATGAGAAATGTCTGACTATGGGGGAACTTCGTCTTTGCTATGTTATTTTAGCTATTGTTGCCTGATCTCTTAAATGCAACCCTGGTGGTTGGTGAAGAAATCGATGCTGGCATCTACATCTTTAATTAACTATTTGTTTTTGTTGTTGTTTTAAAGATGGAAGCATCTTCGAACCCTGTCAGTGACAGCAAATGGCAGGAGATATCAGAAGAGATTAAGATGATGATTAAGACAGCTGTGAAGATGCTTTATGAAAAGGGGAAAATGAAACACAGTCAAGCAAAGAGATATCTTTCCTCTGGTAAACATTGAATTCAGGCATGCAGGGTACAGATGGCCATACATATATTTCTGTGATCAGCCAAGTACATGCAAAAAAGGAAACATTTTCCTTTTATTTTGATTGTAATAGGTAAAGGTAAAGGGACCCCTGACCATTAGGTCCAGTCGTGGCCAACTCTGGGGTTGCGGCGCTCATCTCGCTTTATTGGCCGAGGGAGCCGGCGTACAGCTTCCGGGTCATGTGGCCAGCATGACTAAGCCACTTCTGGCGAACCAGAGCAGCACACAGAAACGCTGCTTACCTTCCCACCGGAGCGCTACCTATTTATCTACTTGCACTTTGATGTGCTTTCAAACTGCTAGGTTGGCAGGGACCGAGCAACAGGAGCTCACCCCGTCACAGGGATTCGAACCGCTGACCTTCTGATCAGCAAGTCTTAGGCTCTGTGGTTTAACCCACAGCGCCACCCGTGTCCCTTGACTGTAATAATTGTGTGTAGTTATTAATTGACTATGACCATGCCTAGCTTCTGTCTCTTGGTCATGGCGCTGAGCGACCAAGAGACAGAGAAGGCAATGCAGAGAATACAAAGTGCATCGATTCCTCCCTTGTGGAACCTTGTCACCAGCAACAGAATATAAGGGAAGGGTTGGAGGAAGCTTAGGTGGTCTGCTTCAGTGTTGAATGCGACCGAGCACTTTTCATTCTGTTTTGCTGGGACTTTAGATTTCCTCTTTGCTCTTTTGTTCCCCTCCCAGCTATCGAAGATGAATTTGATTTCGCCTTAGGAAAACAAACTCCAGCTTTCCTGAAGAAGTGCGTTTGCTACATTCGGAAGATTGCAAACATAGAACGTTTTGTTAAAGTTCCCGAGATGGAGAAATACATGGACGTGTTTCATACGGGCGGAAAGTTTCTGCGGGACCCGGAAGCGCTGGAGAAACTCATCAAACTCAGGGATGAATTTGTTCCTACCATTGTTGCTTCATCGAATTTGAGAGTCTACACCTCTGTCACTCATTGCGACATCAAACATGGTTACACCCAAGAAGTGGAGAACCACTATATTGAAGGGCTTGGCAAACAGTTCTATGAAGACATGGTGGATATAATCCAGGCAACCGTGCAACAGAATTTTGACATAGAGACAGACTGGCTGTATGATGAAGTCCTTCAACATTCCTCACTATGTAGAACCTACTCGTCATTCTATGAGTACAGATGTGATGCTAGGAATATTATGCACAAATACATTCTACCTAGGAAAATGGGCCACATTAACCCTCTTGTCATATATGGAGGACCATGCACTGGAAAAACATTTTTATTAGCGGAAGTGGCAAAGAAGGTAAAACACACGCAAACACCTATGTGTATTTATTTTGCTGCTGTAAATTTAACAGCAAAAATACTATGTTTTAATTTGTGTACATCTATAAACCCATATTTTTATGACAAGCTATCATTATAGATGCTCCTAAAGACTCCCACTGTGTTTCCTATTCTTAGAGCAGATTGGTACAAAAATTGCAGCTGCATAAATTCGTCAATTTCCTATGCGTCTTTTTCCTATGCTCTGAAGTTCTGAGGGTGGGTGGATTATTTTAGTGACCACATTCTTCATTTTGCTAAAAAATAAAAGTATGTTTTGTAAAGACATATTTGCTTTCTTTACATCTTTTTGAAGAAGGGGTACATTTCATCCCATATATAATATCCAGCAGTTTGGCAAATTGCCCTTCTTTTAATACTATTCTTTCTGCACCAAGAAACCCCTGAGTATGTGCTCATCTGGCACAGAAAATTCTTGAGCGTGTTCTAGGACCCCCAGTCAGTTCACATAAAGTAATATGCTGGCTTCTTATGCCTTAACATTGTGAACTGAACGTTTACCTAGGAATATCCAACTGTCCACCATGGCTTTCATTGAAATTGTTTTTCAGGAAAACCTATGGGCCATTATTTTTCTCATCACTGAGAAACCCCCCTGATTTTCTATTGCAGGCATTAAAATTGCTGGCATGCTGTGATCCATCAATTTCTTGTGAGGGAGATGCATGTATAGACTTCCTCCGCTGTTGAACTGAGTACCTGCTCAGGCCACAGCAGATAAGAAAAAATAAAATCCAGCTAGGCAGCCATACACTCACTTCATTAAATGTGCAAGAATTACACTTCCATTGCAAACAGTATTGCTCTTGAATTGTTAGCAGCACATTTAATGACTTGCCATATGCAACAGTGATAGAAGACTGGTTCCCATGCAACATTTGTCACTGTGGACAGGCTCCTGAAATCATTCTGGTGGAATGGTTAGCATTGGGGGCAGGTAGTGTTTCAGGGAAAATATATAGGTAAAAACATAATGTTTTTATCTGTATTGTATCTTTAGATTTATTGTTGTTTAATTCTAAATGGTTTTATTTCTTCTTATGAGCCACCCTAAGGGGTTTGGGGTTTTTTTTGCCACAGGGCAACCTATAAATACTGTTAAGAAGTACCGTATTTTTTGCTCTATAAGACTCACTTTTCCCCTCCTAAAAAGTAAGGGGAAATGTGTGTGCGTCTTATGGAGCAAATGCAGGCTGCGCAGCTATCCCAGAAGCCAGAACAGCAAGAGGGATTGCTGCTTTCACTGCGCAGCGATCCCTCTTGCTGTTCTGGCTTCTGAGATTCAGAATAGTTTTTTTCTTGTTTTCCTCCTCTAAAAACTAGGTGCGTCTTGTGGTCTGGTGCGTCTTATAGAGCGAAAAATACAGTAAATGCTAGTCAATTGTGTGGTGGAAGTAGCACCACAAAGTGATTTTCCTTCTCAGCTTTCCTGACCTAAAATAACCTTGCACAATATAGTAAAGTCGAGGCTTTATGGAAATCATTTTGTAGCACATAAGGATATTTTTCCCATTTTTTATAATGTGAAATTTGAGGAAGGTGAATCTTCCACCCCAGAAATAACCACATACCTTAACTCTAATGTTCTACCACCACTTGGTTATCTTTCCTAAAAATTATATATATCTGCATGAGTAAATGGATCCAACCCACTATTTTCAACATGACTACTTCAGTAGGATCCATGTAGAACCTGCCATTCAGTGAAGCCCTAAGGTCCTGCTTAGTTGCTACAATTTACACTGGCCAAACATGAATTCATACAAAGGTCTTGTATAGAATGTCCAGAAAAAATTAATACATCTCTGACTTTCCCATTTATTAAAAAGAGAATAAAAGAGAAAGCCACATGATGTAATTAATTAGCAATAGCGACCTGCAGACTTATACAATAATCCTTGCAATATTGCGGTCGCTCATTTGAGTATCACAGAATAGAATAATAATCGGGTTTGCAGTCTCCAGCACCCAACTTTGTTCACCTGCTCAGTGGGCCAGCCAAATGGTGGGTTATGGCTTCCAAAGTTATCGGTAGGGAAAGTAAGAAGGTGCTGACAAGGTTGAAGTACTAGGGACAGAGCCATGACACGCTTGGTAGTTAGCTGTGTAGCATCTACTTCCATAGTAGAGTGGAAAACCCCAACACAGACTTACAGCATACCTTGAATCAAAAGTAAGTCCTTCTAAATTCACTGAGGCCCACTCCCAGGCAAATAGGGTTAGGATTGCAACCTAAGGGTGGAGCGTTTCCACAGCCATCGTTCACTCCAGACACTGAGGTCCTGCTCTGAGAGCTTTCTGGCGGTTCCCTCACTGTGAGAAGTGAGGTTACGGAACCAGGCAGAGGGCCTTCTCAGTAGTGGCGCCTGCCCTGTGGAACACCCTCCCACCAGATGTCAAGGAAATAAATAACTAGCTGACTTTTAGAAGACATCTGAAGGCAGCCCTGTTTAGGGAAGTTTTTAATGTTTGAAGTTTTATTCTGTTTTTAGTCCTCTGTTGGGAGCCGCCCAGAGTGACTGGGGAAACCCAGCCAGATGGGCGGGGTGTAAATAATAAAATTAGTAGTAGTAGTAGCCAACTAAGTCATACTCAGAACAGATCCATTTGAATCAATGGGCTTAAGTTAGTCATTGACTTCACTGGATGAATATGATTTAGTTGGATATTACCCTTCAATCTGTACTACTTTATATTTGTTCATAAAACAGAGTGGACCTGCTTTATGTCTGTCACATTTTTATTGTTCTTTCTTTATTGTTTGATTTGCATTAGCTCTGCTAGTCCACATATTAATCTATTTATACTTCTGCATTTGTAGGCTCATGCTTGGCTAAAGGAAGAAATGGGACCAGAATCTGACCCTGTGGTAGTTATAAGGTTTTTGGGATCCACAGAGATGAGTACAGATCTTAGGAACCTCCTTCAAAGTATTTGTGAGCAGTTAGCAATTAACTACCGATGCCTCGTACAAAGCTACCCCAAAAAAATCCACGACCTTCGGGACTTGTTTATAAACCTTTTGAATGAGTCTTCATTTCATAGACCTCTGGTTCTGATATTCGATGCTCTAGAGCAGCTTTCGGATAACGATGATGCTAGAAAGTTATGGTGGCTCCCTGTTCATCTGCCCCGTTCGGTCCGAATCATTTTGTCAACACTGCCGAACAAACATGGAATACTGCAAAAACTGAGGTGCCTTATACACGACGATGATAACTATATTGAATTGACTCCTAGGGACAGGAAGATGTGTAGTCAAGTTCTCAAGCAGCAGCTGCTCCAAGTCAAGAGAAAAGTAACATCAGGCCAACAAATTTATGTCAACGAAGCTTTTTCCAAATGCACACTGCCCATGTTTGTAAATCTAACCTTCCGAGAAGTCCGAAACTGGAGATCTCACAAGGATGTTGATGAGTCTTCTCTCTGTGTTACTGTTCACGATA
Source organism: Podarcis filfolensis (assembly GCF_964270895.1). Classification (NCBI taxonomy): domain Eukaryota; kingdom Metazoa; phylum Chordata; class Lepidosauria; order Squamata; family Lacertidae; genus Podarcis; species Podarcis filfolensis. The sequence goes on from NC_139610.1 coordinate 17,226,697, forward strand.
GCATAGAGCAGATGTTCTGGTCTCTAGAGACCAGCTGTGGGCCAAGGCTTTTGTCACGAGCCCTTGGCTACATCACCATGGCAAAATCTGGTCTGAGTGAAATGGAACTGGAAGACATTTTAGCACTTGACAACACAGTTATGTTTGAATTAAATGAAAGCATCAGGCAACACAACCCTCTGAGGGTACCTTACATCTACATTGCAAAGCTGAAAGAAGGACTAACGGGATACCTGATAGAAAGGCAAGTAAAAAACGTTACGCTACTAGTTTGGGCAAACAGGCACCTGCAACTTATAGCCCAAAAGATGTATCTTCACAACGAAGAAGACGTTCACGAAATGCATACCGTGATGGCAGAGTATTTTCTGGGTGTTTGGTCAGGAGGCAGAAGGAAATCTCTTTACAGTGAAGATCAATATCTGAATGGTTGCCTTGACAGCGACAGCCGGAGCATGAATGATGACGAGAGGCACATCATGGACCAGACAAATTTCGATAGGCAGTCACCTGATCAGCCTTGGGTATTCCAGTGCAACCCTTTGGAGCCTGACATCTTTTTTGTCAACCACAGGAAAATGACAGAGCTTCTGCACCACCTCACACGATGTGGGAAAACAGATGACATGTTGTACGGTGTCATTATGAACTTCAGTTGGCTGTACACCATGATCAAAATTGGGCAGTTTGACAAAGCCCTCTCTGATGTGGAGTTGGCCTATAACTACTCACAAGAAAAAGAGCTGAAGTTCCTTGCAACCACGCTCCGTGCTATAAAATACAAAGTGATGAAATACCCAGGGACTCTCTCCGCTGAATTGCAACAGAGGCTTCTCCCAGTTGCGAGCTCCTTGCCGAAACTGAGGCAGCTTCTTCTGGAATGTGACAAAGATGGCCCTAAATATTGCTCCATTGTTCCATTGCATTCCTCTATGGATGTGACTTACAGCCCCGAGAGATTGCCTTTGTCCTCCAGTTGCACTCAAGTGACAGAAATCCTGCCCACTTTTAATCCAAATACGGTCATTGTGGCTCTAGAAAACGGCTCCATCAGTACCTGGGATGTGGAGACCCGCCAGCTACTGAGGCAAATTACAACAGCTCAGTCAGTGATATTGGGCATGAAGCTTACAAGTGATGAAAAATACCTTGTGGTGGCCACAACAAAGAACACGCTCTTGATTTATGACAACCTAAATTCCTGCCTTCTGTCTGAGGTAGAGATTAAGGGATCAAAACACGGTGGGATTGGTGTAGGTTCTAGTTTTATAAATGGATTTACGTTGTCAGTAAACCATGCACTGTCTTGGCTGGAAGCTAGCAAAGATGTTACGGTGATCGATCTACTTTATGGCTGGCCACTTTATCAGTTCCATTGCTGGTATGAAGTGACTTGTGTCCAGTGTTCCCCAGATGGAATGTATGCTTTCTGCGGACAGTACTTGAATACAGCGTCTATATTCCATTTAGGTAGCGGGGACAAGCTGGCCACTGTGACCTCTGAGTTTTCCGGTGGCTTTGTCAAGTTCCTTCTTGTCCTAGATACAGCTCAAGAAATGGTGATGGTGGACAGCGAAGGTGGTCTTTCGATTTGGAACACGGAGGATGTCGCCAACCCCCAGCTAACAGATGACTTTGATTGCAAGAGAGGGGACAGTGACTTTGTCAGCTTTGAACTGGCTGAAGATCAAAGTGCAATTTTAATATGTAAGGCCCTCAATATAGAACTTCTTGACACAGCCATGTGGAAAATAGTTGAAAAGTTTAGAGCGAAACATAACGAGCGATTTGTATCAGCTGTACTGTCCAAAAATGGTGACTGTATTGTTGCTTCCATTGAAAATACCTCTGCCATTTTTGTTTGGAGGAGAGACACGGGGCAGTGCATGGCCAGCTTACAGGAAATCTCAGGAAACATAGTCAGATTAATTAAATCCAACCATCATAACATGCTGCTATCCTTATCTACCAGTGGTGTCCTTTCTGTATGGGATATAGATATCATAACTGCTATGTCCAACATTGACAAAACAGGCAAGCCAATTCAAAGATTGGTATTGTCTGCTCGGGGTGAAGTGATTTATACACTCGATGGGTCTGAAACTATACATAAGTGGAATTTTGGCACGGGGTTCATTGAAGCTGTATTTAAGCATGAAAGCATTGTTGAAAACTGTGTGCTGACTTCCACTGGTGATCTGATGATTACTTCTGATGATAAATGCAGCCAGTATGTATGGCACACTGGTTCGGGTGAAAATCTGTTCCGTATCAACGGACAAAAGATATGTCAGCTCTTGATAACACACAACGATCAGTTTGTCGTCTCCCTCTGTGAGCAAAACGCATCAAGAGTTTGGAGACTAGCAACAGGCCACAGAGTTTGCAATATTCTTGTAGCCTTACAGAATGCATTTATAACTACCGCTAACACATTTGTAGTTGGAATGACAAAAAATAAAGTCTTGGCAGTGAGTTTGTGGACAGGGAGTATAACCAAGAAGTTCTGTTGCGATGATGGCATTGCCATCGTCGATATTAAACTGATCCCAGATTGCCCCGATATTGTAGTCTTCATAACATCTACTGAAACTGTAAACATCTGGAGTCTTACTGAAGAAGTAATTTGTAGACGTGTGCAACTGCCCAACACTTTCTTGAAGACTTTGGAAGATTTTGAAATATCACCCAATGGAAAACTGGGCATCATATCCCGCGGCGATGAGAATATCAACGTCCTTGATCTTCACAGTGGCAAACTTCGCGTTGTCCATGCTTCCGGTATCATCTGGAGGCAGAAGCTGTCTCGGGATGGCCGCTACCTTGTATACATTTGTTTTCGCACTGGTGAAGAGGATGATGATAATGGTGCAATCTCTATCTTGATTGTAATGAGACTAGCAGATGGCAAAAACATTGGTGCTTGTTCCCTTTACAAAACACCAACTTTCCTTGCTCTTTCCCAGAGGCATTTGAACATCATTGTAGGTTTTGATGATGGAAGCATAGGCACTTATACTGTAGTGGATCGAGTGGATGCAGCGCTGAAAATTAAAATTGCTACTTCAAATAGCCGACAGATTTTCAGCAATGCAACACAAGTGATTAGACCGAAGTGTCACAATTATAATTTCAAGGTGACGGCAGACTGTATATGGAGGGAGTCTACAGAGGTGTTTGCAAGGGACAGTCCTATCACGGTGACAGACCCCGAGGCAGGTGAGGCAACTCCAACCAAAAAACACAACTATTGCTATGACAAAGTGTGCTCTGCCATAGATTGCAGGAGCCACGGGTTCACCCCTGACAATTGATCATAAATTAATAAGAAACTAGTTCAACAAATCTCTGCTTCTCCCATTTATATTTTACTACCAACAAATCAGGAAAGAGCAAATTTAAAGCAAGTTTAATTAGTGGCTGCAGAGTTTAGAAAAAAATGTTCAGATATAAGGCTTCCTGCAATGCCTTGAGTGAAAATTTCTAGCAATATCATTTATTATGCCAACCTAAAATGTTGGAGGAAGAAAATGTTGTAAAGCTTTCTAACAAGAAATGAAACTACATTTCATATTGGAATGAGGTGGTTCAAAAAATTTTAAATCCAGGTGGGCATAAGCCTAAATCTCTGGCTACTTCGAATTACTATCATGTGCAAAAAAAAAAAAAAAAAAGAATTTTATCCTTCTGATGGTGCAAATGACAATGTCACATGTCAGTCCGGATGCATTCTGTAAGCTTTTGAAATAGTAGCTATTTGTATTATGGGGGGAAATGGGGGCAAGCACAGTTCAGTCAGTAAACAGAACTCCAGGGTCTTGCTGATTTCATTCGGGTCAAATGCTTCATAGCAATTGCTCGCACTAAAATCAGTGAGACTTCACTTTGCTTGGATTGCGCCCATTGTACAGAAAGAACAGAGAAGCTGAGCATTGTGTCCAGTACTAGTAATACACACAGTAAACCCATTAAAACTAATGGACGTAGGTCCATTAATTTCAGTGGGTCTGCTCTGAGTACAACTTTGGTTGGCTACAACCCTGATAACCTACAGATCAAAAATAGGCACATGTAACACAACAAATCAGTCATAATAACAAACTGAAAGTTACAAAATTTCTACGTTTGGACTTCTATTCAAGTTTTTCTATTACAAATCATAGGAACTGCTAGATCATGTAAGAAAGGAACTTTACTCCTGAAATTGTGTTGTTTTCTGTCTCTTTCACACTGTATTTTAGTACTGTGTATAAAATAACATTTTCAACGAAAAAGGGCATTAAGAGTCAAACCCACCCACCCTGTTCCATTATATCTTTTGCTGTCAAAAAAAATGGTATCATTAGTTCTGTTGTCCCAAATACTCCTTGCAGAAGTCTGAACAGGAAGCATTCAGAAATGCTGTGTGTGTCGCTCTTGATTCTCGTAGTGTTTGCCTTACTATCATTCCTGTTCTTCCCTGTGTGAAACACAGATCAGATGACCAAATACTCTGGGACTCACATTGCGCTTCTGTATGTGCTGGGGGGGGGGCGAGATTCTGGCTGCCCCAAAGGGGTCTTTCCTGTTCGACTTTCTAATGAATTTCTTACTTCTATATAGAGTATTTATGCCTCTTCACTTCCTGCTGTAGGACTGTTCATGGCCTTTTTATAGAACTTTATCAATTTCAAGGCAGAAGTTGTGGGGATTCCCTTCTTTTTTTCTGATTGCTTGGCTCACTCAGTTGAACCCAGAAATGAGCTACATACATTCTGACGCCCCAATCCACAGCTCTATTAAGGGGAAAGTACCGTATTTTTTGCTCTATAAGACTCACTTTTTCCCTCCTAAAAAGTAAGGGGAAATGTGTGTGTGTCTTATGGAGCGAATGCAGGCTGCGCAGCTATCCCAGAAGCCAGAACAGCAAGAGGCATTGCTGCTTTCGCTGCACAGCGATCCCTCTTGTTCTGACTTCTGAGATTCAGAATATTTTTTTTCTTGTTTTCCTCCTCCAAAAACTAGGTGCGTCTTATGGTCTGGTACATCTTATAGAGCGAAAAATACAGTGCTTGGAAGGTAGTGGCCAATTTTTCACACTTCTTATGGGAGATGCAAACTACATGAGCTGCCTAAGCCTGAATGGCTTGTGTATGTGCTTGTGTGAGAGAGTGGGGGCCTCATCGAGGCCTAATCACAGCTCATATGTATTTTAAAGTGTGAGAGCTAAATAGCACACGCATGAGCCATTCCTGCCAGGCAGCATTTTGTAGTAGAATATCCATCTCTAAATATCAAATAACCCAGCCCTGGGTGTTGAGTCCCACATTTGTGTCAAAACAAAAAAAAATTTTCCTTCCAGTAGCACCTTAAAGACCAACTAAGTTAGTTCTTGGTGTGAGCTTTCGTGTGCATGCACACTTCTTCAGATACACTGAAGAACTTTCGTGCATGCACACGAAAGCTCACACCAAGAACTAACTTAGTTGGTCTTTAAGGTGCTACTGGAAGGAAAAAAAAATTTTGTTTTGACTATGGCAGACCAACACGGCTACCTATCTGTAACATTTGTGTCACTAATTGACTACAACCACAGATTCATCACAGGCAGACCATTTGTGTCTCCCACTCAACGACAACTCAGACTCAGTATTTTTCAATCCAGATACTTCACACATTCCACCGAGATTCATCAAGTGCTGAATTGTCAAGTGACGCGGGGTCAGACAGTGTACATGCAAGTGAGAACCAGCCCAACGATTTTGCTGCAAGTGCTTATATGATAAGCAATAACACCAGCACAATGTTCAGCAAACTGAAACACAGAGTTAGCATTACAGGGGCATTGAGTTGGTGTAAGCAGCAGATCAATGGAGCCAAGAATTTAGGATCAGGGTGTCTGTTGTAGGCAGTTTAATGGAGCTGTGGAATGGTGAGAGGTTTGTTTTCCTTACTGCTTATCTTAAATGTGGCATGTCCTTGGCACACGTTTCAAAGGATGTGAATGAAACTGATTTGCTTGTATTCTTAGATGTTGAAAATTGAACTCTGGCACTACTCGAGAGTAGGGTACCTGTTTGTTTAGGCTGGAGTCTGCCCTAATTACATATAAAGTGGCTTGATTTTTTCATTTATTAAAAAAGGGAAAAGGTTTCAGGAGTGGAGGTGCTAAACCTTTGCTCCCAACAACTATTTCTCCAGTGTCAATTCTTTCCCTTAACTGGGCTCTTAATGCCAGTCAAGATACAAACACCTTTGGCAAAAGAGGTTAACTATAGGTGCATCCCCAATAATATGCCCGTTGGCTTTAAAATTTGGACACACGCAAGCCACGCTTTATGCATGTTTGGGACAGACCCGAGTTGAAACAGATGGGTCTGCCACTATCACTTCTGTTTTGAGTCTTAGTGACCAAATTTCCAGGAAACAAATCCCTAAACTAGGGAATAACTACAGTGTGTGACTATTCTATGTAAAAGCCAATCTAGTGTATATATATATATATATATATCAAGTGACTTGAATGATTTTCCTAACTTGTTTGCAACCAATAGATCATATTGAATGTTTTTATGTAAACTTTGTATCGTTGGGGAAGAACTACCCAATCAGAGATTTATATTTTCATAAATGTTAAATTTAGTTAAATTTTGTTACAGAGTTGTTTAAATTAGAAATCTATTGCTGTCTTCAAACAATATACAGTCTTGTGTATGCATTGTTTGTATGAATAAATATAAACTACATAATGAAACTAGGGCGCGATTTCTACCTTGTTTATTTCGCAAAAGCAAATTTCCTCCTGGTGTCGGTCCAGATGAGTAGCACAGTGCAAATGGAATTTCAAAGTTCTCTGCCGGTGCCCCACAGCTTTGCTGACCAGTGGCAATGAGCAGTAATCATCACTTAGTCTGAATAAAATCCCATTCCCAAGGCTTTGTAACTTGCTAAAATCATGGTAAGGCGTGAAATCAAATGGAAGGATTTTCAGAGAGCTGAGGAGCACAGTTCCCAATGATACTCATTGAGTTCTGTAAGACAGAGAGCTACAGCTGGTTAGATTGTAGATGGAGGAGGTACACTTGCTCCTCTTAAAAACCTGGAACACTGATTCAAGGTTAAGGTGAAGCTAAGCCCCCGCCTCATGGACTATACAACTTTTATTCTTCCTGATCTAGCTACATTACTTTTCCGAGATAAATTAATGGCCGCCAGTTCCTCCTATAGAAAAAAAAGTACTTCACTTAAGGACTGCAGTGGAAGGATGAATCTGCCCACTGAGTATTACACTACAGTGGTACCTCTGGATGCGAACGGGATCTGGTCCAGAGCCCCTTCACATCCAGAAGCAAACGCAACCTGCGTCTGCGCGTGCATAGGTCACAATTCACCACTTCTGCACATGCGCATGATGTCATTTTGACTGTATGCGCGAGCAGTGAAACTCTGAAGTAATGCGCTCCGTAACTTCTGGGTCGCCACAGCACACAACCCGAAAATACTTATCCCAAAGCTACTTCAACCCGAGGTATGACTGTAAAATGATCAGCTGTTCCCTGATAAAGATCTCTCTGGAAATCATATATACCTGGCTGGACATGTTGCAAATATAATAGCAATACATGGTTTTTGTACAGCGAGCCTTTTCCTTAACTTTTCAAAGCATTTCACATATGCGGTCACGAAAATACCCTGTAAGAAGAAGAAGAGTTTGGAAGAGTTTGGATTTGATATCCCGCCTTTCACTCCCCTTCAGGAGTCTCAAAGCGGCTAACATTCTCCTTTCCCTTCCTCCCCCACAACAAACACACTGTGAGGTGAGTGAGGCTGAGAGACTTCAGAGAAGTGTGACTGGCCCAAGGTCACCCAGCAGCTGCATGTGGAGGAGCGGAGACGCGAACCCGGTTCCCCAGATTACGTGACTACCGCTCTTAACCACTACACCACACTGGCTCTAAAAGAAAGCCTTGTTCTGTTGTGCCCATATTAGCAACAGCTAGTTGTGACTTGGGGGTGTTAGGGGAGAGTTAGTACCTCTGGTGGGGGACACATCGTGCTTCTGGGGTAGTTAGTCCACCTTGGGTCTGCACCTTGCAGTCAGATCTCACCTGTGGCTCCTAGAAGGTGTCGGTGTACAACAGTGGCCACAACACGGGAACAGTTTCAACTGGTTGGCCAAACCAGGTGAGGGTAGCCGATGGGTCTCAAACCCTCAATGAGTTACAGGCTTCCTCTGCATGCAAAGACAGGCTCCAACAGATTGAACAGACGTGGCCAATAGTGGGTCCAACAGTCAAGAAGGTGGTTTCTGCACATGGTGTAGAGGGAAGTGAGGGGCAGATGGGGCTCATCAACCTGGGAAGGTAGCCCTTCTTGGAAAAGGAAAACGCTGGTCCTAAACTTCTGCTACCTTGTGGTATATCTTCAGGAGAAGGAAAGACTTCTTGTTGTTTAGTCGTTTAGTTGTGTCCGACTCTTCGTGGCCCCATGGACCAGAGCACGCCAGGCACTCCTGTCTTCCACTGCCTCCCGCAATTTGGTCAAACTCATGCTGGTAGCTTCGAGAACACTGTCCCACCATCTCGTCCTCTGTCGTCCCCTTCTCCTTGTGCCCTCCATCTTTCCCAACATCAGGGTCTTTTCCAGGGAGTCTTCTCTTCTCATGAGGTCGCCAAAGTATTGGAGCCTCAGCTTCAGGATCTGTCCTTCCAGTGAGCACTCAGGGCTGATTTCCTTAAGAATGGAGAGGTTTGATCTTCATGCAGTCCATGGGACTCTCAAGAGTCTCCTCCAGCACCATAATTCAAAAGCATCAATTATTCGGTGATCGGCCTTCTTTACGGTCCAGCTCTCACTTCCATATATCACTACTGGGAAAGCTATAGCTTTAACTATACGGGCCTTTGTTGGCAAGGTGATGTCTCTGCTTTTTAAGATGCTGTCTAGGTTTGTCATTGCTGAAGGAAAGACTACACAGATCCAGAGTGGAGTCCCTAAGACCGTTGGATAGTGTCTTGTTTGTATTCCTCCTTGTAGGCCAAGAGGTCTTGTCATCTGGGCAACCCAGGACCCCCATAGACACTGCCCAGGCTTGCACCCTGGAGATAGCACTTCAGTGCTGCCAACACAGAGGTTTGACTTCACCCCCGGAGGCGCACTCCATTGTCTTTTGAGACAGACGGATGCCAACAACATGTGGTGGCTTGGCTAAGGCCACCAGAGAATTGATGTGAACTTCGCAACTCGCAAATGGAACCACTGCAAACGTTCCTGGACTACAGATTGCAAAACGGTGGGTTGCAGTAGAGAAATGGGTCTTGGTAGACTTAAGCCCAGGCTGACAGCAATGCTTAGCAGGAGGGAAAGCAGAAGAAATTGTGGGGAAGTCACATGTCAAGAGTTCTACTGCCATGAGATATAGTGAAGATGTGGGTCACACCAAGCAGAGGCAAGAAGCTTGCCCTCCACCTTTGGAATGCATTTGCTATTGTGGCCACAATAATAATTTCGTTCTCCAATTCGTATGGAGGGTTTGGGATTAATAATTTTGGAGGAAAGGTAAACAGCTGTATATTGCAGCTAGATGGCGCAGTTGACTTGTTTTCCCCTCTCTGAACACCTGTCATGGCATATTCACTGAAGACACAAGTAAAAGGGCACTGCTTACCTGCCATTGAAGTCAGTGTCCAAACTCACAATCACTATAGCAAGTTGGGTCTGCCCTTGAAATATTCTATACAGTCATACCTTGGTTTTCAAACAGCTTAGTTCTCGAAGGTTTTGGCACCCGAACGCCACAAACCCGGAAGTGATTGTTCCTGTTTTTGAACGGATTTTGGAAGCCAAACGTCTGACGCAGCTTCCGATTGGTTGCAGGAGCTTCCTGCAGCCAATCAGAACTGCGCTTTGGTTTCTGAACGTTTTGGAAGTCAAACGGACTTACGGAACAGATTCCAAGGTACGACTGTATATCCATATGGAGATGGGGAGAACCAGATATCAAATCCTACTCAGCCTTTATCACTGCCAATAAAAACAGCCACGTGCAAGAGTAAATTTTAATAGCTTTTTTATTTTCCACAGTTTGGCATGATAGCCATTCCCTTAATTCATCAAGGATGTAGTCAGTGGAGTTTGGAGAACTAGAAACATGAATTCTCATAGCCAGGGCCAGCCAACCCATGAAATAACTGCCTCAGGTGGCAGGATCCACAGAGGCAGCAGATCCCAATGTAGATCCCCTTGTTTCTGATGTCAATCTTCACTCACTCCTTCTTCGGCGGAGAGAGGGGCACCATTTTGTGGTACTCCTCAAGCGCCAAAATGTCTTGAGTCAGCCCTGCTCATAGCTAAATTACTTACAGTATATTCCCTATTATCCTAGAGGCTGTATGCAGATAACACTCCTTTATTCATCCTCATGGGGGAAAAACATTGACTAGTTGCTGCTATTCCAACTTTACAACGAGAAGCTCAGTGAATGAGCCAGCTTTCCGAAAGCAACTTCTGGTGCCATTTACCAGAACCATACCTTGTTATGCCAGAGATTTCCAAACTTCCTTTCTATGAATATTATTTCCATTTTTTTCTGCAAAGGAACATTTATGGATGATTCTGGACTATATTCTAGGGCAGGGGTTAGCAAACTTTTTCAGCAGGGGGCCAGTCCACTGTCCCTCAGACCTTGTGGGGGCGGCAGACTATATTCTTTTTGAGGGGAGGGGAAATGAACGAATTCCTATGCTCCACAAATAACCCAGGGATGCATTTAAATAAAAGCACACATTCTACTCATGTAAAAACACCAGGCAGGCCCCACAAATAACCCAGAGATGTGTTTTAAATAAAAGGACACATTCTACTCATGTAAAAACATGCTGATTCCTGGACCGTCCGTGGGCCGGATTTAGAAGGCAATTGGGCCAGATCTGCCCCACCCCCCCAGGCCTTAGTTTGCCTACCCATGGCTTATGCAAAGGAGCATTCTGCTCAATGTAGGCTTAACATTTGCATTATTACCTAAATTAAAACAACAGCTGCTTTTTTAAAACCCATGAGGGTAGAAGTTCCTTAGCCTACAGCAATGGAAATAAAGAATGGCTCTGTGATTTGCAATTCTGTATCCCAGAAGCCCTTTCTTACTCCACACTCGCAGTCTTCATTTTCTTTTCTCTCTCTCTCTCTATATATATAAAAAAATAATATTTTTATTGGTTTTCATTATAACAAACATAACAATAAACATTAAGAAATAAACAAATTAAACAACTGTATCATTTTGCATAATGTTTGTACATTCAATACAGTACCGAAATATGGGATTTCTCCAATCCCCCGACTTCCCTCTACCCCCTCCATTATTTCATGGTTAAATCGCGCGTGTCCAAATCATATTTCCATCCATTCATATCTATTTTTATCTATTATGATAGTATTGCAAGTGTTTTTTAGAATCCTGCTGATGTATTTACTTGTATACCATGCTTTGTCATATATGCAATAAAAGTTCCCCATTCATTTTTAAATTTGTTAGCAATCCTGATTTCTAAGTCTACCAGTTAGTTTGGCCATCTCTGCATATTCCATTAACTTAATTTGCCCAAAAAAATGTGGGAATTTTCCCCTCTTTCCAGCATTGGACTATCAATATTTGTGCGGCTGTAGTCAAATAGATGAAAATATTTTTATTTATTTGTATTTCTCTTCCTATAATTCCTAATAGGAGGGCTTCTGGTTTTTTAACGAAGGTTATTTTAAACATTTTCTTCAGTTCATTATGTATAATTTCCCCCCAAAAAATTATACCTTAGCACTGCCACCACATATGATAAAATGTACCTTCTACTTCTTTACATTTCCAACATTTCTTATCTTCTGATTTATACATTTGCGATAACTTGACTGGTGGTAAGTACCACCTATACATCATTTTCAGTCTTCATTTTCTTCCGTCTGTACAGTGAAGGAGCTCTCATGCCGTCTGCCAAAACCAGCACCCAAATTTTGGCAACTCGTCGTGCAGAACTCTTGTGTGCCAAAAGGGTGCACAGGAACACCTCAGGCAACCGAGTTCCTTGTGTGACGTGTGCACCTTGCTTCCTTCAATTGTATCTCTTTGAAGCTACAGCCCTTACCTGGAAGGAGGTATGTGACTGAAACCAATGGCACATAATTAGCAGATTAATCATTGCTAGGCTCAAGGCTGTGAAAGCCAGTCTTTGCTTCTCATAGGCTTGCCAGCTCTTCAATCACCTCTGTAGCTATGTCTTTAATAGCAATTTGATGTGCAGATCATAGAGTTGGAAGGGACCCCAAGGGCCATCCAGTCCAACCCTCTGCAATGGAGGAATCCCAACTGAAGCATCCATGACAGATGGCCATCCAACCTCTGCTTAAAAACCTCCAAGGAAGGAGAGTCCGCCACCTCCCGAGGGAGACCCTTCCACCATCGAACAACCCTTATTGTCAGAAAGTTTTTCCTGATGTTGAGTCGGAATCTCCTTTCTGGTAACTTGAAGCCATTGGTTCGAGGCCTACCCTGCAGAGCAGGAGAAAACAAACTAGCTCTGTCTTCCATGTGACAGCCCTTGAGTTATTCACATGTGGTTACGTGTATACAGTGGTACCTCGGGTTACAGAAGCTTCAGGTTACATACCCTTCAGGTTACATACGCTTCAGGTTACAGACTCCGCTAACCCAGAAATAGTACCTCAGGTTAAGAACTTTGCTTCAGGATGAGAATAGAAATCGTGCTCTAGCAGCGCGGCGGCAGCAGGAGGCCCCATTAGCTAAAATGGTGCTTCAGGTTAAGAACAGTTTCAGGTTAAGAACGGACCTCCGGAACGAATTAAGTACTTAACCAGAGGTACCACTGTACAGTGGTACCTCGGGTTAAGAACTTTGCTTCAGAATGAGAACAGAAATCGCGCGGCGGTGGCACAGCAGCAGCAGGAGGCCCCATTAGCTAAAGTGGTGCTTCAGGTTAAGAACACTTGCAGGTTAAGAACGGACCTCCGGAACGAATTAAGTTCTTAACCAGAGGTACCACTGTACTATGGTTTTCTGCCCCTCGGGTTGCTGATAACAGTCACAAGTCCAGGCTGGTGTTTTGTTTTGGTCACCTGACAACCCTACTTGCTGCTGGTAGAAATAACACACTCCAAAGGCATTTCTTGTCCCAGGGTCTCCTCATGTAAACAATGCCGGTGGTATTCTTTGGAAGGGGAATATCCAATAGAGACTTCTGACATTGCTCTCCAGTGCTACACCTGTCTGCTCAGGTGTCCCCTTGGGTGGAAAGGAGATCATGGGGAGCTTTTATTTCCATAGAGCGCTGCCAAGAGTAGTGGTGTTTCCAGTTCCTGAGCGCAATTCACCCAGCAGGAAGAGAGCTGTCGATTTTGTGACTTCCAGAGGGGGGAAATTACCGAAAAGACACAAAAGCACGGTCACAAGAACCTTGCTCGGATTGCTACAGAAATAGCCATTGTGTAGTAAAGCCATCACGTGAGCTGCTGGATGTTTGTTTGCCCTCCCCCCCCCTCCACCCTGCAGGAGCAATGAAGTTTGGCAGGTTTCCTAGCTTGCAGGTAAAGGGTTACAGAGTCTAGGAAGTATTAAATGCAAACTTTAAAGGCTTTTATTTTCATCTTCCGTCACATGACTCCTGGGTGCCCAATGACACTCGCGACAGTGTCTCTCATTAGGAGGTCATGCAAACTCCCGCCTGCTAAAGGAGGCATTTGTTACATGTTTAGCATTCAAATGCAGAAGCCGGGCTTAAGCTATGGGAGATCCTAATCAGGAGCCAGCTCCGTTTCCCCAACAGCGCAGAAGCTGCAGGTAAGCGAAGCTCTTCTCTCTTTCAAAACTTCTGCCACTTTCCCTGCGAGGCTTTTGAAACTGAGACACCTGGCATAATGTTCTGTGTTGTAGCAGAAGGACTGTGATGCTACTTTCGGATAGAAACCTATTAAGAGTTTCACCTGTTGCTGCAAGAAGCACTCTTGGGTTCTACTTTAAAACCAGCAAGTACGTTCCTCTAGCCATCAGTGGCTCCAGACTTCTGAAAACTTCTCGTTTGTGCATTTCTTCAACAGATGGGTTGAGGTTGAACGGTGATGCTGACAGGTGTTTATCGTGGGAACAGGGCTACTCGTGCATGAAAGGCTTTTTACAGCACCCACACAATATTGAAAGCATCAAGTGCCAGCCTATATTTCCTGTCCCCACTCCCTGGCAATTTAATCCAGATTTACCCTTGGGGTGAGATCTCGTAAAGTGGGGGGACTGTCTGTTGTCAGAGACCTCTGTGTGATACTACCAGTTTGCAAATTAAGCCCCAGATCTGGAGCTGAATATCAGGTTGACAGACTCCTGACTTTAAATTGTAACATGCATGGGGATGGGCAGCAATTGTTGGGAATTGCTTGGGGGGGAAATAATATATATTTGGCACATGTCTCTCGAAAGTTTGTGATATGTTTTGTGTGAAAAGTGGCTTCGCCTATTGATTTCAAATTCCATGAAATTCAAGAGAATTCTTCTTACAATTGAAAAAGAAGTGAATGCATTAAATGCACATTTGCAAACTTGTGTGTGATAACAGATACAGTGGTACCTCGGGTTAAATACTTAATTTGTTCCGGAGGTCCGTACTTAACCTGAAACTGTTCCGTACTTAACCTGAAACTGTCCGTACTTAACCTGAAACGTAACCTGAAGCACCACTTTAGCTAATGGGGCCTCCTGCTGCCGCCACGCCGCCGGAGCACGATTTCTGTTCTCATCTTGAAGCAAAGTTCTTAACCTGAAGCACTATTTCTGGGTTAGCGGAGTCGGTAACCTGAAGCATATGTAACCTGAAGCATATGTAACCCAAGATACCACTGTATACAGATGAGGATCTCTGATGAGTGTGTGTTTGGCAGGGAACGTGGGCAAAAACATCTCGCATAAGAAGCTAGTGGCTGGGGGTGTAAATGGGATTTTAAGGAAGGCAAGTGAATAATGATAGAGTCTGAAAAAATAGCATGCTTCTGATTCTAAATCAGGTAGATGTACGAATGTGAACTTAGGCAATAATTGTCTTGAGTTGCTGCTGTCAAGTTCTACATGTCCGATGAAAGAAGGACAATGGCGGGAGAAAGGGAGATTCTCCCACCTCCTCCACCGGTGATTTCCATTTGATGTAACTTGGTGTCTTTTAGGAGACTGTTTTTGTTACGACCACTTTGGGAATGGAAAAAATGACACCTAACAGCACACAACCCATAGCCAAGATCTGCTGGCAAGATCAAGCCTGGAACAGACAGAGATGTGGGCTGAGCTCAGCTGAGGCCACATTGGCAGAACTCGCTCAACCCAGCTGAACCAGGTCTATACTGGCTCAGCCAGCTTAAGCCAGTGAAACTTACGCTGGAGTAAGTCCCCCAAAAGTGTGGTTTGGGGTATAGCAGGGGCAGGCTGGGCAAGGAGAGACTTACAACTACAGTCATACCTTGGTTTTCGAACAGCTTAGTTCTCGAACGTTTTGGCTCCCGAACGCCACCAACTCGGAAGTGACTGTTCCAGTTTGCGAACTATTTTTGGAAGCTGAACATCTGATGGGGCTTACGCGGCTTCTGAAGCTCCTGCAGCTAATCGGAAGCCATGCTTCAGTTTCCGAATGTTTTGGAAGTCGAACGGATTTCCAGAACAGTTTCCGTTCGACTTCCAAGGTACGACTGTATTCCAAACCTCTTTTAGCTCAGTCATGTGACATAGCAACCAAGAGTAGACTTCAGTAATCTTTTGTGATATGGCGCCCTATGTGAGGCCAAAATTTGGCGCCCCCAAATGGATCTTCTCAATTATGGATCTTCTCAATTTGGCACCCTGTTGGCTCTGTGCAGTTTAGGGGCAAATCCACCCATAGCGTCTGCCCTAAATCAGACACAACTGGTAAATTAACCAAATTTACATTGGCAAACAAAGTGCTGTAAGTCAAGTTCTATTGTAATGGCTTGTTTTCTTTCTGCCAGACTTGAGCCACCTCAGCTGTCAGTTGTCTCAATCCTGAATAGAGTTTGGAATAGGATGAATTTATGTTAGCATAAATTCCACTGGCTTCCTATACAGTACTTAGGATTGCTCTGAAACACACTTATTATGGCATAAGCTTTCACGAACTAGCATTGTCCTTTAGACATAAACCAATGAAAGTATGTGGTATATAATAAAAGTATTAGTATTTAAGATGTTGCCAGACTCTTAGTTCTGTTGCAGGGGAAAAAACAGTCACCTTTCTCCTTCAGGACAGTTCTGTTTTGGGAGTGAGCGGCCTATAAATCTAATGCTATGATTGTTCTAGAACACAATGCTGTTTTGCTGTGCTCAACTCACTGATCTTGTTAGTTGCTGTGTCTGACAATCCTGGTATCTATTTTTCTATCAGTTATTTCCATTGGGGATTTAAAGAGACTTTGTGCACATATTGTACAGCCTTGTAGATGTTTGCATTAAACATTTGAGGTGTCCCCTCGAAAAATTAGCTACAGTGTGTTACATACTGTAACTCATGCATTTGTAGTGGCTCTGGTGTGCATCTTAGAGAACTTTGCAAAACTCTAAAAAGAAAGTGTTGCTGTCTGAATTTAATAAACAATATGGGCATGCTGACTGCAGACCAATCAGTTAATCTCCTGGATCATTGATCTGAATCAGAAACCCTAGTATTACTGATTATTTTTATTTTTAAAGGGAGGGGTATCCAGTCATGAGGGACGTGGGTGGCGCTGTGGGTTAAACCACAGAGCCTAGGGCTTGCCGATCAGAAGGTCAGCGGTTCGAATCCCCACAGCGGGGTGAGCTCCCATTGCTCGGCCCCTGCTCCTACCAACCTAGCAGTTCGAAAGCACGTCAAAGTACAAGTAGATAAATAGGTACCGCTCCGGCGGGAAGGTAAACGGTGTTTCCATGCGCTGCTCTGGTTGGCCAGAAGCGGCTTAGTCATGCTGGCCACATGACCCGGAAGCTGTACGCCGGCTCCCTCGGTCAATAAAGCGAGATGAGCGCCGCAACCCCAGAGTCGTCCACGAGTGGACCTAATGGTCAGGAGTCCCTTTACCTAACTACATTAGAAATTTGCTTGGAACTTGCAGTTGTTTCAGAGTCATTAATTAATGCCAATATTAGTGAGCTTATTTCACCAATGCTGAAGGAACTGAGTTTCAAAGTGCTGGTCTTGTCCGTCAAAGCCCTATATTGCTTGGGCTCTGCATATCTTGTGAGATGTCTACTCCAACCTTCTGAGGTCTACAGGGGAAGCCCCTGATGTAGGGCAGAGCCTTCTCGATGGTGGCACCACTTTTTGGTACTAAGGAAAGAAAACAGGAGAGGAAGCTGGCAATCTACTCAAATCTAGGGCATGCTATGGATGAAGCCTTGACTTTGGAGTGATCTTGACTGCAGTTGTTGGCAGAACTGATGGTGTATCGTGGAATCAGTTTCAGCTTAGACTGGAACTATTAAATGGTATCAAACACAGTGGTATCTCAGGTTAAGTACTTAATTCGTTCCGGAGGTCTGTTCTTAACCTGAAACTGTGCTTAACCTGAAGCACCACTTTAGCTAATGGGGCCTCCTGCTGCTGCCGCGCCACCGGAGCACGATTTCTGTACTCATCCTGAAGCAAAGTTCTTAACCAAAAGCACTATTTATGGGTTAGCAGAGTCTGTAACCTGAAGCGTATGTAACCTGAGGTACCACTGTACAGTCATGCCTCAGGTTACAGACGCTTCAGGTTGCGTTTTTTTTGGTTACGGACGCGCCAAAACCCAGAAGTACCAGAATGGGTTACTTCCGGGTTTTGGCAGTCGTGCATGCGCAGAAGCGCTAAATCACACTTTGCGCATGTGCAGAAGCGCCGAATCGCAACCTGCACATGCACAGACGCGGCGCTGCAGGTTGCGAACTCTGCAGGTTGCAAATGTGCCTCCCGCACAGATCACTTTAAGGGAGGGTGGTGGTGCGGGTTGTGACAGAAAAACAGATCTATCAAAATCTGTTTTGCATGATACTGAAGTGGTATCTCTGTCTTCATAGTCTCTGAACACCAGATACAGGGAATAAATATCAGAATGGGGTTGTTGTCTTTTCTATGGCCTATTTGTAAGGTATTTGGAACCATGTGGCTAGCCACTGAATGCCAGGCGAAATGAACTCTCAGTCAGTTCTTACGTTCTTGGAACTTATAGATGTTTCCCACTGAAAAGTAAGGGACAAGAAGTGCTTAGCTCAATGGCCCCTATACATATATATATCTATTTAAGGAAATACAGACGATTGCTGCTACTGTTTGCTTGCTACGTCGCCAGTGTGGGGAGGGAGTGGCCACCAAGCTCTTTTATTGTGCCTTCACTTTTATTTTAAATAACGACTGTACATAGTGGCTGGGTGGGTCCTGGACATCCAGCATTGTAAGATACTCAAAGGTAAATGTGAGAGAGATGTTTAGTGACGTCATATGTTCCTGGAACACTTTAAAAGAGAATAGCAAATATTTGGTCAGGGAGGTAAATACAACTGTTCAATGTCTTTGGCACAACACCAATAAACCATTCCTAAGCGAATCTTGTCTTAGTCTGGATTTCATACCCACATTATTCAGAAGTGGGAAACAGAGCTTAGTGTAAACTGGCTTTTTATAAATCGTCTCCAACGTATATTGGAATACAGTGGTCCCTCGGGTTATAGACGCTTCAGATTACAGATGCTTCAGGTTACAGACTCTGTTAACCCAGAAATAGTACCTCGGGTTAAGAACTTTGCTTCAAGATGAGAACAGATATCGTCCTCCGGTGGCTAAAGTGGTACCTCAGGTTAAGAACAGTTTCAGGTTAAGAACGGATCTCCGGAACGAATTAAGTTCTTAACCTGAGGTACCACTGTAGTCCTTTTGGACACTATCTCTAAAGCGTTATGAAAATATTAAATGCATATTATCCAGAAGTGCTCTTCCTGTACTTGTAACTCTCCTTTTCTCCCTGCCTGAGGGCTTCCTTGCACATTGCAGAAATCACTTTTCCACTTCCTATGCATTTACAGTAATTTTCTCTGCACCAGCAAAACTTTTTTGAGTCCCTGCTGAAGGCATTTAAACATGCCTACCCAGATGTTTAGAAAGTTTGTAGGAGATTTAATTTGTTTTAGTCTATTTTATTGCCGTTTTAACCTTCTGCATGTTATCAATTATGGTTGTCAATTTTTTAGCAGTTATTTTTATTTTGTAAACTGCTCTGAGGTTTTTCTAAAAGCAAGCGGTACATAAATTTTGTGAAATAAATGAATAGCATCTCCTGCTCTGGCTTTCGGAGCAAAGTGTGTTGATAAACTGACCATAATGGTGTGTGGGTGCTGCTTTTAACTTACCAAGATTTAATAAAATGCCTAATCCCACAATGAAATTGCTTGTGCTTATTATAGCACAAGGGTGGCCAACTCCCAAGAGACTGTGATCTACTTGCAGAGTTAAGAGCCAGTGATCTACCTGTGATCTACCACAGACATCCAGTGATCTACCAGTAGATCACGATCTACCTGTTGGACGTGCCCGTTATAGCACAATTGCAATTCAAACACATTTTACTGTCTGTTGTGGAAAGTAGCCAGTGTGCTGTCATTCTGTAGCCATTGAATGTTGTTCATTGCATTATTTATTGTGGTTCACCTGCCCTTAGGATTTTATCCTTAGAAATAAAAGGTGTATACCCCACCCCCAAACCTCAGAGTGCTAATACCTTCCTCCTAGACAAAGGTGGTACTGGTGACTTGGTTACACTTGCATGAGCAAAGGAATGCTTAGAACTGGAACTACAGCAAATTACAGTGATGAATTTGGCACTTTAGCGCCAACAAATGCTGGTCCAAAATCTTTTCCCTGAGGCAGCCGCTTCACGCTGCCTCTTTACACAGGAATTCCCTTGATCTCTCAACCTGAGCCTCCTGGTCCACTCGCTGTGTTGTTTTAAGTGGATTGCCTTTTGATCTGTTTCACTGATGGATGTTTTTATTTTGATATTCGCATAACTGGTTTATACTACGTAGACTGCTTAACAAGGCTATTTTGGCAATCAAGTGGTAAAGGGGACCCCTGACCATTAGGTCCAGTCATGACCAACTCTGGGGTTGCGGCGCTCATCTCACTTTATTGGCCGAGGGAGCCGGCATACAGCTTCCGGGTCATGTGGCCAGCATGACTAAGCCACTTCTTGCAAACCAGAGCAGCTCATGGAAACGCCGTTTACCTTCCCGCCGGAGCAGTACCTATTTATCTACTTGCACTTTGACGTGCTTTCGAACTGCTAGGTTGGCAGGAGCAGGGACCGAGCAACGGGAGCTCACCCCGTCGCGGGGATTTGAACCGCCAACCTTCTGATCGGCAAGTCCTAGGCTCTGTGGTTTAACCCACAGAGCCACCCGGATCCTTTGCAAGTGGTACATATGTACAAAAAGGGTTCCTTGGAGTTGGCTGTGCTATGAAAGTTTTGCAGATTGTCTAATTCAGGGGTCAGCAAACTTTTTCAGCAGGGGGCCGGTCCACTGTCCCTCAGACCTTGTGGGGGGCCGAACTACCGGTATATTTTGAAGAAAAAAGAACGTATTCCTATGCCCCACAAATAACCCAGGGATGCATTTTAAATAAAAGCACACATTCTACTCATGTAAAAACACCATGCAGGCCCTACAAATCACCCAGAGATGTATTTTAAATAAAATACATTCTACTCATGTAAAAACACGCTGATTCCCAGACCATCCAAGGGCTGGATTGAGAAGGCGATTGGGCTGGATCCAGCCCCCAGGCCTTAGTTTGCCTACCCATGGTCTAATTCCCCGCTTTCATCACAACTGTGATTTTCACATTAGTCTGACTATCTGTGATTGTTATTCTCCTACAGACTGTGGTGAGTCAAAAAGCAGCCTTTTCATAGAATCATAGAGTTGGAAGGGATCACGAGGGTCATCTAGTCCAACCCTCTGCAATGCAGGTATCTTTTGGCCAGTTTGAGACTTGAACCCACAGCCCTGAGATTAAAAGGCTCATGCTCTACCGACTGAGCTCTCTCTTTTAACAAGTTAATTTTCCCACTACCATAATTTATGGCAGGAGGGAAATCTAAATGATCTGTTGCTGTCGTCCCTGACAATTGTTTCCATTGTGACTCACGCATCACCCGTTCCATTTCACACGGTCATAAATTCCAGAAACGTTCATCTGTGTGCAAAATCAAAGAAGGGTTTAAAAAGTTCTATATAGGCCAAGTAGGTGCTACGGAAAAATTAGCGTTCAATCTTAAATACAGTCAAGGGGCAATTCTCTGTTGCCCCAGAGTGCGGGTCTGGATCTAATGGGCTTAAGTTACAGGAGGGTCGGTTCAGGTTCAACATGCAGAGAAAAATGCTGTTTGCAATAAAAAATCATCAATCTTTATTACGGTCCAGAGACCCAACAAATCATTACAAAGCAATACACAATTCATACAGCCTACCTCCAGGTTAAGCAAGCATATTGTTTAGAATATAGGGATCATTTGTTCTTGCAACCACCAATAGAAACTTTGCCACTGCTAATGTTCTAGCATTTGTCCGGTCTTCCAATAGAAACCTGACATAGTGAGCCTCTGATTTTCCTGGGAAAGGTACCAGCAAGGATAGTATCAGTTCAGCCCTGGCTTGGTCATATTTTGCACAATGCAACAAAATATATTTTATGGAATCGAAGTCTTGAGCACACAAGCAAAGTCTGTCCTGTTAGGGAACTCCTCTCAACCTGCCGTCCGACACTGCAGAAGGAAAGACATTTAGTCTGGCTTTGGTGAAAAGCCTTCGATAGTTTGGTACTGTCAGGTTTTTAATGTAAGATGTTAACTTAAAGACATGCCCATATGGTATACACAACAAAAAATTGTGTGATAGGAACCTGCTACCCAGAGGACACACAGGTACGTGTACACAAGCAATCTTCCTTTTCAGGCTTTCTACTTTATATACAAAAGGTAGGCACAATGATGTCACCCGTATGAGGAAAGGAGGAACTTGTGGCATGCTATCTTCAGTTAATTATTTCTATAAATATAAATCTACTGCCCAAATTCATTGGACTCTGGTTGACTCTTAAACAAGTTTTAATCGATTAGCCGAGCCCTTTAAACATTGCAATCTTAATGTTTCTAAGTTTGAATCATCCGAGGGTGCCTTTCGTCTGCCACTGTTTTTTTTCTGGGCGAAGGCTCCGTACATTTAGCACTCCTGGCAGATGTACAACAGGGGCAGCATTTTCCTATCGCTGTGTGCTGAGGGAACCCTACACCCACTGATGGCAGAAGTTATTGTGCAGTAGTTAAAGGCACGAGGCTTGGAGAAAGAATTGCATGGCCAGACCCTCCAGCATTTCTCTCATGAAAATTTTGTTGTTCTTTAGTTGTTTAGTCGTGTCCGACTCTTCGTGACCCCCTGGACCAGAGCACGCCAGGCACTCCTGTCTTCCACTGCCTCTTGCAGTTTGGTCAAACTCATGCTGGTAGCTTCGAGAACACTGTCCAACCATCTCGTCCTCTGTCGTCCCCTTCTCCTTGTGCCCTCCATCTTTCCCAACATCAGGGTCTTTTCCAGGGAGTCTTCTCTTCTCATGAGGTGGCCATAGTATTGGAGCCTCAGCTTCAGGATCTGTCTTTCCAGTGAGCACTCAGGGCTGATTTCCTTAAGAATGGAGAGGTTTGATCTTCTTGCAGTCCATGGGACTCTCAAGAGTCTCCTCCAGTATAGACATCACTACCGGGAAAACCATAGCTTTTACTATACAGACCTTTGTTGGCAAGGTGATGTCTATACTTTTTAATATGCTGTCTAGGTTTGTCATTGCTTTTCTCCCAAAAAGCAGGCGTCTTTTAATTTCGTGGCTGCTGTCACCATCTGCAGTGATCATGGAGTCCAAGAAAGTAAAATCTCTCACTGCCTCCATTTCTTCCCCTTCTATTTGCCAGGAGGTGATGGGCCCAGTGGCCATGAGCTTCGTTTTTTTGATGTTGAGCTTCAGATCATATTTTGCGCTCTCCTACAACAACAACAACTTTATTATTTATACTCCATCCATCTGACTGGGTTATCTCAGCCACTCTGGGCAGCTTCCAACATAATAAAAACATAACAAAACATTAAACTTTTTTAAAATTAAAAACCTTCCCTATACAGAGCTGCCTTCAGATGTCTTCTAAAGGTGGTATAGATACTTATCTCCTTGGCTCAGGGGGGTCACATAACTCCATTCCCTCCAACATTTTTTCGATGAAAATAGGAACACCTTAAGCAAAAGTGGGACATTCTGGAATCAAATCAGAAACTGGGATGGCTTCTGTAAGTCCGGGGCCATCCTGGGAAAATAGGGACACTAGGAGAGTCTGCATGACAGGCTGGCTAATGGTGTAACTGGTTTTAAATGGTTGAAGCAAGTTAATACAGTCATACCTCGGGTTGAAATAGCTTCGGGTTGAGCGTTTTCGGGTTGCGCTCCGCGGCTACCTGGAAGTAATGGAACATGTTACTTCCGGGTTTCGCCACTTGCGCATGCGCAGACGCTAAAAATGATGTCACACACATGTGCGGAAGTGGTGAATCGCAACCCGTAGACGTGGGTTGCGTTCGCTTCAGGATGCGAACGGGGCTCCGGAATGGATCCCATTCACATCCAGAGGTACCACTGTAAAAGGAATTAATTAAAATGAGGCAGACTCTACACACTGAGTGACTGCAGTCGTAAGCAATTAAATGGATTAGGAATGTCTGCCAAAGCCCAAAATCCCTTTGCTTAAAGAGATGTTTGTGGTACCTGTGGTTGGTAAGAAGGATTTTGTGTTCTTTTCTTGACCTGCTATATGCCCTTAGCGGTTCTTATTTCCTCCCTGCTCAGTGACATCAGCTTAATGCCCACCTAGCAATGGTTTTCTCCCGTAACACCACACACCTGTCACATTTTAAAAGCCAAACAACAAATGTAACACCGTACACCCCTGCAAGTGAACTGCATGGTCGGAGACAATGTGATAATTAACAAAGAATAGCTTCTTACTGCCGGAATACCAAAGCAGAAAACAAAAGCTGAGCAGATTACCCAGCAGTACTTTTTCCTGGTTGCAAGTTGATGATTAAGAGCAAAGCAAGCACTTTGTTTTCGTTCTGGCAGAGTTCCTTTAACAGTTGCCTGACAGGTAGAAATTCAGTAAGGCGATTCTTTACCTGTCATTGTATTCCCATGCCAGGTAAGACTGCACCTGTAGTGTACGTCTTTTGTGTTTTGCTTGCCATTCAGCTATTAAAGGCACAGGAGTCCAGCAGGAAAGCTGGCGACCATTCAGAGCTAGCAGCGTTCAAAACTCCCATTGTTCTACACACGTTTTGTGACAGGGAATTTGATGAATGCGAGCAGTTTCTGAGCTCTGGGAGCAGTACTGCGCACCTAAGATTTCAGATTAAAACTGCCACTGCTGGAATGAAAGGAGGACCTTTTTCTGCCTCTCCACTTCCAGCCACTCTCTGAGGACTGGAGAAGGGACCCTCATAAGAATATTAGGGGGGCGGGCAGGGGAAGTAAGGCTTTGTTTTTTGCAGTCTTCAGATGAGGACTTGACCATGTTAAAAATGAATATAAGCCTTTAGCTGCAGTTCATTCATTTTCAGCTTTGTATTCTTGTTATAAAAAAGCGCGCCTAGACATTCTGTTGTTGCGCCCATAACCTAGGTTTAAGGTGCCATATAGCTCCTAGCTTTCATATCTCAGTTTCTAACACTGAGGGCTAGTATATTTAGAGTGGTTTTGCTTCCTTTTTTCCTCACCTGCTTTCGGCATTACATCTCCCATTTTAATATTAAATTTATTTAGGAAGTATTTCAATACTACTATTTTAGAACTGTTATATGATTGTGAATCACGTTCCTGCGAATTACAGTTCAGTTTTAGTTCCATATTCAAACTGTTCAGCCACTGCACTGACAGGATGCTTAACTAGATGGGGCCTTCTAGCAGGCTCCTCTTACGTAATTCTACAAAAGAGTACAGCGGTACCTCTACTTACGAACTTAATTCGAGAAGGCTACCATATTTAATCACCAAGAAAGCCATTTCCATTTGTTGTTGCTGTTTAGTCGTTTAGTCATGTCTGACTCTTCGTGACCCCATGGACCAGAGCACGCCAGGCACTCCTGTCTTCCACTGCCTCCCGCAGTTTGGTCAAACTCATGCTGGTAGCTTCGAGAACACTGTCCAACCTCTCGTCCTCTGCCGTCCCCTTCCCCTTCTCTTTCCCAACATCAGGGTCTTTTCCAGGGAGTCTTCTCTTCTCATGAGGTGGCCAAAGTATTGGAGCCTCAGCTTCATGATCTGTCCTTCCAGTGAGCACTCAGGGCTGATTTCCTTCAGAATGGATAGGCTTGATCTTCTTGCAGTCCATGGGACTCTCAAGAGTCTCCTCCAGCACCATAATTCAAAAGCATCAATTCTTCGGTGATCAGCCTTCTTTATGGTCCAGCTCTCACTTCCATACATCACTACATTTCCAGTTACCACCTGCCTAATGTCAGGTGGTGGGAAAACCTCAGTGAGAGCATCCTTCATCCTTCTCTGAGTTTGGGCAGACAGTCACGTTTTTCTACAAGGCCCCTGTGCCTTTTTAGCAAGTGCGTAACAAGCTGAAATTGAACAGGCAAAGCTGTTTCATCCTGGGGAAACCCTTTCCTCCATGAGACGTAGGTCATCATGCCATCTTTTTGCCCCTTGGTCTGCTGTACTTTTTAGGTTCCTAAGAAAACCAAAGAAGCTGTGAAGTCAATGCTGTTTCCATTTCTAGAGCTCCACTCAGCAGAGTTCTTTCATGGAAAACTGGATTTGGGCCTAATCGTCCTTCATGATCATAGCACTGATTATAGAATTGAGTGCTACAATACATCTATAAAGGAAAAGCCAAATATGGTGCCCTGGATTTCAAAGTTTTGCTGGATAAATAAACTTCACTTCTACTGTCTGAAAGAGGTTATTGTCTCTCTAAAACTTAAAAAAGTCCTTGTTATCAGCATGTATTTTTGGTTTGCCTCCTCTGGGTGTGGCATGGAAAAGACAATATTTGCCTGCCTTGTGGTTCTATTCTTTTCATGCTTGCATGTTGTATTCTCTTGCCCCACACCCCCAAATTGACCAGATGGATTTATGTCAGGCTTTTGTTTCAGTTGTCAGAATACAGTGGTACCTCGAGTTGCATACGCTTCAGGTTACAGACTCTGCTAACCCAGAAATAGTGCTTCAGGTTAAGAACTTTGCTTCAGGATGAGAACAGAAATCGTGCTCTGGCGGCGTGGCAGCAGCAGGAGGCCCCATTAGCTAAAGTGGTGCTTCAGGTTAAGAACAGTTTCAGGTTAAGAACGGACCTCCAGAATGAATTAAGTACTTAACCTGAGGTACCACTGTACATGGAACTGTTGATACATACATATATATATATATATATATATATATACATATATATATACATATATATATGCATTGTAAAGTTTTGTAAATATTAATAAATTTACCAAATTAGCATATGCAAATTTTATGCAAAACTGGGTTCCCTCCCCCCCCCCTTTTATGTTGCAATTCCTCTTTTTCAGTAACGCAGAATTGGGTACCACTTATTTTTTTCAGGCTTATCCACACAAGAATTTGGTGTGGGTTTGAAATTGCAGGTGCCTTGTTAAGGTGGAACATTCTCCACATGGGCGTTCATCCCCATCCACAGTGGCAAATTTAAATATATGTGCTCTTTTTCTTTTTCTCTCTCTGGGTTGCAACCCTGTTTCAACACAGGAATTATCTGAGCGAATGAGCATTCAACAAAATAATCGTTTTAAAAAACAGAATCTATCTCCTCTTTGCCCTTGTGTCACACATTTCGGAGCAAGAAATGGCAGGCTTGGAAACCTATAATGCATCATGTTGTGACAAGGAAGAAACATCACAGTGAAGGCTGGGTTTATTCCCTCCCATTTGCCTATAAAACAAGCTTCCAACAAAGCAACTTAAAACAATATAATCCTGAGACTAAAGTTACAGTTGCGTCGCTTGAAAAATGAAACTTCCTCCCAACCTTTGGTCTAGAATGGCATATCATAGATCATTTGTTTGCATGTCCTGGAAAGTGTCATTAAGGCGCATAATTATCATATGCACCCTAAGGTGAAATAATGTGGTATCTATATAAGTAAAGGTAAAGGTAAAGGGACCCCTGACCATTAGGTCCAGTCGTGACTGACTCTGGGGTTGCGGCGCTCATCTCGTTTTATTGGCCGAGGGAGCCGGCGTACAGCTTCCGGGTCATGTGGCCAGCATGACTAAGCCACTTCTGGCGAACCAGAGCAGCGCACGGAAACGCCATTTACCTTCCTGCCGGAGTGGTACCTATTTATCTACTTGCACTTTGACGTGCTTTCGAACTGCTAGGTTGGCAGGAACAGGGACCAAGCAACGGGAGCTCACCCCATCGTGGGGATTCGAACCGCCGACCTTCTGATCGGCAAGTCCTAGGCTCTTGTGGTTTAACCCACAGCGCCACCCGCGTCCCTCTATATAAGTAAGTGAAGCTATTACACGCAGTGATGGAAGTGGAGAGGAGCTTCCATACCTTGGAAGTCGAACGGAATCCATTCTGGAAGTCCATTCGACTTCCAAAACGTTTGGAAACCAAAGTATGGCTTCTCCTCCTGCAGCCAATCGGAAGCTGCGGAAGCCCAGTCCAACTTCCAAAAATAGTTCACAAACCGGAACCGTCACTTCCGGGTTTGTGGCT
The DNA here is from genome assembly GCF_964270895.1 of Podarcis filfolensis. Lineage (NCBI taxonomy): Eukaryota > Metazoa > Chordata > Lepidosauria > Squamata > Lacertidae > Podarcis > Podarcis filfolensis. The sequence continues at coordinate 17,254,531 of NC_139610.1, forward strand.
TTCGGTAGCCAAAACGTTTGAGAACTAAGTTGTTCGAAAACCAAGGTATAGATGAATGTCTTGAAAGGGTAGCAAATTCTTTGTTGCTTACTAACTGTGGTTGCCTTCTTAACAGCAGGTAGTGGGGAGAAGTATTTGAGTTATTTTTCTGCCTCAGAAGCCAAAATAACCCTGTTGACCTTGGATAATATGCGCCTTGACTTGGCACCATTTTGTCCTTTGCCTCAGGCAGCAAAATGTCTTGAGCCAACCCTCCTCATTGTTTTGAGGCAACCTGCTGTTAAAGGCTCAACTGGGAGAAAAACAAGAGGAGTGGAATAAAGAATAAGGGAGAGTATTTCCTTGTGTATACAAGCCACTCCTGTTCATTGGCACCGTGAAGTTAAAAAACAAGATCTCATTGGAAAAGTTTACATACTACTTCTGAGCATGTGGCATCACAAACTGCCCTCGCTAGGGGCTGGAGCCTCACTTTTTGTTGGTAACTTTAGGTGAACAGAGAGCCTATTCTTCTTGAGAGGGAAAAATGGATTAAATGGCTAGTTGGCTGGACTCCAGACAATGCTAAATCTCTTAAAGGAACAAATGTTTTCTTCAGCTTTTAAGCATTGTTCCACTGCAGGACTGCAAAAGACTGTAAATAACATTAAGATAAAGAAATCAAACACCTTTCCATTCAATAGCAGGATAGAAATAGAAACTGTGCTTCACATTATAGTCTTTCCCCTGTATATATGGATTGCAACCTGCCCCTTGGGTCAATTAATTGGCTTTGCAATTCACTAAGACACAATTGCTTGGATTTGAACATTTTACTCCAAATGGTTGTGGCTTTATAAGAATGCAAGTCCTCCTGTCACATCTCTTATAAATGTGTCAAGGAAATTCTTTTTGAGAGAGATAAATCAATTGGGGGAAAGTATCTTAGGTCTGAGATACAGATTAAATTATACGTTCTACACAGTTGTTGAACCCTGTCTTTTTGAACGTGATGTTGGACTGGGAATAGACCGATTTGAAACAATTTTCGTGAGAAAAGTATTGAGAGACCACAATCTCATACCTTCCAACATTTATCCAATGAAAATTACCTCACGATGTACAAGGGAAGGGAATGAAATAAAGTTTTTAGCTGTAAGCTAACTTGAGTCCCTGTCATGGAAAATGGCAGGGAAGAAGAAGGAGGAGGAGGAGGAGGAGGAGGAGGAGGAGGAGGAGGAGGAGGAGGAGAAGCAACTGTGAGAATGATCAGGAACATACCAGAAAGTAAATCCTATTGAACTCAGTGGGACTTAGTTCTAAGGGAAAAAATGTTTAGGGATTGCAATGTAAGACTGCACAATCTTTACCCAGTTACAGTACCTGGGAGTAAGCTCCATTGAATACAGTGGGACTTACCGTATTTTTCGCCCTATAGGACGCACTTTTTCCCCTCCAAAAATGAAGGGGAAATGTATGTGCGTCCTATGGGGCGAATACAGGCTTTCGCTGAAGCCTGGAGAGCGAGAGGGGTCGGTGCGCACCGACCCCTCTCACTCTCCAGGCTTCAGGAAGCTCTGTGCGACCCTCGGGAGCCTGGCACGAAGCCGCGCCGGGCTTCAGAAGGTTGCGCAGAGCTGCCTGTGCTCCCGGGCTCCGCGCAGTTCTGCGCAACCCTCGAGAGCCCGGCGGGAAGGCGCGCCGGGCCCCCAAAGGTTGCGCAGAGCTGCCTGCATTCCGAAGCCTCGGGCGCGCTGAAGAGCGCACTGAGCTTCGCACAGCTCTCCGCAAGCCTGGGGAGACCGGCGCAGCTCCCTAGGCTTGCGGATAGCAGGCTGTTCTGGGGGCTGGGGTCAGGGAAAGCTCGGGCTTCCCCCGCACCAGCCCCGTGCCTGGGGGGGAAATAATTTTTTTTCTTTATTCCCCCCCCCAAAAAAAAAACTAGGTGCGTCCTATAGGGCAGTGCGTCCTATGGGGCGAAAAATACGGTACTTCTCAGTAGACAGTGTAAGCCTCCATTTACAATAAAGGAATAAACACTCCACATGTTTCCTTAAAAATGGCTGGCAGCTGAAGCATTGCAGTGACATTTTCCTTCAAAATTATAGGAAGGGCTTCGTACGCTTTCAGGAATTTTATTTTCAGTATAAACAGAACTCAGTTTCTTGCACCTACACACACACACAACCACTTTTAATTGTTCTCCAAGATATAGAGGGAAGGAAAAAGAGAAGCCGGGACGTTCTGAGATCAAATCAGAAACTGGGGTGGCTTCTGTATTTTTGGGACTGTTCCTGGAAAATAGGGACATCTGGAGGGTATGCAATCTTTCTTTTCATGCTGAACAGTTGCTGGTGTGTAGACGGACTGGATGCGTAGGGATTGTGCCAAATGGAGAAGGAACTGGAAAGTCTTGTGTGTATCCCAAAGCACCAGTCTGTAACGTCCCCTAGGCCAGAGTGATCCATTGTGAGCTCTTCTTGGCCTTTGTGTTAGATGGTAAGGTAAAAAGGTAAAGGACCCTGGACAGTTTAGTCCAGTCAAAGGCGACTATGGGGTTGCGGTGCTAATCTGGCTTTCAGGCCGAGGGAGCCGGCATTTGTCCACAGACAGCTTTCCAGGTCATGTAGCCAGCAGGACTAAACCGCTTCTTGCGCAATGGGGCACCGTAACGGAAACCAGAGCACACAGAAATGCTGTTTACCTTCCCACCACAGCGGTACGTATTTATCTACTCGTACTGGTGTGCTTTTGAACTGCTAGGTTGGCAGGAGCTGGGTCAGAGCAATGGGAGCTCACTTCATTGCAGGGATTCGAACCACCAACCTTCCAACTGGCAAGCCCAAGAGGCTTAGTGGTTTAGACCACAGCACCACCCGCATCCCTAGATGGTAGGCTCAATGGATCATGGACTCATCTTGGATATTCACATTGCAAAGCACTTGTACACTGTGTAAAAAGAATTTAATTGCAGAGTGTGAGCAAGAACCAGGCTTTGTTAACAATGCAGCACTTGGACATGTCTTCAGTACTTGTCTTTATCTTACCTGATAGCCAATAACTCTGTCACTGTTTTCCTGCTCTGCAGAGGAATGGCCTAAAGCAGCAATTTGCCTGAGGCCATCCAACAGGAAAATAGCTAAGTCACAGATCTGAACCCAAGTTGAGGGTGAATGTTGTGTCCTCGGGGCCATTATTGGTTCCATGCCTTGTGCCCTTTAGTGGAAAGATACAGCTGAAGTTATCCTGCTGTTGTTGCCATTGTTTTAAACTATCCTGCCCATTTTTTCCTTAGCATAAGAAGCGATAAGTTTAGAGCAGGTGGAACTAAGTGTTCACAGTGCGTTCCAGTGAACCCCAGAAATATTTTCATTTCTGTTTACCTTCCAGCTTTGAGAGTTGATAGTAAATGACAGTACTCTCTCAAGTTTTGCAATCTGTCACACTGAAAATGCAATCTCAGCTGTTATCTCTGTCTCCTTAGAAAATAACAAAAAGTACTGTTTTCTTCTCTAACACTCACTGCCTCCATCTATATATCCTATTTAGTTTTTAGGGAGTTAGGATTATTTCTCCCCTTTCAAAATCCTGTTTAAGTCTCTTAAAGCATGTCTCATGATGTTTGGGTCTGCAAATCATTAGTTCTGCAAACTGCATGGCAAATCCCTTCCCCCGAATTTTGTTCTAGTCTGATGTGGAGAAGATGCTGAAAAATTGAAAATACTCATTTCATGTTCCTAACACAAGTTAAAACTGAATTATTCTAAACCTTCAATTTGCAATAGGTGCAGATAATCTCCTAGCAGTTGAGAGCTAAACCAAGGACAGTGGTACCTCTGGTTATGAACTTAAGTCATTCCGTAGGTCCACTCTTAACCTGAAACCATTCTTAACCTGAGGTACCACTTTAGCTAATGGGGCCTCCTACTGCCGCCGTGCCGCCACCGCGTGATTTCTGTTCTCATCCTGAGGTAAAGTTCTTAACCTGAGGTATTACTTCCAGGTTAGCAGAGTCTGTAACCCGAAGTGTTTGTAACCCAAGGTACCACTGTAAAGAGCTAGTATGGTTGCATTCTGTTCTATAAAGACCCTAGATGCATGACTCTTTGCTCTCAAATACAATGAAGTTCATCACAGATATTTCTTTGACTAAAGCAGTTTTATTTAGTCTCTCTTTCTGTTAAGTTAAGCTTTCATGGCATACCGTTTTGCTATAAGAGCAAAAGAGGGAATAAATAAAATTAAATGTCAATTTAACAAGTTGCAACTTGAATTGAATTGAATTGTTATGTATTCAGTGGTCTGTGTTTGCCTGAGCTTGAGTCTGGAGCCTCTGGACTAAGGAATCTGAGCCCCTGTGTTCTGATTCATGATATCCAATCACAGAACATTTCAGGATTTGGGCCTCTGCCATTGGCCCTTAAACTCTGACTTATGATTCACAGCTTGGAAGTTTGGACAGCCAATCACGTTGGGAGTGGGAGTGGCCCAGGCCTTCAGAAATGTATATAAGCAGTTGCTTTGCCCCTGTTTTCCAGTTCTGTTTGTTCAATAAAGATTCTTGCTGTTATCACTGTGTCTTGCCTTATGGGAACCCACCTACACTTCATAAATAATCAACAAAACCAGGCCTTATTTACTCTGCTGCTGAGGGTATAAAAAAGGCCCGGTTCACTATCCTGCTGACCCTTGAACTCTGTTGAACACTGGCCCATTTTTATTCTAACAACCTAATGAGATAGGCTAGATTGAGATGGATTTGATGATGTACAGCTGAATGTGTGTGGAACCAGCTCCACTGAAAAGCATTACTTTGGAGATGATGCAAGATGCAGGCTCTGTTCTATGACCTTTCACCATTCACACATGCAATCCATCGCATTAAGTCGCAGTGATCAAATAGTGTATACACACATGTGAACAAGACCTTGGTCTTATGAAGAGGTCTTTTGGTTGACTGACCCATTGAGGATCATGAGTAGTTTTGTAATATCGGAAGAATCAGGAAACATACAATATCTGTTTACTAAATGCTCCCTCTGATAGGCCTGGCTCCCTGAGGCACAGTGTGTGTTAATCAGTGTTTTACTCAAGAGCCACAGCCAAAGCAGTAATAATTATTCAGTGAAATGCGTGATTACCATCACAAATGCTTTCATTCCTAATTATTGCTATTATATTCATGAGTCGGAAACTGAGGCGACTTCTAGGGAAGCAGCACGCAAAAGGTTACATGGGAATCTATGCAGAGAATTAAGCTACACACCACCACCTCTCCCACAATGCACTATGTGTGCTATACTTTTCCTACTATAGTGGAACCTTGGTTCCCAAACAGCTTAGATGCTGAACAAATCGGCTCCCGAACGCTGCAAACCTGGAAGTAATTGTTCCAGTTTGCGAACGTTTTTCAGAAGCCAAACGTCCGGCACAGCTTCTGCGGCTTCCGATTGGCTACAGGAGCTTCCTGCAGCCAATCAGAAGCCACGCCTTGGTTCTCGAACCGTTTTGGGAGTCAAACTGACTTCCAGGGCGGATAAATTTTGGGAAAGTGTGTTCTCCTTTATAGAGAGCATGTGTTGCGGTGGGGTCTGACAGGCCACCCCTCTGTTGCTGGGCAGGTTAGTATGGATGACCATCCACAGTGATTGGGCAGTTGGGTTACTGGGCAAATGTTGGTGTTGCCATTTAGGGGGATGGGCCAAAGGTTATAAAATCAAGTCACGCAGCACTGACCGGGCTCTTTTGCTGCATGCATCGGATCACCCGCCCACCCTCCCTAATCTTGGGCTATTGTGTTGACCTTGCTATGCCTGTCATGAGGTTGTCTGCTTTTGGGACAGGGGCCTGGTAGGAATTTTGTCCATTTGGCTGATTGGCTGGTGCCATTTGGTTTTTGCCTACTGTGTAGCAAATCGTCACAACTTGTAAGATTGCGGTTAGGCATTGGTTAAAATTGGTTGGTGGAGGGGATGTGGTTGGCTGTGCCTGCCCCTCTAATGCTTCTGCTGCAAGGGAATTCCGTTAAAGGAATCTAGGGGCTTGCCATTCTTTTGTCCGTACCCCTGAATGGGGCTTAGGGCCACACAAGCCCCCGGGAGCATGCGGGGGGAGGGGCGATGAGGGTCTGGTGCCCGGCTCCATGCTCTCCCCAATATTGTTTTCCCTTATTGGCTTTCGCTGGAATCCGGAAGTCAGTTCTGTCCCTGGGCGTGGGGACAGATAGTCATAACCAATGCCTAAGCAACCACTCACATTTATGTATTTTGGCCAAAATTATGCCAGAAACCTTAAACAAAAATTATACCAAAAACCTTAAACAAAAATTATGCCAAAAACCTTAAACAAAAATTATGTGTGAATTATGTGTGCAGGCATAGATATATTTCTTGCTGTCTTGCTGTCTCTAGAAGGGTCTGTTCTCTCAAAGCCAAGTCTGAAGAGGCAGCTGGATTCCCAAAACCCAACATTCTCTTCCACTTGCAATGGATTGACTTGCTCTATATTCAAAAGACCACTTGCTGTTAGCATCAGTCTGTCTCAGAGGTAAAATCAAACCATTGTGGGGTTGCAGTGCCTGCTGTGGCTGTAGAGACCGATAACAGGAGAGACATGTTTTGTTGCAGCTGGGGCAGATGAAGGCGATTCTTCTCTCTCTGCTCCTCCCAGTTCTTCCTTCCTTCCATTCCTCCTCTGATCATTGCTGCAGATGCACAACCTGACTGTCTGTCTCCAGGTGTTGTAATCACCTGCAAGGGCTACACGGTCGATGTTGCCAGCCTTTGTGTAATGTTTGCAGACATCTTTATAACACAGAGTTGGTCTGCCAGGGGGACTAGTGCCCATAGAGCATGTCCTTAAGCATCCTGCCATCTCCTATTCTGCAGACAGGACCAAGATAGCATAGACATCTCTGACACAGGAGTGCGAAGCTGCTGCAAATGCAGTGGTTGTTTAGACGTTTAGTCGTGTCCGACTCTTCGTGACCCCCTGGACCAGAGCACGCCAGGCACTTCTGTCTTCCACTGCCTCTTGCAGTTTGGTCAAACTCATGCTGGTAGCTTCAAGAACACTGTCCAACCATCTCATCCTCTGTCGTCCCCTTCTCCTTGTGTCCTTTCCCAACATCAGGGTCTTTTCCAGGGAGTCTTCTCTTCTCATGAGGTGGCCAAAGTATTGGAGCCTCAGCTTCAGGATCTGTCCTTCCAGTGAGCACTCAGGGCTGATTTCCTTAAGAATGGAGAGGTTTGATCTTCTTGCAGTCCATGGGACTCTCAAGAGTCTCCTCCAGCACCATAATTCAAAAGCATCAATTCTTCGGCGATCAGCCTTCTTTATGGTCCAGCTCTCACTTCCATACATCACTACTGGGAAAACCATAGCTTTAACTATATGGACCTTTGTTGGTAAGGTGATGTCTCTGCTTATTAAGATGCTGTCTAGGTTTGTCATTGCTTTTCTCCCAAGAAGCAGGCGTCTTTTAATTTCGGGGCTGCTGTCACCATCTGCAGTGATCATGGAGCCCAAGAAAGTAAAATCTCTCACTGCCTCCATTTCTTCCCCTTCTATTTGCCAGGAGGTGATGGGACCAGTGGCCATGATCTTCGTTTTTTTGATGTTGAGCTTCAGACCATATTAATGCAAATGCAGTACAGAGTCTCAAATCTTTGTTTGAGACTCTTCCCTTCAATGTATGTTCACCACACTACCTGTCCTTGATAAAAGGCGGGTTGTGGCATTAACAAATCCTTATAGTAATATCCTTTTGGTTACTGTAATGTCCTCTGTAGAAGTAAACAGTAGCTTTCTAAAACTGAAATCGATTGTCCCAACAATGTGTGATAATTACAGAGCGCGAGAAAAGTTTCTAGTGTAGGTGGCTGCCACATGTCACAGCACTGACATTTCCTCCTGGTGTAGTTTCGCAAACCTATTTATCACTTGCAACATCAAATGATGGCTTGCACTTTTGAATAGGATACATCAGGTGTCACTCACAAGATGGTGTGTCTGTGTTGCTTCACATCACCTGAAATCCAAAACTTTTGAGCAGGAACATTCCACACATGCATTCTTTTAAAAAACTGAGTCTACAGCTTTCAATCTACACTCTATGTAGATAAACCGAGTGGTGTACCTAGATGTGTGAACCTATATGGCTTTATTCAACTTCTTTCCTCTTTGGCGATCACTCATAGCTGAGTAAGATTGTCTTCCATAAACACAGTTTTAACAGTGAGTCCGTAAGTGACTGTGGAGACCAATTCTGGATCCACACGTCCTTCTACAGTGGGGACATAGGTTTCCGGGCAGGAGTTGAACATGATGAGGGTTTACCAAGTGTGTCTTCCCCTTAGCACGTTTCTCCCTTTCCTCCTGAGTTTGAGCATCTTCAAAGCCCATGACACCTTTGGTAAAGGCTGTTCTCCAATTGGAGCGCTCGCAGGCCAGTGTTTCCCAGTTGTCGGTACTACATTTTTTAAGATTTGCCTTGAGAGAGTCTTTCAACTACAGTGGTACCTCGGGTTAAGTACTTAATTCGTTCCTGAAACTGTTCTTAACCTGAAGCACCACTTTTGCTAATGGGGCCTCCTGCTGCTGCCACGCCGCCGGAGCACGATTTCTGTTCTCATCCTGAAGCAAAGTTCTTAACCTGAAGCACTATTTCTGGGTTAGTGGAGTCTGTAACCTGAAGCGTATGTAATCCAAGGTACCACTGTACCTTGTTCCCAGCACTAGTGCAATAGAGCTTCCATCACACACACCCTTTGAAACCTCCAGATGTGCTCTGGCGGGGTCAAGAGAGCCCCAAAGCAGCATGCAGGGGCAAGAGAGGGGAATTTGTTCCAGTCGAGCAAGCAGAAATGCTTCTGCTGAAAGCACAATCTCCTTAGAGCTACTTTGAATTGCACCCTTAATCTCCAGAATATTCACGGAAGGTGGAGACAGGAAGTTCTTCCAACAAAGGAACTTCAAAGAGACGATACGAAACCAAATACCAAATACCTCGCCCCTGCTGAAGTATTAATTATGATTGATATGACTTTATTTAATTGTGAGCTCTTAATAATACAGGAGCAGCGACAAAACGAGAATCCGATCCAAGCACAAGTTGCCCACGCCCCAAATAACTCTCCACTTTAGGATAATGACAAGGTACAAAGAGCGACTTGAGACAAACAGGTGAGAATCACATGGAAGGAGGTTAAAGGGACGATAATTTATTCTCTGCTGTTTACACAATGAGGACACCACCTTCGTCAGTTGGGCCTGCAGCTGTTTCCTTCAGATTGCATCTCCAGGAGAGTGGAGAGAGAGAGAGAGAGAGAGAGAGAGAGAGAGAGAGAGAGAGAGACTTCACCCTTGGAATGCAGCCGGACTTGCTAAGCAATTGAGACAATTAGAGAGGGAAAACACTTGCCTGTCATGAACAGCAGCTCTGACTCCAGTAACCACGTAACTTCAGACTAAGGTACACAGCTTTTACCAAGCCCCTATGAGCTAGCATACCATGCCCTCCAACATTTCTCCAGTGAAAAGAGGGACAGCCTATTTCATAATCCTAATCCTAATAATTTCATTATTTGTACCCCATCCGTCTGAATGGGTTGCCTCAGCCACTCTGGGTGGCTTCCAACATATATAAAAACATAATAAAACATTAAACTTTTTTTAAAAAAACACCCTTCCCTATACAGTGGTACCTCGGGTTACATGCGCTTCAGATTACAGACTCCGCTAACCCAGAAATAGTACCTCAGGTTAAGAACTTTGCTTCAGGATGAGAACAGAAATCGTGCTCTGGCGGCGCGGCGGCAGCGGGAGGCCCCATTAGCTAAAATGGTGCTTCAGGTTAAGAACAGTTTCAGGTTAAGAACGGAGCTCCGGAATGAATTAAGTTCTTAACCCGAGGTACCACTGTACAGGGCTGCCTTCAGATGTCTTCTAAAAGTTGCATACTTACTTATCTCCTTGGCTCAGGGCTTGCATAACTCAATGTCGTGCAATATTCCTCCAGTGAAAATAGGGATGTCGTAAGGAAAAGCGGGACATTCCAGGATCAAATCAGAAACCAAGGCGGCTTCTGTAAATCCAGGACTGTCCCTGGAAAATAGGGACACTTGGAGGGTCTGGCATACTTTTCTAAGTTAAAATTTTGAAGCACACTTCAGTCATATGCCCTGAAAGACTTGTTTTGGGGAGTATAAACACACTCAGAAGAGCTGCCCCCATGTTTCTGCAGGGATCCCTGTTCTGGGTGTGCCTGCTGACTAGTAAAGGTAAATGGACCCCTGACCATTAGGTCCAGTTGTGACCGACTCTGGGGTTGTGGTGCTCATCTCGCTTTATTGGCCAAGGGAGCCGGCGTACAGCTTCCGGGTCATGTGGCCAGCATGACTAAGCGGCTTCTGGCGAACCAGAGCAGCACACGGAAACGCCGTTTACCTTCCCTCTGGAGCGGTACCTATTTATCTACTTGCACTTTGACGTGCTTTCGGACTGCTAGGTTGGCAGGAGCAGGGACCGAGCAACGGGAGCTCACCCCGTCACGGGGATTCGAACCGCCGACCTTCTGATCGGCAAGTCCTAGGCTCTGTGGTTTAAGTCTAAAACTTTCGGTAAACGATGGGCAGGCATTCTTCTTTGATGTCGGGTCATCTCTACACCGGAAGCGATCGAATGATTCACTGTCACATGCAGAGATGCAGCAGGATTTCAGAGCCAGATTGGAAGGAGAGGAAGGGATGTAGAGTTCAGTGCATGGCATCAACACCAGTACATGGTCCAAAAATCGGTATAAGGCAGCTTCCTATTTTCCAAGGAAGCAAGGCCAGAGAATTCATTTGTGTAAAGGTGCAGCAGACAAGTGTCTCTGTAGGTCAGTACCTTGGGCTCAGAGAAGCTCTGACGTTATTTATTTCCCTGACAGAGCCGGCTCAGCCATTAGGGAGACTGAGGAGGCTGTTCAGGCCCCATCGCCAATGCAGAAGTGGTGCCAATATTGGCCAAAATCACGTGAGATCTTGCAAAGTGGGCAAGACCTTGCGAGATGTCATCATCATCACCATCATCATCATATATTGATTTATACCTCACCCATCTGGTTGGTCTCCCCAACCACTCTGGGCAGCTCCCAACAGAATATTAAAAATACAATAAAACATCAAACATTAAAAACTTCCCTAAACAGGGCTGCCTTCAGATGTCTTCTAAAAGTCAGATCGTTGTTTATTTCCTTGACATCTGATGGGAGGGCATTCCACGGGGCAGGCACCACTACCGAGAAGGCCCTCTGCCTGGTTCTCTGTAGCCTCACTTGTCACAATGAGGGAATTGCCAGAAGGCCCTCGGAGCTGAATGATGGAGGTAGAGATGCTCCTTCAGGTATACTGAGCCGAGGCCGTTTAGGGCTTTAAAGGTCAGCACCAGCACTTTGAATTGTGCTTGGAAACGTACAGGGAGCCAATGTAGGTATTTCACGACTGGTGTTATATGGTCTCGAGCAAGATCTCGGCCAAAATTAGCGCGCTTCTCCACTAGTGGCAGAGGTGGCAGGCAGGGAAGTGGGGACAAACAGCAGCAGGTGAGCCAGGACAGGACAATGGACACTTCCCATTTCAACTGGTGGCAAAACAGGATGCTCCGACCCTGATTCCTGATTTGACCCTGCCCCGACTTAGCATGTATAATTGAGAGTTACTATCAATGGAAAGAACCCTTTTGGTAGTTCCTCCATCAGAACCTGGGGGTGGGGTGCCCTGTAAGAGGGCATTTACTGTGCAGATTCTTAAGTTGTGAGACTCCCCACAGAAGGGCAACTGGAAACTTCACGATATGATTTTCAGTGAACATTGATTACACACCTTTCTTTCTTTCTTCCTTTCTTCCTTTCTTCCTTTCCTTTCCTTTTATATATATATATTATTAAATTTTCTAAATTACATTTCAAAATATTCACTTAAACAACCTTAAATCAATGACTTCCCTTCTTCTCTTTCCAAGGTTCATTTTGCATACCATACATCCCTGCATATTTTACATGAACTAAACTGTTCCACTGTTGTTACATCCATCAAAACTTATTTACACTGCTGGATTTATCTTAATGCTACCAGCGTTTTTAAATGAACGCAATATTCACCCATATGTTCAGTAAACATTTTCCAGTCTTCTTTAAACACATTCTTCTTGTTCTCTTATTCTATAAATTAGATCCGCAAGCTGCACGTATTCCATCAGTTTAAGTTGACACTCTTCTTTGGTTGGGACCTCGCTCATTTTCCATTTTGGGGCTAACAAAACACGGGCCGCAGTAGTAGCGTACATAAATGGTCTTTTTTGACACCCGGGAATTTCCCTCTGAATTATCCCCAACAAAAAGGACTCTGGTTTTTTTGGAAAGGTACTTTTAAGCATTTTTTTCCATTCATTATATATCATTTCCCAATACTTTTTACCCTTTTATAAGTCCACCACATATGATAAAACATACCCTCAACCTTGTTACATCTCCAGCACAACACACCTCTTTCTCCTGAATTTTGATGTGTGCAGTGTATAGTTTTAAGATCCACTCTGTTTTTGTGATTGTAAGTTAGAATCATAGAATTGTAAATCGTACAAGTCCAAACCTCTGGAATGCAGGAAATGTTGTGTTTTGATTGTTGTAACCTGACCTATGACTTTAGGGTGAAGGCTGGGTAATAAATTAAAACAGCAGCCACAACAACAACAACTGTTGCAAAGCAACTGTGCAGAATTTTTTTTAATAAAAATGTGGAAATGTTTATTTTTAAATGCTACTTGATAAGCCAGCGTGGGAAAAACCACACTGCCTTGATGCCCTTTTAAGCCCTCTAAGCTAGAAGTTTTCCGGATGCTTGGCAACACTAATGAGGAGAACTTTGAACAAACACTCTTAAACTAAGCAATATAGAGAAGCTTATTTAATGGCAATATTTTGTGTGGTGGGCTTTTTAAAAAAAAAATACCCGTGAAGTTTACACAAAGCCATACTTAATTCTGAGTGAAAGCAAACATTTAAACTTCAATGGCTTTGGTCTAGGATACCTTAGGGATTAAGGGACGCAGGTGGTGCTGTGGGTTAAACCACAGAGCCCAGGACTTGCTGATGGGAAGGTCGGCGGTTCGAATCCCCGTGACGGGGTGAGCTCCCGTTGCTTGGTCCCTGCTCCTGCCAACCTAGTCGAAAGCACATCAAAGTGCAATTAGATAAATAGGTACCGCTCCGGCGGGAAGGTAAACGGCGTTTCTGTGCGCTGCTCTGGTTCGCCAGAAGCGGCTTAGTCATGCTGGCCACATGACCTGGAAGCTGTACACCGGCTCCCTCGGCCAGTAAAGCGAGATGAGCGCTGCAACCCCAGAGTTGGTCACGACTGGACCTAATGGTCAGGGGTCCCTTTACCTTTACCTTAGGGATTCTCCCCCCCCCCCAATACTATCCTGTTTCCTAAGATCAGAAGAAGAAATCTGCCTCCATGTTCTTCCTAGAGTGAAAGGGTGCGTAAGAGTCTGAGACTTTTCTCGGTGACTTTACCCATGTTATAGGACATCTTGTTACATGAAATGTGGTCCCCCCCCCCACCTCACACTCTTTTACACGTCACTGAAGACCTTTCCATTCCAGCAGGCTTTTACTTTATGAGGCAGATAGCATTTTATGAGCTTTATTTTAACTGTTGACCTTTATCTTTTCTGTGCAATTGTTTCATATATTTTTTAAAAGAAATGTTAATGTTTGATGTTGCAAGCTGCCCCGAGTGGTCCGTTTACACCAGCAGGGCAGGAAAGAAAAGGTTCAATAGCTGTTGCTTTAGCCACAGTGCAGAGAATACTACCTACATGCAAATATTAATTTATTCATCCACAAGGGGTAGGGGAAGGTTATTTTAAATGTATGCTGACTAGTACTGACATGGAAACATTGTTTTTTGAAAGCAGTTCAAATAGTAAAACAAAGAGCAACATTTGTCCCCACTACAGTGGTGGTTTATTTGTTTGTTTAACAAAATCAGTAATAGTAGTAGTAGTAGTAGCAGTAGTAATAATAATAATAATAATAATAATAATAATAATAATAAATTTAAAGGTTCTGCAAAACAATGCACAAAAAGCATGAAATTCCCATGCAGAAACAAGGAACTTGTTATTTATTATAATAAAAAGCCAGTGTGATATCTTTGCAAAGAAATGCTAAAGCTCCAAGTCTCCACTCAGTCACCCCAGCAATGATATTTTTTAAGAGAACAGAAATTAGACTTTTTTCCCTTCCCTATATGTTGCTCTATACAAACCCATGGTGCTTCCTCCTTTTATAACTGGGCCAGTTCATTTTTTCACACACAGGAAAAAACTTCACTATAGGGGGGACGATTATATATTTAGAGGGCTGCTGCAAGAATTACTAAATCAATTGATGTAAAGCACTTCAGGATTTGAAGATTGCTACATAAAATCTGAGCAGTTTATGATCAGTGTTAAAACATACCTAGCAAGTGTTCAAGACCATGGGACAACATAGTGTATTAACAGTCATTTGTCTTTTTCACTTAGAGTCTGTTATGGGAGTGGGAGATAGCGGCTTCTTCAAAACTATTATATTTTTTCCACATTGCACTTCCAAAAGAAATAACTATCCCCACAGCTGCGAGATGTATTGTGGATTGTTTAATAAAATCTCCATGGAACACATGTGCAAGCTCCGATCTTGCAACATCTTGGTGCCCAAAATAAATTTCCTTACCATAGCAAGCAAACTTTCAACACTTATGTATGCTGGTGTTTTGTTTTGTTTTTCCTTTTGAAATGCAGCTGCAATAGAAGCTAGCAATTGAGACCTTGTGCCTTTCTACTAGTCAGCATAATGCACCCTCCCCAAAAAATTCATTGCAAAATTCTGACCTTACATTCTGAAAGGTGAACTGTTCACATGCTGAACCAAAATAGAGTACCGTATTTTTCACTCTATAAGACACACCAGACCACAAGACGCGCTTAGTTTTTGGAGGAGGAAAACAAGAAAAAAAATATTCTGCATCTCAGAAGCCAGAACAGCAAGAGGGATCGCTATGCAGTGAAAGCAGCAATCCCTCTTGCTGTTCTGGCTTCTGGGATCGCTGCGCAGCCTGCATTCACTCCATAAGACGCACACACATTTCCCCTTACTTTTTAGGAGGGAAAAAGTGAGTTTCATAGAGCAAAAAATACGGTACATCTTAGGGTCCTTCATAAATACAGTTTCCTCACCCACAGAAGCAAACCAATTTGATTATGCTTTCTTGTAATTTCTTGGGAATTACATAAATATCTGCAGAACCTCATTTACAACTCGCCCTGCTGTTGTCAGAAACGAATATGACCTTATCTCAAAAAGGAGACAAATAAAAGGTAGATAGATGGTACTATAATGGTAAAGACTTTGAGCCCCACTTTGGGTGAAAGATTCCTGCCTTTCAGGGGGTTGGACTAGATGACTCATGTGGTCCCTTCCAACTCTACAATTCTTTGATCCTGTACATGGAGGAGCTAATCCAGAGGATGTGGAAATTATTGCATTCTATTGTCAAACCTTGGTTGTCGAACGTAATCCGTTCCAGAAGCCCGTTCGGTTTCCGAAATGTTCAACAACCGAGGCATGGCTTCTGATTGGCTGCAGGAACTTCCTGCACTCAAGCGGAAGCCACATTGGACGTTCAGCTTCCAAAAAATGTTAAAAAACCGGAACACTTACTTCCGGGTTTTTGGCGTTCAGGAGCCGAAACATTCCAAAATGGAGGCGTTTGGGAACCGAGGTTTGACTGTACCTGGTTCATGACAAAGTAGACATTTGATCCAAGGACACTAATATGTAGCTTAGCCACAACTTGTGGCACTTGTCACCTCGAGTGATTTCTCATTGTTTCAGTGCTTAGGAAATTCAGCAATGGCAATCGTAGATGGGAGATCCACCACTTTCTAGTTCCAAGCTGGAATTAATGGAACTAATTCAACAGAAAGAATTCTACACTGCTATCAGCCACAAGTCACTCAGTTGAAGGTGCTCTACACATGTTATCATGAGTGAAGTGGTCCTCCCTCCTGTACTTTGCTCATGTAAACCTGCATGCATGCAACCTGTCCACATCTTTAGAGAATGCCTTTGCCGAAGTCATATGCCTTTTCACAACTTATGCAGAACACACATACGGAGCAGGAATAAGAACAGATATATCTGAACAATTCAAAGTGTTGGTGCTGACCTTTAAAGCCCTAAATGGCCTTGGCCCAGTATACCTGAAGGAGCGTCTCCACCTCCATCATTCAGCCCGGACACTGAGGTTCAGCTCCGAGGGCCTTCTGGTGGTTCCCTCCCTGCGAGAAGCAAGGTTACAGGGAACCAGGTAGAGGGCCTTCTTGGTAATGGCACCCGCCCTGTGGAACGCTAACCCATCAGATGTCAAGGAAATAAACAACCACCTGACTTTTAGAAGACATCTGAAGGCAGCCCTGTTTAGGGAAGTTTTAATGTTTGATGTTTTATTCTGTTTTTAGTCTTCTGTTGGGAGCCGCCCAGAGTGGCTGGAGAAACCCAGCCAGATGGGTGGGGTATAAATAACAAAGTAACAGTAGTAGTAGTAGTAGTAGTAGTAGTAGTAGTAGTAGTATAATTCCATTACTATGAATACGTGTGAAGTTGCCTCTGGCTGCTTTGCCGGAAAAGGGAATTTCATCTGCTGTAATGAGGCATTTCCTGCCAGCCTAGCAGTTTGAAAGCACGTCAAAGTGCAAGTAGATAAATAGGTACTGTTCCGGCGGTGTTATGTACTGAGTTGAATAGGATCCAAACTGAGCAGTCTGATTGGTCCTAGAAAAATAGAATCCAAAAGGCAGCAGTCCGATTGGTCCTAGAACAATAGGATTCAGAATGCAGCAGTCTGATTGGTCCTAGAACAATGCAGCAGTATGATTGGTTGGCAGGAACCACCCAATCATGCTCCAGATAGAAGTGAATCCACAACCTGATTGGCTTACAGTAGAATTCCGGAATTAGCCAATCATGTGCAGCCCATTGTGTAAATAATGTATATAAAGCAGATACTTTGAGGGGACTTGGATTCATTCCTCCTCACCACTATGAGCTGAATAAAGAGCATGAAATCACTTTGCGACTCTGAGTATATTTCAGGCGGGAAGGTAAATGGCCTTTCCGTGCGCTGCTCTGGTTCACCAGAAGCGGCTTAGTCATGCTGGCCACATAACCCGGAAGCTGTACGCCGGCTCCCTCAGCCAATAAAGCGAGATGAGCGCCGCAACCCCAGAGTCGGCCACGACTGGACCTAATGGTCAGGGGTCCCTTTACCTTTACCTAATGAGGCATTAGTCTCCTGTTCTTTCCAACACTGAAACATAAATTATCAACGCTGGAATGTGATTTAGATACCCAAGATTGTCCTCTGGTCACACCAGTGGCGTAGCGTGGGGGGTGCAGGGGGGGCCGGCTGCACCGAGCGCAACATCTGGGGGTTAGGGTAAGGGGGCGCAAATTAACGCTTTAGGGGGCGCAAATTACTTGCCTTGCCCCGGGTGCTGACAACCCACGCTACGCCACTGGGTCACACTAAGCCCCTCGAAGACAAATATTCTTTCCTCGATTCTCTAAATGCTGCTCTTATTTCTGTGCCACTATTACACAGACTGTTTCCACAACTAGCTGTGGGGTTCTATTCCTCACCAACAGCAGTAGAAACTGATCGCTGAGGAGAAAAGTGGAGCAAAGAGCAAGTGCAACATCCTGTTCCTTGCAGTCCACAGGACTACAGCCTAGTCTCTGTGACCTGCTCACTGCCTGCATCTTCAGCAACTATCAGGTGGCTCCCTGTCTGTGTACACAGCTATTATAGCTGCTTTGCGATAGACAAGTATTCATCCAGTTCTGAAAGGGGATGGAACTGGGCCAGGCAGCAACTATCCCTGTCAGGCAAGAGGAGCCAAATGGTGAAAGCAGTTTGACCAGCTTGACGTGTTTTTTATGCTTTTAGCTCCGGGGAATAAGTTCCAACTGCGCCTGTTCCTGCCTCTATCTGAATGTCACATGTGGGGACAAGATGCTTCGATTCATAAAATAGTACCCAAAAGGATCAGAATACAGTGGTACCTCGGGTTAAGAACTTAATTCATTCTGGAAGTCCGTTCTTAACCTGAAACTGTTCTTAACCTGAGGTACCACTTTAGCTAATGGGGCCTCCCACTGCCGCCGCACGATTTCTGTTCTCATCCTGAAGCAAAGTTCTTAACCCAAGGTACTATTTCTGGGTTAGCGGTGTCTGTAACCTAAAGCGTCTGTAACCTGAAGCGTCTGTAACCCGAGGTACCACTGTACAGCAGGCTTGGGTTAATAGCCCTTGGCTGTAAATTGGTCTGGCATATTCTTCTCACAGTCTTGTCGTTAATCTTCAGGAAATACTCTGTGTGTTTTATGACAAAGCAATTCCTGTCCTGCTGCCCCCCTCATCTCCAGTTCTTCAGCTCCAGCTTTTCTGATTTGATGAGAGCTATCTGGGAGAGCTTTTTAAAAATGTTAACAAGCTAAAGAGAGGACTCTGTTTCTGAAATATACTCGGAGTCGAGAGTGGATTTCATGCTCTTTATTCAGCTCATAGTGGTGAGGAGGAATGGAAGTTCCCCCAGAATGTCTGCTTTCTATACATTATTTACACAATGGGCCCCACGTGATTGGCTAATTCCAGGAATCTCCTGTAGGCCAATCAGGTTGCGGATTCACCCTCCACCTGGAGCTGGATTGGGTGGCTCCTGTGGACCAATCAGACCGCTGCATTCTGGGTCCTATTGTTCTAGGACCAATCAGACTGCTTCATTCTAAATCCTATTGTTCTAGGACCAATCAGACTCCTATATTCTGAATCCTATTGTTCTAGGACCAATCAGACTGCTGCATTTTGGATCCTATTCAACTCAGTACATAACAGTTTCTCATTTATCTACCTCAGGAGACACCAGCAGCATGGTTCACATGTGCCTCCAGAGGTCTTCTCCAGAAACCACAAACCCTCCTTTCCCTGATGAAATTAGGCAACAAATG
Source organism: Podarcis filfolensis (assembly GCF_964270895.1). Taxonomy (NCBI): domain Eukaryota; kingdom Metazoa; phylum Chordata; class Lepidosauria; order Squamata; family Lacertidae; genus Podarcis; species Podarcis filfolensis. The sequence continues at coordinate 17,273,609 of NC_139610.1, forward strand.
CTTGTTGCAGCCATTTAATATATGATATTTTAAGATGATATGCAATAATGACAGTGTTACAAATACGTATTATACGCAGATATGCTGATCAGAGGGCTAGTTTGGCTCTGGCTGGCTGTCAGGTGTTTACCTAGTGGCATACCTGGGATGCAGGTGGCACTGTGGTCTAAACCACTGAGCCTCTTGGGCTTGCCGATCAGAAGGTCGGTGGTTTGAATCCCCGCTACAGGGTGAGCTCCCATTGCTCTGTCCCAGCTCCTGCCAACCTAGCAGTTCGAAAGCACACCAGTGCAAGTAGATAAATAGGTACCACTCTGGCAGGAAGGTAAATGGCATTTCCGAGCACTCTGGCTTCCACCACGGTGTTCCGTTGCGCCATAAGTGGTTTAGTCCTGCTGGCCACATGACCCGGAAAGCTGTCTGCAGATAAACACCGGCTCCCTTTGCCTGAAAGTGAGATGAGCGCCACAACCCCATAGTCGCCTTTGACTGGACTTAACCGTCCAGGGGTCCTTTACCTTTACCTTTTACTGGTGCCTGGGGTTCCTACCACGTTATGTGTGAAACGTGTTTGGAGGAATCAGAGAATTGTAGACCATGAGAGCATCTAGTGCAACCCCCAGCAATGCAGTAATCTTTTACCCTTTGAACCCATGACCATGACATTGAGTTCCTTGCTCTCAGGACTGAGCTATAAAAGCTGATGTATAACTAACCCTCCCACAATGTGAGCAATTAAAATGCAATACTGCAAGCAAAGTGTAAATAGAAAATGGATTGTTGCCACAATTGGTTAAAGTACAGCCCCTCTGCTTTTATGCAGAATTGTTTTATTCCTGCTTTTGGTTTCAATGTATGATGCTGATATTAGATAGGGATGCGGGTGGCGCTGTGGCCTAAACCACTGAGCCACTTAGGCTTGCTGATCAGAAGGTTGGCGGTTCGAATCCCCATAACAGAGTGAGCTCCCTTTGCTCTGTCCCAGCTTCTGCCAACCTAGCAGTTCGAAAGCACACCAGTACAAGTAGATAAATAGGTACCACTACAGCGGGAAGGTAAACGGTGTTTCCGTGCACTCTGGTTTCTGTCACGGTGCCCCATTGCGCCAGAAACGGTTTAGTCATGCTGGTCACATGACCCAGAAAGCTGTCTGCGGACAAACGCCGGCTGCCTTGGCCTGAAAGCGAGATGAGTGCCAGAACCCCATAGTCGCCTTTGACTGGACTTAACTGTCCAGGGGTCCTTGACCTTTACCTTTCCTTTACCTTTTTACCTTATGAAGCTGATTTTAGTAATTTGAATGGCACTTACTATATTTTATTTCTTTTTGTAAGCTGCTTTGAGTTTTATTTTAAAAGTGGGGTATAAATTTTTGAAGTGCGCGCACAAACACACATAACATCAGGGATGAAAAGGTTAAGCTCTGTATTATTCCTCCTTGATCCTTACCTCAAAGGGATTCTGGTATGCTACTTGGTTGCAGAAAAGCACAAGCTGGTTTCATGTAACTGTGCATAACAAAAGAGCCCCAGTCTGGGGCCAGACTTCCTTAAGAAAAGCATTCCTTTAGGAAAGCAGGGAAATCGTTCTATAGCCTGCAAGAGAAGAGAGACCAACTTGAGCAATCCAAAACACTGGGATTTGATCCTAGGTGAAAATTCAACGCATCAGTGTACATCCAAGTCTTCCCTGCCCCAGAGACTGCAAAGGGTCAAACGCCAAGTCAACTGCGCCTTTGATGACAACAATTTTAGTTCATTCCTATGCTTTGAGGGGAGGCTGGGACATGAGCTTTAGTGCAGTGCAGCTCAGGAAAGTGCCAAAGCTGGCTTAGCATTTTTCATTGAGATTTTAACCATGTGACAAGGAGAGAACATATTATTCAGGAACAAAATGGAAGATTATAGCAAGTGCTAGGAACTGCCATCAACTAGAATTCCGTTTTTTTTAATATATAATCCTCATAGAAAGGTGCAGAAAAATCTCGGCAGTTTACAACACACACGCCATACATCTTCTCAAACCATTGACAGTTCCCACCAAAGATCTAGAGCAGGGTTTCTTCAGCTGTTTTTGGACTACACTTCTCATCATCCCTGACCACTGGTCCTGCTAGCTGGGGATAATGGGAGTTGTAGTCCGAAAACAGCTGGAGTCCCAAGTTTAAGAAACCCTGATCTAGAGCATGTGCTCATAATACATAGTATACCATATTTTTTGCTCCAAAAGACGCACTTTTTTCCTCCTATAAAGTAAGGGGAAATGTGAGTGCGTCTTATGGAGTGAATGGCGCTGTGCAGAGAGGTAGAGCTGCGCAGTGCCCCTTCAGCAAAGCGGGAGGAGGAACGGAGCCCCTTCTGTTCCTCCTCCCGCTTCGCTGAAGGGGCGCTGCACAGCTCTCCCTATCTGCGCAGCACCTCTCCATGAAGGCAGGGTGAGCCTTCATCCCGCTGCCTGAGAGAGGCTGCGTACGGCTATCCTATAAGCCAGGACAGCAAGAGGGATCGCTACACAGCAATCCCACTTGCTGTCCTGGCTTCTGCCTTAGCCCCGCGCAGCCTCTTCCGGGCAGGGGGAGCCTTGGCGCACTTATTCCAGAAGCCAGAACAGCCACACGGTATCCCAGAAGCCAGATCCCTCTTGCTGTTCTGGCTTCTGGGATTCAAAATATTTTTTCCCTTGTTTTCCTCCCCCCAAAACTAGATGCGTCCTATCGTCTGGTGTGTCCTATAGAGCGAAAAATACAGTAATCTACCTGCCCATCACACACCACATGCCCCCTAGGCCCTTCTCCACACGGCTTTGCATGCACAATTTTTTTTCTCCCAGGAACTCTGTAAACCTTAGGTTTTCTGCCTGTCACTTCCAGAGCATGTGTCTGGCATGCTGTTTGCTGGGTCAACACATTGCACAGGCCTGCCTTGCAGCATTCTAGCAAGGTAGATCAGGATCATCATTGCTTCAGTGCAGATATGAGGCTGAGATAATAGTGGCTGGTGCAAGGCTACCTGGTCCAATATGGCTGAATTGAGATCTGAACAGGGGTGTATTTGGGTAATATTTTGTCATATGGTGCCCTGTGTGAGGCCAAAATCTGGCGTCCCCAAATGGATCTTCTCAGTGCTATTTTTCTAGAAAAAGAGGTGCCATGAATGCCTCCCTTGTTCTCTTATAATGGAAATGGTGCCCACCTGAGAGGTGAGTTCCACTGTGTTCCAGCTGGAGGAAAAACCTGGATCTTCTCAATTATTGATCTTCTCAATTTTGAGTCCCCTTGGCTTGGCACGCTGTGCAGGGGAACGGCCCACACTGCCTGAAATCCAACGCTGATCTGAACTTTAAATTTCCCTGGTCATGTGTTCTCAACATCAAGTCAGCAGCCGCACTACTGATTTCAGCCAAGACAATGGACATCAAACATCTGTCAAAGGTCTTGGGCCTCTGCATGTCGGCCACTCATGTCACGCCTTGGTCAAGACGCCATACCAGAGTTCTTCAGTGGTTTCTGCTGCCCCACCAGTAGGCAATTACTCACAACCAGCGAAGACTGCTCAAAATGCATTGTGAGTGTCTCTGGGACTTTTGTCATTCGCAGTGGTTGTAGGAAAAATAATCCCACCCATGCAGTGATCAAATGATGGAAAAGGCTTTCGACATGGTAACATAGGCAGATCCATGGTCCATGTGGTCTTAACACATGCACTGCAGCAGCAGCCAACATGGTGCTCGTCTAGGGCTTGTTGAACTCCCATAATTCCTGGCCGCTGGCTATGCACACTGGGGGTGATGGGAGATGTAGTCCACAAACAACTGGGGGAGCCCATGTCGGTTACTCCAGAGTCTTCAGACTCTTCAGAGTCGTAAAAAGTGAAGATGGAAAGGGTCCATTCTGCATAAAGTCAGCCGGCCTCTATTCTGAAAGTCATTCCATTTTAAACCTATGCATGTGGGGGGGATGATGCGTGAAAGGCTCGCCTGCATTACTCAGATAAAAAATGTTCTGTTATTACTTTATATATTGCAGATATAGATCTTTACATTCATGCCAGGAGTAAGCTATGGTTCAAATTAAGCTGCAGTGAAACCTGTCAACATATAATCTAAAGAACATGCAGTGAGTGAGAAGGGGCAGAAATTTCCTCAAGTGTGATCTTGAGGCCAATGTGCCCCCCTCAAAAAAAGGATGCATAATTTCTGAGCATGTTTATTCTACTCAAATGTTTGTTGTCCCAACTCTGCTCTGTTGTCTAGCACCAGCGCTTTTGCCAGTCAGCAAATGATCTGGTGAGCTTCCTGTTTTTCAGACGTGTAACTTCCACATAGTGCAATATTTAGGACAAGAGATTGTGACTCAACAATTTTCGGTGGCTGGCGTATAGTATTTGCTGTGACTCTATGTCATTTGCCAACAAGTGATGAATGGAAGATCTTCTGTTGTGGGTTTTGTAACACCAGCTACGAAAGAACATTTCTACCAATGAAAATGATTCACCTTAAGGCAAACCTGTTACCTTCCACATGTTGCAGAACTCCAAATCCCATCATCCAACTCCAGTCTATAGGCCATACTGCCTAAGAGTAATGGGAGTTGGAGTTGAACAACACCTACATTTTCCCATTCTTTCTATAAAGAAGAGTCTTCTAGGAGGCTGTTATGTACTGAGTTGAAATGCAGCAGTCTGATTGGTCCTAGAACAATAGGATTCAGAATGAAGCAGTCTGATTGGTCCTAGAACAATAGGATTCAGAATGCAGCAGCCTGATTGGTCCTAGAATAATATGCTCCAGAATGCAGCAGTCTGATTGGTTCTAGAACAATATGCTCCAGAATGCAGAAGTCTGATTGGTCCACAGGAGCCACCCAATCCAGCTCCAGGTGGAAGTGAATCCGCGACCTGGTTGGCCTACAGGAGAATCCCGGAATTAGCCAATCACGTGGGGCCCTTTGTGTCAATAATGTATATAAAGCAGACATTCCAGGGGAACTTCCTTTCCTCCTCACCACTATGAGCTGAATTCCACTCTCGACTCTGAGTATATTTCAGAGGCATTCAGACTTATAAATATTTTTCTCTTTCATTGACAATGTGGGGTGAGTTTTATGTATTATAATGTGTTGTGCCTCACCTTTCTGGCTCATACGGGGCCTCCAGGGCTCATAAGCATGTCAGAATAAAATAATGAGGATCAGAAGGTGGAAACAAATTTCCAACACAGTATCACAACAAGGCAACACACCTACACATTCTCAGGACACCTGTTTAACGGAGAGATTGATCAACACTGTTTCCCCTGTTACCTGAAGATTATTCTTTACACCCTGAGTAATCCTAAATGTTCTTATATCTGTAGGGGGCAGAGAACTCTTGTGTTAGGCCTTCAGCAGACTCTCCAAGTCTCCCTATTTTCCAGGGACAGTCCCAGATTTACAGAAGCCATCCCAGTTTCTGATTTGATCCAGGAATATCCCGCTGTTAATTAGGACGTCCTTATTTTCATCAGAGAAATGTTGGAAGATATGAAGTTAATCTGACCCCCAAGCCACCTGAAGGCAGCCATGTATAGGAAAGGTTTTTTAATGTTTAGTGTTTTATTATGTTTTTATAGATGTTGGAAGCTGCCCAGAGTGGCTGGGGCAACCCAGTCAGATGGGTGGGGTGTAAATAATAATAATAGAAGCAATAATAATATGTCCTTTTTCATCGGAGAAAAGTTGGAGGGGATGCTTCAGTTCTCTGACATGAACGATTGAGTTCCCGGTCAGTCACTTGTCTGTGGAATATTTGCTTGAAGGAAGGAAGAGCACTGGGCTGTAATGAAACTGAAAGAACATATTTCATATTTTATCTTTTATTTTATCAGCAGGGGTAGTTTGTGTCTATAGCTTGCAGGAAGCAATATTCAACATAATGGGTATGCCTTAAGACAACAATAGCTTTTCTAGATAACTCTGAACTTGTCAAAATGGCCCAAGGCTATTCTTATCAGCTTCCTGGAAGAACATCAAGGAGTACTGGCAAGATTAGGACTTTGGGAGATATTGTAGATATTGTAGCCTTTTAATCAAAACTGGTTGTGCAGTTGCATATTACGGACTTAGCTTAGTTATAATCTTTTAAAGCTCTTAGAACCATCTCCTCCATATGATCCTACCAGGTCCCATCACACATAATTGATCACAAGATGTGGTGCACACAAACCATTTGAATGGCAATGCCCATCAACTTTGGGGGGACCTGGCACCCTCAAATATTTGGGGGCTGAAGGGACCTCAGCCCCTAGGAACTTGCTTCGATCCACACTGCCCAGGCTTGTGCGTGAGGTGGCAGTTATGAGTTAATCGGGTCCTCCCTTAAAGAGGGCATGTGTTGCGGTGAGACCTGGACAACCGACACCCTGTGTTGTGGGTGGGTACGTCTGGATAGCCACAACACCCGATTGGTAGGTCCCTTGATGCAGGGTTCAATCAGGCCAATGGGACGCCAGCTAAACGGATCAAGGGACCTATATATACCTATGCACATGACCCAGAGCTTCCTCATTCGGTTTGTGCATCGGAACACCCACCCACCTTTCCCTATATTTAGGGCTGTGCGCTCAACCTTGCTGTGCCGTCGTGTGTCGTCTGTCGTTGGGAAAGGGGCACGGCAGGAATTTTCCCCACTTGGCTGATTGGCTGGTGCCATTTGGGTTTCGCCTGCCGCGTAGCAAATCATCACAACTTGTAAGGTTGCGAATAGGCTCTGGTTCAGGTGATAGGGATGGGAGAATGCTCTTGCCATCCCTATGTGAAGGGTATTCCATTAAAGGAATCCAGGGACTCGATGGTTTGGTCAACCCCTGAGAGGGGGTTGTGCCCTTGCCTGAGTCCAGGGGGACATTTGGGTGGTGGAGATAGCCTGTTCCCGGCTTTCCGCTTATCCAGGTGTTCACCCTAGGCTGACCTATGCTGGTGCCCTGGGTCAGCACTACCTGCAACGGTGCAGGGAGCTAGTAAAACCAGAGCCTATGCAACTATTCACTTTTGTATCAATCCAGTATATTTTCTTTTAATTGTCAAATGATTCTATGATTGCGAATGATTGTGGCAGCCTTTGGCCATGTGCAATAAAACTGACTGACTGACTAAAGTTGTGGCCTAAATTCTGCCAAAAACCAAACCAAAATTTGAGTCTTGTCTGAATGTATTTAGGGGGGAGGTTTCTGGGTCTGAACACACAATTAAGCCCTCTGTGCAAATGTTTCAATGGAGGAAATGGCAGATACGAAGGACCCACTGACGGGCCCCTGCTGTCAGTGGGCCCTGGCAGGATATTAGCTTGCAGTGACAGTGTACCAAGCAATGTTTGGTACTCAGGTCTAGCTGATCTCTTAATTTCCCATAATGCCCCAGAATGATGCTAGGTTTAAAGGTCTCAACACGCAAAAGGTCTCTGCAGCTACAGCAGGTGCTGTGATTTTCCAGAGGTTTGACTTCACCCCCAGAGGCACACTCCATTGTCTCCGGAGACAGACTCACGCCAACAATAACAACAACCAATCCTTTGTCACACAAGGATCTTCTTGTGTAGGCATCACTAAGATTCCTTACGTCTGAAATTATATTGTCAGAAGGCGACAAGCGTAATAATCATCTGATTATTTTGCTACCTTTATCCCGAATTTTTTTTTTTTAAGGACGATATGAAGCCAGAAGTAGTGAGGCTGACCCAACAGGTTCAGAACAATGCTTCCTGTGTGTTTGTGTGCGGTGAGAGTTGTTGCTTGGAAATCCTGACAGTGATTAGCCTCTGGTACAAAGCTGTGGTGCTTTCAGATGGCAGCCAAATGGGAGCTCCAGTACTGGAAATGTGGCAGAAAATCCATCAAAGAACAAGTGTCCCAGCACAGGAGTTTGGTGTAAGTCATGGCGGAAATGAAGATGTTCTGAACTGCCTCCTGCCGTCACATGTTGGCTTGGTCTTATGGGAGTTGTAGTATAATCAACTGGAGGACACCAGGAGGGCTTTAAAGGCTCTGTCATCTGGTGGTGGTTTTGATTTGAAAACAAAAACAACCCGCACTACACCTTGGAAGCTAATACCAGTTTGCCGACATTGTAAATATTTTGGTTTGCTGGTTTTTAAAAATAAATCTTTTTTTTTTCTTTTTGCGTGTTCAGACCCAGAAACCTCCCCTCTAAATAAATTCACACAAGACTCAAATTTTGGATTTGGTTTTTGGCAGAATTTAGGCCACAGCTTTATTGATTACAGCAAGTGACTGGTTGTATCGGCTCTGGTTCGACTAGCTCCCTGCCATGCAGGTAGCGCTGACCCAGGGTTCCAGCATAGGTCAGCCTAGGGTGAACACCTGGATAAGGGGAAAGCCAGTAACGGGCTAACTCCGCCACCCAAATGTCCCCCTGGACTCAGGCATGGGCACAACCCCCTCTCAGGGGTTGACCAAACCATTGAGTCCCTGGATTCCTTTAATGGAATACCCTTCACATAGGGATGGCGAGACCATTCTCCCATCCCTATCACCTGAACCAGAGCCTATCCACAACCTTACAAGTTGTGACAATTTGCTACACGGCAGGCGAAACCCAAATGGCAACAGCCAAAAATCCAAGTGGGGAAAATTCCTGCCATGCCCCTGTCCCAGCGACAAACAGCACACGACGGCATAACAAGGTCAAGCACAAGGCCCTAAAAGTAGGGAGAGGTGGGCGGGTGTTCCGATGCACGCACCAAAAGAGGAAGCTCTGGGTCACGTGCATGGGCATTAATAGGTCCCTCGAACTGTTTAGACTGCATCCTATTGGCCAGATTGCACCCAGCTTCGAGGGACCTACCAATCGGGTGTTGTGGCTGTCCAAACGTACCCACCCACAACACAGGGTGTCGGTTGTCCAGGTCTCACTGCAATATGTGCCCGATTTACCATGCATTTATGATATTTTTAATTTGTAAACCGTGTTGTGACCATTTGGTAAATGTGGAAGTGTAATCTCTAAACACAGAAATAAAATGGGTGCTGGAGTCAAGAAGCAACAACCCTCCTCTTGAAAGTAAACTTCTAGATACCAGCATTGCAAGTTGAAACCTGCAGAACGCAACCTCATGCTGTATGCACACTGATCAAATTTTTAATAGGTGTCCCAACATCTTCACAAAATGTGACATAGAGAGCATGTTACCAAGGACAACTTCCAGAAAATAGAGACTCCCCAATAGTTAATAGGGTCAGTGGGGGCCCTGTGGTCTAAATCATGGGTAGGCAAACTAAGGCCTGGGGGCCAGATCCGGCCCAATCGCCTTCTAAATCCGGCCCGTGGATGGTCTGGGAATCAGCGTGTTTTTACATGTATAGAATGTGTCCTTTAATTTTAAATGCATTTCTGGGTTATTTGTGGGGCCTGCCTGTTGTTTTTACATGAGTAGAATGTGTGCTTTTATTTAAAATGCATCTCTGGGTTATTTGTGGGGCATAGGAATTCATTCATATATATTTTTCAAAATATAGTCCACCTCCCACACAAGGTCTGAGGGATAGTGGACCGGCCCCCTGCTAAAAAAGTTTGCTGACCCCTCCACTGAGCCTCTTGGGCTTGCCGGTCAGAAGGTTGGTGGTTCAAATTCGCCCGGCGGGGGGAGCTCCTGTTGCCCTGTCCCAGCTTCTGCCAACCAACAGTTCGAAAGCACACCAGTGCAAGTAGATAAATAGGTACCACTGCGGTGGGAAGGGAAACAGCATTTCCATGTGCTCTGGTTTCCGTCACAGTGTCCCATTGCTCCAGAAGTGGTTTAGTCATGCTGGCCACATGACCTGGAAAGCTGTCTGTGGACAAACGCCGGCTCCCTCGGCCTACAAGCGAAATGAGTGCCACAACTCCATAGTCGCCTTTGACTGGACTTAACCATCCAGGGGTCCTTTTTTATTTATTTACCTTTATATTGTCAGGGGTGTTGATTCAGCCTGCCATGGGATAATATAATAATTAAGCCATCCAATAAGCTGCCCAGGCCAGGAGACCAATATTATGAGGAAGCATCAATTAATCTCACATGGTCCATGAGCTGTGCCCCAGAAACCCTTGGGGTTAAGCAGAGGTTGCTGAACCCTAATTCCCAGGGCAACTGTTTGCAACTGTTGTACTAGATCTGAATATGCCTGTCATTTCCTGTAACTCTGTAGTTGCTGGAAGAAGCACCCTAAGTAGTCAACAGTACAAAATCCTCTCATTAGTTGATGAAGATGGTTGTTGTGTGCTTATGAGTCCAGGGAGTAGAATACGTGATTATATATATTTCCCACCACTGGAACCTCAGACTAATTATTTGTCTGAGTGGGAGAGAACAATAGCACCTGAAGGTCAATTCTCTCCTTCTGCTGGGAAAAAAATCCATTCCTGACACCCTTCTATTTCTAAACAAAATCAGATTAGAAATTGATCTTGTTTATATTAATTCTGGTTCACCAGAAGCGGCTTAGTCATGCTGGCCACATGACCCGGAAGCTGTACACCAGCTCCCTCGGCCAATAAAGCAAGATGAGCGCCGCAACCCCAGAGTCAGTCACGACTGGACCTAATGGTCAGGGGTCCCTTTAAAGGTAAAGGTAAAGGTACCCCTGCCCATACGGGCCAGTCTTGACAGACTCTAGGGTTGTGCGCTCATCTCACTCTAGAGGCCGGGAGCCAGCGCTGTCCGCAGACACTTCCGGGTCACGTGGCCAGCGTGACGAAGCTGCTCCGGCGAACTGGCACCAGAGCAGCACACGGAAATGCCGTTTACCTTCCCGCTATAAAGCGGTACCTATTTATCTACTTGCACTTAAGGGTGCTTTCGAACTGCTAGGTGGGCAGGAGCTGGGACCGAAAGACGGGAGCTCACCCCGCCGCGGGGATTCGAACCGCCGACCATGCGATCGGCAAGTCCTAGGCACTGAGGTTTTACCCACAGTGCCACCTCTACCTTTATATTAATTATTTATCCATGAGCTAAAAACTGACCCTGTTGCATGCTGAACATCACGCTGCATTTGCTTCTGTTCAGTAACCTCTAGGACAATCTGTATTTCTCTGTTACAGTTCCATGGTGCTTCAAAAATGCAAATAAAGACAGTATTCTGTTGATAATACAAACAGCAGAGTCCAAATAGAATCTATCTCATTTGCCTATTTACAGCAGGATTAGAAAGCTGGAAAGAGCAGGGGTACCTCAGACTGGAGCCATTAGCAGGAAGGCTGTGTAGTGTAGCCAAGGAAACCTGGGTTCAAATCCTGCTCCATTATGAAGTTCACTGAGATCATCTCTCGGGATTTTCGTCACTGGCCTGAGGAGGTTGGAGGAGAAATGGGATGTATATGTAATAAATAAAACAGTTGCTAGAACTGGAGGGTGAAGAATCAAGGCATATTTTATTCCTCTAAGACAGTGGGATGGAAAATTGGATGGTCCACACCATCCACCATTGCTGAAATAAGGAGAACCATGTCCTATTTCATACTGTCGAGCCTACTATGGCCATAGCCACACACCATCTAATATCTGAGATACTATGGTTGCCTCTGTTGTACAAAGAGTTGGTGATAACATTCTGTTATGTACTGAAGTTCTCACCTTGGGCCAGCAGGGGGATACTGTAGATAGTTATGCAAATGAAGGATCGAAAGTGACGTTCAGTGATTGGATAGTTTTAGAAAGTTGCTACAGTAACGTTGTACTGGAGCTCTATATAAGCAGGCTGACTGAGCCCTTCAGCTCAGTTCTGTCCTGGCCTGTGAATAAACAAGAGCTGTTTGAAGAATCGCTGTGTCGTCTGATATGTTCACCCACAACTTAACACATTCATATTTTTTATTTTTTAAGTTATGTTGCCAGTGGAACCATTCTTTGCAAAGAATAATTATTATTATTTCAGAACCTACAGTGAAATCCTAACCATGTCTACTCAGATGTAAATCCTACTGAATTCAGTGGGGCTTACTCCCAGATTAAGTGGGGTTAGGAGTGCCGCTCTAGCCATTTAAAGGAAAACACCAACATTAGTAAGCAACACTAGCTCCCAAAGTGGGGTGGGGAGACAGGCATAGGCAAACTCGGCCCTCCAGATGTTTTGGGACTACAATTCCCATCATCCCTGACCACTGGTCCTGTTAGCTAGGGATGATGGGAGTTGTAGTCCCAAAACATCTAGAGGGCCAAGTTTGCCTATGCCTGATATAGGGATATAAACATATAAGGAGTAGCAGAAGTAGCTTATTTTGGTTTCCTCTGTCACTTAAAGTTGCGGGGTGGTGTGTGTTGATGTTCCCATGTTCTTATTTTTTAAGTTACCCTGGTCATCCTTTCTCAAGCGTGTGTGTGTGTATAATTTTTATTAAATTTTCTGTTTTACAATTTAAAATACTTATTTTACATCCTGAAGATATCAATGACTTCCCTTCTTCTCTTTCCATGGTTCATTTTACATATCATAAATCCCTGCATATTTTACAAAAATGATACCATTCAGTCTTCCATTACTGCATCCATCAAAACTTGTTTACACTGTTGAATTTATCTTAATACTGCCAGCGTTTTCCCCTGTTCACAATTATTTCCCATATATTCAATAAACGTTTTCCAATCTTCTTTAAACGTATGTTCTTCTTGTTCTCTTATTCTATATGTTAAGTCTGCAAGTTGTGCATATTCGGTCAACTTACGTAAGTTGCCATTCTTCTTTAGTTGGGATCTTGCTCTTTTTCCATTTGTGGGCTAACAAAACGTGGGCCGCAGTAGTAGCATACATAAATAACCTTTTCTGACACCTGGGAATTTCAGTCTGAAGTGTTTAAAGCTGGGGTTGCAGCTGGAAAATGATAAGACTTCCTCAAGCTGAATGTTGAACTGCCCTGTATGGGAATCCTGTGCAAACCAAGCAGATTACGAAATCTATGTTCTTTCCTGCGCCTTCGAGAGATTCCTTCTGCTGCATATTTCTGCAATAGATGGAGCGTTCGCTACCCGGAGGGGGGAAACTCACCAATCAGCTGCTAACACTCAGGTTGCAACATGGCAGCCCAATGCTCTGTTGCCCTGCCACTGGCTTCAGATGGCGTCAAGCTGAGCTAGCAGAGGAAGAATTTATTCGTATAGACAGGTTGTCCTGAACCCTTAACCAAGCTGTCATACTCATGGACCCAAGTCATCTGACAGCCTGTTCTAGGACGTCCTGAATATTGCAAAGGCTTTTGAACGAGGAGAGGAAAGGCAGAAAAGGCTTTAAGACTGTACTCCAGTTACCTGGGAGTAAGCCCCACTGAACTGCTTAGTCGAACTGCACAAGATTGCACCACAAGCGTTAACCGTATTAACAGCATGAAGTGCGTGCAGAAAATACCATTTTTTTTATTTTGGGATCTGTGATGATTTGAGGCCAAGTAGTTCTTGAAGCCATCGTCAGGCTTCTTGTGTAGGATGGCTTTTTGTGAAAAGCATCGTTACATGTGCTTTGCTGAGGGGGGGCAGCTGTAAGTGGGCTGTCCACGTTGTAATGGGAAATGCAGTGTTGATAATAGCGCATGAGTGGAGTTGCTGGTTCTCACAGCCGCCCTTTGACATATATATTGCAATGTGGATATTTTTGCACTTTTACCCAAGCCACACCATTGCCCCAAAAACCATGGTTAAAAACACACATATTAAAAACTCTGTGAAAAGGGCTTGCTGATCAGAAGGTCAGCGGTTCGAATCCCCGCAACGGGGTGAGCTTCCGTTGCTCAGTCCCTACTCCTGCCAACCTAGCAGTTCAAAAGCACGTCAAAAGTGCAAGTAGATAAATAGGTACCACTCCAGCGGGAAGATAAACGGCGTTTCCGTGCGTTGCTCTGGTTCACCAGAAGCGGCTTAGTCATGCTGGCCACATGACCCGGAAGCTGTACGCTGGCTCCCTCGGCCAATAAAGCGAGATGAGCACCGCAACCCCAGAGTCGGCCACGACTGGACCTAATGGTCAGGGGTCCCTTTACCTTTTACAGTCATACCTCAGAAGTCGAACAGAATCCGTTCCGGAAGTCCGTTCCACTTCCGAAACGTTTGAAAACCAAAGTGCGGTTTCCGACTGGCTGCAGGAAGCTCCTGCAGCCAATCGGAAGCCACGGAAGCCCCATCAGACATTTGGCTTCCGAAAGAACATACGAAAACCAGAACACTCACTTCCGGTTTTCGATCATTCGGGAGCCGGAACGTTTGTCTCCCAAGGCGTTCAGGAGCCCGAGGTACTTATTTAGAAAAACACCAACCTTACTCTGATAAATGCTCATAAGGCCTGCAAGTGCTCCCATTTTTATTTTGCAGTTCCTGAGATAAGGCTCTCCGATGAACAAAACAGCGATGAAAAACAGGTTAGCTGAACAAAAAAGCAGCGCATGAGTCCATTAGCACTTGCAGTTCTGAGGTGAAACGATACGACAGCAGTATATTGGTGCTGTCAGCCCCTAGGAATGCTAGTCAAACAGGCTGTGCTGCTGGCACAGCTATGGTTCACCTCCAAACTGGCTCTGTGTTGCACGGTCCGGTCATGTATTTTTGGAGCTTTGATGCAATGTTGATGACCACCCTTGGTCTACATAGACCACATGCCTGAGCTTCCAGCAGTCACAGTGACTTTTGAGTGACTACTGTTGTTTTTTTCAAACTGTGTTTGAGGTGACCCTGGGGCCCGTAGGAGCTCATCGCTGAGAAGATTGGTCATGGCAGAAAAAGCTTCCTCTCCAAAGACCAGTAGGAAAAAGACAGACACGGAACTGAGAAATTGCACAAAACAAATGAAATACCGTGAAAATCCCTGAAACGAGAAGTAATCGACTAGAAATATTATCTTATGAAAATAAACTAAATAATAAAAATCAAAGAGTTTAAAGGAAAAATAAGATAGAACAAAGCCTTAATGGGATGCTGGCTACAAACCTCGTTTCACTGAACTCTTCAGTTTCCTCAGAAGGAAATAGAAAAATCATAAACCTTAAATGACCAAAATTCACAAGATGGGGGTAGAACTCCCAAAAATTCTGAAGTATTTATAATCCTGGGTCAACAAAAAGGTTTGTAAATTCAGTATTAGAAATTGTACCTTTGAGTCCTCAATCCTTTATTGCTGCGCTTTGCTTCACCTAGGTCGACCCAGGGCTCATTTCCTTATGAATGAAGAGGTTTGATCTTCTTGCAGTCCATGGGACTCTAAAGAGTCTCCTCCAGCACCAGAATTCAAAAGCATCAATTCTTCAGCGATCAGCCTTCTTTATGGTCCAGCTCTCACTTCCATACATCACTACTGGGAAAACCATAGCTTTTACTATACAGACCTTTGTCGGCAAGGTGATGTCTCTGCTTTTAAAGATGCTGTCTAGGTTTGCCATCGCCTTTCTCCCAAGGAGCAGGCATCTTTTAATTTCGTGACTGCTGTCACCATCTACAGTGATCATGGAGGCCAAGAAAGTAAAATCTCTCACTGCCTCCATTTCTTCCCCTTCTATTTGCCAGGAGGTGATGGGACCAGTGGCCATGATCTTCGTTTTTTTTATGTTGAGCTTCAGATGTTGAGCTTTGCACTCTCCTCTTTCACCCTCATTAAAAGGTTTTTTAATTTCTGCTCACTTTCTGCCATCAAGGTTGTGTCATCTGCATATCTGAGGTTGTTGATATTTCTTCCGGCAATCTTAATTCTGGTTTGGGATTCATCCAGCCCAGCCTTTCGCATGATGAATTCTGCATTTCCCATGATGAACTGGTTTTTGCCTACCATGTAGCAAATTGTCACAACTTTGTGAGGTTGGCGGTTAGGCATTGATTCATTCTTTGGTGGAAGGGATTATGGATTGGCTGTGCCTGCCCCTCATTTTTGTTGCTGCTGCTAGGGAATTCCATTAAAGGAATCCAGGGGCTCGATTTGCTCTGTCCGATCCCCTCTCAGGGGTAGGGCCAGGCCAGAGTTCCTGGGACCGTCTGGGGTGAACTAAGAGGCGGAAATCTGCCTCTGTGCTCCCCCAGTATGTTTTCCCTTACTGACCTCTGGAGGTTCCAGTTGTCAGTCCTGTTCCTGCTGGTGCAGGATCAGGTAGTCTGAACCCATGGCTAAGCAACCACTCACATGCTGTAAACAATAAAGTTGTGGCCAAATTAATGCCAAAAATCTTAAACAAATATTCTGCCTCCTGTGTGATTTATTTTGGAGGGGATTTGGGGGTCTTCATGCGCAACTTCTGGTCTAGCGCAGCAGGGCTCAGGAACTGGGCAATGCTGAAAATCTGACCTGCACTTGCCAGGTGTAGCACAGAGGAATCTAAAAATCTTGGAATATGTGGGCAGACTTCAATAGACATAGAATAACTTCGTTTTTGTGACTTGCTACTGTGCCCTGGCACGTAGTTTGGGATCTTGCATGAGGGTGACCGTATGCCTACAGCAGATGGGTATCTACTAATCAAATCACATCACTGTCATTTCAGATGCCTCTGCTCAGCCAGAAGTTAAAATCATGGTCCTTCAACTCTCACTGATTTATTGGTAAGTAGGATATTAAATTACATCTGCCGGTGGCCCCGCACAAAGTGTGTGTTTTGTTTACAATTCCAGCTGTCCCTCTTGTTTGATGCCTTGCTGAAATAATGTTTGTCTCCTCCTCTGAGGCACTAGTCTTGAGCTCTTCCCAAATTCCTGCTATTTTGGAGGCGGGGGGAGAGAATTAAATCACATACCAGGAAATTGAAGTGGTGCAGCTACAGCTGTTTCTGGTGCTGTTGTGCAGCAAACCCACTTCCCCTAAAAATCAGGGCAATGTGACAGGAAAATGCAGAGGAAAGTGATGAATAGCAATTGTCCAATGTAACGGTGTCTAAACTCTATGCAAACTAATTAGATGAATGCTCAAAAAAAGAGCTGGCGTTGTCTAAACTTCCCGCAACGTTTTGTGCAAACAAATTGGGATGAATGCTCAATAAAGGGGTTGTCTTAAAAGTGAACTATGTCTGGTTGAAGGAGATCAACAGTAAAGACCAAATAGTAAAGGAACTGGCCTCTAAGACCCTCAGATTAGAGCGTTTTTAGGGCAGCCGCTGATTTCAGGGAGAAAAATTTGAGAAGTAACAGGAAAGGTCAAAACCATGCACCTCTTCAAAGACCAAAGCTAGCTAACTAAAGAGAAAATGTATGAAGATTTCCCCAGAAAGCAGTTCTGTGGATCAAAAACCACTTCTCAACCTACCTAGTTGCAGAGAAAAGTAGACTCCAGGGCTGTGAAAACTCTCTACCTTTCACATTCTTTCCCTCAAAAAAACCCCGGGTGCCACGGTTTACCTCTCACTGAGTTAAAATTCTCAGTGACAGTGCCCAGAATTCTTTGAGGGCAAGAATGTGCCTCCAAGGCATAGCCTCAGTGTAAAATAATAGTGATAGCTTCTTCCCTGAGCAGAGGAAATACCGTATTTTTCGCCCTATAGGACGCACTTTTTCCCCTCCAAAAATGAAGGGGAAATGTGTGTGCGTCCTATGGGGTGAATGCAGGCTTCGCGGACCTCTCCGCAAGCAGCGGGAGCACTCCTGCTGCTTGTGGAGAGTTGCCTGCATGCTGAAGCCTGCGCGCGCTGAGCTCAGTGCGTCCAGGCTTCGCGGACCTCTCAGCAAGCAGCGGGAGCCAGCGCTGGGCTCCCACGGCTTGCAGAGAGCTGCCTGTTTGGGGGCTGGGGTCGGGGGAAGCTCGGGCTTCCCCCGCCCCAGCCCCGCGCCTGGGGGGGAAATAATTTTTTTCCCTTTATTTCCCCCCCAAAAAAACTAGGTGCGCCTTATGGGACGGTGCGTCCTATAGGGCGAAAAATACGGTAGCTATTAAGTCTGTGGTGTAAATATGTCCATAGATTTTCAGGCTCCATGGTAGACACTGTAGCCCCACTGGCTAGAGACAGGTCACCTCTCCAGATGAGTGGAATGAGGAATAAAGCAAATGTATGTTTGTGAACAACACAGAGCTTATCTGGGATTTTTTTGGTCAGCCAAAGGTTCGAAGCAGTAGGCCAAAGGTGGTCCAGGGACGGCCATGTCACCTAGACACATCTTTGATGCAAAGACGATCTGGCTTTTGTTAGCTTTTCGGTGGGAATAAAAGTGGGTCAACCAGCCGCTCTGTGAAAGATTAACTTATATGCAAACATGGTTTTGGTTACTCAGAAATCCGAGTATTCAAGGAAAAGGCTTACAAAAATATAAAAAAGAAAAATCCAGCTCCTTTAAAAAATCCAAAAAAATAAACCCTTAGTTCTGAACACCTGACAGAATTACATGTTTTCAAAATGTTCTCAGGGAAATTTGAAGAGCTTTCCAAGTTTGGAGGGTTATTTCATTTCCGACAAAAAGCCACGAAGTGCTAAGAAGCGGTTCGTGCCGGTATTTCAGATTTGAATTCTGCTCTTTCGTACCAACCTGGGTTAAAATTTGAACCAGTCCCCATACCTGCATTTGCCACGCTCCCTCTCTGATTTCTATCTTCACAGGTTGTGGTTGTGCGGATAAACAGGCCTTCGCCACATAAAGCGAAGAGCAGCTTTTTAATGAGAGTGGGCGAACGTTCCTAATGGTTGCTGAGGTGATGTAATTAGCATGCATGTAATTACAGAAGTCTGAATGTGCATCTCCCTACTCCCACCTCGCTTTTCAGGAAGAACTTCTATTTAATTTGAACTCCGGCTTCAGGGCTTGTTTGCAAGGTGGCGCTGGTTAATATTTAACCAAGGAAATACTCTCCATTTTCAGTTTTCTCCCACTGCACAACAAGAAAACACCTTTGCTCTTCATCTCCTACTTGACCCTTGCAATATTGCGGGAATCAGCATGTTTTTACATGAGTAGAATGTGTCCTTTTATTTAAAATGCATCTCTGGGTTATTTGTGGGGCATAGGAATTTGTTCTTTTTCTTCCTTCCAAAATATAGTCCGGCCCCCTACAAGGTCTGAGGGACAGTGGACTGGCCACCTGCTGAAAACGTTTGCTGACCCCTGGACCAGCTTGTCAAGGGATTTCCTGATTGTGCTCACATATTATTGCTTCCCTAGATTTTTATCTCAGAAATCTTTGAAACCCACTGTGGGGCTATGTTATCCTATTTCCCACCTTCATCAACACCCTTCTTTTATATATATATTTATTTATTATTTTCTTGCATGTCTATTCCGCCTTTCTTCCATCATGGAACCCAAAGGGGCATCCATGTAGTTTTAGAAGACATCTGAAGGCAGCCCTTTTTAGGGAAGCTTTTAATGTTTAGTAAAGGTAAAGGTAAAGGGACCCCTGACCATTAGGTCCAGTCGTGACCGACTCTGGGGTTGCGGCGCTCATCTCGCTTTATTGGCCGAGGGAGCCGGCATACAGCTTCCGGGTCATGTGGCCAGCATGACTAAGCCGCTTCTGGCGAACCAGAACAGCACACGGAAATGCCATTTACCTTCCCGCCAGAGCGGTACCTATTTATCTACTTGCACTTTGAGGTGCTTTCGAACTGCTAGGTTGGCAGGAGCAGGGACTGAGCAATGGGAGCTCACCCCATCGCAGGGATTCGAACCGCCAACCTTCTAATCAGCAAGTCCTAGGCTCTGTGGTTTAACCACAGCGCCACCTGCGTCCCTTTAATGTTTAATAGGTTATTGTATTTTAATATTCTGTTGGAAGCTGCCCAGAGTGACTGGGGAAACCCAGCCAGATGGGCGGGGTATAAATAATAAATTATTATTAATAATTATTATAGTTTCCAGAAGGTCTCCCATCCAAACACTGAGCAGACCCTCGCACTCCTTAGCTTCAGCAATGTGGTGGCCTCGTGCCTTTTCATCAACTATAAGCGCAACGTACACTTGCAAATTACATTTTCTACAGTTTCGAGCCTTTATAAAAGCTGTGGCCCTAGCTGTCTTGCCAAAGGCAAGGTGGTTCTTTTAAAATGAGATTCAGAAGCAAAACAAAATACACAAGTGAGTGAGAAGATTAAAGATGTTATTCTAAAGCAGCAAGCGATGTACAGTGGTACCTCGGGTTAAGAACTTAATTCGTTCTGGAGGTCCGTTCTTAACCTGAAACTGTTCTTAACCTGAAGCACCACTTTAGCCAATGGGGCCTCCCGCTGCCGCCGCGCCGCCAGAGCATGATTTCTGTTCTCATCCTGAAGCAAAGTTCTTAACCCGAGGTACTATTTCTGGGTTAGCAGGGTCTGTAACCTGAAGCGTCTGTAACCTGAAGCGTATGTAACCTGAGGTACCACTGTATACATACAGTCCTCAAGAAGCAGCGAAGTGACTCCCCCAGGTAGCCTCAGTTTGCACGGCCCTGCGACCAAGCAGTCTTTGCAAAAGCTTCCAAGAAATTCTGCCCAAACCGTCTGGTTTTATGCCTCACTTTCTCAAAACAACGTCCAACATCAAAGAAGGTACCCAGCATTATCCTCCCAACTGATTAAGGCAGCTGTGTGTGGGACTTCCCTTCCTCCCAACTGCTCTCAGGACATTAAAGACTGTTTTCACACCATCAAAAAACTTAACAAGAGGGAGGGAGGGTGAAGGAACAGAGGGAGGAAGGGCTCCCTGTCAGATCACTAGCTCCTCAGTACATTTTCTCTTCCGGAAGCATTTCCCATAACCTAGCCAATTTTACCATCGTGCTTTGTCAATGGGACAAGTTGAAATCAATGGGACTTCGCTTGAGTGCTGTTGGTTGACTGTCCTATTGATTTCAGCTGGACTTAAATTCAGCTGATTGGTCCAGTGCGACTGCCAGCGTGGAAATCATTCCCCAAATATGTCCATATTCAACTGCCACTGCAAGGAGTGGGGCAGATACGTTATGTTAAAAGAGCAGTAGCTCCCTGTTTGTGGAATGCTCTCCCAGGGAGGTTTGCCTGGCACGTTTATTGTGCACTTTTAGGCGCCAGGCAAAAATGTTCCTCTTCAACCAGGCCTTTGGTTGATCAACATCTGGTACGTGGGTGGCGCTGTGGTCTAAACCACAGAGCCTAGGGCTTGCTGATCAGAAGGTCAGCGGTTCAAATCCCCGCGATGGGGTGAGCTCCCGTTGCTTGGTCCCCGCTCCTGCCAACCTAGCAGTTTGAAAGCACGTCAAAGTGCAAGTAGATAAATAGGTGCCACTCCAGTGGGAAGGTAAACGGCGTTTCCGTGCGCTGCTCTGGTTCGCCAGAAGCGGCTTAGTCATGCTGGCTACATGACCCAGAAGCTGTACGCCGGCTCCCTTGGCCAATAAAGCGAGATGAGCACCACAACCCCAGAGTCGTCCATGGCTGGACTTAACAGTCAGGGGTCCCTTTACCCTTTTAAATGTGATGTGGGAGTCGGTGGGGAGAGGGGGATATTGGCTTGTTTTTGTTCTTGTTTTTAGTCTGTATTTTGTTTTGTTTTTAACTTGTATTTTTATGTTGTGAGCCGCCCTGAGATCTATGGATAGAGGGCATTATACAGACTTAATAAATAATAATAAATTAATATTACTATTTTATAATCTATAATCCAACAATCCCATTCAAAAATAAGGAGTCAGCTATTGCTGCTTCTTTTTGCAACATTTCACATCCTGCATGAAATACCTGATTTCTCATGTCCACTCTGCCTGTTTTCTGTCTTTTCAGATAATTAACAAAGAAGAATCCAGATGGGGTGCAGGTGCTGTAAAATGATACAAAGGTACAGGCAGACTGAGGCTGGATCTATACAGATATAAAAAATGCTATGGGGAGAAAAGATTGTGGGGGGGGGAGCTGCCAAGGCAATACTGTATGCCAGGCATCCCCAAACTCTGCCCTCCAGGTGTTTTGGGACTACAACTCCCATCATCCCTAGCTAACAGGACCAGTGGTCAGGGATGATGGGAATTGTAGTCCCAAAATATCTGGAGGGCTGAGTTTGGGATGCTTGCTGTATTTCATTGACTTTGGATTCCTCTCTACAGTGCCATCTAGTGTCACATTTTTATAATGCATTTTTAATGTTATACATTGACCTTTGTAGCTGAGTCCTGAGTGTCATTTGGGGTAGGGCGAAAATGATAATAGTTATATATCTGTAAGGATATCTCTGAAGCTGCACCAATGTTGCTGCACTCCGGATCCCATCAGCCCCAGCCAGCATGGCCAATGGTGAGAGGTGAATAGATATGTGGAACAGCAGCATCTAGAGGGCCTGGGATTCCTAGCATTATTTTAAGCTACCGTATTTTTTGCTCTATAAGACGCACCAGACCACAAGACACACCTAGTTTTTGGAGGAGGAAAACAAGAAAAAATATATTCTGAATCTCAGAAGCCAGAACAGCAAGAGGGGTCGCTGCGCAGTGAAAGCAGCAATCCCTCTTGCTGTTCTGGCTTCTGGGATAGCTGCACAGCCTGCATTCGCTCCATAAGACGCACACACATTTCCCCTTACTTTTTAGGAGGGAAAAAGTGAGTCTTATAGAGCAAAAAATACGGTTTATATCTGTAAGGATATCTCTGAAGCTGCACCAATGTTGCTGCACTCCGGATCCCATCAGCCCCAGCCAGCATGACCAATGGTGAGAGGTGAATAGAGATGTGGAACAGCAGCATCTAGAGGGCCTGGGATTCCCTACCATTATTTTAAGCTACGGTAAAAATTGGTGGCATTTCTGAAACTTTCAACAAAGACTGCATGTTTGGAGCACGAAACTGACCCTTTTTTTATTTATCACGAAAAGAAAATGCTAACTGCTGCTCTTAACCTTTTTCTAGTTACATCTTTGAACCCCAAGACGTGCCAACATCCGGGTACATCAATGAAATAAACAACTTCAAGTCCGACGAGCAAGACGGAGGCAAATTCAAATGCAAGCAGAACAACGACATCCAAGTACACAAAAACGAGCTGCAGACCGGGGAATTACAAACAGCAGCAAACAGGCACAAATTAAACAACAATAAAGAGGCCGTTCTGAACCACAGAGGCGGCGCTCTTCGTGATGAAGGACTTGGGAATCTTGCCGAAAAGTGCCATTTCAATGTGAATGGGATCCATTCCCATTCTGGTGCGAACCTTCATCCCAATCCCAGCACAAACCGAAACAGAGAGATCAGCACGCACACCTGCTCTGCTCAGCGAGCCGGTTTTTCAGCCCAAGGGTTGCCTCAGCCAAGCACACGCAATAACCATGAGATTCTGGAAACTGAAGTTCTCGCAAAGGCATCTTCAGAAAAAAGAAGTTCCCTATATGAGGAATCTCAGAGCGCTCCAGGAAATGACACACACCTGCCAGGACCCACTGATCCCCCCAATGGCGGCTACGCTGGAAAACAGAGAGCTGCGGGAAATGAGAGTCCATCAAATAACCACATACATACAGGCCAAAACACAGAACACACCATGTTAAGCAGTCAGCAGGACCTGCCATTAGGTGAGTCTAAAAGCTGGGATTCAACAGACAAAGCCTGTAGAACAGGCCAGCCAAAGGTGTGTTTCAAGGACAATGTAACCGACAGCATCCCGTCTCCAAGGACCAAGTCAGATGCGGTGCGAGAAGCTAGATTTGATTGCCATAATGACATTAATGGAGAACTGGAGGAGGAGGTTGATGCCGAAGTAGCAGAGGCTCTCGCAGCCCTGGAGGCTGCTACGGCAGGAGAAGATTTTGAGGAGGAAGAGGACTATTAGGTGACAACCAAGACGCCAGTAATAAGCCTCGCTTCTGGGGCTGCATGAAATGCTGTGTTTCCAAGGCTTGCCACTGCAGGTGTAAGCCTTTGCCCAGGACTCCCACAAATAGCAGAGCGGGATATATCACTAGGCCAGGTGAGCTAACAAGAGCAGCCAGTGTTGTGCCCGGTGCATTGCACCTAAGCTGATATATCACAATTAACATCAGCCGGTCTAATGCTTACGTACCAGCCCACCTGCACCATGAGGTACCTGCTACTGCCAGCCAAAGCAGTCTCTCTTGTTTGCCAACATGACCACTCTGGCTGCTATGAACGCAGCCAAGAATAGTTACCAAATATGTCCCACTCTAGGGAGAATATTGCCCTCTGGGTCAAGTTTGCTTCCAACTGGAGGAAAAGGAGGAAATATTTGGTTAAGGAAAGCCCCAAGCTTCCCTGTAGTCCAGTCACCAGGGAGTAATATTGATCTCTCAAAGAAGGTTTGTCCTTTTCTTGATCTACCAGGGCTTACACGCTAGGCTGTGCAAAATGTCTCAAAGCAAACCTGGAAAGTGGCACTTTTAAACAGAGCTCACCCAAAACTGCTGCTCTGTGTGAGATTTTTCAGCAGTGCCAAACGTGCCTCGCCTTTTTGACATCCTTCTCGTGCTCCAGGTGAAAATGTTTGTTTGCTTGTTTACGAGGACCTGAGTGACATCACCAGACAGACAAACCTAATTGAATGCGCCGGTTTATGGTGTCATCACACTCGCTGTTCAGTCACTAATGATTAACTCACGAAAGCTGGAAGCAGCCGCAACCAGGGTGCTCAAACGCATCAGGTATATAAATGGATATTTGCACGGTCTAAGGCTGCCTTCATATGATAGTTTATTCCACTGCCCTGACCTTTCCCTAACTGTTAATTTACACATTATATTTGAGCTTTCGTGTGATGTAAAAGCCACTTCTGGAGAACCAACAGAATATGGTACATGTTTAGTGCCCATTTCTGTGTTACTTGATTCCAGAAAAAAATACGTTTGAGGCCCCTTAACCTGGAAAATTGCAAGAGTAAAGTGACAAAACTTGGGCTGGTATACAGCTTTTTCCAGCTGTTGTCAAAGAGGCATCATGGGGGAACAAAAGCACACATGTGGAAAGGCTGAGGGGAGTAGTGGCATTGTCCAAAAATATTCGTTGTTGTGCCACAGTATGTTCACTGGTGTGAATGAAATTTAGCGTGACAGTCGAAGAGCCACAGTTCCATAACATAACAGGTACTGCAATGTGAAAGGAACATTCGAAAATAGGACACAAGTGCTAGCATTATAATCAGGAAAACTAATACAATATTCCCCACATCCGAATGCACGCAGAGCTTGCTTTGGGGAAACTTCTGCCACAGTGAAATAGTAGATGCTTCGCTGATTGCCGCACAAAAATCAGGGCTGGAGACATTTAGCTCTGTTCCAGTGCCATGTATTTCCCCCTTATAAAAGTACTTAAAAAAAAAAAAATCTTGATTAAACATTTATCTTGAACCACTGCCTACACATTCCCATTTGGTATCAAAGTATCAATCCAAGCTAATTATGCGCTACAAAAGTTCCACCCAATTGCAGCCTCCTTTCTGCTGATTTCTAATGGCACTTCCCATGCTGTTGGGAATGCGTCTTCGTGCGGCAGCAAGTGCCACTGAGCCACTGAGTTTCCTTAGGGCTAAGGATGACAAGTGTTAATTCTCAGCAATGCCAGAAACGAGCATTCCAGCAAGCTCACGAGATCCGCCCTGTGGAATGAAACAGCACGAGACCGAGGTATTTTCATGTGGCGG
The DNA here is from genome assembly GCF_964270895.1 of Podarcis filfolensis. Taxonomy (NCBI): domain Eukaryota; kingdom Metazoa; phylum Chordata; class Lepidosauria; order Squamata; family Lacertidae; genus Podarcis; species Podarcis filfolensis. The sequence goes on from NC_139610.1 coordinate 17,299,108, forward strand.
TCGGAAGTGCGATTAAGTGCAAATTAACACGAAACTCAAAATGTCAGATGGCTGCGAGCACAGGGCAGGTTTGCGCATGCATTTTGATTTCCGGTGTCCTTATCGCTCAGTGCGCTCACGGTGGAATGCCTCAAAGGACTCCGTCCGAGAGCATCATTTGGGACAATTTGAAAGCTCTGCCTCCGGTGTGTGTTTGAACATTCACACATGCAACTGTACTGATAGCAGCAAGCTGCAGAATCACGGTGCCTGTTGACCACAGGTGCTGCTAAGAACCGTATTTTAGCTCTATAAGATGCACCAGACCACAAGACGCACCTAGTTTTTGGAGGAGGAAAACAAGAAAAAAAATATTCTGAATCTCAGAAGCCAGAACAGCAAGAGGGATCGCTGCGCAGTGAAAGCAGCAATTCCTCTTGCTGTTCTGGCTTCTGGGATAGCTGCACAGGCTGCATTCGCCCCATAAGACGCACACACATTTCCCCTTACTTTTTAGGAGGGAAAAAGTGAGTCTTATAGAGCAAAAAATACAGTACTTAAAAGTCTTGGGATGGAGCTGTATGACACAGCTCCTCAAAGAATTTGTATATGCTAATTTATATGTATAGATGACTGGGGGATTAAATGGCAGGTGACTGGAATCTCACCTAGGCACCCTATAAGCAAATGTTTTAAATTGAGTTTTAAAGAGGGTGGGTGGAAGGGATAGATTATCTGGGGCCCACCACAAAAGACCTGTTCCTCAGATCTCATTGGGCCACCCCCTATCAGAGCCCCTGTTGTCAATTGCAGAAACATTCCCAGAAAAGCATTTTTAGACACCTGCTTTTATTGAAATTTAAATATAACACGACAAACAGAAACAAACATTTCAGTAAAGCAAGAATCAATGGAGGACAAGAATTTGGCACTTGTACACATTTTATTGTAATTGACACATCTCAGGATATTTTCCGCTGGGCAATCCTTAGAATGCTTTCCTGTGCCTCCCCAATCTGAAATAGTCCTGTTTAGGGCCAACTAAAATGCATTATTTTTAACAACAACAATAAGAATTTATTATTTATACTCCGCCCATCTGGCCAGGTTTCCCCAGGCACTCTGGGCGGCTCCCAACAGAATATTAAAAGCACGATAAAAGATCAAACATTAAAAGCTTCCCTAAACAGGGCTGCCTTCCGATGTCTTCTAAAGGTCAGATAATTGCTTATTTCCTTGACATCTGATGGGAGGGCATTCCACAGGGAGGGCGCCACTACTGAGAAGGCCCTCTGCCTGGTTCCCTGCAACCTCACATCTTGCAGTGAGGGAACCACCAGAAGGCCCTCAGTGTCTGGGCTGAACGATGGGGGTGGCCGAGGCCATTTAGGGCTCTAAAAGTCAGCGCCAACCAATTGTTCTCGGAAACGTACTGGGAGCCAATGTAGATCTTTTAGGACCGGTGTTATATGGTCCTGGCAGCTGCTCCCAGTCACCAATTTGGCAGCCGCATTCTGGATTAGTTGTAGTTTCCAAGTCACCTTCAAAGGTAGCCCCATATAGAGCACATTGCAGTAGTCCAAGCAGAAGATAACTAGAACATGCAGCTACTCACCTGGTCCTTTAGATCTACATTTTTCCTGTTCAGAACCAGGAAATATCCCTATCCCCTGGAAACATTGCTTCTGTTTTGTCAGGGTTCAATCTCAACCTGTTGACCACCACCCAGTTTTTAAAACTTCCAGAGGTTTAGGCATGTTAGTCTCTGTGTAGCAACAATCCTATAGAAAGGGTCTGGGGGCCATTTTGAAGATGAACCAATTTATTGTGGCACCAGCTTGCGTCTGGGCTAAGGGAAGAATGGTAAGCAATAAGGTTAGAAGCCGAGAGACAAAGATAAAGCCGATTTGTCTGAACTCTCCTGCTGCCTGATTTTCCCGGTTTCTCTCCCTCCTCCCTCCATGGTTTCTGCATCAAAATGGGGGTTGCTGACCAGCAAATTAAGCGAGTAGGCAAGGACAAGAGGGGTGTCCCAATGAAAGCAGCCTCCAAAACAGTACAATGAGGATTCATGAGGAAATGAACCAGTTTTCCTATGACAGTTTGAGTAGAGCCATAGAAACCTGGTCCCAAATTTAATTTACTGATATTTGAGAAACACTTGGCATACCGGAAAATATTTCTTCTTTAACTATTGGCCAGATATTCCCTGGAATTTCAAACTACTGTATTTAACCTCATTTCGTTAGCTCTGATTTTGTATTTGTCAAGAAAATCTACTGTAAACTTTTAATAAATTGTTTTAAATATAAATAAGAGATATCAGTTGACTTTTATCTTAAAGCCTCTCTTTTTCCCCTAAAATGTCCTTGTATGTGTGTGTGTTTCACCCCCATACTCCCCCAATCTATTTTATTGATTGAGAATGTGAAGACCAAACACTTTCATGACTGAACAAGGATTTGAATACAGATCTCTCACGTACTTTGATGGCGCTGTATCAGACAATGTAGTTGTTTTGCCAGCAGCAGCGATTTCACAAATGACTGCCTTTTCTCTGCTTTAATTACTCCTTGCACCCCATCTTCCCCATACATGAAAAAGGGGAACAGACAATAAATGCAGGGGGGCAGTATAAGAAAGGACAGGGGGGAGGCCAAGATTACTACTGTTTCCTAAAACAGCCCAGTCATCCAGCATTCCTTCAAAGCGCTCTCCTACACTCTAGGAAAAGCAATGTAGGAAAATGTTTTTGCGGTTCAATGCTACGAAAAAGGAAAATGGATAAAAACACCTGGTATTTTTGCATGCTCTACACAAGTTAATACAGTTGCCCAAACTCCAGATCATTTTTCTCCCAGCAGGTGTACAGCAGAGCCATCTGCAGGACTGAATAATTACTGCAGCTATTATCACATCTGGAATAATTCTAATGTGGTAGCGGTGAATCGTTTATTAAAGCAAGAGCCAGGGCTACCAGCTGGGATTAATTACTTTTAAAAGGTTCGTTAAAAAGCAAACGGTAGCTGTGCTGGTTCACAGGGAGGCAAAAAAAAAAAAAAAACCCTCCAAAATCCAACCAAAATGTCACAAAAGTGCATCTACAGCTATTGTGCATGAACAACACTTCCTTTGCCTTTGAACACTGGAAATAGAAATAATGAGGCATTGTTGTGAAAATGGGACTTTTAACCTTCTGAAGGCAGAAGCAGCAACTGGAACATTTTTTTTAATGATTACCAAAGTTTATTGATTGCTATTAAATATAACTACAGTCGTACCTTGGAAGCTGAACGGAATCCGTTCCGGAAGTCCGTTCGAATTCCAAAACATTCGGAAACCAAAGCGCAGCTTCTGATAGGCTGCAGGAATGTCCTGCAGCCAATCGGAAGCCGTAGAAGCCCTGTCAGACATTCGGCTTCCAAAAAGAGTTCAAAAACCAGAACACTCACTTCCGGGTTTCGATCGTTCATGAGCCGAAACGTTTGAGTACCAAGGTGTTCGACAACCAAGGTACGACTGTACATTTAAAGCGCATTTGAAGCACTTTCTTCCCTTCAAAAAAATCCTGGGCACTGAAATTTCCACTCACAGAGTTACCGTTCCCCGCCATCCTTTAAAAACTACAGTGCCCAGAATTCTTGGGGTGGGAGAAGAATGTGCTTTGGAAGTTCTTTGTAGTGTGTACACAGACTCAGGCTTCCAATTTAATATGAGATCCAGGAACGAAATGTAAAAAACTTTGCAAATAATAAGGAATCGTGTTTATTCAGGACCAGGTATGTGTCAGTTATTATTATTTCTTTGAATGCCAATTTCAGTTTTGTTTTTGTTTTTTTACTGATCTTTTTGCTAAAGCAGACTGTATCTGTGGCATGGGCCAATTTCGAAGAGGAAAGGTTAAACAGGTCAGCGTAGGGTCTCTCTATGTAATAGATGAAGACAGAAGAAACGTTAAAAATGGATCACAAAGAAAGTAGCAGAAGAACATTTCAATCCTGTGAGACTCACTCCAACATTAAGATCACTGTATTTAAAATAGAAAGTGACCTTAAGGTCAGAGAGAGAGGGAGAGAGGGGGAATCAGTCCCACAGGACTGAAGTGTTCCTTTGCTATTTCTCTTATTTTTAATGCCTGGTCTAAATCTATCCATTACACAGCATAGGGACTCCAGCTTGGCCCATGCAACATTTTGTCTTCCAAATTGCGTCATGACAAAATATGCAGCCTGCTTCAGCCAAAAGACTGCATTCGGGAAGAAAAGCTGGTGGTAATCATCATTTCCCAGAATTAGCCTTCTTCATGCGCACCTTAGCATACGAAGTGGTATGGTTGGAGTTCATCAGCAGTTTTAATTGAACTTGCATGGTTTCCTGCGAATGCAACCCATTTGAAAGGTGACTCTAATCTGGTGTGGATGTAACATTTGTTCCCCTTCACTCTCAAGCATGCCATGGCAGCGACAGTTGTCACTTCTTCTTTTATATATATAATTTTTATTAAATTTTCTGTTTTAGAATTTAAAATACTCATTTTACATCCTTAAGATATCAATTACTTCTCTTCTTCTCTTTCCATGGTTCATTTTACATATCATAAACCCCTGCATATTTTACAAAAACTATACCATCCCGTATGCCATTATTGCATCCATCAAAACTTGTTTACACTGAATTTATCTTAATGCTGCCAGCATTTTCAGCGATACACAATTATTTCCCATATATTCAATAAACGTTTTCCAGTCTTCTCTAAACGTATGTTCTTCTTGTTCTCTTATTCTCTCTGTTAAGGCTGCGAGTTGTGCATATTAACTTAAGCTGCCATTCTTCTTTGGTTGGGACCTCGCTCGTTTTCCATTTGGGGGCTAACGAAACAGGGGCCATAGTAGCAGCATACATAAATAACCTTTTTTGACACCTGGGAATTTAAGTCTGAATTATCCCCAACAGAAAGGACCCTGTTTTTTGGGGGGAAAGTACTCGATGGTTGTCACTTCTTTCTGATTCCCCAACAGATGGTGGTATGGGGATATATAATTTCTGACCATGGAGGTGCCATTTAGCTGTCCTTGCTACCCTACAGATTCTAATTCTGATTATACTATCTGAGTGTCAAATATGTAGTCAGTGTAGCATCATGCACACAAGAGAGAGATGTATTAGCAGGCCTGGGAGAACTTCGAGGTTTGCAAAGTACAAGAAAATATTTAGGGGAGTGAAGACGCTCAGGAGAAAAAAACCAGCAATGGATCAGTGAATACTGATTATGGGCATTGGGTACATAATGCTGAATAACGGTAAGGGCGAGGAAACTGAAAACTGGAGGACAGAGGGGTAATGAAATACAGTAGTACCTCGGCTCCCAAATGACTGAAAACGCAGAAGTGAGTGTTCCGGTTTTTGAACATTTTTTTGGAAGCTGAACGTCCGGCACGGCTTCCGCTATTGTTTCCAGCATGCCTGTGCAATCGGAAACCAATTGGAAGCCGCGCCTTGGTTTCCGAACATTTCAGAAGTCAAATGGACTTTCGGAATGGATTCTGTCCGACTTCTGAGGTACAACGGTATAATAATAATTTTATTATTTGTACCCTGCAAATGTAAAGGAGAACTGTGATAAGGAAATGGAGTTTAAGAAAGATTTTGAACTCCTTGATAAAAATTCCAAATAGGGAACAGAAGTCACCGAAGAATAGTAAAAATAAGGAAAAGTGATGAGCTGAGCACCTCTGAGAAAAGTGTTTGCAAGTGCTTTCATAACTACAAAGTGTGGAAGGCCGTCTGAAAGACAACGAAGTTTGTACCACCAAAGAAGAGAGACCAGCCTCAATGAAACATTTTCGTTCCAATTCTAGTCGTGAAGGTCCAACTACACTGGATCTGGATGGAGAAGCTGATCGTGCGACAACAGGTTGTGTTGAGGAGGTAGAGGCCGCAGATTAGTCGCTGCCAGACAGGTCAGGATGGGAAAAACCAAAGCCTCCGAGACCAAAAGATGCTACTAGTAGGTCTTCTTCCCTTTTCTCCCTCAGCTTCTTCAGGATGTGGGGAGAAGAGGGAAAGAAGGAAGAGCATAAAGATTTCCTAGAGGCCACAGTGCTGTGAGAGAGTCGACTGCTTCTGCTACTGGAACAGTGTGCTTAGATACTTAGCAGTTCATGAGAGACATGAAGACACCGGCTTAATTTTCTAGGCACAGTCCATTTTTGCTAGCATTTACCCAATGCTGCTAAGCTTTGGGAGCAAATGAGAGCACAAAAATGAGGCTTGCTTCTCAGCTTTGCAGGACGTGGGGCGGGAGGCAGTGGGAAGACAAAGAATTGAAGCCAAATTTCTTCCAGCCTGGGTTGGAAAGAAGAGAGGAAAATCTGAGGAATCTTTGTGCTTTTTTTTTTGTATTTTACATAAAGCAAACAAGTGGGAAGGCAAAAGCTGATAAGAAAACAAAATGGTGGGAAGGAGCCAGGGACTAAAGGAGAAAAAGGAACAAAAAGGCAGAAAAAAGTACCGTATTTTTTGCTCTATAAGACTCACTTTTTCACTCCTAAAAAGTAAGGGGAAATGTGTGTGTGTCTTATGGAGCGAATGCAGGCTGCACAGCTATCCCAGAAGCCAGAACAGCAAGAGGGATCTCTGCTTTCACTGCTCAGCGATCCCTCTTGCTGTTCTGGCTTCTGAGATTCAGAATATTTTTTTTCTTGTTTTCCTCCTCCCAAAACTAGGTGCGTCTTGTGGTCTGGTGCGTCTTATAGAGCGAAAAATACGGTATCCTCTATCGGCCTTTGGGTGTCTTGGGGACATTTTCAAACCACCACAAAAAACAAAACCACAGTAAAAAGGACAACTTTGAAGCAACACACTAGCAGGGAATGGAAGCCACTAAGCTAAAAGCAGAAACAGACTGGATTGCAAGGCCTCAGAAGTCTCATCAAAGTCAAACAGCAATTTCTGCCTCAGACCTTAGGAGGAGCTCAACTCCCATCTGATCTCATATTTCAGCCTCATTTGTTCAGTGTGCAGTTTCTATTCATTTGCTACATTAACAAGATCCATCATGCTTAATCCTGCCACACATTCATTCATTTAGAAAGGCAATGCCTGAAATGTGCGTTTTTATGTCCTGCTGCTTTGATCAATTCCCAACCCCCGTCTTTTCTGTTTAAATTAAAGTTGTACTAGGGGTTTTCTTTGGCTCAGTTAAAAAACACTTAGGCCAGGCCTTGCTTTTCCAGGAATTTAAAAAGTCAACATCTTATTGGAAAGCAAATGACGTCTGACTTGAAAAAAAGCAACAGGAGAACATTTTTTTAAAGCGTTTTGTATTTTTATTGTTCAAGTAGTACAAAATCTATATACTAACCTTATTGTTAAAATACATTTAACACAATGTGAAAAGCGAGCTTCAGCCTTACTATGTCAGTCCATATATCATACAATCATAATGATAGAGTTTCATGGGTTATAAGACAGTTCTGCAACACTCTTGTTCAAGCATAGCAGACACCACAGCCGCAATCCAAATATTTTTGTCAACTTCAGCAAATATACATACACACACAAGAGCATGAACAAACATTTCCCCACTAAACAGATCCTCAATGCAGTCTGCTCTAGGCCCAACCAATCACAAACCTGAATTAGGCATGGCAAAACTATTTGATTCAGTTCGCATTTAAAGGCAAATAAAGAGAATTCACATTTCCCGAAACGCTATGTGAACTGCCATCTTTCAAAATTCACACCTTTCCAGAATTGGCAAAGCAGTTCTCCAGCCAAGTAATGTGTACAAAAATGCATGTTGCGGGGATACAATTGTGAAAATGAGCAAAAATGCGTTATGTCAGGGAATATGTAAATATAAGGAAAACGTGGCTCACAAAAATATGTATATTAGGCAAAATCGCATACATACATGTAGGAAAAATTCACACTAAAATGCTGGTGAATTTTCAGAATTCTTAAAAAAAATATTATTGCAAACTGATGTAGAGAACTGAATTTAAGACTGGTAAAATGAGAAAGTGAAGCAGATTCACCAATCCCTTATCTGGAATCAGACCCTTCTGAAGAGGCATTGGATGAATCAGGTGTTAGATGCAAAAGTTCCCCTTCAGAGGTAGGATTGCATCCTGTTTCCACATGTAGATTAGGCTCCAGAATTGGGGGTTCACATTTTTTTTTGCATACCTAACACAATTGTTAAGCACAATAGCATTTTAAAATACCTTCCATTAAAATTGCAGGACTGTTATGGATGTAGTGCTTTCAGAAGGTGAAATGTTTTCTCAGCAACCCTTATTCACCTCTACTGGCCATTTTTTTAAAAAAAAATTAGCAATTTATGATACAGTGGTACCTCGGCTGTCGAACGTAATCCGTTCTGGAAGACCATTCGACAACTGAGGCACAATGGGCTATCAGCAAGTTCAATGGGGAAAATTGGGAAACACGCCTCGGAAGCCGTTCAAAAACGGAAGGAATTACTTCCGGGTTCTCGGTGTTCGGGTTCTGAATTGTTCGGCTTCCGAAATGCTCAAAAACCGAGGTTCCACTGTACTGAGACAAAGTGATCCTACCCAACCAGGAATCACATAAGCCAAAATCCTAGGCCACCCTTACAATGGTGTAGCATCTGTTGCTAACATCCAGGGTGGCGCCAGCCCTTGCCACCAACACTGCTGGAGCAATCCCACCCCCAGCGGAACAAAGTAGGGCCACGCTGAGCCGCCTGGGCAAGGAGGAGCCTGACCAGGCCACAGGTGGGGTCACCTGGTCATGCCTGCCCAAAAACTGTGCACCTGGCGGCCCCCTGGCACCCCCACACTACACCCTGATCCTTAACTCCTATGGGTAAAAGGTAAAGGGACCCCTGACCATTAAGTCCAGTCGCGGACGACTCTGGGGTTGCGGCGCTCATCTCGCTTAACTGGCCAAGGGAGCCATTGTTTGTCCTTAGACAGCTTCCGGGTCATGTGGCCAGCATGACTAAGCCGCTTCTGGTGAACCAGAGCAGCGCACGGAAACGCTGTTTACCTTCCCGGCAGAGCGAGACCTATTTATCTACTTGCACTTGACATGCTTTTGAACTGCTAGGTTGGCAGGAGCTGGGACCGAGCAACGGGAGCTCACTCCATCGTGGGGTTTTGAACCGACGACCTTACGATTGGCAAGCCCTAGGCTCAGTGGTTTAGACCACAGCGCCACCCGCGTCAACTCCCATGGGTAGGTGTGACTAATTCATCATACCCTCCATTTTTAAAGAGATGGGTTTGGTTCCTCGTGTAGCCCAAAGGACACCGTCTACGCATGAGAAGGAACTATGGAGCAAGTTTCACAGAACTATGATAAACAATCGCTTTCTTTGGATTTGCACCATAATTATTATGACAATGCAAGGTCACTATGCCACACTGTCAATCTTAGGTATGCGACAACATCAAAAAGCCAATTTGGGGTAAGGGGTATTCTTCATTCCCTCATTCATGGGCAAACGTTTTCTGCAAAAAGTGCTTTCCTCCTCCTGTTCGGCTCAGTCCTAGACAAATGTACTGGATATCTGGCAAGGGGTCTGTTTATTTAACCAAGTCATACCTAATTTTAAGGGAGCTATCACAATACAGTGCAACCTACATTTTCGTCTACTTCGAAGCCATTACTGTTAAGGGTTGCTGTTGTTATGATAAAATTTCAGGTTTATGAAGCCCACAGAACTTGTATTATGCTTATGTGAATAAGGCTTTTGGGTTTGTTTGTTTTTTGTTTTTGCTATTTTATTTTAAACCTTAAATGGAGGGACTAAAACTACATGCAGCATTTTCAAAACAGGCTTTGGTTTGTTTTATTTTACCTTATTTATTAAATTTATATACCACCCTTCACCCATAGAGCTGGTGGTGGCTCACAACAGAAAAATACAAGATAAAAAACACAAAACGCGTAATAAAAACAAGAACGAAAATGAAACAATAACCCCCTCCCTGAAACACATTTATAGGGTTTAGCCCTGGTTAAAGTTGAAGATTACTTCTCACACCTTTTATATGAGCCCATTTCCACTGTGCTACAAATATATTTTTTGATGTGCATGAATAATCAATTTCAGCTAGTAGATCCTAATTTAAACTACATAGAGGTAGGGAAAGTGCTCCCCAAAAAACAGAAATCTCTGAATTACAAACTCCTACTTTTGCTTGGTTCAAGCTGACAAGATTTTATTTACTGTTAGAGTGGACAGCTTCCTAATCTGGGCATCTTTATAAAATTAGTTATGTATATACAGCAAATCTGTTGCAAAGAAAAGAGTGAGGGTTTTTTTTTTTAAACTCTGATAGTCTAATCAGATAATGCCCTACCACTATCACGAAAAATATTCCTCACAGTTTAGAGGCCATTTGGCAATGAACGGTAGCAGCTTCTCTGAAACATGCCACTAGTGGAGAATTTCAGAAGGTTCATTGCCTTCAAAGTTTGCCTTGAAAAGCACCATCAACCAAAAGTAAAAATATTTCTCTCTATATATATTTGTTTATTTGTTTCATAAAATTCATACGCTGCTTGATTATACAAAAACCTCATAGCGGTTTACACAAAAAAACATAAAATTATCAATAAAAAAATTGACAATAATTTAAGGCCAATGCATGCAGAAAGTCATCAACTGCCTCCGCAGTAATTCAATCACAAATCTGCAGGAGCAGAATATGGTGTTTTGGGGTTCAAGATTTAATACAACATCTATCAAGGTTCATGACCAAAACAGGTTTGTTAGAGATCGTAGAGCGGGCTTTCTCCACCTCGGCCCTCCAGCTGTTTTGGGACTACAACGCCCATCATCCCTGACCCCTGGTCCTGCTAGCTAGGGATCATGGGACTTGTAGGCCAAAAACATCTGGAGGGCCGAGGTTGAGGAAGCCTGTCGTAAAGGTTGCTTTGAGCACAAAAACGGTAAATGTGTAAGTATACTGAGAAAATACAATTAAGCAATGCTTAATTTAGCAATCATTGGCATTTAGCAATAAATGCAAAATATAGCTCGACTTTGGTCACCTCCCTTACAGAAACAGCCAATGTATCAGACTTTGCTCCTTGGTACATCAAACACACGACAACACATTTTAACATTGCACTATGGCAGCAGAGGCATCTTGGCAAACTGATTATTGTTTGTCATTTCTAAGAAGGATTTCATTCAGTTCAACTTTATTCGAAGTGGAAAAACATAATGTTTTATAAATATAAAAATTGATGACTGTGTGCTCCAGTAACTTGTCAAATAACTAAACTGTCCTTAAAATTTTAGTTACTAGAGCACTTAAAATACCTGGGACCAAAACCTGCATGGATTCAGTCACAAAAATTATGCGCAGCGCTAGTGCATTTATATACTTCTCTTCAGAGACGTCAGTGTCCCAGTTTTGAATTTTCCCCAAAGCTATTGTGTGTGCTTTTCCTCAAAAGCCTCCATCTGCAAGAGAAGAGAAACAGAAACGTGCCTCACTTTAAGGGACAAACGGCCATTTTCCAATGTGCATCTCTTTGGCAGAGGGCCTTCTTGGTGGTGGTGCCTGCCTTGTGGAACGCCCTCCCATCAGATGTCAAGGAAATAAACAACTATCTGACTTTTAGAAGACATCTGAAGGCAGCCCTGTTCAGGGAAGTTTTTAATGTTTGATGTTTTATTCTGTTTAATATTCTGCTGTGAGCCGCCCAGAGTGGACAGAAACCCAGCCAGTTGGGCACGGAATAAATAATTTGTTGTTGTTGTTGTTGTTCCCTTAATATTAAACTTGGCCCAATAACTTTGATCATCGTACAAAGCATCAATATTCTGCAGTTCAGTGCTCACATTTTCAAGGGACACTTACTCAGAGTAGACCCACTGAAATTAATGAACATGACTACGCTAGGTCCATTCATTCCAACAGGTCTGCTCTGAATCAAAGTGATAATGCCACCCATTATCTCCATGCATATCCACAGACAGAACGTTAATAAAGGTAAAGGGACCCCTGACCATTAGGTCCAGTCATGACCGACTCTGGGGCTGCGGCGCTCATCTCGCTTTATTGGCCGAGGGAGCCGGCGTAAAGCTTCAGGGTCATGTGGCCAGCATAAGTAAGCCGCTTCTGGCAAACCAGAGCAGCGCACGGAAATGCCGTTTACCTTCCCGCCGGAGCGGTACCTATTGATCTACTTGCATTTTGACGTGCTTTCAAACTGCTAGGTTGGCAGGAGCAGGGACCAAGCAATGGGAGCTCACCCCGTCACGGGGATTCGAACCACCGACCTTCTGATCGGCAATTCCTAGGCTTAACCCTAGGTTTAACCCACAGCGCCACCCACATCCCAGAACGTTAATACCTAGAGACAAAAGACGTTTTTGGAGTTTATGTAATGATATTATCCCTCACAGACCTGAATTTTGTCAGAAACATTGCAATCTTGCGTTTTATAAACCCACCTACAAATTATTTAAAGTCCTACGTTCAGAACTGACAACATACTGACCTCTGCTTGGACTCCCATCACTTTCTGGGTCCAGCTGTCATGCTGAGCCGGATCTCGATCTATCCTCTTGCTTGGCAGGTGTGCGCGGCTGATCATCTGGTACCTGTTTGGCAGCAGGTGTGACTGGCGCCTCTTTCGAGGCTTCTTTGACAGGGGTAGCCGGCATTTCACCATTGACACTTTCGACGCCACTGACAGACATCAAGTTCTTACGTTCCTTGGAAGCAGATTTGTGTTCCACCTTTGTGACTCTAAACCTGTAGGGACAAAGCTGAGCTATTAAAGCAATCCAGCATTTCACTACCGCCTCTGCAAAATTAGGAAAGGTTTATCTAAATTTACAATTGTATTAGTTTTGAAATGACTGAGGGGCTTATTGCTTTGAAAGATGTCTTGATGATATTGCTGGGAGACTGTTTTGGGGGGACAGGGGGCGGACGGGTGGGGGGGACTCCCTGGTCCTGAATCGGGCAACTGTGCCCTTGAAGGAGCAGGTACGCAGCCTGGGAGTCATTTTGGACTCACAGCTGTCCATGGAGGCACAGGTCAATTCTGTGTCCAGGGCAGCTGTCTACCAGCTCCATCTGGTACACAGGCTGAGACCCTACCTGCCTGCGGACTGTCTTGCCAGAGTGGTGCATGCTCTGGTTATCTCCCGCCTGGACTAATGCAATGCGCTCTACATGGGGCTACCTTTGAAGGTGACCCAGAAACTACAACTAATACAGAATGCGGCAGCTTGACTGGTGACTGGAAGCGGCCGCCGAGACCACATAACACCGGTCTTGAAAGACCTACATTGGCTCCCAGTACGTTTCCGAGCACAATTCAAAGTGTTGGTGCTGACCTTCAAAGCACTAAACGGCCTCGGCCCAGTATACCTGAAGGAGCATCTCCACCCCCATCCTTCAGCCCGGACACTGAGGTCCAGCACCGAGTGTCTTCTGGTGGTTCCCTCACTGCGAGAAGCGAAGGTAAAGGGAACCAAGCAGAGGGCCTACTCGGTAGTGGTGCCCGCCCTGTGGAACGCCCTGTGGAAATAAACAACTATTGGACATTTAGAAGACATCTGAAGGCAGCCCTGTTTAGGGAAGTTTTTGATGTTTGATATTTTATTGTGTTTTTAATTTTTTGTTGGAAGTTGCCCAGAGTGGCTGGGGAAACCCAACCAGATGGGTGGGGTATAAATAATAAATTATTATTATTATTGTTATTATTATTAACTATCTAAACGATATGTGGAGAAGTAGGCGGTTAGAAATTATGGCTGCGCTTCAATTACAAATTCTAGAAGAGTAACTATGTTGACAAACTAATGGATGCTCTTTTAAGAATTTGTCCCACTAGAGCAGAGTCTCAAACATTCTACTGCTATGGTAGTTCTGAACACAATTCAACTGTTTTAATTCCCTAAATATTATTCCCCCACCTCTCTTTTGCACTTTAGTCACTGTTCTTACCAGCACTACAAACATGGGACTTCATCAGAATATAGATTGTAAGCCTAGAGCTTACCAACCACGCAGAAACAAATGTGTTATAACACACCTACAAATTTGTCTTTGGCTTTTTCCTGTACAGCACTTGCAGCAAGGGGTCTTGAGTCCTCTTTCAGTTTTGAAGCGGGCACGCCCAGCCCGACAGAGTCAGGATGCCCTAGAGTTCCCTGCACCAACGCAAAAACCTACGGGGAAACTTCTCCGTTCGCATGGAGCTTCCAAACTCATTTTCTGCACCAGTTCGTCCTCGAAAGAACCACAGACAAAAGGAACGATATTCCAGCTGCTGTGCATCTGGGATTACAAAGGGCTAGGCCTGCACAGAAAAGAAGCTGGCCAATTTCTGCTGAAGAGATAGACTGGCCTGTTTCACATTGTAGCTGAACTAAACTAGACGTAGGGTTGCCTTATCCTGAAGAGCAAAAAAGAGGACAGCTTGAGGCCTCTTTCCCCAGCTCGGGTTGGCAGAAGCCATGCCTGAGCCCACACCCAACAAACAAACAAACAACACCCCAAATGTTCAAGTTAGAAGGAGAAAGTGTGATGGACCTTTAATACCAAAATCCCAGACATTTCCTTTAAAATGTAAAAATCCCCCCCCTCCAGATGGGAATGCCCCCCAAAAAAGAGGGCATGTCTGAGATTTCCCAGATGTATGGCAACCCTAAACTAGAGTTTAAATGTGAAGGTGCACTACGATCACGCACGCCACCAAAACTGCGAATCCACCACAGTACTGAGAATCAAGAAGAGTTTGGATGAAGAGTTTGGATTTGATATCCCACTTTATCACTACCCGAAGGAGTCTCAAAGCGGCTAACATTCTCCTTTCCCTTCCTCCCCCACAACAAATACTCTGTGAGGTGAGTGGGGCTGAGAGACTTCAGAGAAGTGTGATAGCCCAAGGTCACCCAGCAGCTGCATGTGGAGGAGCGGAGACGCGAACCCGGTTCCCCAGATTACGAGTCTACCGCTCTTAACCACTACGCCACACTGGCTCTAGTCAAGTCATGGTTTCACCTAAAATGAAATTATAAATGGGCACACCTTCCAACAGACAACACTGTCACCTCCCCATGCCGGGCTCTTCTTGGTTCTTTGGCTTTTTTAGCTGGACTGAACAGGTGCCACCTCTTCTGATTGCAGCGGTTACAGTCACCCGTTCCGGCAATTCCACCAACCGTATGCAAATGGCGGCCTCGGCAAGTGTGTTTCAGCTGAGGACCTCCAGACGATGAGGGAGACACTGGACTTGTTGGACTGCCTGGCGTAGTCGGACTAGTAGGGCTATATTTAAAGAGCAAAAAACACAAACGTTACAGGACAGAAATGTAGTGTGGAATGGTGGTGGACATGTGGTGGACCTCCATGCACACTGCCCAGGTTTGTGCTCTCTCGAGGCAGAAGGATGCTAACAATGGTCAAGTACTGCTGAACTATGTATGGAAGTGAGAGCTGAACCATAAAGAAGGCTGATCGCCAAAGAATTGATACTTTTGATTTATGGTGCTGGAAGAGACTCTTGAGAGTCCCATGGACTGCAAGATGATCAAGCCTATCCATTCAGAAGGAAATCAGCCCTGAGTGCTCACTGGAAGGACAGATCCTGAAGCCGAGGCTCCAATACTTTGGCCACCTGAGAAGAGAAGACTCCCTGGAAAAGACCCTGATGTTGGGAAAGATGGAGGGCACAAGGAGAAGGGGACGACAGAGGATGAGATGGTTGGACTTTGTTCTCGGAGCTACCAGCATGAGTTTGACCAAACTGCGGGAGGCAGTGGAAGACAGGAGTGCCTGGCGTGCTCTGGTCCATGGGGTCACGAAGAGTCAGACACGACTAAACAACAACAATCTACAGTGCCGCTTGTACACATTCATCACCTTTTAGAAAAATATAACAACAATAAAAAATCTCTATTTAAAAGAGGAGAAAAACAATGCCAGCCGTGGAGGGCCGGTGCTGTCACAAGCACAAGTCAATCCACAGCTGGCTTCTCAACAAACTTGCAATGCCAATTTCTCCTGAGCAAGACCCTGGAGGGAAAATGGTTTGAACAGTGAGTCGGCTTCCAGAACAACTCTCCCCCATCAAATGTTTGTGTCTGTACAGAGCCTAAGTTCAAGTATGTGTAACCAGAAATATTCTTTCACCTTACCTATGTTTCCTTGCCTCCTCATGCTCTCTCCTGCTCCACTAGATGTTTAAATTGTTAAAGTTCGCCAGAGAACTTACCTTGATGATGCAATTATAGGTCCATGCATATGTGCGAGCATATTTCTTATCTCACACGGACAGGATTTTTGTAAAAAGATGCCGCTATCTCTAGCTTAATGTAACATGCACCCAACTTTTAAAGACACGTACATGAAACTTTAAGAACTTCACTATTACAGTACAATCTGTCTGAGAAAGCCTGCATTTGCAAACTTCAAACAAACCACCTTCTGCAACAACCTCAAAAACCACTAACATCTTGTCTCCACTGAATGTGGAGCATAAAATAAAAAAAAAGGTTTTACCTTTCAGGATCATATACAGAGTTATCTGCCACCATGGCCTTCAGAACATCAGCGTTAGCTGCAAGAATGACATAAATAAGAAACACTTAACATTTTGGAGTTGATCTCTTTGAACATGGTTGGCCTAACTTGGACATTACGCACACTTATATCAATAAGATAACATGCCGCAAATAACTTTCGTTCTACTCCTGACCCCAAAGCAGTTTGAATCCTTGGGGAAATATCTCTTTGGCATGTATGAATGAGAAAGTGTATACAATGCGTGCTGTGAATTAAAAGTCCTAAATTAAATGTCTTCACTACTTCCAAAGGTTGCATATTGGCGGTGAGAAGAGGCAATTCAAAAAGTGGGAGGGGGTCTCTCCCCCCCCTTTGCCCCCATCATTCCTCCTCTCTCTCATTTACACATATATCTTGAAGCCATTTTGATTGAGAAAAGCATTGGAGAGAAAAAAATGATTGCCAGGGGGTGATCTTTGTGGATCTAGCAGCATATGGTGCGGGGTGGTTCATAAATATTCCTCCCCCTTCCTTCTGGCTGCTGATACATGCCTAACTGATGCCTCCAATTGGAGCCAAAGGAAGCTTAATAAAAATGAGCCTAAATTCTGCAGATGTGAGGCATAGTGAGGAAGGGAGGCCGTGGGCCAGAGGTTCCTCATGACCTGCACATATTTTTTAAATAGCCGTATTGCATACCTTCATTTTTCATAATGTAGTCAACTATTTTCCCCACGGTGTCACCATTATCATTCGTACTTTCGTTCAGCTCTGGAAAGAGAAAGAAAGATTTGGCTTGTGGGCTGGATAAATAACCAACCAGGACTGGAGATGTAAAGAATCTGGTAAAGTTAAAGCTATGGTAGCTGGGGTGGGGAGCAATGTCTCCCTGAGCGGGGAGGAATAGAAAAATTGCAACAATGCCATGTTTTCCTCCTTATCAAACCTTACTTTGCTGCTTTATCATAAGATGCACTGTTTTTTACCATTTGACATATTGATGAAATTTACTCAGAGTGAAAGGTACGACTACTTTTATTGCCTAAAAATAAAATGTATGCACATAACTTTTTTAATAACTGAAGTCTTGCTTTCCCAGTGTGATGGATACGGCCTGTTTTTGTGGACAATTCTGTGAAGTTCAGGTGTAATGCTTATCAGTTCTGGCCTTGGATCATGTTCAGCAATACAGAAGTCGAACGGAATCCGTTCTGGAAGTCCGTTCAACTTCCAAAACGTTTGGAAACCAAGGCACGGCTTCCGATTGGTTTCCGATTGTGCAGGTGTGCCAGAAACAACAGTAGAAGCCAGTTCAGTAGAAGCCACGCCGGACGTTTGGTTTCTGAAACAAGTTCAAAAACCAGAACATGCACTTCCAGTTTTCGATCTTTCGGGAGCCAGAACGTTCGACTCCCAAGGCGTTCAGGAGCAGAGGTACAACTGTAATACCTTTAGCCGGGAAACAGTTATGGTAAATTAGTAAACTATACAGGTATCATATTATGAAAATCACAGGCCCTGGGCCAAAACCTTGCTAACCTGCTGAATGATCTGGCTGTGGTCATCAGGGAAATAAATAAATCAATTGCAAGGTTAAGTTCAGTTTTGCAAGTTTCCAAGGTCCACCTGAACAGAGCTTAGAGACCACCAGTGGTATACAGATCATAGTTTGAGAGCCTCTGATCCAAGCACTATAAAAATGGGGTTAATGCTTGCTGTTCCTTATTTCCCTATTAGCACAGACACCAGTCTTTTAAATCATTCTCGCCTACCTATCTTTTCCCCAAGCTGCTCCTCCTCTTGCTCAGATTCTGTTGTACAGCGATATCCTTTTTTCTTTAGCATATGGCAGATGAAAACCCCCAGGAGTCCCATGAGGAAAAAGACAGGAATCAGGAAATATGCAATATATTCGGGGTGCTGCCCGTTTCCTGACGATCCACTTTCAGGTTTATTTGCAACATCATCGGCGCTATGGCTTGCCAAGGTACGAGGGCCCCCTATGAAAGCAAGGGGTGAGAAAGACTACAAAATTAGTGAGATTTGTACAGCAATGCTGATATTTTATGCTTTCTACTGCCCTTCCCAGTCCAGAAACTAAATGTTCCCCAAAAGCAAGGCACCAGATGAGCAAAGCCTTGATACTGTAGCCAAGTATGTATTTCATTTTGATGGCAAGTAAAACTGAATTCTATAATGCAATTGTTTAAATTACTTTAATTTAGCTGTTCTGCTTAAGTATAATTACAGAGTTAACAACATAATTATAAATTTGATTTATCCACGGCATTGCAGTATTATGTGTTACAACGTTTTGTTATTTTTATGCATTAAAAGAACGAATTCATCAACAAGAAGTGGGCCTTGCTCGTGGAAATATATAATCAAACCTATTGACTCAATTCATACAATCACACCATACCACTTTGTCAAAAGTGGCCGGCAATGGTTCGCAGCTCTGTATGACAACCAGCACCAGAAAACCTTGCAAAAACCATTGTCACAGCCATGCCTCTGTCTCCAAAGGCACCATGGAAACAGGAGTGAAACTAAGAAAGCCAAGTGCTGAGAAGAATTGAAATGAAAGCAGACAAGCAGCTGTAAATCAGTTTGCTTATTCCAAATGCTAAAAAAGAAAGAAAATTGAGCCTGTACAAAGCCTCTGAGTGCTTCAGAAATGCCCAGAATGTAGTACGCAGTATTTCAAGTTATACCAGACTATCTTTGTACACAAAGAGAAAATGTGACATTTTAAGCAAAACTGGAATGGTTCACACCTTCTTTGAATTCTTCTCTTATTCTAGAAGGAAGCTAAGCTGTAGCCCTTTCTACTTTACACCTCCACTTAATTTCTAACACCCTAATATTTAATCATGCCTTCCTGACAAAACCACAGTACCAGCAGAGACACTTACTTACACAGAGCTTCTAAGGGTAAAGCCCAAGCAATATTTATAAATTCCCAATTTCTGAAAAAAACGTGACTTCCTGCTGAATATTCAGCATTGCTTCCAATGTTTGGGATAGATCAAACGGTCTGTTCGCAGGTGGGCAGAAATTCATACCTATGGTTCATCTGCAATGTGCTAATTATGAGAGCTGCCAGAGTTCACACCAATTCCTAGACAAAACTGTGGTTTTGATGTGTAGCTTCCATTTTCCCCCCTCCTTGGGTTCCTCTCTCTTTTTGACAAACAGAATCACATAAGGAATCCAACAGCGTAGTCAATCACATCAGAGACAGTTCAGCAGTTGTTGTTGTTGTCGTTTAGTTGTTTAGTCGCTTAGTCGTGTCCAACTCTTCGTGACCCCCTGGACCAGAGCACGCCAGGCACTCCTGCCTTCCACTGCCTCCCGCAGTTTGGTCAAACTCATGTTCCTAGCTTCGAGAACACTATCCAACCATCTCATCCTCTGTTGTCCCCTTCTCCTTGTGCCCTCCATCTTTCCCAACATCAGGGTCTTTTCCAGGGAGTCTTCTCTTCTCATGAGGTGGCCAAAGTATTGGAGCCTCAGCTTCAGGATCTGTCCTTCCAGTGAGCACTCAGGGCTGATTTCCTTCTGAATGGATAGGCTTGATCATCTTGCAGTCCATGGGACTCTCAAGAGTCTCTTCCAGCACCATAAATCAAAAGTATCAATTCTTTGGCGATCAGCCTTCTTTATGGTCCAGCTCTCACTTCCATACATAGTTCAGCAGTACTTGACCTTTGTTAGCATCCTTCTGCCTCGAGAGAGCACAAACCTGGGCAGTGTGCATGGAAGTCCTGGGCTGCCCAGGTGACAAAACCCCCCTCTCAGCCTCTCTGATGTGGTCCAAAGGAAAACAAAGCAATACATTTGGCACCAGCTTGGCTGCAGGAGTTGCCAAAAGGAGGCATACAAAGTGCCATCCAACGATTCCAATCTGGATTTGTGCAGGATTTACTCCTTGGCCTTTTCTTCTCCTTAAGATGTCCCGCAAGGCAGTGGAGGTTTAGAATCAGAATTTTCCTTCTCAAAGATGGGCTACATTCCCAGGTTGATGAGCCCCATCTGCCCCTCACTTCCCTCTGCAGCACATGCAGAAACTGCCTTATGAACCATTGAATCGGCTATTGGTCCCATCCGCTCAATCTGCCAGAGGTTGGCTTTGCATACAGAGGAATTCCCTAACTCACCAAGCATTTGAGACCCATTGGCTACCTTCATCCGGTTTAGATAGTCAAAGTCATTTCCCAGAGTGTGGCTGCTGTCACATGCTGACAGCTTTTAGGAGCTACAGGTGAGAACTGAGTGGAGTACAAAGGTGGACAAACAGAAGGAGAATGTGGTCTCTAGCTGTTATGATAAAAAGAAATGGGATAAATATTGTTTAAGTTATAAAAATTTTTTAAAAAGCTGATTGGAAAATAAGGTGTTAGTTAAAAGGAATGTTAAGAGATTAGGATTTGCTGGATAATCATTTTGAACTAGAAAACAAGAAGGGGAGGTATGAGGAAGTCAAAGAAACATGTTATTGAAAAATTGATATGGAAATTGATTTGTTTTTAATATTTTTCTTTTTCTTTTTCTTTTTTGTTTGTATAAAATTGAAAAATTGAATAAATATTTATTAAAAAAAAAACAGAAGGAGAATGACGTGTCCCCCAACAGAGGTACAGTGGTACCTCGGGTTACAGACACTTCAGGTTACAGATGCTTCAGGTTACAGACTCTGCTAACCCAGAAACAGTACCTCGGGTTAAGAACTTTGCTTCAGGATGAGAACAAAAATCACGTGGTGGCAGCGGGAGGCCCCATTAGCTAAAGTGGTACCTCAGGTTAAGAACAGTTTCAGGTTAAGAACAGACCTCCAGAATGAATTACATTCTTAACCCGAGGTACCACTATACTAGGTAAGGTAAAGGTAAAGGACCCCTGAACGGTTAAGTCCAGCCAAAGGCGACTATGGGGTTGCGGCGCTCATCTTGCTTTCAGGCCGAGGGAGCCAGCATTTGTCCACAGACCAATTTCCAGGTCATGTTGGCCAGCATGACTAAACTGCTTCTGGCGCAGCAGAACACCATGGTGGAAACTAGAGCTCACAGAAATGCCGTTTACCTTCCTGCCGCAGCGGTACCTATTTATCTACTTGCACTTTTTGGTGTGCTTTTGAACTGCTAGGTTGGCAGGAGCTGAGACAGAGCAACGGGAGCTCACCCCGTCACGGGGATTCGAACTGCCAACCTTCTGATCAGCAAGCCCAAGAGGCTCAGTTGTTTAGACCACAGAGCCACACGCGTCCCTCTAATATTACTTCCTCTTCCCTAATAACCCATACATCCTGGAGGTTCATATACCCCATCAGATATATGCCTAGGGTGGAGCAGAGGTGTAACAAAACAGATGTTTATATTGAAGTACAGTGATACCTCGGGTTACATACGCTTCAGGTTACAGATGCTTCAGGTTACAGACTCCGCTAACCCAGAAATAGTACCTATGGGTTAAGAACTTTGCTTCAGGATGAGAACAGAAATCGTTCTTTGGCGGCAGCAGGAGGCCCCATTAGCTAAAGTAGTGCTTCAGGTTAAGAACAGTTTCAGGTTAAGAACGGACCTCCGTAACGAATTAAGTACTTAACCCGAGGTACCACTGTATAGCCAAGAGGGGACAGTTCTCTTGACTGACTGACTGACTGACTATAATTGCAAAAATGAGACTTTCTGCACCACCACTGACTATAATTGCAAAAAGGAGACTTTCTGCACCACCACTGACTATAATTGCAAAAATGAGACTTTCTGCAGCACCAAGTATCTTTATTTTTCTACTAAAATATGAAGAAACTGCTCTCAGAGACCCAAGTTGACGAGGAGCAAACTAAATTAGACAGGTGATTAAAATCAGCCAGATTTTCATGCTGATAACCCACAAGTCTGTCTGTGCAAGCTGGCTAAAGTTAGACCTTTCTATCAGGAGGAAGTTCCACTCTAAGTAAAGGCACAAGGCTTTCCGCTCTTTAACAGCAGTAATGATGTCATTTCATCTTCCTAATCTAGCCCTTTAGGAAGCTTGGAGGCAGAAAACAAAAAGCTGGCAGACAAACGGCAAGAAATGTTTTCCACAGGGTGAGAAAAATGATCCTGATAAGTTCATAAGTTCTGTCACAAAAGCAACAAGAGTGAATAGCTGCTAGATACGTGTTTGTGTATTACTTTAAGGAAGTCAGTGGATTAAGCAGTTTTTAGCTGATTAACTACCTTCGTAGTTTGATCCTGCTGGGTACTGTTTCTCCAGCATGTCACCCAGGCAGTGGCAAAGCAGAACCCTCCAGCTAGCAGGATTGAACCCTCTGCTCATCAGCTGTTGAGCAGAGGGTTCAATCCTGCTAGCCCTGATCCTTCTGTACTTCCCTGTGGGGAACAAGCAATGCCTCCCCTTATCACCACCATCAGATGTTGGCCCACAGGGGTGGGTGGAGATAATAATCTGACCCACTGGACGATAGGAGTTCATCATTCCTGCCTTATGGACTAGATTCTGAATACCAGATTATCTCCCAGTTTCCTGGAACAATTGTCCTTCTGTAATTCACAGCTGACTTCATTTTATTTTTGACTGATCAAATGCCCAACCTTGCATGCGCTCTACAGCAGCTGGTGCTTACAAAAACTGAAGCAGTTTGCTGAGTGGCCTCTATGCTCCTATCAATTTACAAATTTTAACTTTGATGTTTACTGGCATTTTTATTTGTATATTTTCTTTTGTGCTCCAAATTTAACCAAATCGGTTGAAATCATGCATAAGCAGTATTGAGAAATCTGAGAGGGATAAAAAACAATAAAATCAGAGAAGCCATCTTGGTCCAATAGTGTGTGGTGAATATCTTTAGGAGGACCAACTTTATTTATTTATTTTTTTAAAAAAACAGACTATGGTTAGCGAGTTTTGAATTCACCAAAGCTCATCAGGATAGATGAAAAATATTGGGACATGAAAGAACTCTCACTTCTTTGTGAATTTTCAGGTCAACCCTGATAAATACAGCTTTTGGACTTTACAAAGATAGTTGGTGAAATTGATCTTGTCTTTACTAACAGAACAGCAAAATATAAGACGTATCATGCTGCTTCTGTTCCTGCTGAATTCGCTATTCAACGCTCAGCAAAGCTGATCTTTCTCTTCCAAAAAAACCCCCAAGATTCACTAAACACCAGACAGAAACAGAAGCTGCATTGTGGCTCCTTTTTAAAAAAATATAGCTGAGCACCTTGGAGAGGGAGTTATGTGAATATAAAAAGTGTAAGTGGCCTATTTTACAGGGTGCCAATAAGGTATTAAGTACAGTGGTATCTTGGGTTAAGAACTTAATTTGTTCCGGAGGTCCGTTCTTAATCTGAAACTGTTCTTAACCTGAAGCACCACTTTAGCTAATGGGGCCTCCTGCTGCTGCTGCGCCACCGGAGCACAATTTCTGTTCTCATCCTGAAGCAAAGTTCTTAACCCGAGGTACTATTTCTGGGTTAGTGGAGTCTGTAACCTGAAGCATCTGTAACCCAAGGTACCACTGCACATGCCAAGAAAACTATGACTACATCTGATGTAACACTAGTAATACATGATGGGAGAAGAGGCCTGGGGGTTAATCTGGTGAACCGGGTTTGCTTCCCCGCTCCTCCACATGCAGCTGCTGGGTGACCTTGGGCCAGTCACACTTCTTTGAAGTCTCTCAGCCCCACTCACCTCACAGAGAGTTTGGTGTGGGGAAGGAAGGGAAAGGAGAATGTTAGCCGCTTTGAGACTCCTTTAGGGGAGTGAAAGGCAGGGTATCAAGTCCAAACTCTTCTCTCTCTCTCTCGCTCTCTCAGAGTCCAGACTAACTTTGATTTTGGAACAGACTTCCAGAACCGATTAAGTTTGAGAACCAAGGTACCACTGTAACCCACAACCACCAGAGGGCACCAGGTTGACACAGGCAAGAGAATTTTTGAGAGCAATTTTCCTAAAAGCCAAAGTGTTCAATCTAATAGAATCAAAACAGTCACGCTCGGATTGTAGCACTTTAAATTGCAGGTGATGGATTTTTTTTATATAAAAAAAACTTCGCAATTAAAAAAAAAAACACATCTCAGCACCAGGTAAAGCTAAATTCCAGTAAATGATACATTCATCTCCCCTAGTGCCAAGATTTGCAGAAATCAGTCTGATGTTTAGAGAAAGCAAATCTTTGAACTTATTTAGATTTCCCTTCTCACACAAACATAAACCAACCATAAAATCACAACTCTCTTTGAAGTTCATCTTGCATCCTTTAGCTAGCCCAAAGGGGATTAAGTAATACATCTGTATGGTTAGTTAAGGATCAGGAAGTGATGGCCAAGAAAAGAAAAGCTGTAACGTGAGTCTCAAAAGGCAATTGTAATCAAGTTATCCATACTTGACTTCACGATTAAAATGGACCCAACCTCCCTTATGTAGCTATCCATTCAAATTCTCTTCTGTCCTTTGCCTCCACAGAAATGTGCTGCTTTCTCCTGCTGTCTCAACTTTTTCTCTCCCTGTTAGCTGTTCTCTCCCTGCAATGTAGCTTCTACCATTCACAGAAAGCACTAACCATTTTCTCACTGGTAAATCCAAGGGTCTCTGCAGCCTATGGCCTCCTCCTCCTGCTGCTTCCAGAACTCTCTGCTGCCTTTGATAATCGATCAAAGTTATCATTTGCCTAACTCTCTTTGTTCCCTAGGTCTTCATGATACTATCCTTCATTAATTTTATTTCTGTGCAATCAATTCTTTTAACGCTGCCACAAGTGAAAAGGCCAAGCCTGTTTTTTTTTCCTCCCCTCGTTCCAGCCGCCAGGTCTATTCAAAATTCAGCTACCGTAATCACTCGCCTCAGCCGCTATTCCAACCACAATTGTTCTACACAAGCACCTGCACTAATACCCTGTTCACTCCCAGATCCAGCACAGGCACTTCATTTATAGTTTCACGGTTCTTCAAAGCTTTCCATTAACCTGATTATCTCTTTGCTTTTATATCCTAGAATCATAGAATCATAGAGTTGGAAGAGACCACAAGGGCCATCGAGTCCAACCCCCTGCCAAGCAGGAAACACCATCAGAGCACTCCTGACATATGGTTGTCAAGCCTCTGCTTAAAGTCCTCCAAAGAAGGAGACTCCACCACACTCCTTGCCAGCAAATTCCACTGTCGAACAGCTCTTACTGTCAGGAAGTTCTTCCTAATGTTTAGGTGGAATCTTCTTTCCTGTAGTTTGGATCCATTGCTCCGTGTCCGCTTCTCTGGAGCAGCAGAAAACAACCTTTCTCCCTCCTCTATGTGACATCCTTTTATATATTTGAACATGGCTATCATATCACCCCTTAACCTCCTCTTCTCCAGGCTAAACATGCCCAGCTCCCTTAGCCGTTCCTCATAAGGCATCGTTTCCAGGCCTTTGACCATTTTGGTTGCCCTCCTCTGGACACGTTCCAGTTTGTCAGTGTCCTTCTTGAACTGTGGTGCCCAGAACTGGACACAGTACTCCAGGTGAGGTCTGACCAGAGCAGAATACAGTGGCACTATTACTTCCCTTGATCTAGATGCTATACTCCTATTGATGCAGCCCAGAATTGCATTGGCTTTTTTAGCTGCCGCGTCACACTGTTGGCTCATGTCAAGTTTGTGGTCAACCAAGACTCCTAGATCCTTTTCACATGTACTGCTCTCAAGCCAGGTGTCACCCATCTTGTATTTGTGCCTCTCATTTTTTTTGCCCAAGTGCAATACTTTACATCCCTGTCCAGAAAGTCTCCCAGCAACTGAATTAAATGCGCACTCACCATGTTTATCCCACCTACCATTTCCATCACCTTCCTTGGTTCTTTTCCCACGGTAAAATTTTAAACTGTAAGCTCCTCAGGGCAGGGACCTGTCATCAAATAGTTTGTATATACTGTACTGTTTTTAACACTTGATTGGGAGCCGCCCAGAGTGGCTGGGGAAACTCAGCCAGATGGGCGGGGTATAAATAATAAATTTATTATTATTATTATTATTATTATTATTATTATTATTATTATTATTGTAAAGCACCATGCCCAACGGGTGATCGAAAGGATCCCTTCCTCTGACATAAGAAGACTTCCACTGGAAGGAGGGAACTTTTGGATCCAACTCATTGCTTTCCCCTCCCCAAAAAAAGAAACTGTAATTATTTAAAGGTTTTTAAACAATAACACAATTCAAACCCAACACATTTACAATATGATTTGAAAGGTGATATACATACAAATGTGTAAGGTATTTTCCTGTTACAATGATCACCACACAACACAATCCACAGGTAAATTCACATTCACACCCACCCACGTTCCCCCATGATGTGGTACAGAGAGGTGAGGATCCACACGATTATCCATATAGTTTATAAAAGTGGAACAGAGCTTATCAAGCCTGTCCTAATAAACCCATTGATGGCAATATATTAGAACCATCAACTTATAAGCATGCATGAAATTTCAGGTGAACAAAGCAAGCCAGTGGGCATAATATATGACTAGACTTGTCCACTAAAAAAACCTCAAATCAGCTTTTTGTAGAATTACAACGTAGAGCGCTTAATCATAAACTGACACATATTTTCTGGCATGTGCCCCATTAATAACCTTGCAAATCAAGCTGTTCCTAATTTTCCATGTCCTCTTATTATTGAAAGAAAGCCTCCAATTTTTTTTAAAAAATATTGTTTGCCAATAGTTTTTTTTTTTTTTTAATCACATAATGGATAGTTTCCCATCTTAAAACATCCTGTTCCAGCACAATACATAAATCTGTCATGCACATGCAATAGTTTTATGGGACCAAAAAATAAATTCTCCATGACGAGGATTCTTTACAGAAGTTTCAATGACGTAGCTTTTAACAAATGCAAAAAGAATGCGCCACACATTCCCCTCCCCCACTGCTGCTGAGATGCACTCCTTTGCGACAAAGTACCTAATGAAAAAATAAATTAATGAGCATACTGTAGATTGATGCAAAATGTGTACATAGAAGAACAACAAGTTCCTATTTAAACATGTGTCAGTTTCAGCAGCCATATGCATAACATACTAATTGTGGGCCAATCATTTATTGCTTTGTTTAAATCCTGCTCTTCTTTCAAACGTAACAAAATTCTGGTTACAACAACGAAAAGAGCACGTTATGAAATATATCAACCCTGCAGAATATCATTAGATCAAACTGTGCCAAGAAAACTTAAGAGCAAAGCTGGAGGCTACAAAAGACAGAAGCATTTTTCAGCGCCTCAGTCTTGAATATAAAGGAGTAGAAAACTGAAATGAACCTTGAGAATCACACATTGGCTTGTTAGAAATTACTGGTGTTCGCTTTCAAAGGGCAAAACTCTATTTTGACACCAAGCAAAGCAGTCAGTATGTAGTTTCCATGTTTATCTAAGGAAAACAAGGCCTGGTTTATCCCCACCACCAGTTACTGCTTCTCATTCAACCTCACCTGTCCCAGAAATATTTCTAATTCATGGTTAGGAGAACCAGAGAGGGTACGCCCAATGCTATCCTTCTTGCTATAACTATTAAGTGCCACACTTTTTATTCCAATCAACTTTCATTAGGCTGGAGAATGGAAACAGAATCATTTTCCTGATCGTTGTTCCAAGAACCCTCAACACCTTCCTGGAATAAAAAAAAGGTAAAGGAATATGTATATTCCTGGAATATACAGATTCGTTCCAAGGGCTTGTCTAGTCACTTTCCCAGGAAAACCTACTGTTTCCACCAAATCAGAACAAACGGCAACAGTGATGTTCAAAATTAGCCAGGCGCAGGCATGTTTTGTGACTGGCAGGAGTCCAATTGCAACCACGTGGAGATTTTTCTGGATGCCAGGATGGCGACTGACATCTCTGGCTGGCTGGCTGGCCGGCCCCTCCAGCTTTCTTAAGCAGGTAATCAGAAGAGCTTATTTATTGATTTATATCCCATATATACAGTCCTTTTTCCCCCAGGGAGTACTCTAAGGGTATGAAGTACCGGCACATCTCCTTTTTTGTTGTCAAAAAGTGTGGCACTGTAACAACTTCATGGTGAGTACTAGCACCTATTTTACTAGGGGGGAAAGCACTGCATGGTTCACACCCTCCGCAGTTACACCCTACTACAACAACCCTGTGAGTTGCCAGTACTGTGACAGACCCAAGGTCAGACTAGGAGACTGTGACAGACCCAAGGTCATCCAGTGGGCTTCTTGACCAGGAGTCAGCAAACTTTTTCAGCGGGGGACCAGTCCACTGTCCCTCAGACCTTGTGGGGGCCAGGACTATATTTTGAAGGGGAAAAATGAACTAATTCCTATGCCCCACAAATAACAGAGAATTGCATTTTAAATAAAAGCACACATTCTACTTATGTAAAAACACCAGGCAGGCCCCACAAACTACCCAGAGGTGCATTTTGAATAAAAGGACACATTCTACTCTTGTAAAAACAAGCCAATTCCCGGACCGTCCGCGGGCCGGATTTAGAAGGCGATTGGGCCGGATCTGGCCTCCGGGCCTTAGTTTGCCTACCCACATTCTTGACTGAATGCGGATTTGAACCCTGATCTCCCAGGTCTGAGTCCAGCCCTCTAACCACTACACCACACTGGCTTCCTGGAGTACTTCTGCTACGGGGCAACTCTATAAATTAATTAGGTAAATAAATATGGGGAAAGCCAAATGCCACTTAGAGAAAGATCTAAAATATTTTCATTGAAATAATTTCCATTGTAACTTTGTTTTATTTGCGATTGTTTTGTTTGATGTTTTGATGTGTTGCAAACTGCTTTGAGACTTTTTTTCTTTAAAATATAAAGTGGTATAGAAAATAATAATAATGTGATTATATAGCCAAAATAAGGCAAGGAGCTTTCAGCATGACTGAGAGAGCCCAAGTCATTGCAGAAATAGAAATGATTTCAGGGAAAAAACCCTAAATTGGGAGAAAACCAAACAACGACTGAGCATGCTCAGAATTGTCAAGTGTCTGTTGTGAGGACTAAAAATAGAAAAACTGGGTTTGGGGGAGAAATATAATGCAGTGCCCTGAAAAAAGGCCAGGCTGGCAGGCAAACTTCAAACTGCAACATTCTGTGGCAGATCAGATCCCTCATACAGAATCATCTAATCAATGAATTGTAGAACTGGAAGGGACCACAAAGGTCATCTACTCAAAACTCCCTGCAATGCAGGAATCTTCGGCCCAATTTGGGGCCCAATTTGGGGCTCAAACCCACAACTGAGCTATTAGATGAAGCCGCCTTTTCAGTTAAATACATTTGAGACAACTGTAGCAGACTTTTAAAAAGAAACTTTAGTCTAAAGATGTATGTGCCAGCTACATGCATACATAAAACATAAGCTCCTTCTTTTAAAGTACAGGAAATGTCTTCATGTCAATACAGTCGTATGAGATACCCACAAGAAAAGCATGAGCTCCAGTTTAATCACTTTTTAACAATTTGTGCGATCCCTGACCAAATCAGTCCACAGAAAAAGTTTTGCAGATTTCCAATAACAACTTCCAATGTAACTCAGCCAATGAACAGTTTCATTTTCAAAACCCAACACAGTTTCAGCCCATATGTAGGCTCTCATTGCACGGTCTGCGTACTACAAGTAGATAGCTCAGGGAAGCTCAAACTACTGGGGGTGGGGGAAGTAAGGGAGATGGTAGAGAAGGAGCAGCTGTACATGAGACAATTTAATAGTGTTTGGGTTTTAATGCAAGTATTCCAAGGCCAGATTTCCTTATTCCAACAACCAGTGTTGTGTCTAAGATCCAGAACAGGGAATTAGCAGATTGCAAGAGAGAGAGAGAGAGAGAGAGAGAGAAACAGAGACTACCCTTGATTTTCAGCAACATAGTACACTATAAGCAAATCACAAAAAGTATTCGCTAAATTAACCCATCCCCAAAAAACTAATTAACCAATGAACGTAACCGTTTTAATCCTCCATAACACAACACCAATGAGTCACAGTTCTATGATCTATTGCTGTTATAGGAAAGAATGACAGTTATGAAAGCAGACAGATTCCAACCATCGTGACTTAGTATCCTGTAAAATAGAGAACTTGAAAAGGTGATAGAGGGCAGAAATGAATTAAAAATACTAAAGGAGGGACACACTAATGGCTACTTTTTACTTTATACTAACATAGATTATCTGCCACCATTTACCAACCCAATTCTGCAGCTGCTTCACTGAACTATCTTTCCATCACAGCTCCATATACAAATATATTGATAAACATAATGAAATTTACAACTATTAACTACCCTTCAAAGTACGTTCACAAAGGTGGTTAACACATAAAATAAAGCAGCTATGTAATTTCTTTTTAGTTATCTTGAACATGCACTAGTGGGGCACAATTAAGTGGACTGAACTTTTGACTGAGGAAAAGTCAACGGAGGCATTGCAAAAAAAAAAATCCTGTATGTTAAGGAATCAGCATGCAATCTGAGTGACAGTCTTCCCAAATGCAGCAATCTGTTTCATTGCACTCAGTTGGAACTTCCTTGCATACAGAAAAATGCATACATGTGGTACTGTTGCAGAGAAGTGATTTACACATAATTTACACTCTAGTATTCCTACAAATAAGTGTCTCCCGTGGAGGAATCTTGTAACGTGGGCTCACAGTGGCATCTGGCACTATTTCACTGTAAATCTGGTAATAAGATGAGGATAACTGAAATTATTCAGAAGTAATTACACAGCAAGAAACAGCAGAGAAACAGCAGAAGGATTGCAATAGGGGGCTGGGGAAAGAAGACACCAAAGTGCTATTTCTGGATGGATAATTTCTTTGGAACAAAGCTTTAGGTGAAGCCAGTGATTGGTTGCAAAAAGAATGAAAAATGCAACGACCTGTGAGGCACAGTCTACTATCAATTTTGCCGATTGTTCTGTATATATCGCCTTGACTCCTTTTATGAAGTGAGGCAGAGTCGACCGGTCTCAAAGTCTTAATCCTAGAGAGTGCAAGAACAGCTGTGGTTATCTGGAAAAAGCCTAGCGGCTCTTTGCACATGCCCTGAAGCACAGTTTCACAGCTGAGCTGGCTGGGAGTCAAAATAGCCTCTGGAAATGAACTTGAACTCAGCGGCCGAAGCCAGATGTTGTCCTTTTGCACAACGGAGGTTGTAACAAGCCTTGGAGATCATGTATTTACTTTCTGGCTGAGGAAGAACGATTATGGGGAAAGGAATAAAAAAACCCTATAAAGAAAAAGACTGAACTAGAATCGGACGTGCAATTTAGAACACACACACACACACAACTGCCCCATTGCTGTGGGTTTGACAGCAGCTGAGATCCACCTAAGGGATAAGCTTCTGCTTGCTAATCTGCCAGGAAAAGCTTAGTTTCTGCATAACAGGATGGCCCAGTTGGGAAAATTAAAAACAAAAAAGGTGGCGCCAACCTTAAGCAAGGAGTGTGAGAGAGAAGCAAGGGAGCGGGGCTGGAGGGAGGGAGGGCTTCAAAAGTCAGGCGGGAGTGAAAATAAAAAATTAATCAACAGCAAGTTGGGAAGTGCTGGAAAAAAGCAGACGAATAACGGAAAATCATGGGGAAGAGAGAGAGATAAGCCCCCACGATGGAGGGCAAAAGACAACTGCACCCCAGTGTTTCCCCTCCCCATCCCAAAATGCAAAATATAAAGTCTGCGCCCAGAAGGAGGAAGCCTTTTCCGCACCCACCGGGAGCCGAGCGGTTGCCCGCCTGGGCGGACGCGGCTTGGAAGAAAGCAGCCGGGTAGGCGGGCGTCGCGGCCGGTCCTTGAGGAGCCATCCCTGGGCGAAGAGACCACCCGCGTCCCGGGACACTGGGGCGCCTGGGCTGCTGGGGCGTCTGCGGCGCGCGCAGGAAATCTCCCCCAGTCCTCCCGGGCGCGGCTCTGGCCTCGAGGCTCCGCCCACCTCTTCTCCATTCCTCCTGGGGGGGGGAGGAGAGCGACTGAGCATGCGCGGTGGCGGCGCCGCTCTTCGGCAAGGCTGAGGGGAAGGCGGAGTTTCACTGTGGAAAAGGCAGCTGGAGGCGAGCAGCCTGCTTTTACCTCAGTCGGGCGCTGTCCAGTCAGGCGCTCTCGCGCCACGAGGCAGCAGCGCCCAGCGAGCAAAGTCCCAGTCAGTTACTTTGCTCTAGTTATGAGTGCAGTAAATGTAACACTAAAGCACTTTCTGGGGAGCAGGGGTATCAACTTTAATAAAATATTTGGGGGGGGGCTGGTAACAGTCTGTGACGACGTTTTACAAACTTCAGTATCTCCTACCTGCATTGTATGTATTTAATCTGCAACTGCAAGTACACAGAGAAAAAATTATATGTTAGTTCATACTTCAAATGGAGTGTCTTGTGTAGTTTTTTATAGGAAGGAAAAGAGGACTAATTTAAAGAGTCAAACAACCCAGGGCTGCTTTCCACATGCTCTGCAAATGGAAACTAGTGTCTAATTCACATTTTTCAAAACGTATTTTTATTAAAGATTTCTTGGTTTACAAAAGTATGGGCAATGGCTCTTTTTTTCACGTTACATTTTTCTACAGATGGGTTTCATTTGTTATGCTCCAAAATCCAACTATTCTGTTCAGCAGCCATATGAGAAATATGCAAAATAACTAAGCAAGTATTAGAAGTCACCCCAGAACTGGCCCTACTAAACATCTTCCAAGATCATAATGTCCACTCGCATCACAAAGAGCTAATTCACATTTTTGAGTGGCAGGTCAGCAAATCCCGTTTCACCTCAAGCAGTGAAACAGGACATGCTGCACTTGCGCCTCAAACTCCACACTGAAACGTTAAGAAACTCTCAAGTCATTGATGAAAGTTCTACAGTTTGTTGAGCTTTTTGGGGGGGAAATTTCAAAGATCCAGCCAATTTTCGAAATTCCACCAGGACCCTAATTCCATGGCATCCCTACGTCTATTGACCTCAAAGGGCTTTGCTTTAGGAAAGCTGCTAAGGTGGCTTTGATGTGGCTGGTGAGGAAGAAGAGGAAGAAGAGGAGGAAAAATAAGGGGTTGAGGTGGAAAAGAAAATATGTTGCTGGCAAAAGAGTGTGTCTGCAATCAAGGTTTTGTCCTTTGGGGGATCTAAGTAGTGATGGTGAGCAGAAAACTTATCTCACTCGAGACAAATGCATGGCACTGTAGGCATGTTCATCTCTCACATTTGACAGCCCAGTGTGATGCCTAGTTAGATGGGGATGAAGCCATTGAAATCACAGGGGGAGATTTCATATCATACAGCCTCTTTTGAAGCTCAAGACTTTTCCAGAGAGGCAGGCATAATATTCACCTATGAAACATCAATTTAGATAACTGTTTCTGTTCTAGTGCTTCCCCCTTCTCTCAACAAACAAATAAAACTACTTTGCTGGGGTCTCCATGAAAAGCCTGCAGAGTCCAGACATATAATATTATTTATTTGTTTATAAGCATATTCATAAGCCACTGTGTCATAAGAAATATAGCAAAGTGGTTAACAGCAATTAAATATAAAACGGTACAATAAAAACCATTAAAAGCTATAAACAGGCATCGGTTAACTGTTGTAGAAGGATTGCCTCCATAGGCCTGGCAGAATAGAAAAGGCTTTTGGCAGGCATTTAAAAGTTGGCATAGAAGAGACCCGCTGAATCTCTATTGGCACAGTATTCCACAGGACTGGGCCAATGTCGCCAAAGGCTCCATTTCTTGTTTTTTTGGTCAAATGAGCCTCACCAAGTTGGGGAACAACCAGTGGCACTCCTGCAGATAATCTCAGTAATCAAGCTGGAGCCACGTTCAGCCCTTTGGCCTCAGGGTCCCCACCCCTGCTAATTGGTTGCAGGTTAGTGAAATTTACATTACTGTATATACAAGGATAGGGACATGGGTGGCGCTGTGGGTTAAACCACAGAGCCTAGGACTTGCCGATCAGAAGGTCGGCGGTTCGAATCCCCACAACGGGGTGAGCTCCCGTTACTCAGTCCCTGCTCCTGCCAACCTAGCAGTTCGAAAGTGCAAGTAGATAAAGAGGTACCACTCCGGCGGGAAGGTAAACGGCGTTTCCATGTGCTGCTCTGGTTTGCCAGATGTGGCTTAGTCATGCTGGCCACATGACCCGGAAGCTGTACGCCGGCTCCCTCGGCCAGTAAAATGAGATGAGCGCTGCAACCCCAGAGTCGGCCACGACTGGACCTAATGGTCAGGGGTTCCTTTACCTTTACCTATATACATGGGTGGCCCATCCTGTTTTGCCACCAGAGTAGAAATGGGAATCGCTGCCTTATATTCCCCCTGCCACTGCCCACCATCATGCCCCCACGCTCACCAAACTCAGCACCAGTTGGGGTGCTCCTCAAAGTGTTGGCACTCAGCTTCTCTTCAGGACGGGGAGTGGGCGGGCGCCGATCAGCAACATGGCATGCAGGAGCACCCCAGCTCTCATTGAACTTGGCGGGAGCTGGGGCGCTTCTCAAACCCACTTGGCTTTTCCCCCAGAGGCAAAGAAGATGAGTGACAATACCGCACACCAGAATGCCTCCCTCTCGCTGGTGATGGAAATGGTGGAACACTGCCTCTTGCAAATCTAGTGGGTGCTTCACCCTGCCTCATGGGCAGGCCGGCT
Organism: Podarcis filfolensis; assembly: GCF_964270895.1. Lineage (NCBI taxonomy): Eukaryota > Metazoa > Chordata > Lepidosauria > Squamata > Lacertidae > Podarcis > Podarcis filfolensis. The sequence continues at coordinate 17,334,273 of NC_139610.1, forward strand.
CTGCATATATATTGTATTTGTTTACAAAGCCCTGAGCAACTTGGGAAAGGGTAGTAAACTGTCTGTTCTTTCTCCTAACTGTTATAAGGAAAAAAACTGCTCCTTTCCCCTTATGCGGTAACCTGGAGACTTCAGGTCAGCCCCAAAGGTCTAGCAACTCTTGGTAGCACGCAGTACTGACCAGTGAGGAAGGTGAAACAGACTTGTAAGTGACAATTTTTCTGATAGCCTCATGCTGCATACCAACCAGTCTGGAACAGTACCAATAGCTAACATTGTTTATATCATTAGAAACCACAAAGTATAGATCAACGGAAATGGAAGAGGAAAGAGAAGGATTATTTGTACTCAAAAACTATCATTATCTGTTCTGAAAATCATGTAATTAAGTTCTGCATTGCTGGTAAGAAAACGGATGAGCAACCTTACATTGCAACCTTTAAAAGCAACTGTTAGGTGGATATAATTCTCGGTGTTACCAACGGAATCATCCATATGTCAGATTGGCTTAAAAGGGAGCCATTGCAGTGGTTATATACATTTTTATTATTTTATTAATTGTTATATTTTTATACCGCCCTCCGTCCAAGGATCACAGAGCGGTTTAAAATATAAAAAGCTTATTTCAAGTATATTTGAAATAAATTAGTTTATTTAGTTCCATCATGCCCAGGGATATAATTGTGTTTCAGGGTGGATTTTAAAATATTGAGGGGAAATATTGTCGCGGTGGGAAAAGCTGGCTTTGGAGCTTAGGAACTTTGCTTCCCTACTCACCAATGAAAATCACTAGTTGACTGTAAGCAAATTGCCTTCCTTAGCTTAACTTAGCCTCTCACAGCTTTGTTGCGATGAGCGAAAAGTAGTGGGAGCAATCTAAACAAAGAGCTGTGGGGAGGTACGAACAGCAGATATACTGTCCTGCATTATGAACGCATCAAATGCCTTTAAGAATGGACCCTTATTTGAAAGGAGAAACAATTCAAATCTCTTGTTAACAGTTTACCATCCCCCGAGATGATAATAGGGTCTAATAGGTCCAATTAACCACATAATCCAGAGCGTGACTCTAATCTTTTTCTGCCTCTTTGCATCCAGGGTCACGCTGCCTACCACCATAGAAATTGGCTGGAACGGTAATAGAGGAAGAATCAGCTATTGTCCCCAGGCAGGAAATTTTCCGGGAAATGGTACTAAACACCAAACAAATGCATTTGTGTTTCAAACAGCATGACTAAACCGCAGCACCTTTTATTCCACCGCCACTGAATAGACACCATATGAAATGTGCTTTGTTGTTCTGAGGCAGCTTTAAATATTTTATTTAGGTGATAATTCAAAAAATAGAACATGGTCTCATTGCGAGCAAGTGTCAACATAAGCAGTTGATTAGGAGAACTATGAGCTTATTCCCAATTCTTCCTTAAATTCCTAATCCAGTTTTTGTCCCTTTTTCGATTAGAAATGCAGACCTTCCAAGTCTTGGAATGTCCTACTTTTCCTTAGGACGTCCCTATTTTCATCTGAGAAATATTGGAGGGTATCTTCATCCCTACATTTACAATTCAGTAAATTGGGATGGGAGTTTACTCTTTAGAGATACTTGTACAACAAGCTAATGTTGGCTTTATACCATTTTAAATGACTTGGCTTCAGCATTCTGGGTATTGTAATTTGAAGAGCATGCTGACAAAGCTCAATTCAAGATCCCTAGCCTCCTCACAGAACTGCACTTCTCAAAGCTCCCAAGAGAGAGGTGGTGACTACTAAAATTAGTAGTCAAGGGGAAATTATATTCTCTAGAATGCCTAAAGGTCATAGATGGAGCCTTGATGTTAAAATAAATACATCCGTTCCAATACGCACATTTTTGAATAGCTATCTTCATGAACATACATGCTCTGCGTGTTGGCAAATTGCAAATTGGGCCAATCTGAAGCAGTCTTCCTGCACAGTTAAATGTCAAGAAAATGCTCATTCAGCTCTCAGGAGGGGAGAAGACATAAATATCTATATTGCCATCTTTTTTGGTTATGCAGTGTATTCTTGTTTTGAGTGTTTTTTCCTACATCTATTTGCTAGTAATCTGGAGTTTTCCCCTCCATATTCATAGAAACGTTGTTTAGAGTATAGAATGTTGATCATTATTTTGTTGATTTCCAGGGAGTCCAGTTCTCTCCCTTTTTGTTCTCTAAGTTTGAGGAGTTTTTTAGATCCTGTTTGTTTGTAGCGTGATGAGAGGGCTGTGATGTCTGGCCCTACTAAACATCTTCCAAGACAACAATGCCCATTTACACCACAAAGAACTCATAACCCACCACTTTCAGCAGCCAGAAACACCATAACCAGACACTGGAGAGACCTGTCAGGAGTAAGCATGGGCCAATGGTACCAAATAGTATGGGAAACAGCCCTACTAGAAAAATTAACCAATAAACTGAAACTAACACGGGGACAAACAGAAGAAGACACCTTTACCCTGGTATGGTTCCCCTTTATCACATACACAGCCCAACAAGACAATGGCAATAATCCACCAACAGCATACAAATCAATATGGCTAACCTGATCCAAAACACTCACCCACCCCACTCACACACTAAAACAAAGATCACCACAGCCAATCACAAACAACCAACCACACCCTAGGCCAACCCCAACCTCTCTCACCACCAAAGGAACACAAGTGAACAGCACAAGCAACGCTGACACCAAACCCTACATACATTAAGCATAATAGAAACATCGCCACCCGACCCCAACCCCACCCATCTTCCCCCCCACACCTCTTTTTTTCTCTCCCCCTAATGTCTCAACAAATGAAATGGATTTGTAAAAATGTTACATGGAAAAAATACGAGAGACATTACACATATTTCTGTAAAACAAGAAAATATTTAATAAAAAAAACCTTAAAAAACATAAATATCTATAAAAAGTAGGAAGATCAGCTGGAATAGTTGCACAGAGGAGGGGAAAATTTCAGGTGTTCTATGTCATGCAAATATCTGTTAAAATTCTCTCCTCTATTACATCTATTAGAGGCAAAGGAACCCTGTTCCCTCTTTGCATCTGACCACTCTAAAAAGCCAAAGAAAATCAGAGTGCCAAACTAAAAATGATTCCACAGGTCCAATCACTGTAGGAAATACTTTGCAAATAGTAGGAACTGTGAGTGAAAGACCCTGAGGCATATGTAGCCCTTTGGTTTTGTTCCCTGAGAGAAGACTGTGAACCTCGTTAATAGTGTTCGTTAGCTTGTGATCCAACAAGTAGGCCAAAGTGTTTTATCCATAATATATGTTTAAGTGAATCATTAACTTTTTTCTGTAGTCATAAAGAACAGCAGCACATAGGAAAAGATGCAAGCCCTTCATTTATGAAGTTTGCTGGTTTGCTTCAGCCCATGCACAGAAGGAATGCAGTTCTGCTATGAACAGGCATCAGTTTGCTTACTTTATCCAATCGTAAAACCTCCAGCATTCTGGTTATGTTTGATCTCACTGTTTCTTAGATGTATGTGAGATTTGGCATGGTGCAATGAGGGAAACTGAAACTCTTTTTCAAACTCTCTGTAAATGAAGGGTATTTCAAACAGCACTTGAAAGGTAACTTCCTATGCAGAAATGCAAAATTAGCTAGGTCAAAGACTTGCATGTTGTTCCAACACTGAAAATGTATTTTCCCTGGGATGCATAAAGGTCATGCATTTGCACAGAGCCTTGTTGCCAAGATAAAAACATCCCCATCAATATACACATTTTTGAATAGCTATCTTCATTAACATAAACAGTAACGGTTATGTTTAAATCTTTGTGTGTTGACGCATCCCTTCGGTAGTTTTGGACTTTTACAAAGACAATTTACGAAGGAGTTACATTCTTTTCTTTTAAATTTTTTTTATTTTATTTAATTAATAATTAATCATACATAAATAAGCATAAAAATGTGCACACCACCCACCAAGACCATGCCATTGTAACTATCCAACCTCCCAAAATTTTAACACCTCTTGCGCTGGTTTAACCCCTTTTCATTTTGACAAATTCTACAAACACCCTCCATATCTCTTCAAAATTATTTTTCCTACATATTCCCCATCTTACCTTAATGGCACATGTTAATTTATCATTAATAGTTATATCCCAAATCTCTTTGTACCATTCTCCCATTTTATATTCTGCTTTGCCCCTTCCACTTTCTAGCTATAATAACTCGTGCGGCTGTCAATAAATTTGTGAGCAAGTCCTTCGTAGCCTGCGAATCTTCCACCCCTTCGGAAATTGATAATAGTGCTACCTCTGGGCTTTTGGTCAGCTTTAACCCAGTGATTTCTGTTATCTCCTTAAACACCCTTTGCAATAAAAAATTTAAAAAGTACATATTTACACCCCTAGTTACATTCTAAGGCACCATGCATTTAAGGGAAATCATGTCTATTGGGAAAACCATTGAAAAAGCCTGCAAAAACCCTCGAGGACCTTCTTGAGTCAACTTGGATGTTTGTCCTCATCTGCAGAATCACTTTTCTGCAATATTGCAGCCACAGCTGGATTTCCTTTCAAGGTGCTGATCCTTGGTTTGCCTTTTGCTTTGCCTTGCCTTGCCTTGCCTAGGAAACAGGAAATATTGTCCTCCCCTTGCTTAAGCCATCACCTCTCCTCAGTCGTGGGCATCCCTGTGGATCGCAATAAAGGTAAAGGTAAAGGGACCCCTGACCATTAGGTCCAGTCGTGACCAACTCTGGGGATGTGGCACTCATCTCGCTTTATTGGCCAAGGAAGCTTTTGGGTCATGTGACTAAGCCGCTTCTGGCAAACCAGAGCAGCACATGGAAATACCGTTTACCTTCCCGCCTGAGTGGTACCTACTTATCTACTTGCACTTTGATGTGCTTTCGAACTGCTAGGTTGGCAGGAGCTGGGACCAAGCAACGGGAGCTCACCCCATCATGGGGATTCGAACCGCTGACCTGCTGATCGGCAAGTCCTAGGCTCTGTGGTTTAACCCACAGCGCCACCTGTGTAATAGATAATATTTTAATCTGTTGGATGTAGTCCCTTGTCACAATAAATCTTTTGTTGAGAGTGTCCCAAGTATTTTTGTTGCAAGCTACTAATTTAGCTACCCTTCTTTAATTCTGACTTCCCTTTCCTGCTTCAGGATGAAGGGATTTACCAGTTCATAATGAGAACTGGATTTCTGCCATGATCGTGGATCTATGCCACAGAATGGGAACATCGAAAGGAAGACTACTGGCCTGTGCAATTTACATTCCAATTCGTTTTATTAAAAGTACACCATGGACACTCTGAAAAAGTTTCCCTACAGCTCCGAATGTGCCTTTACATGAAAATTTTAATGCAAAATTCTTGGAATGTTCCGTCCTGTTCCATTCGTCCTTCATGGTGTGCGTCTAGTGAACTCGCAGCAGCAAGAGACGACACATCCCAAATGAGAGATCAAGATTTGTGGCTGGTTTTAGTTTCATTGGAAGTCACAGGGGATGCATCTGCTATCACTAGCTATAAAGCTCATCAGACATTTGGTCCATGATCTGAACTTAGGGCCAGTTCATAGCAGGAAAAGGAGACCCTTGTGATTTATAGGATCTATTTCTTTTGATCCATCCCTTAATGTACCTCAAGTTATACCACAGGGTACTATAAGCAGTGGATTTTGTATGCAGAAACACTTGATAAAATAGTCAAGGGTTTGTCGTCTAGCAGTTCTGATTAAGTTGACGCACATATTTTTGCAGAGAAACCTATATAATTATTCCATGCTGACTTAGGGCCATAACCTCCTGGCAGGTTTTCCTGCCTAAGCCCCACTGAAGTAAATCCCACTGAGCTGTGTCCTTCTACAGCTCCCATTAATGTCAATGGTCTTTTTGTTTTTCTATAGGAGAGCTTCCAAGGAGGCAGTGCCCTTGTTCTTTAAAATTCATGCTGCATGAAGCGCTACTCCTGCATGAATCTACACTGGCAGAACACTTTGTTGTGAACCTGGAGTCGTTGTGCACAGGCAAAGTTAACATGATTACAGTGGTACCTCAGGTTAAGTACTTAATTCGTTCCGGAGATCTGTTCTTAACCTGAAACTGTTCTTAACCTGAAGCACCACTTTAGCTAATGGGGCCTCCTGCTGCCGCCGCGCTGCCAGAGCATGATTTCTGTTCTCATCCTGAAGCAAAGTTCTTAACCTGAAGCACTATTTCTGGGTTAGCGGAGTCTGTAACCTGAAGCGTATGTAACCTGAAGCGTATGTAACCCGAGGTACCACTGTACTGAGGAGACCTGAGTTATATATGATGTGAGCCATGGGGAAAGCACTCACCCAAACATGACTTATCAGGATGGAATGAGATTACGACATCTAGTTAACATATCAGCAATCAGCAACCCTAAAAAGTAGGCGAGAGTGGCATGGCGATGGGCCAACACACATGGTGAGTGTGTTTCAATGAGACAGGCACATGTGCGGTACTTAGAAGGTATGTGCTGTACTTCTGTCATATGTTGCAGGACTCAGCTGCCTTTCCAAAAATAGAAATAAAAATAAAAATATGCTTTTTGGATCATTGCAGTTGTCCTCTCCTGTTATGCAATGCCATGATGCATTAATGGTGCTGTGATTCAAACTATACTAATACCCCTCAACTGTCCTGATTTAACTAGGACATCCCAAAAGATGCCTTGTCCCAGTTTTCTTCTGGGAGATGTTGGAGGGCATGTCATGTTGGAAGTACAGTGGTACCTTGAGTTACAAACACCTCAGGTTACAAACGCTTCAGGTTATAAACTCTGCTAACCTGGAAGAGTTACCTCGAGTTGAGAACTTTGCCCCAGGATGAGAACAGAAATCATGTGCTGGCGGTGCCGTGGCAGGAAGAGGCCCCATTAGAAAAGCACGCCTCTAGTTAAGAACAATTTCAGGTTAAGAACGGACCTCCGGAACAAATTAAGTTCGTAACTAGAGGTACCACTATATTTTGCAATCGTAGTCCCTTGTCAAGGCTCTGCCAAGGCTTTGGGAAAGCTGTTCCTCCCCAGTTGCAGTGAGAGCAGAGAAAACAAGGAGAGTCCTTTTTAATGAGTTTCATTCAATCCATATAGCGAGAGACAAAAGAACGCAACAAGCCTTAACATGGCATTGATCCAAACTGGGCTCCTCCCTGCTCCTCCCTAGGAAGAACATATTCCTCTACGGTGGCTGCTTGTGGCCAAATGTCTCTGATTCCATTGTTCCTGCACCCTTAATGAACGCCAAGTTCTGGGAGAAGGGGGATCAGAAACACTCCCCAGTGATGATGTGTCAGCTGGTTGCTCTATCACAATCCCCCCCCCCTTCTTCTAACACTTCCAACTATTTTGTTCGTCTCTCTCTGAGATGTGTCCTTGCTCAAACCCCTGCTGTAATTCAATGCTGCGTTCTCCTCCTGCCGTGTCAGGAGAAGTTGTGTGTGTGTGTGTGATCTCCACCACTCCTCATCCGTCTCGCCCTCTTGAGTCCAATCCCTGACATCCCTAGGTAGACCGGTGAATTGAGTTTCTGTAGCTGTCAACTTACAGATTTGAAAATAAGGGACCAGCAACCTCGAAAATAAGGGATCAGCAGCCAAAATAAGGGATTTTCCAAGCACAGGTATGTTCAGCTTCTGAGCCCCTCCGAGCCAAAGGCAGAAAGCCCAGCCAGCAGCCAAACGAAGCCTCAAGCGGTGGTTCCCACAGCACAGCAACCCAGCAAAGGGGATGCAGCAAGGAAAACCACCGTCACCTCTCCGCTGCAAAGTGCTGAGCAAAGGCGAGTCCCCAGGCAACACAGCCGATTTGATCAGCACAAGGCATGCAAGCTCCACCCCCAGTCGTTCTTAGACTCCTTATTGGGTGAGCAACGCAGCCAAGCAACACAGTTGGAGCCTCCCTCCTCCCTGGCCGGCAGGGAGGGAGGAAGAGGAGCTGCTTCCTTTGAAACCCGGGAAATTTAAGGGACATCATCAATAAGGGACAGCAGCGGGACACGGTGCTGGGATAAGAGAGTTTCCCGCCAAATAAGGGACAGTTGACAGCTATGAGTGCTAGTGATAGGGACTTGTACTGCCAGGCACCTTTCATGGCCCACACTCCAGCACGGGGAGGGATTGTTGACCACCAAAGATTGCTGGCGCTCCCTCACAAATCTTCTCCCTATTCCTCATAGTCTCATTGCCCCAGCCATCGATGTTCATGCCTTCTCCAAGCGGCATAGCCCTGTCTACTTACTTGCATTGCCCCGTTTTATAAGGGGTAGGTGTGTAACTGCTGCACACATACACATATGCACAATCACACACGCAAAATTTTGTAGCATCTAGTGTTCCTCATTAGGACCCCGGAGATCCGATCCTATTTGCCCTTCCTGATTTTCTACCCATGCAACAGTCAGTCAGCATTCTGTCTCCACTGAGCATGTTCAGGCCTCATTTGGCCTGTTTTAGTGGTCCCTCTCATGTTAAGGTTTTTCATCTTCTTTAAAATGTGTACAGTGGTACCTCGGGTTAAGTACTTAATTCATTCCGGAGGTCCGTTCTTAACCTGAAACTGTTCTTAACCTGAAGCACCACTTTAGCTAATGGGGCCTCCTGCTGCTGCCGCTGCGCCGCCGGAGCATGATTTCTGTTCTCATCCAGAAGCAAAGTTCTTAACCCGAGGTACTATTTCTGGGTTAGCAGAGTCTGTAACCTGAAGCATCTGTAATCTGAAGCGTATGTAACCCGAGGTACCACTGTACTTATGCAAATCTCGGGATTCTGACTGCTTAAGGATTTAGACTCTCAAATAATTAATTCGCTCTTAGTATAAAGGATCTATTATAAGCAATTTTCCTGAGATGCGGCGGTTATGTTCGTCATCCTTCTATTTCAGGTAATCAGCTTTTTCTCCATGTAACGGAAGAGACTTAAATTGCCTCCTTCAAGATGGCATTTCCATGAGAGCTATGTTAGAATGCCCAGTAAACAGGAAGCGTACAGCACGGTGTGAGGAGTAAATGTTCAGTTCACCGCTATGTGATTATGACATTCCTCACAGCCTTCCTGGAAGACAAGTGTTTACATACTTACGATAGACTGCACATGGAAGTTGTGACAAGGTTCAGGAGAACTCTGGATGTGAGAACACTCAGTTTAAACAACTTTCTTGGCTGCAATTTTTATATTCCAATAAATGTAAAGCCTGCAGCTGATCTCTGCAGATAATCAGGGCGAATGCTTAGCACTGTGAACGGATTTATAAGAAGAGATACTGGGAGTTTCTAGACCTTTTTATTGAGCATTCATTCTGGTTTTTTCTGCGGGGAGGCTAGAAAACTTTGCATCAAAGCTAGTTTTACCTCACGGTTTACAGTGACGTTTCCTGTCACTTTCCTGCAGGAAGTTCCTGCAGCCAATTGGAAGCCCCATCAGATGTTCGGCTTCTAAAAAGAGTTCACACTCACTTCTGGGTTTGTGGCATTCGGGAGCCAAAACGTTCGGCTCACAAGCCGTTCGAGAACCAAGGTACGACTGTACAGTCATACCTCGGGTTGCAGACACTTCAGGTTGCACGTTTTCAGGATATGGACGCGCCGAAACCTGGAAGTACCAGAACGGGTTACTTCCAGGTTTCGGCACTCGCGCATGCGCAGAAGCGCTAAATTGCGGTTTTCACATGCACAGAAGCGCCAAATTGCAACCCACACGTGCGCAGATGCGGCGCTGCGTGTTGTGGATGCTGTGGGTAGCGAACGTGCCTCCCACACAGATCACATTCGCAACCCGAGCGTCCACTGTATTTTAAAATGTTAGGTATCTTCTGAAGGCACTCTGCTAGGCGTACAGTAGCTTCCAGAAGAGCTTTCCTTTATGGCTCACATTCCTAAGCATTGCTTTCGTTCTGTAATGTTTTTTTATTTTTCAATGAATCCAAAATGAAGCACGTCCTCTCATTTTATCGTTTATCGTTATTTGAAATGTATCCATCCGGGGTAGCCAAGAGCAGTCTGTTTGGAGGGCTTGCATCCATCAATACCAACTATATTATTACAGCAGACATCGAAAAAACAAGCATTTGACGAAGTGCAATGGTTCAGTGGTTTCGTGGCATCCATGCAGCTGACTTGGCACATTCCTTCAAAGCAGCATCATGTCTGGCTTAGGCACGCTTTCAATTACAAAACGGGATTTGCCCAGAATTCTGCCCCAGAAGCATCACTGCTTGAATACTTTGGAACATTTTTGCACAAGTAAGAAATTAAAATAAAATAAAAACCCGGGGGGGGGGGAGGAGCTCTTCAAAAACAATCCAGTGAGTACTGAGCATGTGCAGTGGGCACGCAATGCTGAGAGTCTGTAGGAAGTTGGGGAATAGATTATCCGGAGAGAAGGTGTGGCTGATCCATTTGCCGCAGCTGGAATCCTGAAGGGGAACATTCCACACTGCAACATTCTGCCGCAGCTCCCACTGTACAGTGGTACCTCGGGTTACATACGCTTCAGGTTACATACGCTTCAGTTTACAGACTCCACTAACCCAGAAATAGTGCTTCAGGTTAAGAACTTTGCTTCAGGATAAGAACAGAAATCGGGCTCCGGCGGCGCGGCAGCAGCAGCAGGCCTCATTAGCTAAAGTGGTGCTTCAGGTTAAGAACAGTTTCAGGTTAAGAACGGACCTCCAGAACGAATTAAGTACTTAACCCGAGGTACCACTGTATGTCTAAGGTCCCAGGTGCACTCTTTCTCTCTCTCTTTTTAATTATTTAAATTTTATTAATATTTTCCACACAACAACAACAACACAAAAAATATCGAAAAATAACAAGAAACAAAGAAACCAACATAACCAAAAAAACCCACAAATCCATATCTTACAAGTTAATAATATAAACACTAAAAAGAAAAACAAACATTGACTTCCACCAATCCCACACCACCTCCTTTACCTCTCATTGTGTCTTTCTGTTTTCCTGATCATCTCTATCCTAGCATCTAGATATAAATCCCTCTTTCTTATCCTTTCACTTTACAAGGTTATTTCATTTAAACACTCCCATTCCTTTTTCACTTCACTTTTGGGTTTTTGTCTTATTATATCTGTCAATTTGGCTAATTCTAAGTACTCTGAAAGCTTACATAACCATTCTCCCCTAGTGGGTAACCGATTCCCTTTCCAATACTTAGCCATCAGGATTCTTGCTGCAGACATTCCCAGGTGACTCTTACATCTCCAGTTGAAAGGACTGGGTGGGGGACATTCCGTTGATGAAATAAATTCTACTTATTGGCAATGTGGGACAGCCCGAGTTACTGTTATTTCCTGGTACAGGGGCACAAAAGATATTTAGCCATGGCAAAATGCATAAGTCACTGGCAGATTTTCAAGTTTCTTGGGATAGGTATTTCAAATCTAGGACAGATCTTGGGTTTTTTGGGTAATGAAAACGGACCCATGTGTAATCAATAGCCAATCCTAAATACTAATTTTATTTCGCAAGACCACGCAATTCCTCTAGAAGGAAAAGTTAGAATATTTGGGGGGGGGTTCAGTTTAAGAAAAAAACAAAGAGAGGGACATGATAACTCTTCGCAAAATATTTTGTGCATAACCGGTTCAGTGGGTTTTGCTTCTCATGTTATTGGTTCCAAAGAACCAGCACTTCAAAAAGTTTTAGATGTCTTCTTTTTTAAAAAAAGGAAGCTATTTAAATCTTCCTTGGAGGACATGTGACGTTGAAAAAAGAGTTTTCTGTGAATGGCATGGGGGGAGGGTTTAATCTGGTAACAAAGTATATTTATCATAGGAAGTTTTCATAATTACTGTTTCAATTTTGTATTTACAAAATCCTTCTCAATGAGAGGCAACAAGGCACAAAAGAGGAAACTTTGCATTAAATATTTTCTTGTTTTTCTTTGAACTCAGAAAAAGCTGGAATGCACATACAGAATGCCAAAAGAAGAGAACGACAATTTTGACCATCTTGCTTTTAGAAACAAAAACTAGTTGGTGGAACAAACCACTATTACTTTGTATGGCTTTATGACGAATCAGTGGGGCAGTGGAGATACTAATCATTCTGTTCTTACAGTGGCCAACCGGATGCCTATGGAAAGTAGGGCTGATCAATATATCATCCAATACCGGTTTGAATTTTGCATCGTGGTAATTGTTTCAAAATATTTGAGCTGGCAATATATCATGAATCGCAATGTGTGTAAGGGCTAGGCGATATCTGGTTTTCAACATCGCGATAACTCACCAGCTAAACACTGCAATGTTATCAGCAGCTGAACCTCACAATATCACCAGCTAAACATTGCAATCTACCACAATGTCTGAAATAAGGATGGAACTATTCAGAGGCAAACAGGACAATGTCCAGGCAACTGCTACTACTTGTTGTTGTTGTTTAGCCGTTTAGTCGTGTCTGACTCTTCGTGACCCCCTGGACCAGAGCACGCCAGGCACTCCTGTCTTTCACTGCCTCCTGCAGTTTGGTCAAACTCATGCTGGTAGCTTCAAGAACACTGTCCAACCATCTCGTCCTCTGTCGTCCCCTTCTCCTTGTGCCCTCCATCTTTCCCAACATCAGGGTCTTTTCCAGGGAGTCTTCTCTTCTCATTAAACATTAAAAGCGTCCGTAAACCGGGCTGCCTTCAGATGTCTTCTATAAGTCTGGTAGTTGTTTTTCTCTTTGACATCTGGTGGGAGGGCGTTCCATAGGGCAGGCACCACCACCAAGAAGGCCCTCTGCCTGGTTCCCTGTAACTTGGCTTCTCGCAGCGAGGGAACTGCCAGAAGGCCCTTGGCGCTGGACCTCAGTGTCCGGGCAGAACGATGAGGTGGAGATATATGCTGTGTGAAGGAAAAGAATATGGTGTCCTCTCCTAGCACTAAGAGCAAGATCAGCATGTGCTATTAGCTTTCTGCTTGTGCTTTGTACCTCACCAACAAGCTGCCAGGATCTTTGGTATTTCAGCTGTTCTGATCTCCCAGAGCAGCAGTGATGGGAAATATGTTGTTATGGCTTCTGGCTAGCCATTCCAAATCTCTTCGCAATGGAATGTAATTGTTAGGCTTTCTGAAAGCTGGGGGATTTCGCACACAGAGGGTGATGCCAGCTCGAGAGATGGTAGCATCTCTCTCACTGGCGGGAGAAGACAGGTGAAGGATGATTGCAGATTGTTTGAAAACTGTGGCTTGTGCAGAATTCAGCAGACAGATTTTTGACTGAGACCAGACGGTCTCTAAGCATAACACTGATTCTGGCCCAACTGCATTGGCTACTGATTAGTTTTGAGACTCAGTTCATAATGCTGCTTTTGATTTATAAAGCCTTATGTGACTCATAGCCCCATTGCCTCTGTTTCTAGTCTACGTCACTTTCGCTTGTATTCATTCATCGGTCCATTTCATCCACTACCACATTAATCTGCCATTTCTTCAACCAAATCTGCATGAAAATCCACATTTAAAAATCTATTTAAATGCATGTTTCTGAACATCTTTTCTCCAAACAATTTTCTCCCAAAATGTGTATTTTTAAATATGTTTTCTTCTCAAAATTTTCATGTTTAAATGCATATTAATTAATACTCTCTTTGTTAGCCATGAACAGCATCGTAACATTCAGAGAAGTGCAAACTTTTGATTGAAAAGTTTGTTGCAATTCAGACTTACTAAAGGACCAAGAAGGAAAATGGAAGCTAAAAGAGTACGAGGAAATAAAAGACCATTTTTAGAGTTGGCTACATTACAGGCAATTACATGAGATATACAAAGAAGACAGTGAGAAAGGATTTAGTTATTCCTAGATTTCAAAAGGAAGTTATAGAAGGGAAAGTGAAGCTGCTGAAAGGCGCATATAGTATTTTGTTAGAATAGGAAACAAAAGATGAGGAGGTGAAATCGGTCATGATCAAATGGGCACAAGATATAGGGCATAATATACAATTTGAAGATTGGGAAAATCTGCGGAGAATGGATTTAAAATGTACAGACTGTTCCCTTTTGAAAGAAAACTATATGAAAATGATGTATAGATGTATATAACTCCAGTACAGATTGCAAGAATGTATAAAACTGGGTCAAATGTATGTTGGAAGTGTAAAGGGGGGAAAAGGGACATTTTATCATATGTGATGGGAATGTGGAAAAATTAAAAAATTATGGGAAATGACATATAATGAGTTGAAGAAAGTGTTTAAATTAACATTTGTAAAAAAAACAGAGGCATTTTTGTTAGGGATTGTAGGAAAAGACCTGCCAAGGAAAATAAAGAATTTATTTATGTATGCGACAACGGCAGCAAGAGGAAACCCCGACAAAAGAACAATGGTAAGAGAAATTGATGGATTATGAAGAACTGGCGAAATTGACATACAAACTGTGAGACAAGGACAACTGTGACTTTAAAAAAAAATGGGAACTTTTTACAAACTACTTAAAAAAACAACAAAATGAACTGGACTCCTTGGCAGGTTTTGAATAAACATACACAAATTTATTGACTGTTAATATGATAGATAGACAATTTAAGGATCTTTACAATTTTACAATATGCAGAGAACAACATGTGCTGAAAAATCAGAGAGAGGAACTGAGGGAAGTCTTGGAGGGGAGGGAGGGTTCTTTTTTGGGGAGGGGGAGGGGGAAATTGGGGGGATGATGAAGATGATATGTTATGATAATTTGTTATATTGAAATTATTAATAAAAATTATTTTAAAAAAGAAAAGTTTGTTGCAATTCACATACTATTCTGGGGTTGCAGAGCAGGATAGTTTACAAAGACTGAATTTCTCATGCTTTCCTAGTGAGAGCACCACACTTTCTATCTACAAAGCACAGAAAGCTAGGATCCATGTGTGGGAAGACTAATCTTGCTAATTATTGAGTGACACAATAAAGATCTGTGTGATGCTTAGGCTGGATTGTATCCTGTCTTGTATTATTTGCCAGGCAGTTTGTGCACTTTGGATATAGTCTTTATATAATTAACACACTCGGGTGGCGCTGAAGGGACGCGGATGGTGCTGTGGGTTAAACCACAGAGCCGAGGACTTGCCGATCAGAAGGTCGGTGGTTCGAATCCCCGCGACAGGGTGGGCTCCCGTTGCTCGGTCCCTGCTTCTGCCAACCTAGCAGTTCGAAAGCACGTCAAAGTGCAAGTAGATAAATAGGTACCACTCCAGCGGGAAGGTAAACGGTGTTTCCATGCACTGCTCTGGTTCGCCAGAAGCGGCTTAGTCATGCTGGCCACATGACCCGGAAGCTGTACGCCGGCTCCCTTGGCCAATAAAGCGAGATGAGCACTGCAACCCCAGAGTCGGTCACAACTGGACCTAATGGTCAGGGGTCCCTTTACCTTTACAGTCATGGTATAGACTTTGGTCACTTGATTACCCCTAGCGGTGATTTTTTTATTATTATTATTGCAGGTGTGTACTGTAATTTGTACAGGTCAACTCCACTTTTGGTCACTTTCAAACATTTCTATACTGCCCTTCAATTCAAAATTTGCATGGAAGTGTGGTGGAAGATTAATCAGAGATTAAAAGGCTGAGTAAATAAAAATGTATTGGACCAGATGCCTAAAGGAAAGTTCTGTTGTACAAGTAGAAATTATTGTGTTGACAGGACAGGTTAGTTGGATACCTCCCCAAATATTTATTTTCCATCAGCTGGAGACATTCTAGAGAGATATCAATCTATAAACTATGATTGTTATTATGGATTGAGTTCAAGATACAAACACAGTAGTATGCAGTCTTAAAACTAGTTCCCAGAGTGAAAATATTTGATTCCATCATGTCTTCTCCCATCCTGCTCTGGCTCCACACAAAAAAGGAAAAATATAGGAATGTCCACGTTGCCTCTACAGTTAAAATTCCCCTTAATTAATTGAAAATAAGTATGTGGGGGAAGTCCTTGATTATAATGCTTGCTGTCTGGACAGTGTTGTGTGGTCTATAATTTGCTAACTTAATCCAGGCTCCGAGGCAATTTAGCATATTATTGACTTCCACGACAGCATGTTAAGGCGTGTGTGTATAGGGAGGAGCAGAAAAGAGCAGTTCCGTTTGGTGGTTGTTAAGGCATTCGGGCAGACAGTTTTAATTCCAGTGGGAATGTCAGATTCCAGAATACAGATGCCAAAATTCTGCACATTTGCTATTCACCTCAAGCAGAAAACTGGCAATGTATCTATCTGCGTGTGTTTAAAAGCCTATCATCTGCACAATGGTGCAGTTGGCAAATCATTGGAGCCACCTCACATACTGGGGCAAGATATTTGCCAAAGACTTCTAATAACAGAGTATCCCCAATTGCCAACAGGAGTGTTCCTGTTCAAAGGTCTGGACGAGGAGCACAGTTTAGACTTGTTGTTTTCGTTGCTGTGGAGGATTGCTTTGTTCCATTTAAATCCAGCCTTTCTTGGTTAGGCTATGGGTGTGTGACTGACCCAAGACTACTCAATGAAGTTCATGGCTGAATGGGATGTTGGAACTTGGGTCTCCCGGGTCCTGCTCTTATAGTATACTCTAACAATTGCATCATGCTGATGCAGTGGTAGCTCAGGTTAAGTACTTAATTCGTTCCGGAGGTCCATACTTAACCTGAAACTGTTCTTAACCTGAAGCACCACTTTAGCTAATGGGGCCTCCTGCTGCTGCTGCGCCGCCAGAGCACGATTTCTGTTCTCATCCTGAAGCAAAGTTCTTAACCTGAAGCACTATTTCTGGGTTAGCGGAGTGTGCAACCTGAAGCGTATGTAACCTGAAGCGTATGTAACCCGAGGTACCACTGTACTTTTTGTGTTATGCTGACAATTTTTCTCTTTTCCACCCTGCCGAAAACTTTCCCCGCTAGGCTATAAAATGCTAAAAGGTGGCGCTGTGGTTTTGTCAACGACTGGCCGGAGCCCCGCTGAACTACTAATGGGTCGGCGCCTTGCAATCAGATTGGACCGCCTTCATCCCGATAGAGCTCAGGATGAGGTAGTGGTGGGGGAAGGCAGGAACCCCCGGACCTTCAAGGCCCAGGACCCAGTGTATGCAAATAATTTTGGGGCAGGCCCTGCATGGGTACCTGCCACAGTCACCAGGGTCACTGGCCCCATGTCGTACGAGGTGCTAACAGATGGGGGGCAATGCTGGCGCCGCCACTGCGACCAGATACGGCGACGATTCCCGGGAGAAAACCAGGAGGAGGACAGGTCAGGGAACAGTGGGGCAGTGAGGCCCATAGAGCAGCAGGGGCAAGCAGGAGAGGCAGAAGCAGTAAATACAGAGAGGCCCCGTGAGGCCAAAAGGACACCGGAACCAGAACCACGACTGAGCGAGCCGGTTGCGCCAGACAAAACAGCCCTATCACAGCCAGCATCCTTGGAACACGAGCCAGAACCTGAACCCCGGACCAGGGAACACCCCAGGCCGCAACGCACACGTAGGCTGCCGGCGTACCTTGAGGACTATGAATGCGACCTCCCAGGCAGGACTGGAACTTAGAGGGGAGGGGTGTTATGTACTGAGTTGAATAGGATCCAAACTGCAGCAGTCTGATTGGTCCTAGAACAATAGGATCCAAAAGGCAGCAGTCCGATTGGTCCTAGAACAATAGGATTCAGAATGCAGCAGTCTGATTGGTCCTAGAACAATGCAGCAGTATGATTGGTTGGCAGGAACCACCCAATCATGCTCTAGATAGAAGTGAATCCACAACCTGATTGGCTTACAGTAGAATTCCGGAATTAGCCAATCATGTGCAGCCCATTGTGTAAATAATGTATATAAAGCAGATACTTTGAGGGGACATTCATTCATTCCTCCTCACCACTATGAGCTGAATAAAAAGCATGAAATCACTTTGCGACTCTGAGTATATTTCAGGTTTAAACCACTGAGCCCTTTGGGCTTGCTGATCAGAAGGTCGGTGGTTTGAATTCCCATGACGGGGTGAGCTCCTGTTGCTCTGTCCCAGCTCCTGCCAACCTAGCAGTTCGAAAGCATGCCAGTGCAAGTAGATAGATAGGTACCACTGTGGCAGGAAGGTAAACAGCGTTTCCATGTGCTCTGGTTTCCATCACGGTGTTCCGTTGCGCCATAAGCGGTTTAGTCATGCTGGCCACATGACCTGGAAAGCTGTCTGTGGACAAACGCCGGCTCCCTCAGCCTGAAAGTGAGATGAGCATCACAACCCCATAGTCACCTTTGACTGGACTTAACCGTCCAGGGGTCCTTTACCTTTTACCTTCATGTTGCAAGCTGCCACCCAGCCAATGGCAGGGGGTAATGTAAATTACATGTCTGCATACTCAAAAATATCTGTTTTGATGAGTGTTCAGATCAGTGAGGACACAAACTGAAATGGTGCACACAGTGATAGGAGATAGTTTAGCAAGCTGCAAAAACTGCTCTGAGAGTGTTCTCGCTGAGACTGCTGTACATTCACACTGAGATATCACAACAAAGGAAAGCAAAGTGATGTTCTGGGGTGGTGACTCAGTTGCAAAACTCCCTGGGGATACCTCAAAGCCTGAGAGACCTTTCAGAAAAATCAATGACTAGCTCACTTCTGCAAGTAATTATTTGCATGGCTTATCGAGTTCCACGTGCAACATAGCAACAGAAGAAGGGACTTGGGTGGAATTGCAGCTCCTCCTTCAGGATTAAAAGAATAATAATCACATAATCTGATTTTCCTGCACATGAGATGCAATTTCTTTGAAGTTCTGTGCTCTAGCCAATCCCATGAGCAGCTATTTCTGTGGGTAACCAAAGTGTTCTGAACCAGTACTGATTGTTAATTTTCCCACATGGCCTTTTGAACCTGTGTATTGCTGTTTCAAGGGACGCGGGTGGCGCTGTGGGTTAAACCACAGAGCCTAGGACTTGATGATCAGAAGGTCGGTGGTTTGAATCCCTGCGACAGGGTGAGCTCCTGTTGTTTAACCCACAGCGCCACCCGCATCCCTATAAGCTGTATTTACCATGACTTAATTACTTGGAAGCTTTTGAAAGTGAACAAAATGCCTTTGTTTTCTCTGGGGACTTGTTTCTGATTGCACACAATTTTGTAACGTATAGCTATCCTAAGCTGTCTTGAAATCCATGGAATTCCTCACTGGGTAACTGTGGTGTGCCAATATTTGAAAGCAAAAGGTCCTCAAACTGTGAGCTTTATACCAGCAGAGGGCACCCTTGAGTACAAAAATCAACTTTTGATTGCTAGGAAAAAGGAAAGCTTAAAATATCATTGACAAAGGAGCGAGCTGCTGGGCAGAACCAGCGCAGTGAATAATGAAGAGGTCCTAGTGGAACTACCAACTTGGGACCAATGGGTTTACACCTGCAAGCAGCTGATCCTGATCTAGTTCCTAAATCTGGGTAACTTTTTACAGTGGTACCTCAGCTTACAGACGCTTCAGGTTACAGACTCCACCAATCCAGAAATAGTACCCCAGGTTAAGAACTTTGCTTCAGGATGAGAACAGAAATCACGCGGCGGCGGCAGCAGGAGGCCCCATTAGCTAAAGTGGTACCTCAGTTACCACTTTAAGAATAGTTTCAGGTTAAGAATGGACCTCCAGAACGAATTAAGTTCTTAATCCGAAGTACCACTGTACTGACCTGCTCTCAAACTGTTTTGCCTCCAGACCATCACCTCTGCCCCGACCTTCCATTCCAGCAGATGTTTCAGTGCTGCCCTACCTGTTATCAGAGGTGTGACTCCAAAAGGGGCATTTGCTAATGGGAGATTGGAGGATGGATCAGTGATGCTTAAGCCCTCCTGAAGCCTCCAATTCTCCTTTGCGCAGTCCATTTGCTCCTCTGACAGGCCTAGCTGAGGAGGCAGGAGCTCAGTTAAAACAGGATAGGGGAGATTTGCGAGTGGGAGAAGGATGAATCACTCTCAGCTGTCTAGTCCCCCTAGAAGTGACCGTACCTGCTCCAGCACTCGACTCATGTGTTATATGCATTCTAAGGTCTTAAATATAATGTTCATAAATGTGCAAGGCAAACACATGCATAAGTATATAAGCCGCATGTCTGAAATAGTTCAGCAGAACAACCCTGAAGCCATTTTGACTCTCCCAAATTGACGCTCAAATATTTCTCTGCAAGGGGGAAGGAAATGGGATAAGTCTCCCATTTCCTCCCTTTTCAAATACAGTGGTACCTCGGGTTAAGTACTTAATTCGATCCGGAGGTCCGTTCTTAACCTGAAACTGTTCTTAACCTGAAGCACCACTTTAGCTAATGGGGCCTCCTGCTGCCGCCGTGCCTCCAGAGCCCAATTTCTGTTCTCATCCTGAAGCAAAGTTCTTAACCTGAAGCACTATTTCTGGGTTAGCGGAGTCTGTAACCTGAAGCATATGTAACCCGAGGTACCACTGTGCAGTCTGATAAGTATCTGTTGAGCACACTTATCAATACGCATAAGAGATTCAGGAACTACCGTACTTTTCCATTGATAAGGCACCTCCATGTACAATGGTACCTCAGGTTACATACGCTTCAGGTTACATACGCTTCAGGTTACAGACTCCGCTAACCCAGAAATAGTGCTTCAGGTTAAGAACTTTGCTTCAGGATGAGAACAGAAATTGGGCTCCGGCGGCATGGCGGCAGCAGGAGGCCCCATTAGCTAAAGTGCTACGAATTAAGTACTTAACCCGAGGTACCACTGTATAAGTGGGGAGACTCAAATTTAAGAAAATGGGGGGAAATGGCACAGACTTGTTGAGCTTTTTGGGGGGGGATTACCCAGGGTTGTTGAGCTTCTTTTAGGGGGGATTGCCAACTACCGGAGTGTGAGCCAATCAACACCACCCATTGACGCAGCGACCAATAACACGCACAATAGCCACTGACAGCCATGGCAGCAACCAATCAAACCAATCAAACTATCCATGTATAAGACAACCCCCACTTTTTAGCATGATTTTTAAAGAAAAAAACATAGTCTTATACAGTGGAACCAGTGGCGTAGCGTGAGGGGTGCAGGGGGGGCCGGCCGCACCGGGCGCAACATCTGGGGGTTAGGGTTAGGGGGCGCAAATCCACGGGTTAGGGGTGCAAATTACTTGCCTTGCCCCGGGTTCTGACAACCCACGCTACGCCACTGAGTGGAACCTCAGGTTATGTACCATCCTCCTTACAAATGCTTTGGGTAACAAGCTCTGCTAACCCGGAAGTAGATGCTCCTGGTTGCAAACTTTGCCCCGGGATGTGAGCGGAAGTCGCGCGCCGGCGGCAGCGGGAGGCCCCATTAGCGAAAGCACGCCTCATGTTAAGAACTGTTTCGGGTTAAGAACGGACCTCCAGAACAAATTAAGTTCATAACCGGAGGCACCGCTGTACACAGAAAAGTACAGTAAGTATTTACCATCTCAAAGGAATGACCAGGCTACCCAGAAAATGCAACCAAGTAGGGTGTTATCAGGTACCTTGGCAGACAGGAGAGAAGCAACACTCTCAAATTTCTGCTGTAGACCGCCTCCTTCTGTGATGTATGTATGATGTTTTTTGGGGGGTGGTCTTGGGCTGCAGGGTGGCCAATTTCAAAAGTCTATACAGTGGTACCTCGGGTTATGTACGCTTCAGGTTACATACACTTCAGGTTACAGACTCCGCTAACCCAGAAATATTATCTCGGGTTAAGAACTTTGCTTCAGGATGAGAACAGAAATCGTGCTCCAGCGGCGCGGCAGCAGCAGGAGGCCCCATTAGCTAAAGTGGTGCTTCAGCTTAAGAACAGTTTCAGGTTAAGAACAGACCTCCGGAACGAATTAAGTACTTAACCTGAGGTACCACTGTATAGGGGCTTGCACACCATTGTTTGGGGTTCTCCTCCTTCCTGGTGAGCCTCTGTTATTTTCTCCTACCAATAGGGAACCCACTTAAGGATTCTATACGGGCTCTGGAACACTCCATAAGAGAAAGTGAGCAGTTTTTTCTTATGCAATGTCTGTGACTCTTATTGGTGCAGCAGGCAACAAGCTAGCCGTGCAGGAAGCCAGAGGTCTCCGCACATATCCCTCTACACACAACTGAGTCCAGACAAGCAAGAGAAATGATCACAGTTCATCCACCCAGGCAAAACCACCAAAGGAAGTCACAGCTGATGCGGGTCTGTAGCTTGCAAAGGGCATTTGTCCTAGCCAGAGTGAGGTGCTCAACTTTTCCCACCCTGATGTACATTTATTTAACCCAATTTATATACGTAATGAAAAAGCAATTTACAAATTAGTTTATAAATAATGATAAAAACACTTTCAAAATTAGCAGACAATAAAATGATCACAATTTATGCCCCACGGAGAGCCTGAAGGTCCATAAATAGCAACACCCTAGAGGTCCCGGGCCCTAAGGAAGTTAGATTAGCTTCAACCAGAGCCAGGGCCTTCTCAACACTGGCTCCGGCCTGGTGGAACGCTCTATCTCATGAGACCAGGGCCCTGCAGGATCTGATTTATTTCCGCAGGGCCTGTAAGACAGAGTTGTTCCACCTGGCCTTTGGCTTGGAGCCAATTTGATTCCCTCCCCCTCTTTCTTTTTTCTTTTCCTTTCTCCTCCTGTGATGAGGCTGCGTTTTAATATTTTAATATTATTTTAATAAAAAAAAAAACCAAAACAAATATACATAATGGAATTACAGGTCTGGGTAGGCTTGTCTGAAGAAAAAATGTTTTAGATGCACCCCTAATGCCAGCTTATTCACTGATACAGGTTTACTATCATTGAGCTTGGTATGTTAAAAAAAAAAAAGACTAATAAAAATAGTTGGTTTGGTTTTTTTAAAGCAGCTAGGCCAGTGTTTTAAGTGTTACATTAAGAGGCCTGAGCAGTTTTAATGCTGTGCTGCTGCTGTGCCAGTTTACTAGTCTTATACCTTTTTATTGGGCCATCAGCGGAAGCAAGCAGGTTATGAAAGAACTTCTGCCACTAGTTTTCTTTTGTATGCAACAGTAGGTCTATGAACTCTGAGAGTTGCAGATTTTTAAAGGAAGAAACTCGTACCAACATCACAGGACGGCTAGTCATTGATGTGTGTCGCAAAACTCTTATTTTTCAAGCCTGAGAAAAAAGGCTAAAGCCAAACCCATTTTCAAAAGATCACAGATTAAAGATACCAGATTTGGTGATTGCAGGAGCGTTTCTCAAGCTCTGGTGTGCAGGGTATCTAAACATCAAAGTCCATGAACCAGATAGGATCTTGAGACAAATGGAACCCTCCCCTGCCATGACCTGATTTGGTTGAATACCTCCTGCCTGAGGAACCTCAATGATTTACTTTGGACTGTGGGGTTGGGCTATGCCTTCCCCATTCTCCGAAAGCTATTGCTTTGTTTGATAGGATGGGGTGATAAATAGCCTTCTCTGCTGCTTTCTTCTTTTCTTTTCTTTTCTTTTCTTTTTTGCATTTTATTTATTTATTAACATTCTTATATTACATTGGTAAACATTGTCATATTACATTACAGGACTTACTATAATATAATTTCCAACATGTATACAAAAATCATATACAAATTTTATATACCTAAAAAGAAAATGAAAAAAAAAAAAAGACGGAAAGAACAAAGAAAAACAAAACAAAACAAAAATTTCCAAAAATCATATACCGTACATGCCAACACACAAGACTTCCTGTCTTTCCCATTGTATATTCCTTTTTTACAAATGAATGCACTCTTATTATTGCATATTTCTTTACATATTATCTAATACATTCCTATATTAAGAAGAGCTTTGGAGAATTTGGAGAATATCAAGAAGAGCTTTGGATTATCTATGAGGATGATGATAATGCAAAGCAGATTGTCTAATCCTGTGCTATGGACACCCCTAGACTTGGGAGTCTTCTACTGCATTTCAAGGGATGCTGGGATTGTCTCCCTTTGGAAATGGGGCTGAATGAAGAAAGATCCGGTATAGAAACATGAGCTCCAAAAGGGAAGATTCACCTGCAGACGGAACAGCAGGTGCTTCAAAGTTCTGAAGAAACATGGGGCGGCAGTTGGGCCCAGGGTCAAGGTGGGTGGGTTGCCATGGTAACAATGGCCTGCCCTCCTTTGTGACATCACCGGCTTCTCCCTTAAAAGCCACCAACTACAGGTGTCCATTGTGGGTTTGTGAGGAGAGGCGGAGAGAGGTGTGTAGGTGCGGTGAGCGGTAAGAGAGGAAGCAGAGGATTTGGATTTTCTTCTGATTTTGACTGCTTAAAGAGGAGGCGGAACCAGCAGCAAGCATGCAGTCAGTTCCAGACCTTCAGGAAGAAGGAAAGTTCAGCGGACTAGTCCTTCGCGGAAGAGAGTGGCTCAGGAGACTGAGAAGAGTAATGCAGCTTAAAAAGAGCAACAAAGTGGCCCCGCTCCAGCCCAAGGAGCAGCCTCCTCTGGCACCAGTTGGGACAAAACTCTTCAAGAGCTGTCGGGAGCTTGCGAAGGCAAAAGCCCGAAACCGGGCCCGTATTAGGCCAGCACCTGAACAAGGGGACATAATTGTGGAAGATCTGGAATGAGCGTACGGCGTGACTGTTTTCCTGGCTGCCTACCACTACCGGCTCGTCCATCACCCGGGGAAATCAATGGGCCATGCCGACGCCCTCAACCATTGCCCTCTTCCACCGTTTGTGGAAGACCCGGCTCCAGCTTCATCGCTCCTCCTGATTGGGGATCTTCCGGCAGCGCCTGTATCGGCTGCCACTGTGGCCTCCGCATCTGCCCAGGATCGCACCATCAGCCGTGTGCTCAACTGGGTGCGGAGGGGGTGGCCACAAGGGCCGTTTGCATCAGAGTTCCAAGCATTCGCAACCAGACAAGATGAACTCTCAGCTCATTGCGGCTGTCTGCTGTGGGGAGACCGTGTTGTGATTCCCCAAAGACTCCTGGAGGCTCTGCATGTTGGCTACCCAGGAATCATCAAAATGAAGGCGTTGGCTCAGTGTTACGTCTGGTGGCCTAACATGGACGATGCCATCACTGTCTGGGTGTCCGCCTGTCAAGCATGCCAAGAATCGAGGCCTGCACCACCGGCAGCTAAGGGACACACCTGGGAGACGCCAAAGACACCTGGTCGAGGGTGCACATCGATCTGGCCGGCCCCTTTCACGGCCGGACCTTTATGGTAGTGGCGGTCGCCTATTCCAAATGGCTAGAGGTGGCCCTGATGCCCTCCACCACTACCGAGGCCGTCATCCGGGTGCTGCGAGGCCTGTTTGCGACGCATGGGTGTCCTGATGTCCTTGTCTCCGACAACGGACCGCAGTTCACGTCAGGCACTTTTGAGTGGTATCTTTTGGGACTGGGCATCCCCCATGCCCTAACGGCACCATTTCATCCATCCAGCAACGGGCAAGCGGAGAGAATGGTGCACTCGGCAAAAGAGGCACTGGCGTGCCTGGACCAGGGAGACTGGCATGTTCGGGTCACCAAATACTTGTTCGTGCAACACATCACCCCTCATGCAGCCACAGAGTGGAGTCCTGCTGAACTGTTTATGGGCCGCCGCCTAAGGACACCACTCGACCGGCTGCACCCGGACTTTGCCGTGGCCGAACCCCCAGGCTGTGCCAATGCGCCACGGTCATTTGTTCCAGGAAACCAGGTCTTTGCCCGGAATTATGTGGGGGACATTCCTTGGGTGCCAGCCACAGTAGTGGGAGTCACTGGACCTCGCTCGTACCAGGTGGCACTCGAAGACGGACGCTTGTGGCACCGGCACATAGACCAGCTTAGGCGCGGGGTTGGGGACTTGGACACTACCGTGGTGCCCCCAACTGCGCTCGTGGCCCCGGAAGAGACAGTTACAGATGGCGAGGCTCCACCTACACCTCCCTCGCAAACTGCCAGCGTGGAGCCGAATCAAGCCACTTCAGAGGGTCTGCCAGAAGCACCACAGGCTCAGACCACTCCACTTGCGGAGGCTCCACCCACAGCAGCGGATCCAGGGGATTTGGTTTCAACGCCACCTAGGGTCGCACCACAGCCTCAGCAAGAATTGTGTGGCCCCCCGGACTTGGCTACCAGTCCCCGGCGGTCTGGCAGAGTTTCCAAGTGCCCAACTTATTTAAAGGACTATGTTGTTGGACATGTATCACTGTTGGTCTAAGTGTGTCAAATGTAACCGATATGCTTTTGTGCCTAATTGAACCATTACGTGTAGTGCTGTATATAAGGAAACCATTACGATTGTAACTAACGTGGATTGCTTTAGAAAATGGCAACAGTTGCATTGTTCTGGAGCTCTATATAAGCAGGCTGACTGAGCTCCTCAGCCTAGTTCTGTTCTGGCATCTGAATAAAGAAGAGCTGTTTAAAGAAGAGCTGTGTCGTCTGACATGTTCGCCCACAACTTAACAGGGAGAAAGGATTGAAGAGAAGTGAAAATGACGGGGACAAAAGGCTGACCACTGACTCACCCTTACCGTGCGAGGAAGAAACCAAAAACAATGGGGGGGGGGAATTAGGCCCCTTGGGGATGATGTCTATTTCTTTTTGTGTATCTTGTTGGTGCGTAAGCATAAATAAAGCAAAAACAATAGGTTTGTCGGGTTGTTGGTTGTTGTTTTTTTGGAATTCTCATTTTATATTGTTACGTTGTGAACCGCCCTGTGATCTTTGGATGAAGGGTGGTATAGAAATTTAATAAGGAATGAATGAATGAATGAATGAATGAATGAATGAATGCTCTCCCCAGGGAAACATTCATGGCACCCGCATGGTCAGCCTCAGATACCAGGCTGAGAAAGATGTTTAGGTAGGCTCATTAATTGATATTAGATTAATATCTGCTATGATGGTTTATTTTGTTCAATTAACTAGCACAAAATACAAAATCGAGAATCTAATATTCATTTTCTTCTTAACTATAAGGATTTTGGTCAAGATATTGAAAAATTGTACTAATTAACTGATCAGGAATAGGCCTGCATTGCCTGTGTTCTGGTATTTGTGGCCAATCTGGACATTATGTTAAATATATTTTTAAAAAAATTAAGAAAAGTCCAGGAGCACGTTAGAGACCAACTAAGTTTGTTCTTGGTATGAGCTTTCATGTGCATGCACACACGAAAGCTCATACCAAGAACAAACCTAGTTGGTCTCTAAAGAGCTTCTGGACATTATATATCTATATCTATATCTATATCTATATCTATATCTATATCTATATATAGATATTTCTACTACATCAGACCAACACGGCTACTTTCCTGAATCTAGAACTAAGTCTATTCAGAAATGGATAGTGAACAGCACTACCTTGGCTCTTGGCAGATACGGGATCCTTTGACTTCTAGTTGCCATGCTGCTGCGTTTGCTAGCTGAGCTCTTGCTTTGTTTAGAGACACCAGGGTTTACATGCAAGGAATTTCTCAGAATAGGACTCAGAATGCCATGTTCTCCAGCATTCCCCAACCTTCTTCTTTCATGCCATTTTGTAATTGAGAAGAAGAGGAGGAGGAGGAGGAGGAGGAGGAGGAGGAAGAAGAAGAAGAAGAAGAAGAAGAAGAAGAAGAAGAAGAGTAGTAGTAGTAGTAGTAGTAGTAGTAGTAGTAGTAGTTTGGATCTGATATCCCGCTTTATCACTACCCAAAAGAGTCTCAAAGCGGCTAACATTCTCCTTTCCCTTCCTCCCCAACAAACACTCTGTGAGGTGAGTGGGGCTGAGAGACTTCAGAGAAGTGTGACTGACCCAAGGTCACCCAGCAGCTGATGTAGAGGAGCGGGCAATCGAACCCGGTTCACCAGATTACGAGACTACCGCTCTTAACCACTACACCACACTACACACACATCACATCAAGTAGAACTTGGTGCAAGCAGGAAGACCTGAGATTTCAACTTAGGGCAGTGTTTCTCCACCTGAGGGTCCCCAGATGTTGTTGGACTACAAGTCCCATCATTCCTAGCCAGCATGACCAGTGGTCAGGGATGATGGGAGTTGTAGTCCAACAACATCTGGGGACCCACAGCTTGAGAACCGCTGGATTAAGGGCGGCACTGTTGGGCATTGCTGGGCACTTGCACAAGGACCCTCCCACTGCATGGTCATCAGACTGCCAGTTCTTGCTGCTTGGCATCACCCCCTGTTTGCTCCTCCAGCTTTTTCCTTCAGTGATAGAGGGAGCAAGCAAGTGTGGACAAGGGAGAAAGAACATTGGTTGTCATCTGCTCATTCACTTCTTGCCTGTTGCCTGGACAGGTGAGTAGGCAATGGTGGCTGGAGAGCAACAGAACGAGGGGATGGACATATCATCAATCTAGACCCAACCTGAAATACTGTAATTGATTGAAAATTTTTTGGGGGGCACATGTCAAAGAGTTCTCTCCTCCCCACTTCTAACAATGTCTAAGGATCCTCAGGGGAAAGGTGGAGATCCCTTGTCTGAGGAAATGAAGTTCCAATCAGGGTTTGGCGAGGAGGGGTTGGAGTCAGGATAGGCAAGTGGAAGAGAATCATGGTCGGGGCAGAGTTGGACAGGATTTGACAGGGTGTGTGCAGATTATGAGGAGCTCCAGGGTCAGTCACAAAACAAGAGATACTGCTTCGTGAAATGGACCTCCTCTCCCAATAGGAACTGACCTGGACCCTGCCATTATCATCTAAGGCCCTTCTTTGTGTGCCTCCTACATGACAGGTCCAGAGGGTGGCAACAAGAGATCTGGCCTTTTCCACAGTGGATCCCCACTTGAGGAATGATCGCCTCAGGAAGTCTTGCCTGGGCGCCTTTGTTTCATATCTTTAGGTGACGGGCAAAAATGTTTGGCTGATTAACATTTCATGGCATTTTAAATATGTTAAAGATGCAGCCCAGATGGTACCTCACCCCCTCAAGACTGTCAAACATGTATAAAAAATTAGCAAATACTTGTTGGAGGTGTGGTGGGAGTAATGGCGACATGTATCATATGTGGTGGACATGTAGGAAGATCAAGGTGTTCTGGGGCTTAATTTACAAGGAGTTAAAAAAAATGTTTTGAATAACTTTTTTAAAAAGACCGGAGGCATTTCTGTTAAGCATTGTTGGCAGGGACATCCTGAAGGCCTTTAGGGAGGTATTCTTATACGCAATGGCCCCAGCTCAGACTTTGGTGGCAAAGGGGTGGAAGGAACAAGAAGCCCCGACAATAATGGACTGGCATTACAAGCTACAAAAATTTGCTGAAATGGCGCAGTCAACAAATACCCTGAGAGGCAATTCAAAACAAAAAATGATGGAAAAGTGGGATAGATATAAAACATATGTTCAAAAATACAGTAAAGGTTCGCTATCTATGCTAGCATTTGATTGACGTTGGAGTGAGACTGAGCTGAGAAATAAGACTAAGTGCACATATTGATATAGGAATGTATTAGATAAAATGCAACAAAATATACAATAATAAGAGTACATTCATTTGTAAAAAAGGAATATACAACGGGATAGAAAGGAAGTCTAGTGTGGGGGGGTTGTTTTTGATTTTTCCATTTTCTTTCTTTTTTTTGTTTCATTTTCTTTCTAAAATTTGTATATAATTTTTGTATACATGTTGGAAATTATATTATAGTAAGTCCTGTAATGTAATCTGAGACTGATTACTGATGTAATATAACAAATACGGTAAAATGCAAAATAAAAAAGGGAAAAAAGGAAAAGTGATGCTGCATAAATCTAACAGGACCCAGTACAGAGTACAATCCTCAAATTCCAGAATCGTGGAACTGGGGGCTACACCAAAGGCCATCTAGCCCAACCCTCTGCAATGCAGGGATCACAGTTTGATGCACCCCCCCCAACTTGCTCTGCTTCAGGACCCTTTGCCTATTGCTTCATTACAGAGGCCAGAATTTTGCTTCCTCTCATATTCAAGATTTTTTGTACTTGCATTGTTGTATATAAAACGGGGACTTTTCCATATTGTCTTCTAATGGAGAAATGGATTGTTGGTCTTGTGGAGAAGTTAGCTTGCTTGTCTTCAGGGTAAATGACTTAAGAGGAATATTCCTAGGAAACTGCCTTGGGCAGAGTCAGACACTGACCCATCCACCTCAGCATCGTCTAAACTGACCGGGTTTCAGACAGGGGACATTCTCTGCCCCAACTGGAGATGTAATCCAGGATTATCTATGAGGATGATGAGAATGCAAAGCAGATGGTCTAATCCTGTGCTATGGACACCCCTAGACCTGGGAGTCTTCTACTGCATTTCAAGGAATGTTGGGATTGTCTCCCTTTGGAAATGGGGCTGAATGAAGAAAGATCCAATATAGAAACATGAGCTCGAAAAAAGAGAAGCTTCACCTGCAGACGGAACAGCAGGTGCTTCAAAGTTCTGAAGAAACATGGGGGGGGAGTTGGGCCCAGGGTCAAGGTGGGTGGGTTGCCATGGTAACAATGGCCTGCCCTCCTTTGTGACATCACCTGCTTCTCCCTTAAAAGCCACCAACTACAGGTGTCCATTGTGGGTTTGTGAGGAGAGGCGGAGAGAGGTGTGTAGGTGCGGTAAGAGAGAAATCAGAGGACTTGGATTTTCTTCTGATTTTTACTGCTTAAAGAGGAGGCAGAGCCAGCAGCAAGCATGCAGTCAGTTCCAGACCTTCAGGAAGAAGGAAAGTTCAGCGGACTAGTCCTTCGCGGAACAGAGTGGCTCAGGAGACTGAGAAGCGTAATGCAGCTTAAAAAGAACAACAAAGTGGCCCCGCTCCAGCCCAAGGAGCAGCCTCCTTTGGCACCAGTTGGGACAAAACTCTTCAGGAGCTGTCGAGAGCTTGCGAAGGCAAAAGCCCGAAACCGGGCCCGTATTAGGCCAGCACCTGAAGAAGGGGACATAATTCTAGAAGATCTGGAATGAGCGTACAGCGTGATGGGTCAAGAGAAGGTGCTTTGCTTTGGAGGAGTTAAAAGGAAGTAAGAGAAGAACGAGGGCGACGAGATCAAGGTAACCCTCCAGCCTCTCCTGAGCTGCAGAGGGAACTAAGTTCCTGCAGGAGGAGTGCTCGCCTCCAGACCAGGAGAGGCGAGTCACCAGAGGATCGTGGAGAGCTTGCAAAGGCAAAAGCCCGAAACCGGGCCCGTATTAGGCCAGCACCTGAAGAAGGGGACATAATTGTAGAAGATCTGGAATGAGCATACGACGTGACTGGTGAAGAGAAGGTGCTCAGCTTTGGAAGAGTTAAAAGGGAGTAAGGGAAGAACGAGGGCGATGAGATGAAGGTAACCCTCCAGCCTCTCCTGAGCTGCAGAGGCACAGGGCAGAGAGGTGAAGGGAACGAAGTTCCCGCAGGAGGAGTGCTCGCCTCCAGACCAGGAGAGGCGAATCACCAGAGGATTGGGGCCGCCCTATGCCTCGGGGCAGATAAAAGCGGGCCAGCCCCAGTCCCAAGTTGCGGGAGCAACATTGTTGGTTGCTAGTTCCTGCCTGAACCCTGTCCTGCTTTCCTGCCTGAGCTCCTGACCCGCCCTGGTTCCCTGCTTGCAAGCCTGTTGCTGACTTCACCCGACTCCCTGCCCTGCACCCAGCTTCAGCTACTACGGACTGCCTCCACGTTGCACCTTTGGTCACGGACCTGACTTGGACCTCGCCTCTTGGGTAACCCACGGGACCAGCAAAACGAGGAAGGAGGAAGAAAGGATTGAAGAGAGGTGAAAATGGCGGGGACAAAAGGCTGACCGGACTTGGACCTGCTGGGAAGCGCTGAGCAAAGGCGAGTCCCCAGGCAACGTGGTCAATTTGATCGGCACAAGGCATGCAAGCTCCACCCCCCAGTCGTTCTTAGAGTCCTTATTGGGTGAGCAACGCAGCCAAGCAACACAGTTGGAGCCTCCCTGGCCGGCAGAGAGGGAGGGAGAGGAGCTGCTTCCTTTGAAACCCGGGAAATTAAAGGGACATCATCAATAAGGGTCAGCAGCGGGACACGGCGCTGGGTTAAGGGACTTTCCTGCCAAATAAGGGACGGTTGACAGCTATGCGTATTGCGCTGCACCATTTGCTTTGCATATGTGAACCAAATAAACTCTGCTTGAAATCTGAATTGGTTTTGCCTCTCTGTGTCCAGTCCGTGCTCCAGAATTACCCGATTCCCTTCGGTCCAACATGAGAGGAACACATCGGCGGTGACCTAGCGTTTACAGCTGTTGAGGTAGATGGTTCTCTTTCCTGTTCCCAGGCAGTATTCCAAACTAGAGAACAAAGGAGAAACATGGGAAAGAACATTTCTACATGCAGACAACATGATAGGAGACGTTGGTCAGATTCTAAGCCCGGGCTTTGGCACAGAACAGAAGCAGCTTTTGAATTCTGGGACGGTGAAGGGGCAGAAGGCCTTAGCTCAGGGATAGGCAAACCTGGCCCTCCAGATATTTTGGGACTACAACTCCCATCATCCCTGACCACTTGTCCTGTTAGCTAGGGATGATGGGAGTTGTAGTCCCAAAACATCTGGAGGGCCGAGTTTGCCTATGCTTGCCTTAGCTGCTTGGGGTGCCAGGACAACATGGGAGGGGGCATGGATATTTAAGCCGTTTCCACCCATTCTTCCAGTTCTTTGGAATCTCAGCACCTGCCCCCCCCTTAGATCCAGTGCAGGTTTTGCCGGCTGCCTTGGGGTCCAGTATAAATTTTGGGTTGCCAGTACACTGGCCTGGCAGCCAGGTGTTTTGTTATTGAGTTGAGGTCAGCTGTTAATTCAGTTGCCTAGTCACTTTTAGCAGGAAGTAACAACAACAACAACAACAACAACAACAACAACAACAACAACAACAACAACAACAAATTTATTATTTATACCCCGCCCATCTGGCTGGGTTTCCCCAGCCACTCTGGGCGGCTTCCAACAAAACACTAAAATACAATAACCTATTAAACATTAAAAGCTTCCCTAAACAGGGCTGCCTTCAGATGTCTTCTAAAAGTTTGGTAGTTATTTTTCTCTTTGACATCTGGTGGGAGGGCGTTCCACAGGGCGGGCGCCACTACCGAGAAGGCCCTCTGCCTGGTTCCCTGTACCTTGGGTTTTCGCAGCGAGGGAACCGCCAGAAGGCCCTCGGCGCTGGACCTCAGTATCCGGGCGGAATGTGCAAGAAAGTGCAAGAAGCTTGACAGGTAAATAATGAGTTGTGATGAGCACCCTTAGGCACCTTATAGGACTGAGGGGCATTGCCAGAGACCTGCCACTCAAGGTCTGTGGGACCCTGTGGGCAAGATACAGGGCACCTCTGAGGCTAGCCTGAGTCATCAGACCGGTGCTTAAATCGCCACACGTGATTTAAAAGATGGGAGGACTGCTTACTTGCCCTCCCTAAATAGCATGTCTATGCTCATCCATGAACCTAATTCCCGGAAGCATCTGAGCATTTTATCTGGGAATTTCCTTTGCTGATTTCCTCATACTTATTTGCCAATGGCATTCTTTCTGTTTCATCCACCTCCTCCTAGCCTTTGGCAGAATGGCCTGGCCTAGTTTAATATTGTGTAATATTGCAAAGTATGGAGGTACGTTCTTTTGTTAAGTCCATGGCTGAAAAAGATATTCACTCATCCATCTCTACAAGATCATGCGTATGGCAGAAGACTCCATCGTGTGGCGTTTTAGCACCGCACAGATCTTTAAGCAGAACATGAAGGAACAGAAGTTTTTATTTTGCTTTTTTTGTTTGGTTGGTTAGAAATTGCTTTGGATCGCCCTGGGCAAGATAAAGCAATGGACAACTTAGTTAATTAAATAATGGATAAACCGATGATGGACTACGCCAAAATGGCGAAAATGACCGGGAAAATCAGAAACCAGGAATATAGAAACTTTAATAAGAAATGGGGGGGTTACAATTTACTTAAGAGAACACTGTAAACAACTAAAAACTTTGGCAGGATTAGGGTAATACTTGTAATGTATTAAAATCTAAGGTAATAATGAATTATTTTAAGAAAAATAGAGAAAATTGATAATGGAAACCATGGAGGACTGGAGGGAAGTCTAAGGGTTCAGGGAATCCTAAATGTTGACAATTATGATTAATGTTTGGATTTATATGTATAATGCAAAATTGAATAAAAAAGAATTTAAAATAAATAAACAATAGATAAACCACTTCGGTGGCCGCAGCCAAATCAGGCCCAGGAAACATAGACTTGAACGATCTGTGCTCATTTGTTTACTTATTTCATTAAAATTAAATACTGCTCGCTTGTAAAACAAAAAAAATCTTCCATTTCATGTGGCTCAATGTGGCGCCTTCCATAGTTCTAGTTACAGGTAGGTAGCCGTGTTGGTCTGCTATAGTTGGGGGGAGGGATTCCTTCCAGTAGCACCTTAGAGACCAACTAAGTTTGTTATTGGTATGAGTTTTTGTGAGCTTTTTGTGTGGTATCGGAAGAAGTGTGCATGCACACGAAAGCTCATACCAATAACAAACTCAGTTGGTCTCTAAGGTGCTACTGGAAGGAATTTTTTCTTATTTTGTTTCGACTACGGCAGACCAACATGGCTACCTACCTGTAACTAAAAAAAATTTGTTTGCAAAATAGATAATACAAGCATCCCTTAAAAAATTTACAGCCATGATTTAAAACATACAGAAAGCTAAAACCATAATAGACCAGACTAAAGAATTCAATCTGTGAACTGCCCTGGGATTTTATGAGGAAGGGTGGTATATAAATCTAATAAACAAAATAAATAAAAATGTATTTATTTCATGTGTGTGTGTGTAAAATAAATTTCATGTGTGTTATAAAATAATTAAACAGAAGAAAACTCAAAAGCGGGTTACAAAGTTTTACCGATAAACCATCATGCAAATCTTTCTAGCCATAACTGAAAACATGAAAAAGATCAAAACCACAAAAACATACCGCTAATTAGAAAGGATCCAAGCATCATCTACTGGCTCAACCCCTATGCAGCTGCCCCATACAGGGATCGAACCTGCAACCTTGGCGATATCAGCCCCACACTCCAACCCACTGACTATCCAGAGCGATTATCCTAACGAATTTAAACAGACGCTTTCGGAAGGGACTAATAGAGCCATCGAATCCAGGAATCATTTTCCCCAGCGTGGGGCTCGAACCCACCATCCTGCTATTAAGAGTCTCCTCGCTCTACCGACTGAGCCACCTCAGCGAAGGCGCCGGCCGCCGTTGTCACCAATAGTCAAGGAGTTCCTGAACGCTCGGCGCTCTCACAAGCGAAGCGCCGACTCTTCCCCCCTCCGGCGCTCGCTAGGGAAGTCGGGGAAGAGTTAACTCGAGCGGCCGACCCATCCAATCAGGCCGCGCCCGCCTTCGGGAGGCGGAGCTTCCCGGCCTTGGGCGCGTTGCTGCGCCTCCGGAACCGGGGAAGAGGCTGCTGAGGCGATTCTGAGGGGACGGAGCGGCGGCGCTGAGGGGAGAGAATGGCGACGATGGCGGAGGGCTTGGAAGACCAGCGGATCCAGTTAGCGGCTTCCGACTGGCTGCTGTGGGACAAGGTGCGGGAGAAGGAGGGGAGGAAGGAGCCGGGCGTGAGGGGAAGAGGGAGGCCGCCCAGGAGCTCATATAGTGGGCGCCTGTCGGAGATGAGAGAACTGCCGGGTGGGGAAGGGACACCGCGGGGTCATCCAGCCCAACCCCCTCGCGCTGCGGGAATGGAGGCGGCGCGTTCGAATCGCAGAATGGTGGGCTTGGAAGGGAACCCTCGGGGTCATCCAGCCCAACCCCCTGCGCTGCAGGAATGAATGTGCAAGTAGCCATCGGCAACGTCTTTGTGGGACCTTAGGGAGCTTTTCAGAAGCATGTTGTGTAAACTGCTTGGCCCTTCCTTACCCAAGAAGGGTTGCTATTAGCATTATTATTGTGCATTTCGGCCTCTGGGGGCTGGCTAGGGAGTCCGTGGCAGCAGGAACAGGATTTCCTTTTTTAAAAATACTGTAATAATAATGATTTTTATTAATTTTAAATTCCAAAAATCCAATATGCACCAAATTGTATTAATACCAAATAACAATACCAATTCATATACAAATCAATTACATTTTGCCTGTTGTTGTTTAGTCGTGTCCGACTCTTCGTGACCCCATGGACCAGAGCACGCCAGGCACTCCTGTCTCCCGCAGTTTGGTCAAACTCATGTTCGTAGCTTCAAGAACACTGTCCAACCATCTTGTCCTCTGTCATCCCCTTCTCCTTGTGTCCTTTCCCAGCATCAGGGTCTTTTCCAGGGAGTCTTCTCTTCTCATGAGGTGGCCAAAGTATTGGAGTCTCAGCTTCAGGATCTGTCCTTCCAGTGAGCACTCAGGGCTGATTTCCTTAAGAATGGAGAGGTTTGATCTTCTTGCAGTCCATGGGACTCTCAAGAGTCTCCTCCAGCACCATAATTCAAAAGCATCCATTCTTCAGCGATCAGCCTTCTTTATGGTCCAGCTCTCACTTCCATACATCACTACGGGGAAAACCATAGCTTTAACTATACGGACCTTTCTTGGCAAGGTGATGTCTCTGCTTTTTAAGATGCTTAAAAATCTTAAAAATCAATTACATAGCCAATTATAAATTTTGTATGGCTTCCCACATGCTATGCTTCAGGGTCTGATTCCCTTTCATTCTGCCTCCAGACTATTGCTGAAACCAAATACAACCCATTCTTGATAAAATCCCTTATACCATAGCTACAATGATTAACTTCAATTCGCATTAACACATACAGTAATTTGTAATATAGTTCTCCTTTCTTCTTCCTGTGTGAGGTTTTAATTTCCATCAGTTATTTCTTTATCAAATATGAATGTCCATATTAATTGTTCCTGATCTCCTTTGTTGCCTCGGAGTTACTCTGAAGAGGTCTCTCTCTTTGTTCCCAACTCTTCTGATGCAGCTGTAAAATTACACTTTCGATTTCAAACAGAGAGTCACCCAAAGTCCTGCCAAAGCCCTGGCCGGCCTCCAAGTTCTCCCCTCCACGTCCAGTTGAAGCAATTAATTATGCTTATTTGTAGAAGATTGATCTGGTGCCCTGGCAAGTCTTCAAAGTCCAGTCCTTCCTCCCCTCAATGAGGGGGCAAGTAAAACAATTAACTCCGCAGAGGCTCCAACCCCTTTTTATAATTATTCCAAACATTATTTTTTTCTCACACAGTCCCGTTTGTCATGATATATATCTGTGCTCCCATCTCCTTCATTTGCTTTAAAGAACAAAACTTGTAGCATTCCCAGGCATTCTTGGGGGGGAGGGCGGGGGTTTGCTGAGTCATTTATGTAACAAAGGATTCATAATGAAGCGATTGGCTCCCCCCACAAACACATACCATCTTTTTTGGCTCAGATGGAGTCATCTTTCCAATTTAAATCTGTACGACCTTGTAACAGTTTCAGTTCAGCAGTTCTTAGTCTTGTCCCATCATTACCAACATGTGTCTCTGCATTAATCCTAATGAATCCTTTAATGAACAGAAGTACCACTGTTCTTAATGGCGGCATTGGAGGGGAGAATTGCTTTGCACCCAAGCGTCTCCCTGCCTCTCAAATCCATGTAGGAGCGAAAGCCAGGTACCAAGACTATCCGCAAGTGTAGCCCACTCCCCCCGGGCCCTGGGGGGAGTTTACAAAGATAATTACCCTCTTTCATCTTTGTTTCTTGCTTCGCCAGTGGTCTCTGCTGTCGTGGGAGCTGTGCCATTAAGGCAAGCGGAAGCCACAGGAGCAGGATTTCCAGTAAGAGAGCATAGAATGGTAGAACTGGAAGAGACCCCAAGGGTTATTTAGTCAGTGTTAGAAACAGATATGAAAGCTAGGAGATAATGGCACCTTAAGCCTAGGTTATGGGCACAACAACGGAATGTCTAGGCGCACTTTTTTGTAACAAGAATACAAAGCTGAAAATGAATGAACTGCAGCTTAAATATTATGTTCATTTTTCACATGGTCTAGACCTCATCTGAAGACTGCAAAAAACAAAGCCATACTTTCCCTGCCCGCCCCCCTGATATTCTTATGAGGGTCCCTTCTCCAGTCCTCAGAGAGTGGCTAGAAATGGGGAGGCAGAAAAAGACTGTCCTTTCCTTCCATTCTGCAGTTTTAATCTGAAATCTTAGGCGTATTTCTGAGCTCAGGAACTGCTCATGCAAATGAAATTCCTGGTCGCAAAATGCGCCTAGAACAATGGGAATTTCAAACGCTGCGTCTAGTCCAGCCCCCTGCACTGCAGGGATAAATCTGATTTGTTAGAATCATATAATTGTAGAGTTTGAAGGGACCCCGAGGGTCATCTAGTCCAATCCCTTGCATGCAGGACTCTTCACTAAAACATCCATGACAGTTGGCCATCCAACCTCTGCTTCAAAACCTCCAAGGAAGGTTCCTTGCACTGCAAGAACTATGATATAATAAAAAGGTAAAGGGACCCCTGACCATTAGGTCCAGTCTTGAATGACTCTGGGGTTGCGGCGCTCATCTCACTTTATTGGCCGAGGGAGCCAGCGTACAGCTTCCGGGTCATGTGGGCAGCATGATCAAGCCGCTTCTGGTGAACCAGAGCAGCACATGGAAACGCCGTTTTCCTTCCCGCCGGAGCGGTACCTATTTATCTACTTGCACTTTGATGTGCTTTTGAACTGCTAGGTTGGCAGGAGCAGGGACCGAGCAACGGGAGCTCACCCCATCGCGGGGATTAAACCGCCGACCTTCTGATCGGCAAGTCCTAGGCTCAGTGGTTTAACCCACAGCACCAATATCTAGAGGGCTGCCACATGGGGGAATGAAGCAAACTTGTTTTTCCCCTGCTCTGAACTGTAAGACCTAAACCAATAATGGCTTCAAGTGACAAGAAATGAGATTCCTCCTAAACATCAGGAAGAACTTCCTGATGGCTGTTTGACAGTGGAACAGACTCCCTCAGGAAGGTGTGGGCTCTCCTTCCTTGGAGGGTTTTAAGCAGAGGCTGGACGGCCTTATGGCTACTCACCTACTAAATAGAACATGATTTAAACATTGCTAACCATAGTGCCTTCAAGCAGTTACCCTTATGAACACCGTGTTTCCTTTCTACCAATGCCCAGTGTATCAGCAATGAAGACAAAGGTGATAGTGACCCAACATTCACTGCCCAAATCATCTTATTATGTCTATGTTCTATTTTTGAATGGGTTACAGTACGTACTGTACTCCACAAAAACATGTGACTTGGGTATCAAAATTAAATTTTAGAACTATCTAGACTACAGGCTTTTTGTGTTTTAGTAGCAGAATCATTCAGCATTCCTTGTATTTCAATAGGGTGGCACAATTTCAGTGGCTGTTTAATTTCTTATTCCAGTTTTTTTGTTTTTGCTTTACTTCGGAGAGATTTTTAGCTATATGTGTATTTATTTAAACTTTGTATACCCTTCCTGTCTTACATAAATAGCTTTTGTTTCCCCAGATAGTTGAAATACCTTGCAGTACATTTCTTACAATTCTGCTTTGTAACAGTTTACGTTATCTTAAAATTCCAGACATTATTCAGTGATTTATTTTTGATCCTCTAGGTGGTTAAAGTTGGTGGGTACAGTACACTGTGAAAGAAACTGGTTGTGTTATGAGTTTTGGATCATAATATTTGTTGAGCAATCCCATTCTAAATTTGTATGATATTTATATGTACTGAAAACAGTTTTAAGCATAAAAACCCCACATTCAGAGGCAGATATGCAGACCCTGTTGCTTCTGAAATAGTACTTTGCACGGGCTTACTGTTGAGAAAGTGGCTTGAGAAATGTAACCTTGGTTAAATATCAGAAGATGGTTACAAAACCTAAAGTAAAGTTCAACTAAGATCACCCTCCTGATAAGCAGCAGAGTACTATATTTACTGTTACAAAATGAGGGTCCACCTTAGCAAGCTATTACGCATACAGATACCTCAATCCTTGGATGAACAGTGTGCTGGCCTAGAAGTGTTTGGGCAAGTTCAGGTTCATAGGTTTCGTAATTTCTGGACTTTGTTATGCATTACAGTGGTGCCTCGGGTTAAGTACTTAATTCATTCCAGAGGTCCGTACTTAACCTGAAACTGTTCTTAACCTGAAGCACCACTTTAGCTAATGGGGCCTCCTGCTGCCACCATCCCGCTAGAGCACGATTTCTGCTCTCATCCTGAAGCAAAGTTATTAACCTGAAGCACTATTTCTGGGTTAGCAGAGTCTGTAATCTGAAGCGTATGTAACCTGAGGTACCACTGTACAAGTATGGTAATGTTAATCCTGATTTAAACCAGAATCCACAGGAGGCCTAAAAGGTGGCAACACGAGAACGGACCTTTTCACTGGTGGCTCCCTCTTATGGCATGCTCTCCCCAGGGTGCCTTGCCTTGGCACCATCACATATATTTAGGAATCAGTCATCAGCACAATTTCTTTATTTTTGGCCAGGCTTTTAATTACCCATGTTTTCTGGGAGTGGGTGGAATGTTTTAATGTAGCTTTTAAAAAATAGAACTACCTTTTAGACTTTTTGTTTTCTTTATCCCCAGTTTTAATGTATCTGTTTGCTTGCTTGTTTTTACTGCAAATCCCTTGG
The DNA here is from genome assembly GCF_964270895.1 of Podarcis filfolensis. NCBI lineage: Eukaryota > Metazoa > Chordata > Lepidosauria > Squamata > Lacertidae > Podarcis > Podarcis filfolensis. Next base: position 17,374,802 of record NC_139610.1, read on the forward strand.
AGTTACTTTGGTAAAAAAAAAAAGCAACCTATGAATTTTATAAACGGCAATAATAATGGTAGCAACGTCTGCTTTCTCATTAACCAACAAAAAAAGCTACAGAACTACCGACTTCCATCCCTATTAATCCCGAGACAAAGAGTGACTGATTGCAGTCCTATTGCCTTCAATGGGTTTACTGCATTTCCATGTGTTTAATATGCCCCTGTGCAATTTGTAGTTTAGTGATAAAAGGGCGAGACTTTGGAAGCCCTTAGTTCAAATTTAACCTCAGAGCTGAACCTGGATATGACAGCAGGTGATCTGTTTATTTCACAAAATTTTAATGCCAAAAGTAACAGTCTAAAAAGGAATAAGAATATGTTTTGTGGAACAGAGAGCCAATGTAGAAGAAAGCAAGATTCAAGGTTTAATGAGCTTCTTGTAGAAGGACAGTCCATTAACTGTGGGTCCGCTGCTGAAAAGACCCTGATTCTAGTGAATGCCAAGCTTGTATCCACAGAAGATGGTGCTGTTAGCAGGGCTTCACTGAACCCGTTTGCAGTTCACACTTAGAGTAGTATTCTACCACTGTAAACCATCATGGCTTCCCCCAAAGCATGCTGGGAAGTGTAGTTAGTTAAAGATGCGGAGAGTTGTTAGGAGAGCTTCAGGGAGCTTCAATTTTCAGAGTGGTTTAACACTCCTTCCCAGGGCACTCTGGGAACTGTAGCTGCGTGAAGGCAATAAAGGTAAAGGTAAAGGGACCCCTGACGATTAGGTCCAGTCGTGGCCGACTCTGGGGTTGCGGCGCTCATCTTGCTTTATTGGCCAAGGGAGCCGGCGTACAGCTTCCGGGTCACGTGGCCAGCAGGACTAAGCCGCTTCTGGCGAACCAGAGCAGCGCACGGAAACGCCATTTACCTTCCCGCCAAAGCGGTACCTATTTATCTCCTTGCACTTTGACGTGCTTTCGAACTGCTAGGTTGGCAGGAGCTGGGACAAAGCAACAGGAGCTCACCCTGTCGTGGGGATTCGAACCTCCGACCTTCTGATCGGCAAGTCCTAGGCTCTGTGGTTTAACCCACTGCGCCACCTGCGTCCTGCGTGAAGGCAATAGGGGTCTCCTAACAGCACCCTTAACAAACTACACTTCCCAGGATTCTTTGAGGAAAACCAGGGCTGCTTATAAAGTGATGTGATGCTGCTTTAAATGTATAGTGCAGATGGAGCCACTGACAATCCATGGCAAATCATGTGGTAGGAGATTCTTCCCAAGTGAAGTGCTTTGGATGCCCAAAGCATTTCAACTGACTGCTAAGTAGGAGAGTGAGTGTTTAATTAGGTTGCAAGTATCATTGTTATTAAGTACCTCTTTGCCCAGCAATGTGAATTTTAGCTACTGTATTGATTTATGTATGCATGCAGTTCAGTTATATTTATTCCACCTACCAGGATGCAAATCCTTCCAAGGTGGCTTTACAATGCAAAAAAAAAAAAAAAAAAAAAAAAAAAGCAAACAAAACACTCCCCTTTCCATTGTGCCTTTTGGATTGGAAGCCAGAGGGCAAAGACTGTCTTATGGCTGATGCTTGTGAGCTGGTCTAGGAGCTTTTTGGGGAGCAGAATGGTTCAGATTTTTACTGTAGAACATTTCCAGCACAAAATCTTGAGGCCAGCTTTCTTTGAAGCTGCAGTCGTCTTCATGCTCAGCTGTAATCTTTACATTCAGAAGGCCAAATGTGAAGATTCTCAATATTTCAAGAGCTCTAATATGTTCCATGTGGCTTCCTATAAGATAATTGCTGAGTGATTCTGGTCTTGAGGAACAATTAGTGACAACGAATCTTCTTGTGGTTTGTATCCCCCTCTTTAAAACAAAAAAACAAAAACCAGCTGGATTTGGGCAAACAGTCTCTGTATTGTCTGAATGTTTCAGCTCAGTACTGTAAATACTTCTGTGAAGTGAGTTGCCTAACTCGGCAACAGGTTTGAGCACATGACTCCTTTCCTGTATTGCTTCTCTAGTTGTTTAGTTGTTAGGCAAGTGCTGGACATAACAAGACACTTTGTAAATGCCGTAATAACATGTGGAGCAACATGTCTGTATTGTGATATGAAAAAGAATCTCACGGCCATCTAAAAATAGGCAACGTCATTAAGCTGTCAGGCATCCATTAGGGTTAAATGATATAATGGTAGTTTTGCATTCAGTCACTATTTGAGGACTGTAATTGCGGCTATGGGCATTTGCTCAAGTTGCTTATGAAGTTTGGGCCCTTCCAGCGCTGTGAAAAGTATACCAGAAGGCATGGTGTGGCTCCTATCCTACACCACCACAACTCCTGTTTTTAGAAGAAATGATTCTGTTTCTGTTTGACCACATCAGCAAGGTCAAGAGGGGGTTCTTGTTGTCTGGGCAGCCCAGGGGCCCCATACAAACTGCCCAGGCTTGTGAACCATGGTAGGTCACTTCGGTGGTGCAAATGCAGAATAATAATAATAATACCTCGGGTTGAAGTAGCTTCGGGTTAAATATTTTCAGGTTGCTCGCTGCGGTGACCCGGAAGTAATGGAGCGTGTTACTTCCGGGTTTCACCACTCGCGCATGCGCACACGGTCAAAATGACGTCACACGCATGTGCAGAAGCGGCGAATCGCGACGCGCACGCACAGACGCGGGTTGCGTTCGCTTCTGGATGCGAACAGGGCTCCAGAACATATCCTGTTCACATTCAGAGGTACCACTGTAATAATAATAATAATAATAATAATAATAATAATATTATATTCTTTATACCCCGCCCATCTGGCTGGGTTTCCCCAGCCACTCTGGGCGGCTTACAGCAAAATATTGTTGATGTTGTTTAGTCGTTTAGTCGTGTCTGACTCTTCGTGACCCCATGGACTATTGCACTCCAGGCACTCCTGTCTTCCAATGCCTCCCTCAGTTTGGTCAAACTCATGCTGGTAGCTTCGAGAACGCTATCCAACTATCTCGTCTTCTGTCATCCCCTTCTCCTTGTGCCCTCCATCTTTCCCAGCATCAGGGTCTTTTCCAGGGAGTCTTCTCTTCTCATGAGGTGGCCAAAGTATTGGAGCCTCAGCTTCACGATCTGTCCTTCCAGTGAGCACTCAGGGCTGATTTCCTTAAGAATGGAGAGGTTTGATCTTCTTGCAGTCCATGGGACTCTCAAGAGTCTCCTCCAGCACCATAATTCAAAACCATCAATTCTTCGGCGATCACCCTTCTTTATGGTCCAGCTCTCACTTCCATATATCACTACTGGGAAAACCATAGCTTTAACTATTCGGACCTTTGTTGGCAAGGTGATACAACAATTCATCAAATATTAAAAGCTTCCCTAAACAGGGCTGCCTTCAGATGTCTTCTAAATGTCATATAGTTGTTTATTTCTTTGACATCTGATGGGAGGGCGCCACTACCGAGAAGGCCCTCTGCCTGCTTCCCTGTAACTTCGCTTCTCGCAGGGAGGGAACTGCCAGAAGGCTTTCGGCGCTGGACCTCAGTGTCCGGGCAGAACGATGGGGTGGAGACGCTCCTTAAGTTATACTGGGCAGTTTGACTTCACCCCCTGAGGCACACTTTATTCTCTCTCGAGACAGACAGATAGCAACAACAAATGGCCCCGGGTCCTGGCCTGGGTTGTTGGGTGTTGAACTGAGAGTGTCTCCTTCAGCTGCATTTTGTAAGGAAATGTCAATATTGGTGATGGCCAGAAAGCTGACTTTTAGGAAAGCTGCTCCCTTACAGACCTTTCATGGACAAACTTCTGATAAGCTTTCAAGGAACCTCTGAATTTCTCTGAATTAGATTCCCTAGAATAATGGAAGTCTTGCAGTTACACTCTTTCCATTGTAAGACTTGCTTCCCTCAAAAAAATTGGCAAAGTAGGTATGGTTTTCCATAAAAGGTGCCCTAAATTCTGGGCTCAAAATTAAACCCTGGTGAAATCTTATTCCTTTACAGAATTCCAAAACCAGAGACAATGTAAAGTATCTGCTTGCAAATCAGAGTACAGAAGAACTCAGAAAATGTTTTGGTTCACGGATGGAATTTGGGACTGCCGGCCTCCGAGCACCTATGGGAACAGGAACATCTCGGATGAATGATTTGACTATTATTCAAACTACTCAGGTACCAGATTTAAACAAAGAGGTCTTTATTTTTCTTTAAAAGTACTGTATGCCTGTTTTTCAAAGAATGGTTGTAATTGTTAGAAAGTTGAGTGCCTCTCTCATTATCAATAAGTCAAGCCCATCGAATTTTCTCTGGTTTGTACTCAAAGTTTGTAATAATTATAATATGTAGAGAGTCAAATAATTGAAACCATTTCAGTGGCTTAATCTGCCTTTCTTTAATGGGTAAGCATACCATTGATGTCTCTGCAACTATTTGTAATGATTGGCTGTTAATAAAAAATCCCACCAAAGCTTTAGAGAAATTAAACTGCATCTCAAAATGGCCATCATTTTCAACTGGAACACCTGTTCAGTTTGCAAGATTAAAATGAGCTTTTAGAAATAGTTTCTCCAATATTTGGAGGCTAATTCTTCCGATTTGGGAGGGTTTTTCCTGAAGGTGGCTTAATAAATTTTTGAAATAACATAAAGTCTGGATTGAATGTTAGTGAGACATGTGTTGAAGCGTAGGCACAGAACAATACAATCAGAATGTTGCAAGGCATATGCAATTGCCACATTGCTGCAAGGACTGTAAGATAACAGATCACTAAATCGACCTGAATAAATATCCAGGTGGAGCACTAATTGGGAGATTTCACAAGCTGTTTGCATTATTTGTGCCACAGACAGGCAAAGTCCCACAGCCCAGCTGCGTTGCTCTTCTCAGATGACCAGAAAACCATTCAACAAACATGGCAGTAATTTACATGCAGTCATCATCATCAAATCTTTTATTGGCATTACATACAAACATCCAAAACAAATCAATACAGAATTACCACTTCCCCAGTGGCACAAAACATTTGCTAAAAGAAAGGAGGCAGAGCAGTCTATCGTCGCATCTCTAGGACTCCAGGGAGTTCAGACGTCTGCAGTGTATTTCGACGACAAAAAACCAAATAGATATATTTAGCCACTAACTTGGTGAGCTCCTGATCGTTCCCCAGTAATAGAAAATGTATGACCTCCAACTCTGGTTTCCATTTGGGATACAGAGTTGATCTAGAAATTGCTGACGGAGATCAGCATATAGTTTACAATTCAGAACTATATGTATAGGGGTTTCCACCAGGTGGTCTTCACATGGGCACTGATGGTGCAAGTGTTTCATGTTTATCATGCATACTAAAAGATGGCCCTCTGTCTTAGCAGCTGGGAGCCAGCATGGGGCAGTCCTTTCCAACTTAAGTGCAGCCTCACAGCAGACTAAGATCAACACGCCGCTCTTCCCAGATTTACAGGCATAAATCTTTCTCCCCACCCCCCCACAAAAAAATCACCTGATTATCACAGACAAGTATTGCTCAGCTGCTCATTCAGGATTCTGTAATAAGAACACAATTCCCCTTTCGTGTTGTGTATATAAGAGAGCACATAACTTGCACCACGGTCATTTGCATTGGCACATATGTGAAGTATGAAAAGAATAACTCTGCAATGCTTGCACAAAATCATGGCTTATAGCCAGGGTGGATTTGATTTAAATCAAATCAATTTAAATCATGATTTAAATCAGTAGTCAGTAAGACTTGATTTAAATCACTGGTCAGTAAGACTTGATTTAAATCGTTTTTTTACAGAAGGACTCATTCTTGCTGGTAAATTCTCAGAGTAGTTTTTACAGTTATATAAAAAATTACTGATGTGGTTATACTATTAGAAATACGTAGACAGATAATTATGAAATTATTGTGAGGTTTAATAAATTAACTGTTTATATTTGGACAACTTTTCTGCTGTACTTTATTGGAAGGAGAAAAATAATCATTTCCTTAATAACAATTTAAACAATTTCTTTAACTAAAACAATAACATTATGGTATATGTATTCATGTTTGTTAACTGATGTGGTTAAATGATTAAAAAAAAAAACTTAGACTGAGTTTTAACACACACGAAAAACTTAAAACAAATCCTTATTTCCTGATAAATAGTTTTCTATTTAAGTTACATTATAGTCTAAAAGCTATCTTTAGAAAGATTTTTTCTCCAAAAGCATTTTATTTTAAATATCCAATTTAAATTTTGAAAATCCAATATTTTGTGTGTGGTTTTGTTTTTTTAAAAAATTGATTTTTATCCACCCTGCTTAAAACATTGCATTGGCCACCCTGGTCCAGCACACCATACTGTAAGCACCATATTTGCAGAGGCTGTAGATACTGCGATTAGGTTGGTAAAATGCAGTCCTCAAAGTTACTGTAGTAGGGATTTCCTTAAGTATGACCTGAGGTTTTCAATCTCTTTATCTTACCTGATCAAAAGCCTCTTCCTTGTTAACAGCCTTTCTTTTTGGGAAAAGGTATGCTTTGTAGAAAAGGGGATTTGCATGTTGGTTCATCTTTTAGGTACCACTTTTCATTCTCTGATTTTGTCCCCAAGATGATGCTTTAAAAGCCACTTGCGGGGGAGAGGAGACATATTTTTTGGAACACGGATGGAAGGTGAAAGCTCACCAAGTTGTTTCTGCCTCCACTCTCCTGCCCTCAAGATCACAAGCCCTGTAATATATTCATTTCAAGACGCCGTAACTTCTTCACTTTGCAAGCAATAGCTTCCTTTAGTATATGTGCTGCCGAAGCGAGCACGCAAGCAATAGCTTCCTTGTCCTCTGTTCTGTAGAAGATGTGCAAAGTTATATGACGGACTTTCAGAACTGCTGGCGCTTTGTATGCTTTCGTTTCTAGGGATTCTGTAGGTACCTCGAAAAGAGCTTCAGTGACCTGAAGAAAAGAGGCGTTGTGATTGGCTACGACGCTCGCGCTCATCCTCCAAGTGGGGGTAGCAGCAAAAGGTACACTTAGCAACTGCTGCAATGATTTGTTGATGACATGCTTGTTTTGCCATAGATGGAGAAGGGGCCCACTCAGAATGAACTCCTTTCTTGACTTAAACTCAACGGAAAGACTGTGCCATGATGAGCTGATAAGATTGATTGATTGATTGATTGATTTTTTAAATCCCACCTTTCCTAAAAATATCACTATTAAAACAATACAAATATTAAAATTTGATGGGTCTGGCCGCTCCAGTCGAGTATCTTCTTTTTAGGTAACTGGGGCAAAGAATAATAAAATGAAAGGAATTAAAGCTGTAATTTGAGGCACACTTGCTAAGGAGTGAGGTCTATTTTATTGGGATATATCCCCCAAGTAAGGACACTTAAGAGTATGTAAGATTTATGGGAAGTTGTTTTAGTCTATTCTATTGCGGTTGTTTTAACTTCCTTTATGTTTTACCGTATTTTTTGCTCTATAAGACTCACTCCCCCGCCCCTAAAATGTAAGGGGAAATGTGTGTGCGTCTTATGGAGCGAATGCAGGCTGCGCAGCGATCCCAGAAGCCAGAACAGCAAGAGGGATTGCTGCTTTCACTGCGCAGCGATCCCTCTTGCTGTTCTGGCTTGAGATTCAGAATATTTTTTTTTTCTTGTTTTCCTCCTCCAAAAACTAGGTGCGTCTTGTGGTCTGGTGCGTCTTATAGAGTGAAAAATACGGTAATTTGCAGTTGTATTTTTTAGTGAAGATTTTATTGTTTTATATCTTTTTGTAAACTGCATTGTAGAAAAATCCTCAATCAAGCAGCATATAAATTTTATGAAATACATACATAATATCATTATTGGTAAGAAGTGTACTGTGCTGTACTGAAAACCCAGAAGGTGTTTGTTCCACAAACTGCTCTGCTGTACTCTGCTGCCCCCTGGCTGCCAGAGATCCCTCCTTTATTTCATTATGTTGTGGAGAAAAAGCAGTGCTTGCCTGGCAACTAGGGGGTGAGCCTGGTTTCCTTTCCGAACTGAGGAACAACTTATAGTGGTACTTAACTTTTAAAAGCCCTGGCTACACAACCAGATTGGTTGGTTTTAATAGCCAGGGCTTGGTCCTCTTCATATGTTAACATCATACTTTTTCTGTCATGGACAGAGACTTTATCTCCATACTAGATGCATTTTGTAGCCCATGAAAAGCACTGGGAAGAAACTTATCATATGTAGGTCACCCGATTCATGTCCTTGTGTTGGAGAACTTGGCCATGCTGCCGTCCTTCATAGATTGCTAAATGCATGCTGTTTGCAGGGTGGGTGCCGGCAAACATAATGCATGAATATCAACTAAATGGCACCTAGGCTCAGTGCAGTACTTCTTCGAGTTTTGCAAGAGGATTCATTCCTTGTTTTCAAATTATTATGTTTCTCGCCAATAGATTTGCAAGGCTTGCTGCGACAGCATTTATCAGTCAAGGCATTCCTGTGTACCTTTTCTCCAACATCACACCGACTCCTTTTGTGGTAGGTCATTAGCCTCTCTGCACCCCAGTTATGCTACTTATACATTGTTAGAAGGTTCAGTAGATAAATATAATTTATTGTGGTGTTACACACAGAGAGAGGGAGAGAGAGAGAGAATTGTACCTTGGAAGTCAAATGGAATCCGTTCTGGAAGTCTGTTTGACTTCCAAAACGTTCGGAAACCAAAGCACGGCTTCTGATTGGCTGCATGAATTGGCCAATTGGAAGCCGCGGAAGCCCTGCTGGACGTTCAGCTTCCAAAAATAGTTCGCAAACTGGAACAGTCACTTCTAGGTTTGCGGCCTTCGGGAGGCAAAACTAAGCTGTTTGAGAACCAAGGTACGACTGTACTTGCCATGAGATGAGGTCAAACTAAAACTAGTTATGAGATCGTTAGTTCTTTTAAAAAAATAGAACTCTGATTAATTTTAAGACAGCCATCTACTGTCTGCAATTGGTTCTTCTGCTCATTGCTTTCTCTGTGCTTTGGAGACCTTCCAGTTTTTTGCAGATTGTGACACAGAACTTACCTGTGATGTGGGCTGAGATGAAGGTCTCTGCCTATACTTGCTGTTGTTGATAGAACAGGCCAAATAGGAAGCACCTTTTATTGGAGTGCCATCCCTGATGGTCATTCCATAGCATCTTGATTGAATTGGTGTTACGCAGGAAAAATTTAAAAATCATGCGTTCTTGATACCAAAGGTATGCATGTTGCTAATCCATCTGGATACTTCAGTGTGATGTAGCAGTAGGCATGCTGTGCTTGGTCCAGAAAGACATTGATTCAAGTCCCCACTCAGCCAAGAAGTGCACTGCATGTCTCTGGACAAATTGTTACCTTTCACCCATCCCTCTTTCACAGTGTTGAAGTTAAAATGTAATTCCTATGTATCACATAAACAAAGATCAGTTTAAACAGAACAAGGCTTTCACTATTTCACTGAAATTCTTAAAAGTGCTCCAAATTCAGGGAGACTGTAGTAGGAGGCTGTTTGATAACTGGTGACCAGGACGCATGGGGGAAATCGGAAGAGACAGCTTCTTCTGGACTGAACTTTATAGCTTCATGTATACTGTACTGAGATTCTTAGAATGTGGGAGAGAGGAACACCGTATTTTTCGCCCTATAGGACGCACCGGCCCATAGGACGCACCTAGTTTTTTTGGGGGGGGGAAATCAAGGGGGGAATTATTCCCCCCCCCCAGGTTTGCGCAGCCATCCCCAAGCTAGAAGAGGGAGATGGAGCGCTCCGTCTCCCTCTTCTGCCTTCAGGGACAGCCTCCCTAGCCTCTGTGGGGCAGTGGCTTGCCCCGCTGTCCCCCGAGCTTGTGGGGAGAAGCAAGCTTGCTTCTCCCCCCCCCCCCCGCCAGCCTCCAGACCAGGTCGGGGAATAGCGGGGTGGCAGCGCTGCACCTCCCCGCTGTCCCCCGAGCTTGTGGGCTGCAGGCTGCCGCCCGCAAGCCTTGTGAGCCCGCGGGACCTCCCGCCGGGCTTGCAAGGCTTGCGGATAGCTTCCTGAAGCCTGCATTCGCCCCATAGGACGCACACACATTTCCCCTTCATTTTTGGAGGGAAAAAGTGCGTCCTATAGGGTGAAAAATACGGTAAATATTTTCTAAAAACTGTGAAGGAAACAGGGCAATTGCTCCAGGCAGTCTTCTTCCATTTTAAGATTACTTTATTTGCTTATTTTCCACAGCCTTATGCAGTGACTCACCTGAAACTTTCTGCTGGAATTATGGTTACCGCATCTCATAATCCAAAAGAAGACAATGGATACAAGGTATTCTCGCCCTCCTCTTCTTTTTTTTCCAGAACACCTGGATCTGGCCTGAAACAATTTAGAGGTGGAGATCATGTTTCATTTAGGGTTTTTAAAAAAACCCTGTACAGCCAGGAGGGTGGGGCAAGAGAAGGAGACACAACAGAGAGAAGGAGGGTTTAGTCTGTTGGATACTTCTTCACCAATACATTCCTTGTGGGAAGAAAAAGCTGGCAAAACAGACCCTGTACCCAGCTTGACTGTCCCCTTGGTGTGTGATTCCTGCAGTTCTACTACATGTGCTGAGCTGCTGTACTTGACTTGCCTGGCCTCCTCATTCTCCATCCCACATTTTTGTCCCCAATATGTCCCAGTTTCCCATAGTTCAGGCCCCAGCTGTCTTGGTTGCCACCACCAACAATGTCATCTGCTCCTACTTCATGGTCATTGCTTGCTCAATTTCCGAAACCGCTTCTGCAACATTCAGACCCGCCACCCCACAAACCAGCTCCATGGTGCATGGCTGCTCCACAGCCCTAAAACTAACTACAGTGGTACCTCGGGTTACATACGCTTCAGGTTACAGACTCCACTAACCCAGAAATAGTGCTTCAGGTTAAGAACTTTGCTTCAGGATGAGAACAGAAATCATGGTAGTGGCGCTGCGGCAGTGGGAGGCCCCATTAGCTAAAGTGGTGCTTCAGGTTAAGAACAGTTTCAGGTTACGTACGGACCTCCAGAATGAATTAAGTACTTAACCCGAGGTACCACTGTATCTGTTTATACATCTCTATCACTGAATCTGTTTATACATCTCTATGCTTTTTAGTTTCTTAGAATTCCAGGGCAACACCTGGAACTTTCAGCTACTAAGTACCACATTTTTCGCTCTATTAGACGCACCGGACCATAAGACGCACCTAGTTTTTAGGGAGGAAAACAAGAAATAAGAAAGCAATTCAAAGCCTCCTGAGTGAAGAGGGAGCGCTACTCCCTCTTCGCTCAGGAGGCTTTGCGGGGCTACTCCTGAAGCCAGGAGAGCAAGCGGGATTGGAGCGCACTGATATCTCTTGCCTTCCTGGCTTCAGCAAAAGCAAGCCTCCTGGCTTTCCCCCCCACCTCCCGCAAGAGCTGCGCACTCTTTAAAGGGAGCGGAGGTCATGGGGGCTTTTGTGGGAGGTGGGTGAAGGGACAGAGCTGCTTGCTCTGTCCCTTCCCCCACCTCCCACAAAAGCCAGGGATAGCCGCGCGAAGCCTCTGCAGGGTAGCGGGATGAAGGCTCCCCGCTGCCCTGCGGAGGCTTCACGCCGCTAAGGCAGAAGCTAGAACAGCGAGAGGGAACGCTGCGCAGCGCTCCCTCTAGCTGTTCTGGCGTAGCCTGCGAAGCCTCCGCAGGGCAGCGGGATGAAGGTATCTGCTCCATAAGATGCACACACATTTCCCCTTTTTAGGAGGGGAAAAGTGCGTCTTACAGAGCGAAAAATACGGTAGATACATCATAATGAAGCTTCCATTAACAGGTAATCTGCATATATTCTCTGTGTTACTTAGGTTTATTGGGAAAACGGAGCTCAGATAATTTCACCTCACGATAAAGGAATTGCTCAAGCTATTGAAGAAAACCTAGAACCATGGCCTCAAGCTTGGGATGACAGCCTGATTGATAAAAGCCCCCTACTCCACGATCCTTACGCATCTATTAACAAGGACTACTTTAAGGACATACAGAAGCACTGCTTTCACAGGTAAACTGTCAGGGAAGGCTTTTCTTCCTTCTTGGGGATAAATCTATGTTATTTAATTTTAGTGCAACAGGATTAAAATTGAAAGTACCGTAAGTTGCAAGTAGGTTTCCACATACAGAAATGGGAATTTCTTTTGTCCATTGGGAGAAAGGTGGGACAAACTTCTGATGAGGGAGGTAGGATGAAAGAAAAAATGAATGAATCTTTATTTGCATCAGCCATCGGCCATAGCAATAAAACAACAATATGATATACAAAGAATAGAAATAAAAAGTCAATTATCTAAAATATATTTTAGGGTTTTGAATCAATAGTCAAATAGTGGATCTTGTTCTGATTGCCTCAGCTAAAAACCTTGCAACCTTTTCTGTCACCTGCTCATCTTGATTTGCCAAGAGAAAGGACAGTATGACAGTGGCTGGGTGACCCAGAATGGATGATAAAAGAGGGATGATAACCTCATTCCTCAAGTCTTTATAAAGAGGGCAAGCCAGAAGGACATGCGTCACCGATTTGGTACTGCCATCTCCACAGTACAGTATCTCTAGCAAGCAACAAGTATGGAGGCTGTTAAAATGAGTAGGAGAATCAAATGGTGATGTAGCAGCTGGTAAGAGGAGTTCATGTTATTAAAATCTCGGCTGATGGCCTAATGTAGATAGACAATGCCTGCTTGACCCTTGAAAGGAAGGCAACTTGTGGCGAGTCCAGTTTTCCTTTCTCAGCTGCCGAGGAAAGGCATTCAGGACAGGAATGTCCCAAACTTCAGATCTGTGTGTTTCCCTTTGTTCATCTGTTTCCGTTCTTCATTCCCTGCCTTATCCCATAAGACATCTAAGCAGGTACTATAGCAGTGCCAGCAGAGAGGAGATACACAGAAGGAGTTGCACACAGGTTGTAACCACTTTGCAACTGTGTGTGCATGCAGGAACATCTTCACAACATTGCTTGCATACACAGTCTGCTTACATCAGTTGTGGGGCCTGGAGTTGAGAATCTGGCAACTTGTAAGCGGCTTTTTTTTAAAAAAAAGTTTTAGTGAACGAGGATACAGTACAGTTCATTTCTTTGTTATTAGCGGTAAACAAGCTCATGCCAATGTAATGTCATTGATGTACTTAATTTCAGGAATATAAACAAGGAGACAAAGCTGAAATTTGTCCACACTTCTGTGCACGGTGTAGGCCATGAGTTTGTGCAGTCAGCCTTTAAGGCATTTGACTTTAGCCCTCCATTTGCTGTTCCTGAACAGAAGGAGCCTGATCCAGAATTTCCAACAGTAAAATATCCAAATCCTGAGGAGGGTAAAGGCGTACTGGTAAAAGACAATTTAGTCAAAATTCTTCCTTCTACCTTTCTTTTGTGCCACTTCAAACCTTTCCTGATAACCTATAAACCTTCTAAATGCATATTATTTTTTTAAAGTTGACATGTACTTACATCGTTTGAAAAAGCCATCACAAATCTTTTCTTCTTCATCTTCTCTCTCACTCCTTGCTGTCTCCTGAGGACAAGTACATGTTACTTTCATGGAATCAAAAATTTGATGTGTTCCTTTTTTCTGCAAGAGGTGCAATTAAAATAATGTGTGAATCAGCACCAAATTGTCTCTTTCTTTGGCATATAGTTTCAGGGTTTGAGCCAAACTTTCCCATCTCTGTAAGCATATAGGCCTCTTGTATTATTATTGGCATAAAATGCATTGAATATATTTCTTTTCTTTTTTAAATGTTACTGCTTTGGGGCCCTTCACTTTCCTGTTATTTTTTTTAGACACTGTCTTTTGCCTTGGCCGAAAAAGAAGGAGCTCGGATTATTTTAGCCAATGACCCAGATGCAGATCGACTTGCTGTTGCAGAGAAACAAGAAAGGTATGGTTGCTTGCTTTGGTGATTTCAGTGTTTAACAACAATTCGATTGTTGGAAATGCCCAAGAGCTATTTATGTAAATGTATATTATCTGTTGCCTTACTTTTATTTTGACTTTTGTGAAAAGTGCTGGCAGTACATGCTCTTGAGAATAATAAAAAATGTATCTTAAATCAATTTCTTTTTAAAAATACTTACACACCCAATATTTGTGGAAAAACATGTCAGTTTGCATTTCTTAGTTCAGAAAGTATTGATCTGATGTGTAGGGATCTTCCCCATTCTAATTAATTCAAGAAGCTTCTCTGTGTGAAAGAAGCAATCAGAAGATTCCTGATATTTGGGTTATTCCTTTAGAGAAGCTGAGTACAGCTGGCTTTAACTGCTTCTCTTATCTCTTCCTGTCAAGGTCATGCTGACTATAAAAGTAGGGCCAGAAGGAGCCTGAGTTTCTCTTTCTATCTCTTTTCCTTCTGGTGTGGTGTTCCGCACATAGTATGCTTAGTATTAAGGTTTAGACTTATTGTAAGTTACTGTAAGTTTCAGTTAAGTCTGCTGCAACTGGATTTCTTATAGACAGTGCCAATTCTGAATGTATTGGATTTGTGACCATTATGCTCATCTGCCTTCGGTAGCAGTAAAGCTCTGCTGGCTGAAATATAATTGTCTTTGGTCTATTTTGGGGGAATCCTGCAACGTGTTTAAGTTGTTACTCTGCTAACTATACATTGGAATCTACTCTGGATCAGTATTGAGTAGAATTACATGACAAATAAAAGTGCACACTCCGTATCTACCGTATTTTTCTGTCTATAAAGCACCCCCATGTATAAGACGCCCCCTATTTGGGGGGACTCAGATTTAAGAAAATAGGGGGAGCCACTATCCGTGTATAAGATGCCCCTTAATTTTGGACATTGTTTTTTAGGGGGAAAACCTAGTCGTATACACGGAAAAATACGGTATATCCCTTTGGTTTTGGAACTGCAACCTCAGCACAATTTCTTTACTGTAGTTCCTATCGTTTCTTTATATTAAGCTGTCGAGCTACTGTCACTCTAACCATCTAAACTTGTTGTGTCCCTCAGTGGAGAATGGAAGGTGTTTTCTGGCAATGAATCAGGAGCTCTTTTGGGCTGGTGGATCTTCACTTGCTGGAAAAAGCAGAACCAGGAACCCGCTGCTATCAAAGATGTATACATGCTTTCGAGCACGGTGTCCTCCAAAATCTTAAGAGCGATCGCACTCAAGGAAGGATTTCACTTTGAAGTAAGCCGTTTGGGGGGGCAGGAGAGAAGCGTATTTCATTTCCCTGTGGACAGTGTTCTGACTGAAATCTTGTTCTGCGCAGGAAACATTAACAGGATTCAAGTGGATGGGAAACAGAGCCAAGCAGCTCATGGACCAAGGAAAAACAGTCTTATTTGCCTTTGAAGAAGCGATTGGTAATAAGTATTCCATAACGCAGAGTGGTTTAGACTGAAATATTTTACAGAGATGGGCATCTGTTTGATGTACCATCTACTCTTGTGGGTTGTTGTTGGTTTTTTTCTGGTCTTGAGAACTGATTACCTGTAGTACAGTGGTATCTTGGTTCTCAAACTTAATCTGTTCCAGAAGTCTGTTCCAAAACCAAAGTGTTCGAAAACCAAGGCCTGCTTTCCCATAGAAAGTAATGCAAAACGGATTAATCGGTTCCAGACTTTTAAGAACAACCCCTGAAACGGCAATTTAACATGAATTTTACTATCTAAGGAGACCATTGATCCATAAAATGAAAGCAATAAACAATGTACTATACTATAAAATAAATAAGACAGTGTTGTAGACGATAAAAATTAAAATAAAATAAAATTCTTACCTGCACTGATGATAGTCATTGTTTAGATGCGGGGCTTTTATCCATTTCCACAGTCACACAATCAATCAGTAGCTGAACTGAGTTTTACCCAGTCACAAAAACAAATCAACCGGAAAAGCCTCAAAAACACGCAAAATACATAGCAAAAACAAAAGTGCCAAACTTAATCCATTCCAGAAGTCCATTTGACTTCCAAAGTGTTCGAAAATCAAGGTGCAGGTTCTGATTGGTGCAGGTGCCCCTGAAACAATAGCCAAGAGCTGCATCGGACATTCGGCTTCCCAAAAGCATTTGGAAACTGGAACACTTCCAGGTTTTCGGCGTTTGAGAACCGAGGTACCACTGTACAGTGAGGTGCATACCGTCTGCATTTATGCTGATAAGAGTAGGAGAAAATGCTTGCCTACCGATAGCATCTGAACATTATCTTCCTGAGCTAACTGTTTCTAAGCTTTGGCTTTAAAATGGGGCTGCTTATTTCAGCATAACTAAAATCCCACCACTAATCAATTTCCCTCCCTAAGTATAATAATGCCCAATAATCAATAAATATATGATAGTACTTGATGGTTGGGAAACCATGCTGCAATTAACTGAAAACACATTTGCTTCTGGCAATACTTTCAGATGGCAAGGTTCAGATGCTACTTCGGAACACGCACATTACCAATGTGTGTCTTAAAATGTTTCCATGCCCATGTAAATAAATGGGTTAGTTTGCTCATTTAGTGTTAACATAGACGAGCCTCAGTGAGCCCCAGCAAAGCATTTGTTTTGCACCCACGCACATTGCTACTTCCATCCTGCATGACCAGGAGAACTTCTGCGGAATATGCTCTCTGTTTCAATGGCTATTATCTTAATTTTGCATGAGAACCAGGAATCCTGGTTTAAAACTACCAATGGCTGCTTCTAAACAAGCCAACCACAAACAATAAGGTATGAAATTTACTTGTTTAGCCACTGCTAGGTGTAAATCAGTATTCTTGTTTGTGTTACATATGAACAAGGCTTAGCATTATATGCAAAGTAAATTCTACAGAACTTATCCCAGCCACACGGGAAGAAAGGACCGTTATGATGAGGCACCTAATATAGCATTACTTGGAAATCAGTCCTGTGGTTGAGATGAAAATTGGGGCTATCCTTATCTCGGTACAAAAATGCACCTAACCCTTCTGAAATTGCAGTGAAATGCATTTCCTAACTTGAGTCATTCATTTGAAATGATCCTTCAGTCTGTGATCCAGGTTTAGGTTTTGGGTTTAGGGCTTAGGTTTAATAATATTAGTCACAACCGAGCACCTAATGCAAACCAGATGATGTACAGATATGAAAGCAACACTGCCTTGCATATGAGCCTGTTATCTTGTGTTGTGTGATAGGACTACTTTATTTCATAGAATCACATTTGTAACTGAATGGAAACTTTATCAAACTTTTGCATTTCATCATCTGTCAAGAACATTTAGACAAAATAGCTTCTGTTAAAGATGTTCTGTCTGTAATTTTGTCTTCAGGATATATGTGCAGCCCTGTGGTCTTGGATAAAGACGGTGTCAGTGCTGCGGTCATAACTGCGGAGATGTCTGCTTTTCTGGAAACCAAGAAATTGACTTTGTCTCAGCAGCTGAAAAACATTTACAATGAGTGAGTTTACAATGAGCATTTCATAGTATACTTCATATATTTTCTACATACAAGGTACATGGAGCTCACGGGTAACTTATTTTGCCTTCAAAGGTACGGCTACCATGTTACTAAAGCTTCCTATTTTATCTGTCACGATCAGAAGATTATTAAGGAGCTATTTGAGAAGCTTAGAAATTATGATGGGAAGAACACTTATCCAAAAACCTGTGGGAGATTTGCAGTGTCTGGAGTACGGGATCTAACTACTGGCTATGACAGTAATGAGACTGATAAAAAAGCTGTAAGTAGCTGAAACTTTTTGTTCTTTTATTTCTATTAGACTGTTGCTCCCTGAATGATATCCTCATCCTAAATTTCTTTATTTGGAAATAAGTCTCATTGATTTTATTCCAGAGGATGTTATTGTTGTTTAGTCGTTTAGTCATGTCCGACTCTTCGTGACCCCCTGGACCAGAGCACGCCAGGCACTTCTGTCTTCCACTGCCTCCCGCAGTTTGGTCAAACTCATGCTGGTAGCTTCAAGAACCCTGTCCAACCATCTCGTCCTCTGTCATCCCCTTCTCCTTGTGCCCTCCATCATTCCCAACATCAAGGTCTTTTCCAGGGAGTCTTCTCTTCTCATGAGGTGGCCCAAGTATTGGAGCCTCAGCTTCACGATCTGTCCTTCCAGTGAGCACTCAGGGCTGATTTCCTTAAGAATGGATAGGTTTGATCTTCTTGCAGTCCATGGGACTCTTCCAGAGGATAGCCAACTAAAAAGGAGTCCTATGACGTCTTAAAGACTGAGGGAGGAATTCAACGTCACACTGTTTTGATAAGCGCTTCTGCTTGTCATAGGGAACTATCCCCCTTCTCTTCCCCTCATCCATATTTGTTTGAGGACCAAGGCAGAAATCAGTGGAACACAAGGCTTCAAAAAGTGAACTGGCAGCTGAAAACAGAGCTCAGGAAGCAGGGCAAATCCCATCCCTTAATAAGGATAAAAAAATTAAAAACAGTTTTGAAATACTCTGTTTTGTGTACTGCCTTGTAAGCAATGCTGGGGCTTAATGCAAACATGCACATAGTATTGAATCCCCTCATCCTGCATGTAGATTCGTAGCAGAATTAGTCAATCTATGCTGTTCCTTTGTCAGTGCAGCAGCTGCCCAGGTGACTTGCTGGTTTGATCTGCATAATTTGCGGATACCTGCAAATTAGAATAGTGTGTGTCATATTGGGCATCCTAGTGCCCAATCCTATATTTTCGCTCCCCCAAGAAAAAGATAGCTCTTGAAATCCCCACTGTCAATTTTTCACAAGGAAGAGTCCAGGAGAAATTAGTGCTTTATTTCTTTATCCCATGAACCCCACGCTTAGAAATCTGATGATTAGTCATTACACATTAGCGCATATGAGTCTCGTGCAGTCATAGTCAAAATTGTGACAAATTTACCTTTTGTGGTGTTAGG
Organism: Podarcis filfolensis; assembly: GCF_964270895.1. NCBI lineage: Eukaryota > Metazoa > Chordata > Lepidosauria > Squamata > Lacertidae > Podarcis > Podarcis filfolensis. Next base: position 17,393,623 of record NC_139610.1, read on the forward strand.
TGCTTCCCACCAGTAAAAGCAGTCAAATGATAACATTTACGTTTACTAATGGATGTGTGGCTACCATGCGAACCAGTGGGACCGAGCCCAAAATCAAATACTACTCAGAGCTTTGTGCACCTCCTGGAAACAGGTATTGTTTAGATTTATTTATTTTTCTGTTGCAAACCATTGTTAAATTTGGATTTCTCCTACTGTAGACTTTTTCACAGAATAGCTGTTTGAGCAGTTTTCAGAAATCTTTGTTTAACACAGTTTTGGGTCGGGTAAGCTAAATTTCATTGTCATATCCACAAAACCTCAGTCCATTGTATTTCAAATGTGTATTTTAAACCACCTCCCCTTTGCTTTATCCCAGCCACCACCACAGTTCAGAATGGACTTTACCTATTAGCATATCATGGGAATAAATCTACTGTTTTTAATGTGAATGAGAATTTGAATAGATTGAAACCCAGGTTTTGTTTTTGGCTCATTTTTTAGTGACTTTGAAAAGCTGAAGAAAGAACTGGATGAACTGGTCAGTGCAATTGAAAAATATTTCTTTGAGCCAGAGAAGAATAAGCTGCAGCCCAAGCCAGAGTGATACAGCTGTCCCTGTTTTCATCTCTACACAAATACTTTCTACAGTTAATTGGATAATATGTGTAAAGCACTTGTTTCCATGAATTAAGGGTGCACAAACGTGACTCTAATTTCACTATTTTGAAAAGTATGTTTGCATGTTTCATCTGTCATGCATGCTCATATTTTGAGGGGAAATATGTCTTCCCTTGCCAAATTCTCCTTCAACCAATTTCCTGATGAAATTGCATTTGGTTTTAATAAAATAGTTGGTAGTGCCTATTGACACAAGGAATGTCCCCTACCATAGCTCACAAATGGAAGTGCAGAAAGCGCTCAGTAATGGATGCCGATTTTATGTTACAAGGCTTTGCATTCAATTGTAAGATTACCACTCATACAGATCTGATCTATTGTGCTTGTTTCCATTAGAACTTTTTAAACTTTTCACAGTCCTCTCACTCCTGTTGGTGTGTGCATGTTGAAAAGTTGCCTCTTCGCTCTCTTATATTCTCAAATTGGTCAGTGTCTCCTAGTTTTCCAGCTTTGCTCCCCATCCCTTTCATGCCTAATCTCTTTGGTTGCAAGCATGAGAGCAAAATCTGTTTCTCTTTTTTGACTCACAATGCCTAGTTACTGGAAATACTCCAGAAATAATTGTAATTATAATTATAAAATGTAGGGTCTGCCTTGTCAAAATCAGCTGCAATAAAATCAGCACATCAAAGATGTGGTATAGTCCCCAGTGCAGACAAGCCAGTAGCCTAACCTGAAACAGCACAGGCTGTTTATCATATATCTGAATCTTGAACTTGTAACAAAACAACATTAGGTATAGTTCTGCCAATAGCAGAGAGAATGGATTCAGTTCTGCAAGATGCATATTTCCAGTGCTTTTTTCTGGGGGGATGCAAGGGTACGCATATCCGTAAACATTTTGTGAATTAAGTTTGGCCTCATTGAGGGACAGTATTTCAATATGAGTAGGAAAATGAGAGTACCCCTAAACATTTTTTTAGGAAAAAAAGCACTGCATATTTCTATAATTATGTGCTGTTAACCAGTGTAAAAAATATAAGAAAATCAGACAATTACTCAGTCAGTTGCCCTATATATTCTGAGATAGAGTTCTTTCAAAAATCATTGGTTCTACAGAATATGATCTCTTCTGTCTGTATTGCTTATTTCTGATTACCTGCTCCTCCCCTTTACAGATTGCTTTTGGCTTGTTTGGGTTTTGCTTTGTTATTATCAAGGGAACAACATTAGCTTTATAGCCGCTAGCTATCTAAAGGTGAGAGTCCTGTTTTCCATGACTGATTCCTCCAAATGGAAGCAGAATAAAAAATTACCTGTCTCAATGATGTCTTGCCTAGAGCAGTGGTTATCAAACTTTTTTTTCCTGAGTCACACTTTGCACATGCTGCCCAGAGTCTTTTCCAACACTCATGTTTGAATGGCAATTCTGAATCACAACCAAGATTGTCCTTGGTATCACTTGATGCTCTTGCTCTCATATGGAAAATATATTTATTCATATTCTGCAAATTAAAAACACATTTTGATGCTATGCTTTACTACACTGAAATGTTTAAATGTCTGATTGTCCTTGAATCTTCCTGCCACGCTTGCCACCTACCCGTGCTACACTCTTCGAAAATCACTGACCTGAAGTTTTGATTACCAAAAAGACAACTTCTTTCTTCATGAATGACTTGAATGACAAATCAGAGATAGGATGTGCAATTTTTCTTGAAATTGTTGACTGATGTGAAGCTCTTGGAATCCTAGCCAATCTGTCATCCATCATTGGTTTTTTAAAAACACAGCATACATTTGCATAACAGTTATGCACTTAATTTATTTGACTACATTCCGGAAGAACTGTGGAGTCTCATTTGATGTCACCCAGAGTGGATGCTTCTTACGTATGGCAATGTAAAATACTGTTTGACTCTTTATTAAATGAGTGTTGCAAAGTTTATAAAATGCCTTCCTGTTCTTTTTGCTGTTTGTGGATGTCCTGCTGTTGATTTTCCTCTTAGGCATAATAGACATGCGTATGTGGGTTGCACAGATACTCAGACAATTTTACTGTCAGCAAGTGCCTTTGTGCAACAATGTGTCTCAACTTTATAATAACTTCTCAGGAAGGGTGTAGCTAGGCAGAAGTGAAAGTTTTAAAATACAGATCTGAAAGTAAGACCGCGAGAATATGTTGAAAACAATATAGCAACATTGATCAAAACATCACACAATTGGTCCTATTGCTCGATTTGTTGTCAGCCTCTGAAATTGGTTAATATGCAAAGACTTAACTGATTGGGAAATTGGGATCAAGCAGATTTTTTTTGCTAGCAACCCATTTTGTGGATGAGCAGAAAACAACTTCTTTATGTAGGGTATGATGCTGAAGAAAATGTTACTAGCTTTGCTACATTCATTTAAGTTCGGCTTGTTACAATTCAGTCTTCCAGTCAAGATAAATCAAAAGGTCCCACTTAATTTCATTTTAAACAACATTACGAGTATATTAAAGTTGCTGAATATAACTCATTTCTTCACATTTACAGATCTTAGAACATTCAGCTTCAACCTAAAGGGGAAGTTATTTATTTCATAAAAAATTATATACCTCTTGATTGTAGAAAAAACATCAAAGCTGTTATATTGTGTGTAAAATATCCAGTGTCGTATCTGCCTGCTCGTTGCATTTGTTGGAAGTAGGTTTTTGCCTATGATAACTTATTCCACGACAAACTTGCAAGTCTTTAAGATGCTACAGGACACTGTTCTGCTGCGGCTGCTGTGTTGCAACGGTGCTGTATCACTTTGGAGTTGCTGGGGAAAATAACTGTGTTAGTCTTATCTGCTGGTGTAAATACTTCAATTTACAGTGCCAGTAATGTTAAAGTCATATGTAGAAAGGGCTAGACCAGCCCTGATTTGAAACAGCAGGTTACCAAAAAGCAACAACATGCTCTAGTCCTGGCAAGGTCAGTTCAACCCTTATGTCAGCTTTGTTATCTGATCTCTTCCTTGCTTTAGACTATAAAGTAATACTGCCCTTATATCCTTGCAAAGCACACAACATTCAGGTTCTGCATATAGTCATAGCTTTTACAACACAAAAATAGACCTGGGAAAATAAGCATGTCATTAGAAAAGAATTTTCAAGGCCTGCTGAAGCCAAGGGAAAAGATTCCAGTCACTAAGTTGGGCTTAAATCAGGCGCTCATTAAGGAATATGTTTTCTGCAGCAGCAACCAATCAGAAATACCGTATTTTTTGCTCTATAAGACTCACTTTTTCCCTCCTAAAAAGTAAGGGGAAATGTGTGTGCATCTTATGGAGCAAATGCAGGCTGCGCAGCTATCCCAGAAGCCAGAACAGCAAGAGGGATTGCTGCTTTCACTGCGCAGTGATCCCTCTTGCTGTTCTGGCTTCTGAGATTCAGAATATCTTTTTTCTTGTTTTCTTCCTCCAAAAACTAGGTGCTTCTTGTGGTCTGGTGCGTCTTACAGAGCGAAAAATACGGTAGATGCTTTTGTGGTTAAAATGGTTTCCTTTAACTGTTCCCTGTTCCTTTACAATCTTGTCACTGGTCAAGAGTTTCCTTTTTCATAATTATATCCAGGATAAAGTACTAATTATTGTAGATTCATGCAGGAATTGTTCTGATATCCGCTTGGTAGAAATATAAAAAGTCCAAATTATTGATGTCTAGTTGTTGATTAAAAAAAAAAGTGGTGGATGCAGGTAAGCCGCATAAAACCATGAACCAGAATCCCACAAGTCACCCCATACTGTATTAAAGAAATAGGTTTCTCCCTTCAGTTCTCCCTTATATGTCATATTTCCCTAGTTGCCTTTTGTAATGTTTAGAAACCATTGTGTTCCATGTTGTGTATGGTTGTCTCAAAAGCTGCTAACGTGGTTAAGGGTATGAAAGGCCATGTTCAGATTACTTTTGGGGGGATTACTTATTTTGTGCCAATTTTAAACATTCCTTTTTTTTTCTAGAATCCCCGAAAGATAATTAAACTTGCAGGGTCCAGAAAGAGGATGGCATTCCTCTATAGGTCAGTCCTAAAATGCATATAGTCCCATGTTCTTTGCTAGACATGAAAAACGTTAACTGAAATAAAAATATTCAGTTAGACGAAGGTTCATTCAACCAAATAGAGCAATTTTAACAAATTGTACTTTGGACAATAGATGAGACAACATGTCAATGCAGACAGCAGGTGGACATAAATGCAAGCACTTTTCAGTAGGCTTTTGTGGGGATCAGATGCTCCTGTTTCATTTTATCCTATCTGATTTTCCTGCCTCTCTGTATGATAGATGGGAACAGTAGTGGAAATACTGGTGTGGTACCTTCACAATCCAGAATGTGACGCCAGTAATACTTTCCTGTGTATTGTACTGCAGCAAATGGAGCTGTACTGCAGCACCATTTTCCCCAAAAAACTTTACAAAGTTCTGATTTAGTGTTAAAGCTGAAAGTAGAAGCTTCCATTTTAAGTATGTCCTTTGAATTCAGGGTGAGGGTGTGTGTTGTCATCCTTCTGATTAGAAAAATCTCAATTTTTTTCTCCCCACAATATTAGATTGTAGTCTTAGGTTCTATGGCTTGCAGGGTGGTTGTGGAACAGAAGAGAGAAATCCATATGATCAGATGGATTCTAATAAACTGATCAGAAATGTGCTTCTTTGCAAATCACAATTTTATTTTATTTTTTAAAAAGCTTCCCGTTCACTTCTGACTTGGTGAAATGGATTTTTGCTAGTTTGATAAGAGCCAAGTTGCCCCAAACTCTTAGCTAGCATGCATTGTAGTACCATTCAGAGGTGTCTGGTTTTGTACAAGAAAAGCCTGCTGTACCAGACCATGGCTTGGTTCACAAATACTAAGCAAAACTATGGCTTGGCATGAACAGGAAAGAAAATGATGGGTATTTCACTCTTTACTCAGTTCTGTGGTTGCTGTAGTACCAGAAGCTAAGCCATGGTTTGGCTTAGCATTATGTCTGAACCTAGCCTTGTGGTTTGTCTTGTGTCAAACAAACTAGCCCGTAACCAAGGTTTGTTCTCGGCTCAGTGCTTGTGGTTTGTTTGAGTAGTGATCTTGTGGGAATTCACAACAAGAATCAGAAGAAAGTAATTGCAAAACTTGAGCATGGCTGGAAGGCCGCAGGTTTCGCCTCTCTGAATTAGAAGCTTAAATAGAAATTTCCGTGCTATAGTTTATTCTGTCAGAAACTGGCCATTTTAAATTGTTGCCCCAAGCAGCAGAGTTCAAGTCTCTTGGTCTTCAAGAAATGGTTCAAGATACATTTTCACAGGATAATTCTTGAACTAGATCCCTTTTTAAAGTATGTTTCTAGCCCTCAAGGAGAAGACAGCTGACATTTTCAAAAAAGTGTTCTCGGATGAATCTCATATTATTTGGATCCTGTAACGAAAGCTTTTCAGGATTAAACTGGGTTGCATATTACCCCTTACTTTCAGCCAGGAGAGAAAAGGGCAGAGAGTCTGAGATTCTGGCTCAGACACACTAAAAGCAGTTGTCACATGTGCAATGGGGCAAAGTCCACGAGTTCACACTTGGGATCCTGGAGCTGCTGTTGCAGCCTCAGTCAAGAGGAAATGTAACATTAAAAACAGCCCGAGACCCTTTGAAAATGTGTCTAAAAGCACCAATAAAGGTTTAGGGGTTGCTAGTTCTACCAGAGCGGCAACGTTTGGGAGGTCCAATCTACATATGCACACAAACAGGACACAAATATTGAAAACTAGTAGCACTGAGCTACTGTTAGAAGATGGTGACCCATCAACTCTCATAAATGCTTAGAGTCAAAGAAATGTACAGTTGGAAGGGGTCACAAGGATCATCTAGTCCAACCCCTTGCAATGCATGAATCTTCTACCCAGCGTGGGGCTCCAATCCACAACCCTGAGATGAAGAGGTTGTAATTTTTATTTTACTTGGGCCTTTTGTAGCACATACAAACGAAGTGAGCGTTGATTTTTCCTCTACTTCTTGAACTTGTGGCAACAGCTTACAATGAAATCCGAGGCGTGTCTAGAACTAAATCCCACCAAACCCTGTGGCAAATCCTGCCTAGACAACAGGACTGGGCTGCAGTCAAGTTAGTACAGGCAGATGTGACCAGGGACTCAGTTATACAGCTGTAAATATTTAAATGTGTTGCAAAGTGCAATATACAAATATGACACTAGATGGCGATGGAGAGCTATGCCAAAATCAATGTATTTTTCAAAACGTTTTTTGGGGGGAAAGCATTTTTCACAGCGTTTTAAAAATATATGTGTAGATTCCACCTAAGTCATCACTCGAGGTATAAGAGGGGGGGCGAGGAACCCCCAAAGTTGATGGGTGTTGCTATGCAAATGGATCTCGTGATCAACTATGGGGCTCACTCTCAACCCCCCCCCATTTTTAAAATTCAAGTTGACACCCCTGACTCGAGGGCTTCTCTGCCCTGAACGTGAGGACTGTGCCTTCATCACCCTCAGGAGCCTTCGGGCTGAGGAGGGACGGCGGTGTGGTCAGAGCTCGGCGTGGCGCCCTTCTGCCTCGAGCGCCTAACCCGCCCGCCTTTTTGTGGTGGGTTCCGAGGGGGGGGGGGGAGAAGCAAGAAAAGGCGGGAAAGAGAGAGGCAGGCAGGCAGGCAGAGCGGGAGAGGCTAACCTTCACGCGCGCGCGCGCCGGCCTGCAGTGCAGCTGTTCCTCGCACATGACCGCGGCAATACCGGGTGCTGCTGCTGCTGCTGCGCCACCTCCAAGTCTTTTCTCTGAGGCGATTATTCTGAGAGGAAAAGCGCGCCAACCCGCTTCGCCTCAACACCCCCCACATCCCCAGGCTTCGCTCGCGGCCTGTGGAAACTTCTATTTTTACAGCGCGCAACTCCTTCATGGCCCCTCCGAGGCCACCTACCCCCCACCCCGGCTCGGCCCGGTCCTTCCTCCTCCTCTCTCGCTCGAGAGACGCGGCTGGATAAGGAGCCATTGCCGCCGGTGCATGTGCCGGCTTGTTGCGGCTCTTCCCTCCCCCGCCTCAGCTGCGCCCTCGGGGGAGAGGCGGGCGCGGCGGGGCAGCCCAGAGAGGGCGCTGTGAGGGAGCCGCTCCTCCGTTCGTAGTTTCTCCCTCAAGGGGACGCCGCCGCCGCCGCCGCCGCCTCACAGCCCGCCCGCCCGCCTTTGACAGCCCCGGGGGCGGGGGAGCGAGCGACGCCGGTCACGTAGCGAACGAAGCAACAGGAGCCGCTTGCGCCCCGGCCAACTTCCTCGTCGACAGCGGGACATTGCCGTCCCCTCTGGGACGAGGCGGGAGAGTCTGGGCTCCTAAGTTCCGCCTTCCTCTCGCGGTCTTCATCTTCCTCGCTGACATCTCCGCAGACGGCGCACTTCCTTTCAAGGCGCACACTCATCCTGCGCTGCTGCTGCTGCTGATCGGTGAGTGATCTTCTCTCACCGCCCCCCCCCGTCCCTTCATACTTTTTCTCCCTTTGCAGGTTGATTGACGCTGCTTCTGGGGCCGGGGTGGGGTGGGGAGAAGGGTGCAGCACCCACCTAACCCACCCAGACACCCCACACCCCGTGGCGACGCGATGCGCCACGGAGCAACCACGTGTTGCTGTTGCTGCTTCCACTATGACCGTATGTGGGCAAGAGGGACGTTGTCTCTCTGCCCCGAGGAGCTTACAGTCTGGATTTTCACAGGGAACTGTGGTGGCGCAAGGTGGCATGGAAATCAATGGAGACTGTTATGCAATGGAAATAACCCCCCCATGCGTTTGGTGGGGTTTGCCTCACCCTCCAGCAGGAGTGTCAACATAGGTGTAGACAGGATTTTTGTTGGGAGGGGACAGAAGAACCTCAGATTTGTATTGATTTGTATTGATAAGGAGGGGGCAGCTGCCCCCCATGGTGCCCCCTTGGCTACACCCATGGGTGCCAACTTGAATAAATATTAGAGGAAACAGGTAAGCACTGCCCCACTTAATTGATCACACAATGCAGCACACACACAAACACCATTTGAATGGCAATGCCTATTAGGTGTTTTTTTGGGGGGGGGTCAAATCTTTTGGGGGGTAAAGGAACCTTTCCCACTAGGAGTTGGATCCTATGCCCTCCAGTAAGCGTGCCTTGGGCCTCACTTCAATCGGGACTGAGGAATATAGATCTTACTCAGCTACGCTTTGGCTTTGTGGTCTCACAACCGCAGCCAGCTTTGCACGGTTAGAAGGAAGCTGCGGATGCCAAATGGGAATGTTTTAATGACTGGCACTGCTGACACTGACAACTTGCCTTCAATAATTGTTGCATCAATAAATCACAGTAGAAGGATTGTGAAAACTAGGACAGCTCGCTCTCTCTCTCTCTCTATATATATATATAAACAGTTTTAGGTCTACAACAATGCATTAAAATGTTGGTTTTTTGTTTGCATGTTTGCTTGTTTTTGTCCTGTCTCAACTCGATCACCGTTAATCTATTGGTATGAGCAATGATGTCTGGTTGGAATCCCACAAATATTTGGTTAAAAACCTGTTTAATACGTTTCCTGATGAACACACCTTTTGCCATTTTTTTCATAAACACCCTACCCTGCTTTTCATCTAGCTCCCAAAGCTTACGACAGTACCAGCACTAAAATACTAATTAATGTAATATGCCAGGTGAAAGTAGCATATTTGGAAGTAAAGTTGAGTTTTGCTTTTTATTTTTTATCATGTGGATATCATGCATATATCAAGATTAAAAAGAAGTGTTTTGTGTGCATTCATTTCCATTTTCTAAGAGACAGAGGCATAGATTTATCTCTCAGTGCATCATTTTGTTGAGATTCAAAGACAGCTTTGAACTTACTTTGTAGGCTCTAACTTGTGCCAATAACAAATTGTAGAACTAAAGGCGCCAACTTTGCTCATAACTCAGCACTGCACTTGTGTGGTTTTCTCTTCTGTTCAGAGATCAAGTGATAGAGGGTCACTCTGCCATTTAGCACTGCAGAGCTTAGGATACAATTTCAGTCTGGGATTTTGCTGTAATGTTGAAATCCCAGTGATACAAGTTCACCTGCGTTAGTGATGATGGAAGCATAAACAACCTAGGAACAAGCATGTAATTTGGGAGGCAGTTTCCTTTTTAAATTGCAGGATGATAACCTTCACTCCAAAAATAACCAAATATTGTAACCAGCCTCATCTGTACAAGTACAATGAGGGGGTATAATGTTTCCTAGTGGGGAATAATCCAAAATGTACTGGTTGGTTAGCAACTTTTCTCGTTGGAGTTTGCTTGTGCTGTATTTAGGGTGTGCACTTGGAGTATTATGGGTAAAAATAATGTCTCAGGAATGTCACAGCAATAAACTCCAATTGTGCTGCTCAGAGTGAAGCATGCAAAGTAATGTTATACATAGCACAGTATACTCTGGTTTCAAGCTTGATGTTTGTAAAGGGCTTGGAAAGGCTTTTTAGCAGTATTAAAATTACAGAGACAGGGCATAAAAGAGGGGAAAGGTTACAAAATGCATCATACCTGAATATTTAAGGGTAGCTGTAGTCATAGAGAGAAAAAACTGCTTAGAGTAGTTAGGAAGGTAGGCAGCTACCCTTTACTCAGTCAGACCACTGGTCCATCTAACTCAGTATTGGCCACACTGACCAGCAGTGGCTCTTCAGGATTTTAAATGGGTGATGTTCCCAGCCCTCAATTATGTCCTCTTGAGGAGTAATGGACTATAGCCTGCACCATGGCCAGTGCTTTGGGTAGATGGTGAATCAGGCATCTGCAAAACGTCTATAAGCAGAGTGACTCAATTCACATATAGGTCAAGGTTATTGATCCCAAGATGCCAAGGTTACTAAATCTGTGGAGGCCATTTATCTAAACTCAAGTCCACCTTGTATGTGCATTGTAGGCCCATGTGCAGTGTAGCTCTGGGGTGCGGGAAGCAGTCAGTAAAAATGACAAGTTGGGGGGGGGGGAGGCCACAGCTTTATTGATTACAGTGCAAGAGCTTTGGCAAAGCGAAGGCTTATATCCATGTGATCACCAAGCCAGTCTGTTGGGTGATGAGCTGTGTCTTGACAATGGAGACTGATCAATTTTGAGGTTTCCATACAGTATGAACCACTTACAGAGAACCTCCCCTGGCCACTGAGGCGAGGGTGCCATGGCTCATCAACCCCAAACTGGGCTTCAGGACAGAAATCTCTGCCCTCCAAGATTGCTTAAGGGGAATCTCCATTAGCTGGAAAATGGTGACCTTTGCCTGCCCCTCCCTTCTAAGGATTCAGCCCAGTGCCTTTTCCTCCATAGGAAAGTTTTGACAATTAAATATTAGATAAAAGCAAAATTACAAAGAATAGCATTAGAGGGTGGGTGGAAAGATCAGCGGGTGACTGTGGTGGAAGTTGGTTGTGTCCTCTTTTTATGTTCCTGGAGTGGACCAGACCCTGGAGTCTTCTCTCTGGTCTGCCCCAGAAGCCCTGCCCCCTGAGAACCCCCTGGGAACCCAGCGATGAAGCTGAGTGGTTCCCAGCTTCATCACTGAGAGAGGTGGATTCTTAGAACTGTTATAAGCACCTGCACAAAGTGATAATGTCCTAATTTAAGTACAGTAAATACAATTCACTTGCATTTAACTTGTGCACATTCAGCTTTATGTGCATAGCAAAAAAAATAAAGGGGACAGGAAGCAGGCACGATTCTGGGGAAAATGATTTAGCAATCCCACCTGCCATTGAACTCAGTGTGCTTTGACCAGGGCTTTTTTTCAGCTGAAACTCACCGGAACTCAGTTCCAGCACCTCTCAAGTGGGCACCATTGCCATTCTAAGAGAACCAGGGAGGTATTCATGGTGAGTTCCGGCACCTCTTTTTCTAGAAAAAGAGCACTGGCTCTAACTATATGTGGTTTTGGGTTTAGGCGTGATCCCCAGAACATAATTCCTGCATATGTTGTGGGTTTACTGTAATTCTTTCTTAGATGCTAAAGAAGAGCATTCCAAACTTTTCATATTGATGACACACTTTTTAGACATGCATCATTTTGCAACACAGTAGATAAATAGGTACTGCTCTGGCGGGAAGGTAAACGGCATTTCCGTGCACTGCTCTGGTTCTCCAGAAGTAGCTTAGTCATGCTGGCCACATGACCGGGAAGCTGTACCCCGACTCCCTCAGCCAATAAAGCGAGATGAGTGCCGCAACCCCAGAGTCGGTCACCACTGGACCAAATGGTCAGGGGTCCCTTTACCTTTACCTTAATTCAGTTTTACTAGCAAACCAGAGGTTAAACTTTCCAGCCCCAGGAGGAACATGGGGAGCATTCGTGCGACACACCTACACATTGCAGCCGGCACGCTAACATGTCGCGACACACAGTTTGGAAAGCTCTATGCTAAAGTATTCAGGTCACTTAATTTCAAAATATTCACACTGATGTTGCACATGTGCACACACATATGACGGTAAAATTACTTATAGTGGTTGGTATCACTCTAGAAGTCTCTCACTATTACTGTTAAAAGTATGTTGAGGAGAAAATACCAAATATATTAGGCTTCTCCCATTTTCAAGTCTCTTTTCTGGCTGCCACTATAAATCAAACATATACACATCCAACTGAGGGTTACTAAGACCTCCCCATATTCTCAACGTGTTGTCTAATCTGTGTCTTGAATTTCACTTTACTGACTGCTGTTAGGAACTAGACTCCATGCTCCACGTTTTGAGGGAGAGAGGTAACATGTTCAACCTTCTCTGGAGTTGGACGATCCATATACTTTTGTGCTTTTGTTTATTGATGTTTTGTTTATTGTTTATTGACCACTTTTGTTATGTGATATTTTTATATGTTGTAAGCCGCCTCGAGCATGGTTTTAATTTTGGAAAGGCGGCTTACAAATAAAATGATTGGTTGATTGATATATCAAATTTCAGCTTTCTTATCAGTTGTGGTGAAAAGAAATTTTATGCTACATCTCTGAGTAAGTAAATGAGAAGGATACAAATGTGTGTCCAGGAATAATAATCTGTTCTGATAATAAAGTATAGCAGTTCCTTTCTTAGTTCTTAAGCACCACCATTTTATTTCTTAGCTAGCATTCCTTTTAAAACAAGATACTTCCCCATCTATGAACGGCTGCATGGGAATTTGAACTCATGTGTCCTATTTTAGGCTAGTTTTAAGAGATTGCTTATGTACTGCATGTTATTTAGGAAAGAGGCTAATACTCCTGAGGTATTATTTAGGAGCCTCACTGCAGTACAGATGGTGGGATTTGTGACTGTAGCTAAGCTCAGAGATTGAAAAGAACATTACTATATAAAATGAAAAAAAGAGGCACTCTTGCTATCTCCCTCAGAGTTCAAAAGGCTATGAACTGTTGACAGTTGCTCTCAATCGTCTTAATGTGCTTATAAGCTGAGCCACTGCATATTTTAAGTAAGGAGAACATTTGTCAAAGTACACAAAATTTCATTATGTTGCAAACAAGCATTAAGTCAGGATAAAAATAGTAGACCAGAAATAGATTCTTGTGGTGTGATGTATCATCACCTTTGTACCTCCCTAGATATATGGGTTGCTATAGGTTTGATACTGCTTTAGAAGAATGCTCTCCAGGAAGGTCAAAGGGCCAGTTCCTAGAGGATAAGGGCAAGCTAATGTGCAGTCAAGATGAACTCAAGAAAAAGGGAGAAGGGTTGTTCACATCATTTAGTCCCCAAATCAAGACCTAACATCCACACAGTCTTTGTCTCCTACTTCCTCCTTCCACACTTGTTTTCTTATTGCAGACAAAACTGTGCTTGTCTCCCTGCCTGCCTCCCCATCTTCCCTTTCCTTCTTAGCCCATGGTGTTGCTAAGTCGTGTTGCTTCCTCCTTCTCCTCAATATCTTCAAGCAGGGGTGAGGAACCTGTGACACTCCATCTGTTGTTGGACTACAGCTCTCGTCTGCTCTGACCATTTGCCATGCTGGTTGGGGATGGTGGGAGTCTGTGGTTCTTGTTACACATGTACAGTGGCGTAGCGTGGGTTGTCAGCACCCGAGGCAAGGCAAGTAATTTGTGCCCCCTAACCCGTGGATTTGCGCCCCCTAACCCTAACCCCCAGATGTTGCTGCCGGCCCCCCCTGCACCCCCCACGCTACGCCACTGCACATGTATTAAGACACTCCCTGTTTTTAGGGACTCAAAATTAAGAAAACGGGGGGAGATTGCCCCTGTATATAAGATTACCCCCCTTTTAAACTTTATTTTTTAGTAAAAGAAAACCTAGTCTTATACATGGAAAGTACGGTATTTCTTAAAACCTTTGGATATTTTAATTTGGACTACAACTGTCTTGCTTTTTCTTGTGTTTTCAATGAGCCTGAAGACAAAACCTTGCATGAAAATGTTGTAGCTCATAATTGGACCCATATCAAACAACCAGAATGAATCTACTACAGTGCTGTGGCTTTTAAATAATGAAATATACTTTATAGCTGGCTGAGGATCATCTGAGGCTTCAACATCCCTATGTTTAAATATGACTTGATTCCTGTAATGCTTTTGCCCTAAGTGTGAATCACTGTTGTTAATGTCTGATATTACACAATAAGCTTTTCATTTTATTGCTTAATTTTATACAGTCACTGACATGACTCTTAAATGATAAAAGAGGGAAATTGTGTTAACCGTGTAAATACCTTTCCTTTCAGAATTATAAGCCTTCATCAAAAATTTGTTTGATGACTCAAACATGGATCCCATATCATTCAAAGTTAAAAATCCTGAAGCAACCAGTGATGGCTCAGTAGACTTCAGTCTTCAGCTAGTAGGTTCCCTGCCAGTACACTCTCTAACCACTATGCCAGTGCTCCCTTGGATTGTGGCAGAGATTCGGCAGCTCAGCACACACTCCTTGAAGGAAGAGCCTAACTCCAGCCAAATACGGCTTTATGTCTCACCGACCAGGCTGCGATGTGAAGCAGACACAGGGAAAACCCAGCAGTGGGATCCTCTGATTTGTTCCAGCCTGTTTGAGTGTAAGCCACAGCATGTCCACAAACTGATTCACAACAGTCATGATCCAAGCTACTTTGCCTGCTTAATAAAAGATGGAGCAACAAACCCCCAAAGTATCTGTTACGTATTCAAAGCTGATGATCAAACAAAAGTAAGTGATATATTTTTGTTTACATTCAAATGTGTTGCAAATTAAGATGGCATTTAAATAAATTGTATTGTAGAGAGATGCAGCTTCTGTGATGGTTTGACATCCATGCCATACATTTAAGATATGTTACTTCACACAAAGAATCCAGGGAACTGTATTTTTATAAAGCTACTGGGATTGTGGCTCTGTGAGAGGTAAACTACACTTCCCAGGATCCTTTGGATGGCGGCTAACAGATTGAGATTGAATCCTGACAAGACAGAAGTACTGTTTCTAGGGGACAGGAGGCGGGCAGGTGTGGAGGATTCCCTGGTCCTGAATGGGGTAACTGTGCCCCTGAAGGACCAGGTGCGCAGCCTGGGAGTCATTTTGGACTCACAGCTGTCCATGGAGGCACAGGTTAAATCCATGTCCAGGGCAGCTGTGTACCAGCTACATCTGGTACGCAGGCTGAGACCCTATCTGCCTGCGGACTGCCTCGCCAGAGTGGTGCATGCTCTGGCTATCTCCCTCTTGGACTACTGCAATGCGCTCTATGTGGGGCTACCTTTGAAGGTGACCCGGAAACTACAACTAATACAGAACGCAGCAGCCAGACTGGTGACTGGGAGCGGCCGCCGAGACCATATAACACTGATCTCGAAAGACCTACAGTGGCTCCCAGTACATTTCCGAGCACAATTCAAAGTGTTGGTGCTGACCTTTAAAGCCCTAAACGGCCTTGGTCCAGTATACCTAAAGAAGTGTCTCCACCCCCATCATTCTACCCGGACACTGAGGTCCAGCACCGAGGGCCTTCTGGTGGTTCTCTCGCTGTGAGAAGCCAAGTTACAGGGAACCAGGCAGAGGGCCTTCTCGGTAGTGGCATCTGCCCTATGGAACGCCCCCCCACCAGATGTCAAAGAGAACAACAACTACCAGACTTTTAGAAGACATCTGAAGGCAGCCCTGTTTAGGGAAGCTTTTAATGTTTGATGTATCACAGTATTTTAATATTCTTTTGGAAGCTGCCCAGAGTGGCTGGGGAAGCCCAGCCAGATGGGCGGGGTATAAATAATAAATTATTATTATTATTATTTACAGGAAGCCATGACTGTTAAAATGCTATAAATGTGCTTTAAATGCATGATGTGGATGTGAATAGTTCTATTCCATATAAGCCGTATATGATTATTTTCTCAATATGTAAAACAATGTATCCATTCATTTATCCAGAGCTTCCCCTATTTCATGAATATAGGACCTCTCAAACAAATTATATTAGTACTCTATGAAGCTTGGTATTCAGTCTGTGTCAATGTGCACGAAGAAATTGTTCAATAAAAGTGGTGCAAATAGGGCAGTTAGGGAGTGATAATTATCCTGTTTGTGCCATATGTCTTTAACTCTCAGCTTCTGTTATCCAGAGAACAGATTCAGCTAGTACAGTTATCTCTGAATATGGCAGTGTATTTGGGGACCATTAATATTTTTAGCCATTTTCTTTCCATTGGGACTTCCTTTTTGCATAAAATAATGAAAACTTTAGATTGGTGGTGGGCCAGGGGTGTCAATTCTCAGCACCCTCAGTAGCTTTTTGAGGGGCTACTTGAACTTGTATAAAACTACTGTAATATGAATCAATAGTATAGATACGCCATAGATAACTTGTGATAAAAGTTTTTGCTTTTGTGTTTGTACAACCTTCTGACTGGCAAGCCCAATAGGCTGAGTGATTTAGACCACAGCATCACTCGCGTCCCCACAATAAATATGGCTTATCATAGGCTCCCCAAAGAATGGAATTGCAGTTCCTCTAGGAAAGGGAATAACTGATAAACCAGTTTTAAGTCTGCAGTATACATACCTCTTTCCATTCCAGACCACATGCTAGTAAATATTAGTCTATGTGTAATTCCTTGAACCACAGGATCTGGGTGTCAAAGGCTGTTTTAGCACGACTGGCTTGGCTGCACTGGGCGCTGTGCTGCAGGGGGTGCCACAACAGTGCTGTACAATGGAGCATGAGAGACAGGAGTGATGGTGAATTTTAGCGTAGCACAGGTCACCACTGACATTTGAGAGCCTAAAGTCTGCCACTGTGGGTATTAACTAAAGTGTAGGGTAACAGTGCTGGGACTGACATGCCCCAAACTGCTACGTAATAAATGTGTTGTGACAACAGCATTACAGATTTGTTCCAGATAGCAGGAGGCTGATAGTTCCTTCTCTACCTGTTTTCCTTCCTCTGTTCCCAATATGCCTGGAGTTCTGATCTTTAGTAGCTATATGATGTCATATTGTGAAAACAGAATGGATCGAGTGTCCCTTGCTTTGAGAACTGTTGATCTCAATCAGTGAATGTTATGTTATAACCATGACAATTAAAATCATGGGATGTCCACCTGCCTCGCCCCCTCCCAAAATACTGATGGCAATAATAATCACCTCAAACACTAGTAGATGATGTTATTATTGGTTATTTTTGTTAATATATATTATTGATCACTGTTTGCTGCCTACCACAATGCCCCATTTTGTTTTACACTGTGAAAAAATGATGGTAACATTTACTTGCTTGGCTAGTTTTGGGGGCAGTTTGACAAAACAAGAAGAACAAAACAGTTAAGTAGAGGACTGTGCATGTTTTAGTTTCTTTTGGGGGTATGGGTTTATTATTAACATCATGTTCTAGGAAAGAGCCGAACATTTTCACACAGCTACGAACATCAAATGGATGCAAAATTTATACTTCTAAAGCATAACATAACATAAACATCTTGTCCTTTTCTAAAAGTCCTATCACGTAAAAAGGATCCTGATTTGGAAGAAGCTCAAATAATTGTGACCCTTGTTTATACCAAGTAAAACAAATATTTCATTAGAAAAACATTTTTTTTAATACTTTGCTGCCAAATATGTAGTGAGCCTCTAAACTAGTTCTGGTATTTGTAATCTGAAGGACAAATGTATCTTTAAAAAATCTGTCCGTAAGATGGTTTTTGGGGTAGCATTTTAAACTTGGGGAATGGTTTTTACTTTAGTCATTAGTTGGCTTCTCAGCCATGTGGAAGCTTTTGAAGTTGAGAATGGGTATTTTTCACAAGACTTTGCTTGAGATCCATGAGCTCTCTCACACTATTATAATGATGTGGCTGTAATATGGTAGCAGACATTGGCCAGGATCTGAAGAACTGTGCTAGTTCAGTGTTCCAATGTGACTCTTGACTTGTGCTTTCTTTGAACCCTTTCTTTTGCCTTTTGAACATAAATGGAAGTTTGTGATTTGGGTGTATCTGTTACTCAAAAAACAAAAATCCCTCTGCAGAAGTGCAAGTCCTGGAAGAGACAGGACTTTCCATTTTAGGTCCTGGCCATATCAGTGAAACACAAAATGTATAGCATTGAACATGCATTTTATACCTTAGGTTAGTAAACTCATTAACAGTAAGTTTTTATTTAAGAAGGAAGTGAGAGAAAAGTGCAGTTATGCACTTTCTCGCACACTCCAATTTTCTTCCTCACTTCCTTCTTTGGGGAAACCAAAGTTAACAAACTGGCAAATGGTGGTTTGCACCAACCATGAACCAGAAATCATGACTGGAAGTAGGTTCTGGTTTGGACGCATACTTTGACTTACACCAGGTGTGGGGAACCTGTGAGCCAGATGCTATTAGACTGCAACTCTCATGAGCTTACTGGGGTAAGCATGGTCAATGGTCAGGGATAGTGGGAGCTGTACTCTATAACATCTGGAAAGCCAGAGGTTCTTTCTCTCAGGCTTGCATAAAGCATGGCTTGCCCAATGTCCAAATTGATTATGTAAACCATGCAAAGGATGGTATGCCTGAATTAGGAAGGAATCAACAGCATGTGCATGGAGGAGAGAAAATATAATGTTCTATACAAGCTTTAGAGTTAAATAATAAGATGAAAGTATAACTATACAATACAAAAGGTAATGGTTGGTTGAAATGAAAAAAATCAATGTCCACATTAGGACAATATCTTTATTAGGCCAACCAAAATATCACAAAGCAATGCACAATCTTTTGAGTTCTCCTGAACTCTTAATAAGGCTAGGTAGTAGACATTCATATGAGGTCCCCTAGGTTCTATGCAGGTATAGATTCTCTATCTCTGGAAATACAAAAATACAAGTTACTTTTATATCGCCAAATCTTATTCTTTAGTCTTTGATCTCCTCTACAGAGGCCAGTCAAACAATTTCAGCATCAGGTGGTTTTGCTTCAATGAGAAAACAAGCCTTCTTAAAACCTTTGATCTCAGAATGCTATTGAAGTGTTCGTCTTTGATATTTAATTCCACAAACATGCATAGGAAGTATCTTGAGAAACTTATTGGCCTGGCCAAACACTAAACGCATGCTGGCCTATTAATTGCTGGTCAACAGGCACTTACAAGGTGGGCTTATATTTATATTGGGCTGGGAAACCTCAAGCCCAGAGGTAGAACACTTTCCTATGGCTATGCCCTCCCCTCACTGTATGGTTCCTTAGTGCTTTTGTTTGACTAGAATGTATCGTTGACCTCTAATAATGCTTCTCACATCCTAGATGGCATATGGAGGGGTGTATGTAGAAACATCTGCATTTGCATGGCTGGAATGTATAAAGGAAAGAGTCATACCCAATGTTATGCCCACTTTTACCTTTGGTCCCACTTACCATGGGCACATGGCCCCCACAAGCTTCTCTCTGAGCTAATGTGGCTCTCAGGATGAAAAAGCTGCCTTATCTTGATTTGTATGAAACATTTCTGGATTTCTACAGGTTTCACAATCTAACAGGTATTCATATACAGTTATACCTTGGGTTGTGAATGCTGCGGGTTGCACATTTTCGGGTTACGGACATGCCGAACCTGGAAGTACCGGAACAGGTTATTTCTGGGTTTTGGCACATGCGCAGAAGTGCTAAATCTCGCTTTGCACATGCGCAGAAGTGCCAAATCATGTCGTGCGCCTGCGCACGCAGACATGGCGCTGCGGGTTGCAAATGTGCCTCCCGCACGGATCACATTCGCAACCCGAGGTTCCACTGTAATGTTCCAGCTGTTAGAAGCCCCTTTTCCCATGCAAGCTAACAAAATGTCGACGACTGAAAAACCCCATGAAGTCTTTTATTTCTGGAAATAGAGAAATTGTGAATTGTCAAAAAGCTGTTCAAAATTATCCACCAAGATTTTCAAATGGCTCTGCCCTTCTAACACAATTTTGAGCAGTTGCTTCACTCAGTATCTAAAGTTCAGAGTTTGGGGAAATATTTGGCTTTCCATTTTTTTACACCAAGTCAGTTTAGAGCCCAAGTAAAAGAATGCAACTTTGTAGCGGGAGTTGGAAGAGGGGAAAAGAGGGCCACCACACAGGTGCATTTTATTATTCTTTATCTTAACCAAAAGACTGAAAAACAAGAAGATACAGCAGTGATTACCAACTGGTGGTCTATGGACTGCAGGGGGTCCGTGTAAACCACCCAGGGTTTGTTTGTTTTTTTTCTGAACAGCCAAATATATTTGTTGCTTAGGATGCAAAAAATAATAATAGCACCCAATTGGTATTGCACCTTTGTCAACCTGATTCCAATCTGCAACTTAGAACAATATTTTTTGGGAATGTGTTTTGAGACAAATCCATATTTTTGAGGCTTGTATAGCTGGCTTATACTGTAACCAGCCTTTGTTTGATTCCAGTTCCTCAATAATGATTTAAAGTAACTATTAGGACCAACAGCAAGAATCTAATGTGAAGAATTTCCCCCCACCCTAAAGTTGGCTTCCAGCATATCCTCTTAACTGACTTAGGGACATGATAGGCAAGGAGGGATTGGAGAGGGAAGAGTAAAAGTGCAGTTGCATAAACATAAGCTTTGTTTTGCCTAGAGGCGAAGAGTATGCAACAGTACAGATAGTATCGTATTACAATTGGACAGTTAAGTATAGCAGTACCCAGTTGCGATCAGCTGGAGTACTGGATTTGTCCCATGTTTGCTGTAAATGTCTTCAGTACTGGCTAGAAATAGGATGTTTATCTAAGTGACTTTGTGCCTGGCAGGTTTGGTAGTTCTTAGGTTATTTTAAAGCCACTATTTATTAGTGATTATACTTAATGAGTTCAGAAGAAAGATGAAAGTTACCCACATTTTCTTTTATTTTAGTATTTTACGTGGTGTTTTTCTTATTGTATAGTCTTTTATTTTGAGGCTATCATGTGTATTTTGTATTGGAAAGATTGCTAGTAACCCCTATAAATAAATAACACCGAGCATCAAATTGTACATTAACTTCAGTGTGTTCACTTTTTGTTACAAAACCATATTATTTCACATGGATGTGTATTTCTATTCTTTAGAGTGTTGGAATATGACCTGAGAGACCAAGGTTGAAATCCTCACTTAGCCATGAAACTCAGTGAGTGACCTTGCACTAGTCAGTCACCACCTCTCAACCTAACCTATCTAACAGGCTTTGTTAGGGTAAAATGGGAAGCAGTAAGTCAGGAACCATGTATGCCACCTTGAATTCCTTTAGTAAAAAGTGGGATATAACTGGAACAATACAATACATGCACACTGCTGAAAGGCTAGTGGAAGTGTCTGGCATTCTGATCAATAGTACAGTAGGCTACCAGAATACTCAGCCAGTCAGGACTGAGAACTGATGAGGATTATGTACATTATTCCACAATGAAAGGCAAAGAAAAGACATAGCAAACTTCCCAAACATTGGTTGCTAGCTTTAGCTTCATGATGGAGGATTATTATGTAATTTATTGTTTATATCTGACACCAAGGCTTTTGTAAGATTCTCTCTATTAAAATTACCCAGACAAGACATTCAACTGTGTTAGTATTGTTTATAGCATTTGACTAGCAAATGTTAAGACAATCTGCAAAGTTATGAGGAAATACTTAGAGAAACACTCCCCCCCCATCACTCAGATTTATATAAACGTCAATGCCAGCAAAAATTGTACTGGTGCCCTTTTCTCTCTTCTGTCAAATGCTGCAGACCTCATTTATTTTCTTTGTAAGGTTGCTCATAACTTTAAAGATGCAGCTGATTTTCATCTAGCTCTCCTGAGAGAAATAAACTTTTTAACGGACTTGTCAGAAAAGTAGACATTTTAAACATGGAGCAAAAAATGACGTTTGATTTAAATCAAGGGCCACTAATATGCCACGCATGTGCCCTCAAAGGCCTTCCCTGGTGCCCATGGGGTCACCTGCTGAAATGAGGCTTGAAAGAAGCATCTTGTAGCCCATAGAATAAGGTATGGTGTGTGCTTTGTTGTCTGTGTGGTGCTCACAACAGTTTGTCTTTTTTGCAATTGTGCCTGAAACGTTTGGCGACCAGTGATTTAAATGATCCATCTTATAGCTCAATAAATATCTGCTAAAATCTGTAGCATTGATCCAGAAGCACAATCAGTACTCCTCTGAGAGAAAGTTATGTTCTTAGGGGAAGGTCCATACTTCAGAGGAAGAGTATATGATTTGAATCTAGAAAGTTCCAGGTTCACACCCTGGAATTACCCCAAGGTAGGCTGCAAAAGACCCTGGTTTGAAACCTTGGAGAGCCACTACCACTCACTGCAGAGAGAAGATTGCACTGAACCAGATGGACAAATGATCCAACTCAACATAATGCAACGTCAGTGTTCAGCACCCATTGGACAGTGCCTGTGACATCACAAATCAAATGTCCCTATTCCTGAAATTTTGGGGCAAAACATCATGTTTAAAAAGGAAAAAAACTGTGCATAGCTATCCTTTCCTGTACCATTTCCCAATCATTTCCAAGGTGTGCTTTTTTTGGGGGGGGGAGGAAATAGTTGAACAGGCTTTCCCCATCTCCACAATAGCAAGCTGTTTTTTTCTTTCTCCACTATGTTTGTGCAGTTATACAGTATTACTGTTTTAACATAGGAGACACCATTGTAGCACTAAGAGAGAAGTAGCTTTCATTGCCCTATTTTTTTTTTAAACCCTCAATACAATCGTTTAACTTTATAAGGAGAGAACTCTGTGAAACAGCAGAGTGCCAAACTCACATAATTCAACCATTAAGCTATAGGTCAGCTCTAAACTCAGGAACTAGACCAAAAGCAAATAATAAATTCTAGTTCGCAAGCACATGCCTTGCAGAACAATGAAAAATGTGAGTCTAGTTTGATGTTCTAAATCAACAGCCCACAACAAAGGCCTGCCTGGATTTTCCAGGAGGCTGCTATATAGTTGAAACAGCCAATAAGGCCCCATGTGGTCAATCAGCAACAGGTGGCCCTGAGCCGTTGAATAAATAGCACCAAGAAAATCCAGCCCAGGAACTCAGTCCTGACAAGAAGCAAGGAAGATCTGACAAATGTAGAGATTGCAGTGAACACTGAAAACCACCACCATCCAATCTACCTTTTATTGTTGCACATGGTGTATAGGTAGAGCTCCATGCCTGCAACTTGATCAACAGGAGCTATGCACCTAGTTTTGCAGTTGGGGGGCATACAGTTCGTATGGACAAGGAAACACATATAGGCCCCTGTGTGCACATTAAGACATATGAGGGCAAGGCAGACAGGTTATGGGGAATGTGGGCCACAATCCCAATTTCCCACCACACATACAGTTAATTGGTGAGATTAAGCAACTCGCCTTTCCACCCACTGGTTTTCCCCTCACAGTATCCTGCCCTCTTTCATGTCTCCTTTTTCTCTGCGTCCCTAGGATGCCTTGTTGTGCTGCAGTTCCCTAAAACAGCCACACTGTGGAGCTATGGCATTTGCAAATGTTCGACGTTCAGACACCGAATATGTAGGATGCAGATATTTAGCAATATTTTATCCCATTACTTCCTTAGGAAAAGGCCATGGCAAAAATCAGAGTGGATTCTGGTGGTGGGCACCACTTAGCATAGACCCAGCTTATGTGCCGATTTTAAAACTCGGCACTTCTTGCTAAATAATAGATTTTACAGTCTTTTCTATAGGACGTGAAATGTCTTCTCTGTGTGCATGCTTAGAGGCATAAGGGTTTCCTGCTGCATCAAAAACTGTTACCTTTACCAGCTTCAGAACAAATAATTGCGTGGTTAAGGAAATCTGACCTATCTCCATGCAACATAAGCCTAGATGATAAAGAGTTAGCATTTATTGATAATAGAAAAGCTGTCAACAGTTAGTCACAAGTGGACAAGGAAGTAAAATGATATCACAGTCTGATTCTCAATTATATTCTCTAATGTGGACAGCAATCCTGTGAACAAAGCTAGAACACTGCTAGCCTATATGTGTATATTCATAAGGGCTCAGCCAGGAGACAAAAGTTTTAAGCTACTAGGATAACCATTTTTTAAATAAAAGTTTCTTTTATTTTCATTTCTATTGGTCCAAAAAGAATACTTGTGTGTTAAATTATGTACACTATGCTACAAGGCAGACGAGTCTCAGTCTTGTATTGGTCCCCATGTTGCAATGGTCTTCTTTGTAAACAATAACATCAATAAAAATTCAGATTGATTACAGCTATTAGGGCAGGGCTGCTGATTTAAGGCATGGCATGGGGCAATACCCTTAGACTCTGTTGTGTTCCCTTCAAAGGGCCCATGGGCATAGTAACTTACTCGATTGGAAAAGTAAGCAGTTACATCATTCGAGTTAAAATCAGAGGGACTGGAGTTACTTAATCAGCTGAAGTTACTTAATCAGCTGCATTATGCCTATTTTATGTAAAGTCTTTTTCAGTTTTGTAACATGCATTTATGTCAAAGTTCTGATCATGTTCTCAAAAAGCCAAGGATATTGGCTTTGAATACTTTTAAAGCAAAGGATAAACATACTGTACTGATATCCTTGTCTTAAGCGCATTTAATTGACTTTACTTAAATCTGATGCAAATGTGAAATTTATGTTGACTGGAACATAGATTTGTAGTGCAATGCTATACATCAACTCAGAAGTATCCTTGAGTTTAATCATATTTATTCCCATATAAGTTTGTAAAGTGTTGCACCTTAAGTTTCTATTATGTATCAAACAAAGAAACAAAAAGAGAGAAGTTTATATTTCTTTCTAGTCTTTTTGTTACACATTGGTGGTATTATTAAAATTGTTTCTGAGTCATTTACTCATAACAATATTTACTTGGAAATAGTTCTCTCTGAGTTCAGTAAGACTTAGTCCTAAGTAAGTGTGCACAGGATTGTAGTCTCAGGGTTGTGCTTTAAAAGTACAGGTGTAACATGGTATTCCAAACTGTGCAACACAAGATGAAAAGATCTCAGTTCCATTCATCATGTTTTATTTGCCTGTTGATTGCTAAAAACTGCTCTTGAATGCATCTGCCAGTACAAACAGTATTGGTGTCTGTGTGGGTCTCCAATTGCAATCCAAGCCTGAGACATTTCTGAAAGTCGTGTCAGGAAATTGGAACCTCTTTAGTTTGCCTTCACAGAAATAGCTGCAAGTGTGGGGAGTACTTTATCTGCAGCTTATATTTCAAAATAGTTTATAACTCTGGAGATGCTCCCACTGCAGTTTCTCACTTGAATTTTTAGCTGAGAGATTGGGATTGAGGAGGAGAGTGAACTTTCTTCTAAATACCTTCCCTACGTTTTATTTTTAACTGTTTCCACCAATAACATCTCTCATAGACAGTGATGGTTAATTTCTACAGAAATTGCTTATTATGAAATAAGTTGTACAAAACTGCGTTTCCCAGTAGATATCATTTTTATAGTTTTAATGATGCCCAAACCATAGCTTATCTTGGAGGAAACACTAGGATATGATTTAGTGGTTACTGAGAACAAACACAAAATCCAAGGAATTCAAATAAAACTTCTTGATTAAAACCTGAACACTCAATTTGATATCAAATTGGCCAACATTATTTTAAAATCTGTTTTCAGTGTGATGCAGACAGGATTATCAGTGATGCTATTAATGTATTGCCATGCAGTAAATGGTGTATCTGTGGCAATTCCAAAAGTAATGAAAGCTACAAGTTTGATTATTTTGGAACTGGGTTAGATGAAGCATCAATCCAATCTGGAAAGAGCTTTTCTCTGATGTTAATATTATTCTGGTGTTTCATATGGATGAGGAGATGTTTTTTGATAGGATGGCTGCATTTTCTGCACATGAACTCAAAGAAAGGTCAACTATATGTGGCATTTCCCACACACCCTTTAGGGTTTTGTTGTTGTTTTTGCCTTAGGGTTGCTTTCCTGCTTGAAGCTCACAGCAGAGGCTGGGTGGAAGAAAGGTCACCCTTGCTCATTCTACAAGCAAGTTCACACTAGTTGGTGGCTTCCATGCATTCATTTCAGGGGCTAACACTGAGGTCATGGTTGGAGCAGTTCATGTTGTGACATATTTGGTATGAATCTGTGCTTCCATGTATGGGCTATACACACAGGTGCTACGAACTGCATGATTGTTTGGCATTTTGTTTTTGTATTTCTTTTTCCTATTTCTTACCAAGTTCTAAGTTTAGACACTTTGCTTCAAAATAAAACTAACAGACATCTAACCATTCAGTGGTGACATTGGCATCTTCCCACAAAAAGTAACATCCGGAACACCTTAAAGCCCCTTAAGCAAACAACCAATTCCAGCTTCAGTTCCTACCAGATGAAGATGGTTTGCCATCTTCCTCCACAGACAGGCATCTTCCCTAACCTGACTTCTTAAAGTACAGCCAGGATGTAGTGGTAGAGACCTGCTGGTTCATGAGCTAAATCTGGCCCATGCATAACCACCAAGTGGCCCACTGTTTACCCATCTCCTCCTTGGAGCTACAGCCTTGTGGCTAAAATAAACCCTTTAGTCCCAGACAACCTCCTTGGAGCTGACTCAGGAGGAAGAGGAACTGCCAAAATCACACAGGCTGTACACAAAGTCCCAGATTGTGAAGGTACTGGTAGGCGCCGGGCGAAAACATATCTCTCCAACCAGGCGTTCAGCTGATTAGCACTCTGTGGCTTTTTAAATGTGTTTGTGGGAGGTGGGTGGTTAGTGGTTTGTTTTTATTTTATTATGTATTTTGTATTCTTGTTTTGTATTTTTCTGTTGTGCTGCCATAGGGTCTTCGGATGAAGGGTGGCCTACAAATTTAATAAACATTCCTAATAAGTGTGGCAAGTGAATAAAAGGGAGAAGTAGCTTGACCCCCTTGGCTCTGTGCTTTCTTTGACCTGCATTGCCCATTGGTGCCAAGCACTGAGTTGCCAATACATGAGTGTAGTGTTTAGTGAAGTGGGTCAAGTGACCCCCCCCTTTCCTGATTCAAGAGGAAAATGAACCCTGACTTCTACATATGAGGCAATGGCATGGCACTACTCGTGTGCTCCCTGTGTTCCCTCTGAACGCCTGGAACTAAAGACTACCATTGTTTGCTCACTTCCACCAGGACCTTTAAGGTAGCAGAACAGTCCAAGCCATGGAAGCCGAGTGTTGTGAAGCCTTTTGTCATGCTTCCATAAACCAGTAACTATACACAGATCTGAGGAGATGTCAGTTGGAAGGAAAGAAAGAGTATGGCTGACCTGGCCCATATGGTCAATGTACGATAGGTACCTGGGGACCATTCTCTCTAGCATGGTCAGCTGTGGCTTTTGTTGCCGTTTTCTAGTGCAGCATTCCTCATGCCCAGCAGTTTTGCAGTTTCTGCAGTGTCATAAGACAGAACTTTTGGGGAGATTCAAAGGGTTTATTTTTCTTTGATTTTTTTTGGAGGGCGCATGTCACTGTTTCAATGTCAGAGAATCCAAGCCCTAAAAGCTTCATGAAATACAAAAGCATCCTTCAGTTCTGTAACACTGGATGTATTATATAACTTTTCTGTGGTTAGAATAGGATTGCCAGTTAATATATGCTATCTCAACATGGCCCAGATTGGGTTTGATGTGAGGCTGTAGGGAAGAGCCCACAGTTTCTGATAGGCCTGGAGCAGTCCACATTTTCTGGTAGGTCCAAGAGCAAGGCCCCACATAAAAGCCATGCATTCGGACTCAACAGCTTCCATTAAAGTTGTTGAGGTGTCGCTTTGTCCTCTACTTTTCTGGCAACCAGCTCCAAAGGTTTTTTTTAATGCAACTTTTTTTGCTTGGTTGGCTGCCTTATTCTCAGAGAAATCAGCCCTCATAGGAACAGCAAGTCTACTAAAGCTCTGGGCCCCAAAGAGGCAATTTACAGTTTGGCCTCCCTCTGGAGCAACTCTGTTCAGGCCTGGAATGATCTGTCATGAGCAACGTTGTGGTGGTTGTTGTAGTGACTGACCACTGAGTTCCCCTGGGAACTGTCTCCATGGCAGCTGCTTTAAAAGGAAGTTCTGGTAGAGACTTGGAAGGTGAATGTGTACAAGGCAAAGTTTTCTATCCCAAGAATTCATCTAGCTACCCTGTTCAGTCTATCTCCATAACAGATTATAAAATGCTGTTTTCAAGAGCTTTAAAAACATTATACAGTGCATATGGCACAGTTTTGCTTTTTGCTTTTTTTATTTTTTATAATATATTATTGAGTTTTCCATTCATTTAAAATGACTATACAGTACCTTTGGAAATAGCATTGCTTAATCTATTCACAAGCTGCAATAAACATTAAAACACAAAGTTCTGTTTTAAGTATGTCTGTACTGCTAAACTTTCTTTGGAGGAGAGGAGGTGGAACAAATGGACAAACATTAAGGGGAGGTAAATAAAAATAAATTATTGAATACCTGAATACATTCCAGCTAGCTCCACACAAATAAACCTTTTTGAACTTGCAGACTTAATTTTTACTATGCAACTGGGAGACAGAAATGTTATAACATGGTCAGGAGTCCCCAGTCTTATGGCCAGAAGCCAATCTTTGCTGCTAATTGTTCATTGTCCAGTGTACACTTACCATTTATAGGGATATTCCAGAATAGCGTCGGGTGCTTTTTAAGCCTTTTCTTTTATTGCAAAACAACAACAACAACTTTTGTGAAAGATCCTCAATGGATCCTCAATATTTTCATCTATCTGGAATATGTACAAGCAGGACTTTTTTTCAGCAGAGCTCACAGGAGCTCAGCTCCAGCACCTCTCAAGTGTGCACCATTGCCATTCTAAGAGAACAAGGGAGAAGTTTGTGGTGAGCGAACTTTTTCTAGAAAAATAGCACTGTGTACAAGCACAGTGTTCTGGTTTATTTGTGGTTTGGGGTTGATGGGCATGCCTTGGGAGACATCTGTTTTGTGCTACTTCTCTCTGACCTTTGCAAGCTGTCAGTTTGTGACATCGACAGATGGAGATGATGTTGAGTCAAAGCTCTGCCCATGACAACATTCATTAGCTGCAGACAAAATTTCATCACAACATCCAAGTTCGCCATAGCTCAGGCTGACGTACCTTCGAATCTCCTATACTGTATTACCACAAGGTTAGAATTACAAAATGCTAGGCATTTAAAAAATAATAATTAAAATTCCATGAAACAGCTGTAGCTTTACGCATGCTCATAACGATGATGTTTACTGCTGGAGGATCATGAGGGTATGTATGGAGTGTGACTAGAGCCACAGAACTTTTCTCAACTTGGACACAACCCACCGTTAGTGCAGAAAGGAAAACCCTGCACTCACTCTCTAATAACAGCAGCTTGTGACCAATGGTGCAGACAGTCAGCTCCACATTCACTCTTTAAAACGTTGGGTCAAGCAGCACAATAAGAGGTAAGAGCAGAAAGGCCTTGCTTTTCTAACGCTGTGTAAATAACATAATTCATAAAGCACCTGAGATTTGCTAAGTGCTGTACACAGATTACAGTCACTGCCCATATGCTTACATTTAAAAGACAGGAAACAGAATGAAAAAAGAATGGAAAGGAAAGTTATATAGTTCTTATAAAGAGCAGCTTGGAAGGAAGCAGCTGGTCTCTCACCCAAGCCTATGGGGTGGCTCCTGCTGACCCATCTTTCCCTCTGATGTGAAATGGCTGTGTTGTTATTATTATTCTTAAAACTATTAATTAAATCTGTTAGTCGCTTTATCTTACACAGGGTAATCCAAAGTGATTTACAACCAAATAGACAGATGATAAACCTCACATCGATACATTAAAACCAAGAGAAAAGAGAAATATGTTAAAAACATCCCACCCAATTCTAAAAGGTCACAAATAGTTAAAGGCCAAAGGCCAGGTTTTGCCTGGTGTTTAAAGATATATAATGATGGTACCAGACAAGCCTCCCTGGACAGGGCATTCCACAAATGGGAAGCCATTACAGTCTGTTCTTGTGTTGCTACCCTCTGGATCTTTCGTGAAGGAGGCACACAAAGAAGGGCCTCAGATCATGAGCACAGGTTCAGGTTGGTTTGTATGGGGAGAGGCGACACTTGAGAAGAGACGTTTAGGACAGCTCATCTCTTGTCCAAGCCGATAGACTGGGCTTTGCTATGCTATTCCTCCTATAGTAGCCATGTGATAATACTGGCATTACAGTGAATAATTTTGAAAGTAAACTAATCTGATGTATATCAGCGTTTCTCACATTTATTCTAGAACCAGAAGCCTGCAACCAAGAAATTTATTCAATATATGATGTAGACTCATCCCAACATTCATTGGCAGCTGGTAACATTTTAAATTTATAGGCCTTGCTGTTTTTCATCACAGCACTTATTTAGGAATGTTTGCAGAGTGCCATTACACATGCGCAGAGTGCAAACCCAACACCATCAATTATTCTCTTTTTTTTATAAAATATTTATTGAGGTTTTACAAAGACATAGGTTTACAAAATAAAAAGGTCATATCAAAAAAAAGATACAAAAAAGAGAACATAGAAAAATACATAAAAAGAAAAAAGAAGAATAAAAATACAAATTACAAATACAAAAGACAAATAACTAAGAAAAAATTAAAAACAAATCAGTTCTTTGTGACTTTAAACTCATTAACTTATTTCCTTGGCCTCCTCACACCTCCCCTTTTTGTATTCCCATTTAAATAATCAAATCAGCAAATCCTTACCCTCTTTCATTTATCTTGACTCTGTATCTTAATGTATTATAATCTATATTTTCATCCATTATCAATTCATTTTTGCATATTCTTATTAACTTTGTTGCTAATGCCACTTATCTTCAATCCAAACATCATTTTAACATTCATTAATTTTACAATATTTCTGAAGATAGTCTTTAAATTTCTTCCAGTCTTCCTCCACCGACTCTTCTCCCTGGTCTCGGATTCTGCCAGTCATTTCCGCCAATTCCATATAGTCCATCACCTTCATCTGCCACTCTTCCAGGGTGGGTAGCTCTTGTGTCTTCCAATACTTTGCAATAAGTATTCTTGCTGCTGTTGTTGCGTACATAAAGAAAGTTCTATCCTTCTTTGGCACCAATTGGCCGACTATGCCCAGGAGAAAGGCCTCTGGTTTCTTCAGGAAGGTATATTTAAATACCTTTTTCATTTCATTATAGATCATCTCCCAGAAAGCCTTAATCTTTGGGCACGTCCACCAAAGGTGAAAGAATGTACCTTCATTTTCTTTACATTTCCAACATTTATTATCGGGCAAATGATAGATTTTTGCGAGCTTGACTGGTGTCATGTACCACCTATATATCATTTTCATAATATTCTCTCTTAAGGCATTACATGCCGTAAATTTCATACCGGTGGTCCACAACTGTTCCCAGTCAGCAGACATAATGTTATGACCAATATCTTGTGCCCATTTAATCATTGCAGATTTAACCGTTTCATCCTGCGTAGTCCATTTTAACAGCAAGTTATACATTCTTGAAAATATCTTAGTTTTGGGATCTAACAGTTCAGTTTCCAATTTTGATTTTTCCACCTGGAAGCCAATTTTTTTGTCCAAATTATAGGCCAACACCATCAATTATTCTCTGCCCATCTATGGACAGGGAAAGAGCTTCTGTGTAAGAGGAGGGTCCAAGTATAATTTTCAGACAAGATTGACTCATACCTCTTATTTAGAAATTAAGCCATACTGTATGAAATCTATTCATCTACATGTCTATTGCCAAAAAGCTAAACACACAAAACATTTTAAAATGTGAGGAAAGCTTGCTTCTAGTTGCACACGGTCCCTCCCACCCGCACCGCCCCCAAAAGCAATTTAACATTCAAAAAGCAATTCAACATTGGTTTTTTCAGAGGGGGAAGAAAACGGCACTTACGGTACATTACTTCACTATTACCAAAATTCATTATATTTTGCAAAATATGTTTAAAAATAAAGTACAGGACAAGCGTCCAATATATATTTCATGTTAATACTGCAAAAATCACTATTCCACTGTTGCTCCAATATTGATGTACTAGTGGAGGCTGCAGTCCCATCATGTCTACTCAGAAGTAAGTGGGGCTAGGACTGCTGCAGAAAGACAAGAAACGAATTCACTGAATTTGGGGGTTTTGCGTTTATTTTCAATTAGCAGTGACATTATTTATTTGTAAGTTGGAATGTTTCTAGAAAGTCCTATTAATGGCTGTGTTGTTGGGAGACTGTGCGTGTTGTTTTAAGTAAGTTCTATGAATGCTCTCTTTTATTCAGAACTCCTTAAAAGTTGCCAGCATATGTTCATAACTGCCCTCCTTGGCATGTTATTGCAGTTCTCTCTTAAATAAAAAAAAAAACCTGCCCCGTTTCACAACTTCCTGAGTGATCTACAGAGCAGGACTTTGTTGGTACTTTCTTTAACTGCCTCTCCCTGGGAGTAGGTGGAGTCGTCTTTTGAAAGCAGCCTATAGAAAACCTCACTCCTGCGCGTAACCCACCCAGCCTTTTCCTTCCTTGCAATGAATCTCTGCGATAGACTGTGGAATTGTGTGCGAGAGACCAGTGACCTCATAGTTGCTTGCAGAGCTTGGAAGGAGCGTGGTTTTCTGCAGCATGGAGCGAATAGTCTGAAAGAAGTGCTTTCTTGTTTCTCAGTAAATGAGCTTACTGCTCGAGGCAGATGCGGGAGAGGGCGGTTTTATGAGAGCGCAAACGCTGAAAAAGGAGAGGAGAAAGTGGCTGGAATTGCAACTTTCCGCACACTGCTGCATCTCCCCTTGTTAGGATGTCACCATTGTTCAACTGGGTGGCGAAGGTAGGAGGAGTTTTAAACTTCATTCATCTCATTTCTTTCTATTTGGATATGCAGATCAATGGCTATGTTTTGATGGTGGGGTGCTGCAAGAGAAAAATGCAGCTGGAGAGCAAACGTTTAGGAAAGTTAAGTGTATAAGTGGCTTTTAAAAATGTGCAAAATCTGTGTGAAAACGCCTAACAGTACAACCGTAATGTATGTTTACTTGGAAGAAAGTGCCACAGTGTTCTGTGTGAATTATTCTCCAATATTTGTGTTTAGGATTGCAGTAGAAGCTAGAATTCTTGTGTTACAGCGAATTTGTAGGAGTTGGTGTATGAACATTTTAGTATTTATACGTAAAAGAAGACAATTTGCATCAGTTTAAATCTGGCCATTCTTGTTGTTCTGAATAAACATAGTTCACCTAGTCTACTCCAGAAATTGAAAGAGTCTTTTGGGATAGCTTCGGACTACGCTTGGAGATGGACAGCCCATAAACAATAGTGGCAGAGGTTGTTTTAGTTATTTGTCCTGGAGTGTTGATAGCAGCTTCCACTCTAACTCAGCTTTCTTCCAAGTGTGGATGCTGAGCAGCTCAAAGGGTTAAATGTGATAAGTGGGTTTTTTTGTGCGTCTGAGGAGTTAATAAACTGATGGCTGGTTCTAGTTTGTGATTCAAAATGGGGATGTGAGACAACTCAAAAAACACATCCTAGAAGTGAATTGAAAAATGAGGACATAAATCTTGGACATAAGTTTTTTGACATTTATCTCATTTTCTTATGAGTACACATTTTACTATGGAATATCATACCTTCAATTTCTTCCTCAATAGTGTGTTTAGTAACTTATTTCATGTGTGCTAATATCTTTGAACACCTCAAGAAAATGAAGTTAGTGAAAATCGATGCATTCCTCTTCTTTTATTGTCCAAAAAGGCATAATCCTCTCTGTTAAATGACTAAAACAGCTGCTTATTTTTATCACCTTTGTACCTCACCACTGGGTCTTGTATAAAGGGTGTGTTCTGTATACTCAAGTAAGCAGTAGCTTATTCTTTTTCCTGTTCTTTATTCTGTGCTCAAATTTCCTGTCCTGACTGGAATTGAAAATTCTGAGCCTTGCTAGTGCCCACAGGAATTTCCATGTTTCTAACTGGAGAGTGAAGTATCTAACCACTTGGATTCTTACTTTCTGTCACATGGATTTGTGAATGAAATACCTATCCACTTACTGTTGTCTTGGATTCTTACTGTTGTCAATAGGTTACCTTCGGTTGTCCTGAAGGGAACCAGCAAGTTTCTAAACATAATCTCAAGATTGTTCCTCTTGCCATATATATATATATATATATATATATATATATATATATATATACATACACTTAAGTGACATTTTGAAGTAACAAAGTAGGATAACTATTTTTTCTTGATCTGTTCTTGGCATCTGCCTGTCTCTGAAGTCAATGGGGGAGTGTGCCTTATCTTAGTCACATGAACAAATTAAGCATATTGGAGTTTAGAGTAGGAGTATTGACAAAATGGGAGAAAGTAAAGATATACAATACTATGTTGGCCACAATACGTTGTACAGTTAACTGATTGTTGCTGGACTACAAATCCCTTGCCATGCTGACTGTGGCTGATGGTATTTGGAGTCCAATAATGTCTACAGCTCCTGCCAACTTAGCAGTTCGAAAGCACATCAAAGTGCAAGTAGATAAATCAGTACCTCTCTGGCGGGGAGGTAAACGGCGTTTCCGTGTGCTGCTCTGGTTCGCCAGAAGCGGCTTAGTCATGCTGGCCGCATGACCCGGAAGCTGTACATCGGCTCCCTCAGCCAGTAAAGCAAGATGAGCGCCGCAACCCCAGAGTCGGTCACAACTGGACCTAATGGTCAGGGGTCCCTTTACCTTTATCTAGTGTCTAGAGAGCCACATGTTAGCCACCCCGCTTTATAGCTTTTGTTATATCCCCTTCCTGCTGCCACCGCCCATTATTTCTCTATACCAGGTTTCCCCAACCTGATGCGCTTCGGATGTCTTGGATGACAACTCTCATCATCCCTGTCCATTGGCCCTGCTGGCTGCAGCTGATGGAGCCCACCAGCAGCTGGAGGGACCAAAACTACTCTACTCTAGGCTGTTGTTCTGTTTTACAGATGAGGAACAGAGAATTTGCTAATGCCATGAGTCATTACCCGATCAGAAGAGAGTCCTTGTACACTCAGGAGTGACCTAGTTCTAACCTTTTACAGCACAGTAGCCTTTACAGAAAATTTAAGTGTTCAAAAATACATGTCAAAGCCTTTCCCTTAATTCTGTTCTAAATTGATAACTTTAAATAGTTATTATGCTGTGCTTTTCATTAACCTTTCCCGTCTCTTTTTGACTATAGCATTAACCATTCTAAATCTATTCATTAAGAAAATTATTTGAACATTTGGAATTCGCAGGTGAAAATATTAGCCCCTTCTACACCAGCTCTATTTTGGGTCATCCCTTTCCCTTTGTTGACAAATATTTCAAATTTAAAGAGTGGAAAGCATGTGGCTTTACTGAGACTCAAAAGACGTTTTTCATCAAGACACTCTGGCAAACTGTCTGCAAAAGGCCAAAGGCCTGGCATTTTTCCAGATGTTCAGTAAATAAGGGGGAAAGGCTTAGGTCTCAAAATAAATAAATATATGATGCACTCAGTCAGCAAAAGAGGGCCCCACAATTTGCAGCATTGTTCTTGAAAATATCACAGGTGTGAGTGTTGGAAGCAGACTGTGGTATTACAGTTCCAAAAGGGGCAATGGAACTCATGGACTGCCAAACATTTCCAGGCAATATTGGTCCAGATTAAACAAGTTACCTTGGATTAACAACTCCTTAACACCAAACTAGGGGTCACGGGTGGCGCTGTGGGTTAAACCACAGAGCCTAGGACTTGCCGATCAGAAGGTCGGCGGTTCGAATCCCTGCAACGGGGTGATCTCCCGTTGCTTGGTCGCTGCTCCTGCCCACCTAGCAGTTTGCAAGTAGATAAATAGGTACCATTCCAGCGGGAAGGTAAACGGCGTTTCCGTGCGCTGCTCTGGTTCTCCAGAAGCGGCTTAGTCATGTTGGCCATATGACCCGGAAGCTGTATGCCAGCTCTCTTGGCCAATAAAGCGAGATGAGCGCCGCAACCCCAGAGTCGGTCACGACTGGACCTAATGGTCAGGGGTCCCTTTACCTTTTTTAACACCAAACTGGGAGAGGGTGCAGGGACACAATCTGGCTTGCTGATGGTGGTAATGCTAAGACATGGCAAGGCACTGGAAGAGGATTTTTAGGACTGTATCAGACCTGGGCAATTAATAGATCACATTAGAATGCTCTTTGGTACAGCAAGGTTGGAGGTAGCTAAGGATGTTAAGGAGCTCACGGATAGAAAGGTTGTGGAACATTGTCAGTAGAAGAACTCATACATAATAGCAGAGAAGTAAAAATATGGTACCCATTTATAGTTTAATGGCATTAAAGATTCATAATCTGGAACATTTTCACAAAGTGTGCTGCTCTGTATCCCATTTTTAGGACCAGAATACAAAAGTCTTATAGGGAGTTTTTCTCTCCTAAATTATGTGCAACAAACATGTAGATTGTCATGTGTGGCAGCTGCATGTACAGGTGTTTCACTGCATATATCCATAGTAGCAGTTGATTTTCTGGAATGCATTAATACATCTATGCAGTTTAAAAATAAATAAATAGAGCCCATGAAAGGCTCTGCATGTGTGTGTAAGAGAAAGAGAGAGGAGAGAATGAATTTCAGTCCTCTGTATTGATGAGCCAGAGGGGCTGCACACTTTATGTAGCAGTCACATTTGCCTTAAGTGCACTGGTTTTACAGCAGTGTTGCCTGCAGCAAACATTAAGTGTGTGAAGGCAAATCATACCACTGCTTCCTCAAACCCCACATTATCTTTTATACCATACTCAGATTGTACTTTATCCCCTCTGCGACAGGGCTCTTCTGCCTTTGACAGTAAAACTGTTTGCCTCTGTTCATCTCCCAATCTGTTATCAGCTACTGCAGCCTGTTTTTTACTAGTCAGCAACAGTGCTAAGCAGAGAGGTACAAGACTTCTTTCACACATGATCAAGCTAAAATTGAAAACAAACAGGTAGAGAAGCCATGCAATGGTTATGGCTACAGCAGGTTATGCTTAGCTGTCCTACTTACTTTAAAAAAAAACAACACACATATTTTTCATAAACTTGCTTTGCAAAATATGTATAAGTTGTGTTAGTAGTTCAACCTGAGAAGGAGAAAAACCCCTGTAATTGGTCTGTATCTTCTCTGTGTGCAGCTGACCATCATTATCCTCCCTTGAAATGCTTGTTTGGCAAACGTGTTCTTTATCTTCCAAAGGATTTGATGTTTGTTAAAGAGAGACTCCTCCACCATTAATAACTTGCATACAGGAGCCAACAAAATGGCAAGATCTTGCCTCTGGATAGCAAAATATCACTTTCATGCATACTGTTGGGACTGTTTTAATTCCCATAGTAACTGCTGAAGAGGCTAATTAACATAGAGAAAAGAAATGTATAACAATCTCCATAGTATTTGCAGGATCTGAATATAGTAAAGTATCATAGAAGAGCAAAAGATCCCTAGGCAGTTACTGTTTATGGAGCCAAACTGACCTTTGAGAGACACTGGATAAACAGTGCTTTAATTATCATTTTACAGCACTAATGTGAGAGTTACTGAGCCATTTCCTGTGTAACCTGCAGCATAAAAGCTCAGAGACTATGACCTCAGTCATAGGGAGCAGAGAATAGATACTTCATCTTGCTCCTCTTCACTCCTAGCAGCCACAGCCTGCAAGGATCCTTCTCTTTTCCTTAGCCAGCTTTTCATACTGTCACTGGTATCATGGCTGTCCTATATTGAACCTTTGTCAATGCAGTAGTGGACATGGGGCCCTGCGCTGTCCTGGATTTTAGGCAAGTCAATCGAAAAGTTGCTTTGGGGTTTTCAACAACAGCTACGCTCAACAACGTTTGGGGTGTCATTGTCTTTAATTTTTGAAATATGGCAACCCTATCTAATGAATAAATCTACAGGGAAAACTGGCCTTTGAAGAACTGTTAAGACTACAACTTCCATTATCTCTGACCATTGCTGTCTGGGATTGATGGGAGTTGAAGTCCAACACCATCTGAATGGAAAAAGGTTCCTCATCCTTGGTTTATCCTGTTTGTATGAACACTAGGTTTTGAATTTGTAAAGACTTGCTAGTACTTGACCAGTTATAGAAACACAATGGTCTGTGCAGCTCATTCTGGCTCGAGATCAGCTTGTTCATTTGGGAATCAATATCGACGCAACAGTAGCTCCTTTGAGGAATTCACTCTTCGTTTAAATGATTTAAACGAGACATTGAAAATAGGAACATGAATTATTGAAATGGTCACTCGTAAAAGCTCCCTAATTAGAATTTTAAAGGAAAGGAGCGATCAGGATGATAAAAGAGGGGTTGTAGGAAAGAGCCATAGCTTCAGGTCACCCTCAAACACAATAATTTAAAATTTAACAAATGACTACTCAGGCTCAATCCTATGCACGTTTTGGATTGGATAAGTCTCAGTGAACTTGGTGTTTGCGTCTTAATCGTCATGTATAGGACTGCAGCCAGAAGGTTTTTAGCATTTGTTTTGCTCAAATTAGTCCATTTCCATTTTAATGTAACCTGAGCTAGGCCCAGCTATTGTGGCTACTCCTCTAAACCCTCTGCAGACCAAGGGGATTGTTTGGGTAGAAAGAAGAACATATCAAAATCTGTGCTGGATGTCATAATCTGAATCCTGTACACATCAACTGCCAGAGGCTGATATGGATGGAGTTAAAATAGGATGGCTTTATCTTTTGTCTGCCCCAGGTTAAAATGGGCATTCAGAAACTCTTATTTTCAAATGCCCTATGATAAGCAGCATATGCCTTTTACATTTAAGAAGCAGTTTATATACTGCTGGCTACTAGTCATTCAGTCAGGGAGA
This sequence comes from Podarcis filfolensis, assembly GCF_964270895.1. Lineage (NCBI taxonomy): Eukaryota > Metazoa > Chordata > Lepidosauria > Squamata > Lacertidae > Podarcis > Podarcis filfolensis. The sequence continues at coordinate 17,432,511 of NC_139610.1, forward strand.
ACTAGCACCCAATATAGAACCACACTGCATGTGCAATAGCATCTTCATTTCTGCCATGTTCCAGTGCTATTTTCCATGTAGAAATAAATGCTGTTAACACCTGTTCTGCCCCCCCCCCCATTAACAGCTTGGAAACTACATTTACTGGATTGTTATTTGTACAATATAGTAGTTCAGTCTGCTAGACTTCCTGCTGTTAGAGAAAGATGGTGATCTGTACATTTCCAAAACATGACTGTAGCCTATGTAAAACAGTACAAGCTTCCTGTGTGTGAGGTCAGGTGTTTAATCTTGGCATCTGCACTTAGTTTTGAGTTTAAAGGGCTTTTAGAAACCTCTGCCTGACATCCTAAAGTCTTGCTACTAGTCAAAGCCGATAGATAATACAGGCCTTATGGGGTGCCCCCGGAGTCCACAGGCCTGACTCATAACAAGACAGCCTCTTGTATACTTAGCTGTGGCTTAACAATGAAAGAGGGAGACTTTTATTTTCTTTCATTATTATTATTATTATTATTATTATTATTATTATTATTATTAATTGAATTTATATACCACCCTATACCCGAAGGTCTCAGGGCGGTTCTTTTTCTCGTGAGAGAAGCCAACTTTATTGATTCCTTGTGAAACCATTCTTTAAAAGGACACCTGCTGTCATATCTTTAGAATGGGGCAGGTGCATCCTCTAAACTAGCACTAGGGCTGTTTCCTGTTCTAATTATAGGACTACAAACCAGGGATTTTTTTTTCCAGCCAGAACTCCCCGGAACTCTGTTTCGGCACCTCTCAGGTGGGTGCTCTTGCCATTGCAAGAGAACAAGGGAGGTGTTCATGGTGAGTTACAGCACCTCTTTTTCTAGAAAAACAACACTGCTAGAACCTATAGAAAAAGTAGCATGGTATGGCTTGCAGGATATATTTTTTAAAAGGGTTCCAGTAAATAGCAAAGGAAGGCTACAGTGTATTCCCTATGTCCCTTAAAGAGCTTTACTGCTTCTTCTTACTTGACTAATCCAAACATACTACAAACTGGTAGCTGGTACCATCTGTTGATTGAGCAACAGAGAGTCTTAAGGCCTATGAAGAATACTTGTCTCAGTTCCGAGAATGATTTGGGTTAGTGTTGAGTTAGAACTACACCAGTTTCCCCAATCTTTAACCATCCTACTTCCTCAAATGACGATAAACCCTAAAGGACTCCAGCGTCACACTGATTTCCTAACTTTACTTTGCCATTTACCAAAAGCAACTTTGCTATTTAATAGGAACATAAAAAACAGCCTTATACCGAATCAGGCTGCAGGCTTATCTAGCTCACTGGCAGCAGTTCTTCAGGTGGGCTCTTTCCAGTTCAAAATTCCAGGGAACGAACCCAAGGCCTTCTACATGTAAATTATGTCTACCACTAAACAATGGCACTTTTGCAAAGGAAAGGTTCAGTGTGCATTTGCATGTAGCTTCCCCAATAGTTGTGCAGTTAGAGAATGCACATGCCCTATTCCAAATGCATACATCCCTTTCTTAGTGACTTCACCAAAATGACATGGGCTTATCTCACCCCACATAATTCTTAACAATCTCCCAGACCATAACACCTTTTTACATAACCAAGAGGTTTGTCCTTCATTATACACAGATAATATAGCATAGCTCTAACATAGCAGGCAGTTGTAGAATACAGGTTAAAGGTGATCCACAGCGACAATCAATAGTTCCTGAGTTAGAAATGAAAGCCCGCTCTATTCTTACAAGAAAGGTTAACTGAAAAATTAGCCCCAGGGTAAAAAAGGTAGGAAAGTAAGATAATAAGTCAAGGGAGACTCAGATCATTCCCACTGCAGTATAGAACAGAAGGCAGGGCAGGTTCCTGCTTGTCCTGTCCAGAGCATGCACATCCTGTATCTGGAACTGACAATATCCAGCAGCTAGTGTACTGCTGGATCTGGGACTTTGAACGGTGAGCAACCTGGTCTTCTAGAAATTGAAAGAACTCTCACTAATGTAGGCACAGATCTAAAAGTATTATATTTGATGCATGACAACTTAATGCAGTATATTCCTAATGCGCTCCTAAATGCACACTGAATATTAAATGGTTGATTCCTGAAAATGGAAAATAAGGTTAGGAACCTAATGTCCTAGCTGTTGCTGATAATGTGTTTTTGAGAGCTAGTGAAAAGGAAAAGAGGTAGCAGAAAATTTGTGTACAAATACTAGGAGATGCTTGAAAGAGTTTTCTTGAAAAATCATTTTTTCCCTCTTTTAGTAATGAACTGCATAATAAAATGCTTGTCCACAATCAGTGCTGTTTGTCCAGTACTGTGTTAATGTAAAGGATCTTGATATTGGGTATACCCATCATTCTGTACTTAATCCATTCTTGGCACAGGTTCTGCGCATACCAGATCTGAAGCTCGTCTGGTTCAGTGCCCTCCTATAGTTATCAGCCAATTCCCATCCTGAATGGATTGTTTAAAACGTTGCTTCTCAAAGCAGTGTGAAGAACTAATCAGTATTTGACTCAGAAGGTGGCCTCTTTTGTGGTAAAAGCTTCCAATCTCAGGAAAAGATATCTGTAATTCATTTCAGATTATGCTTTCAACTCTACAATTCTATGATCCTGTGGTAGAGTTTCTGATTTTTTTGAGAGACGAACATTCTGACACGTCTCACCCATTTTTACATTTTTAGTTTTGTTTAGCAAAGATCTAATAAAAAGTTTCTCATCTTGTTGTACAAACAAACAAACATACTCTCTCTCTCTGTATAATATATATATATATATATATATATATATATATATATATATATATACACACACACATATACATATCTATATATACACACACATATATATACACACATACACTTTTATGTAGAGTTTTAAGCATATTTTATTTTGTTCTCTTTTGATGTGGTCTACAGACTAACTTAATACATTATATTCTATTTAAAGAAATATTTCTGCTTCCATAATATAGTCTTCCTCCTGACATTGAGGGGCAGGATCCTTTTCTTAACACTGCAAACAAACTCTGGATTTTCCATCACCTTCCCTCGTGCTATATTAACTGAAGAGAATGCAAACATCAGCAGCCCACCCACAGTGGGTTTTCTGTTGCTTCTTCTTTGCTTTTTGAAACTCAATATAAAGCCCTGTGTGGACAAGCCCAAAGTTTCCTATGCGCTGGGAGCTGCACAATGATGTTGTTTTAACATTGAAGGAGCACCCAAACATTAATTCTGTGTTTACCTGGCTTTCTAAGGATATGTTAGTGCAGTTGCAGGTCAGACAAACGAGGAAGATGAAGGTGCAGCCAGTATTGAACAGAATCAAATATTACTTTACCCATTCTAGCCTCTAAGTGTAGGAAGGCTTTTTCTCCCCTGTTAAGTGTGACTTGGTCCCCTGCAGCCCTCATTTTTGGTTAATGTTGTGTGGGGATGCATCTGTTTGATTGCTGCGTAACAGCCCACAGGTTATGGCTAGAATCCTGACAGAATATCAGTGCCTTGATCAGATAGTTCTTTGTATCAAACTTGGATGCATATCTCCTAATACAATGTTCATAGAGTACCATTGGACTGCCAGATAGTAAGCAGTAGGGAATAGAGCCAAGGCTGTTGCTGGAGCGTACTACTGTCTTTGTGCCTAGAAGACAGAAAGAGGCTTGGATTTCTAACTCAGGAGCTATTGCTTGCCACTGTGGGTCACCTTTAGCCTGTAATCTACCTATAAATTGCCTGCTTGTTACCTACAGCAAGTAATTTTGTTAGAGCTATGGTATATTTTCCATGTATAACAAAGGACAAACCTCTTGGTTATGTAAAAAGGTGCTATGGTCTAGGGACCTAGATAAGCCTGTAGTTTGATTCACTATAAGGCAGCTTTTGATGTTGAAATCATTATTTACAGTCCTAAATTAGTGATTGTGGGTCCTAACTACAACATGTATGAAATGGGAAGTTGTGTATTTAGAATTACCTGAACCCACAGTTATTTGCAAAAGAAAGTTTATAAAAATAGCAGTAGTATTTCATCTCCTAATTTTTATTGGAGGACGACAGGGTCTTTCTCAAAGGAAAAAAGCATTATAACATAAAACATGAGCATTCTAACTTCGCATATTGGTCACAGGCAAAATATTAATACTCAGTAGTACTCAAAGGTTTTGCCTGAACCAAATAAATGCTAGATACTTACAGCATTGTACTGCTAATACTAAATATGGGTAAAGTCCTTATTCATACCAGCCTTAGAACAATGACATTTTTTCAGTGCCTTTATTATTTAAATAGAGCCATCAAAATTGCATGTCATTTTACAAAGTGCAAGAGGGCAAGTTCTTCTCTTACTCAACTGCTTTTTTTAAACAACTACTTAATATTAGTTCAGAGTGCAACCAAACTGTATGTTGACTGAGTCATGCACCATGCTCAGAGAATGAAGTAATTCTTCCTGTCTCATTTTCAGACCATTCTTGTTTCCTTATTGTAATCCTCTGACTAATTCTATTGAAATATGTCTGTTATCTATAAAAAGACCTTCTGAAGTCTTTGTCAAATCCAGAGGCAAATATTTTCTATTACAGTTAAGGATGAAATTTGCACCTGCATTAAAAAAAACACACACACAAATGAATGCGCGTACAAAGAGAAAAGAGTTTTCCAGAAGGGATTTTGTTTGATGCTTTCTGGGACATTATTTCTCTAGTTATGTAGAGCAGAAGTCTTACCTTTTACTCCTGCACTGCTTGTTTCACCATTCACTCTGAGCAACTACATCTCTGTTCTGAAAAGCTGCCTTCTGTGGAAAGGAGAGTATAATCTGAAAAAAATATGTATTTTACAGGCTAATACCATCAAGCTTCGAATCAAGAAAAATATTTTTAAAGCCAGAAAATTTGGTGTGATTTCAATGTTACGTTTGTGGTTTGGGAGCTACTTCCACATGCTTGGTTCCTTGCCATGCCAGTAACTTGTTAATACCAGAATTGTGTGTGTGGGTAATTGACAAAGTTGCTTCCCATACCGCTATCACCCCTTCTTAGGGTACAGCAGCCTGCTGTGGGCAGCAATATCATCTGGCCATCTCATAGAATCATAGAATCATAGAATCATAGAGTTGGAAGAGACCACAAGGGCCATCGAGTCCAACCCCCTGCCAAGCAGGAAACACCATCAGAGCACTCCTGACATATGGTTGTCAAGCCTCTGCTTAAAGACCTCCAAAGAAGGAGACTCCACCACACTCCTTGGCAGCAAATTCCACTGTCGAACAGCTCTTACTGTCAGGAAGTTCTTCCTAATGTTTAGGTGGAATCTTCTTTCTTGTAGTTTGGATCCATTGCTCCGTGTCCGCTTCTCTGGAGCAGCAGAAAACAACCTTTCTCCCTCCTCTATGTGACATCCTTTTATATATTTGAACATGGCTATCATATCACCCCTTAACCTCCTCTTCTCCAGGCTAAACATGCCCAGCTCCCTTAGCCGTTCCTCATAAGTCATCGTTTCCAGTCCTTTGACCATTTTGGTTGCCCTCCTCTGGACACGTTCCAGTTTGTCTGTGTCCTTCTTGAACTGTGGTGCCCAGAACTGGACACAGTACTCCAGGTGAGGTCTGACCAGAGCAGAATACAGTGGCACTATTACTTCCCTTGATCTAGATGCTATACTCCTATTGATGCAGCCCAGAATTGCATTGGCTTTTTTAGCTGCCGCGTCACACTGTTGGCTCATGTCAAGTTTGTGGTCAACCAAGACTCCTAGATCCTTTTCACATGTACTGCTCTCAAGCCAGGTGTCACCCATCTTGTATTTGTGCCTCTCATTTTTTTTGCCAAAGTGCAATACTTTACATTTCTCATATCTCATTTCTCATATGGTCCTGTTTGTGAACAGCAGTCCTGCTAGACTAGGCGTAGGCAACCTTCGGCCCTCCAGATGTTTTGGACTACAATTTCCATTATCCCTGACGACTGGTCCTGTTAGCTAAGGATCATGGGAGTTGTAGGGCCAAAGATTGCCTGTGCCTGTGCTAGACTCATGCATTTGGCTTCATGTTTGAAATTTGCATTTTGCTGAGCTATATTTACTTTTCCCTAAAGACAATTGTCTTTGTTTATGACTCCCTGAAACTCCTTTCATACCAGAACATACCCATGCACACACATACTCTGGTCATAATCCAAATACATTTTCTCTTGTTCAGGAACAGGAGGACATTAGGTATGCACAAAGGTTTGCTGATTTCCCCATATGACAGCAGGCCCTAAACATCACATTAAGTAGTTCTCAAGAGAACACACAGCTACCATTGTTCAAAAACACTGAAAACAATGGATTTTAAAAAGAGAGCACAAACAGCTTTGGGATTAGAGTACATAAAAGCCCCCATGCACATGAGGAATACTGTGCATAGCGCTTTGGATCTTAGCCTCTGTATTCCAGGACAAGTTCACATACAAGCATGTATGTCACTTGATTTCCCTTCACTCAGTGTTGATAACTGGCAGCTTACTGTGTGATCAGATTTCATTGAAAATCTTTGTGATATGATAATCCTCTCTGTTGGGTTAGATCTGTGATGGCAAACTACACATATATTGGTTTTCCTTTAATGTTGGGGTGGCCAAATAATGAAGATGCCTCTAGCTTCCAAAGTTAATTTGTACAATGGTTTTTCTGATCCCACATCACTTTCTGTCACTTTAAAACCCCCACTTTCTTCCTCTTATTTGAGTGGCTCTGATATTGTCGTTTTCTTGCAGGTGCCTGAGATCATAAGCACTATCAGACAAGCAGGAAAAATTGCACGGCAGGAAGAGTTTCAGAACAACCTTTCAGATGTGGAAGATCCTTTTAGTAAAAAATTTGAGGTGCTATTCTGTGGCCGAGTGACAGTAGCGCACAAAAATGCACCTCCAGCCCTCATAGATGAATGTATTGAAAAATTTAATGATGTTAGTTATACCAAAAACTTGGATTCTGGTCCATTCGCTCAACAACATGAAACTGTCAACCATTCTGGAGGATTTTCCATAAGTGATAAATTCCGATCCGTCTTCCAACCCTTAGTTAATGAAGAACAGGAGAAGAAGCCGATGCGGAAATCCTACTCTCAGCCCGGACTGCGTTCTTGTGCTTTCAAGAGAGATTCACAAGCAGGTTGCCTGAAGACAAGTAACAGCTTTGTCAGATCCTTTGATGAAGATGCTGTTTCTCTGAACTTAAAAAGTCGATTTATTCACGGGCAAAACGTTCAGCCAACGGATATTGCTGGGAACCGGATAATGCTGTTCACGGTAAAACAGAGTTGTTGTGTTTAATTAATTAATTGCATTTCTTTCCCACCTTTTCCTCCAAGGAGCTCAAGGTGGCATACATGGTTCTCCTCCTCTTCATTTAAGCCCCACAACAACCCTGTGAGGTAGGTTAGGCTAAGAGGCAGTGACTGACCCAAGGTTACCCATGGCAGAGGGGGGATTTGAACCATGATTTCTCAAGTCATGGTCCAACACTCAGTAACCACCACACCACACTGGTTAATACCATCTCTGAACACTGGATAACATGGTTACAGAAATGGATATCTAGAGCTTTTGTGCATTGCTGCTAGCTGATTTGAATTTAATTGAGTTCAGGTGTGTGTGTGTGTGTGTGTGTGTGTGTGTGTGTGTGTGTGTGTGTGTTTATACAGAGAACGATAGAGGGCTTTCTGTTTACTGTAGCATAAATCTGCATCACTTGTCCTCAAAGCCAAACTCAACCCTACAGGATCACAGCTAAAATTTATTTTCTGTGCTGTGGCTCTTGATCTTGTAGCTCCATCAAATGTACCCATTTAGCACCACTCCTTCCCATATTTGTCATTTTCCTTCTTCTTTTTTTAAGGAAATAGATATGAAGTAATAAAGGGAAGTTCTTTGGTTCTTGCACTTCCTCACCACTGAGCAACTGCGCTGTGTCCTCACATAGTTAGAATTAAGAACCTGTGCATATTGCGGGTCTCCCATTTAGGCCCGGGCCTCTATCAATGTAGAAAGTAAGCACAGCTCACCTTTTCCCCTCCCCCCCAAAAAACCCCACCACATCTTAAAGCTTACAGACTATGATAGTAGTCCTGTAAAATCTCAAGCCTTAAACTGGCATTCTGTACCTGATCACACCCTGTAATATTCCATACTGTATCTACCACATACAAACTATGGCATGTGGAGCAGCTTCAACATAACTGCATTTTAAGTAGCCCTTGTTTTGTGTGTGTGTAGGCCATGTGTAAGATAGAAGCCTAAATGTATGTAATACTTTTAAAGACCTTCCAATTAAAATTGGGCAGAACAGAAGAAGACTGGCTAGGCTTCCCCTACGAAGCTGTGCTTTAACAGACTATGAGGTAATGTCTAAGGCTTAAAACAGCCTTCTTCAAGCAACTTCCCTCCACAGTAGTGTGGTTTGGGATATCCTGGAGTAAATTATGTTAGAACAATACCTGAACACTTTAATGCTCTGGAGACAATATGACTGCACGATGCAAGTGCTCGCAAACAAGAACCTGTCATTCACACATCAAATTCTTTAGGTAAACTTTTGAAACAACCTGAAATGTTTGAAGAAGCCCTCTGTCATTTACGTTCCAGTAACACTAGATTATATTGATCAGTTAATGTTTAACCTGTTTTAAGTTTCAAAAACACATAAGATGGCACGCTGTTTCTCCCAATATGCCAGCTTACCAGAGAGAAAGAAAATGAGCTAAATTTGGGGAAAATACTGACATTGCATTTTCATTCATGATTATAACTCTGACTTCAGTCTATAACTCAGAAAGTTCTCTGAGGTGCATATGAAACTCCTGTCAGTGGCACATAAATGGAAAAACGTAAAGTCTCCTCTTTTGAAGTTACTAAGGAATGATTGTGTGGAAGCTCTCATGCGTACTGTGGATCTTTAGGGAGAGGGAACATAGCTCATTGGTAGAGCACATGACATCTCCAGTTAGAACAATGAGGTAGCAGGTAATGTACCTGGCGAATAACAGCGCAAACAGTATGATGCTAGATGAGCAAATAGTCTCATTGGGTATAAGGCATCTCCTTTTGTGCCGTGTGCAGGGTTGGGCTAAATTCCTAAACAAGTGTGGTGGTGGTTGTTACCCACTACACTATACCCACTACAGTCTCAGAAAATCATATTTTTCTCTACAAATTATTTTGAAGGGCGCAACTGACTAATATTTTGTTTATTTTTTTCAGATTGGCCAGTCTGAAGTTTACATCATCAGTCCTGATACCAAAAAAGTAGTTATTGAGAAAAGCTTTAAGGAAATTTCATTTTGCTCTCAGGTACCAAGATTTTGATTCCTTCTTGGTTCTTAAAAACTTGGGTGTTGTTTTCCACAACAGGGCAGTGGTTTTCTCCCACTAAATTCCATTACACCATTTAACAAGCCAGGATCTTTGCCCTAAAATCAGTGTATGACTCAAAGAAGGGAGGGGACATGCAGAGGAATATGTGGCAATGATTTATAAAGTTTTGGGTGATCATTTAGGTGCAGGAAATAAACTGCTAGGGAAGAAAATAAACTAAAATTTGAATGAACAGAAAGTAACAGTTTTTTGACAGTTAACTTGTAAAAGCTGCTCCCTTTAAAATCTGATCTCTGGTGGAAGGACAGAGTGATTTCCTTATCACTTAAGAAATGTGTGTGAGGGTAGATTTCTAAAACCATTGTAGTGGTGACCTTTGCAGTCAGTATGTGGTAGGAACACTGTAATATTAGTATTTCTGTCTCATTTGCAATGAACTCCTTCAGCAGATTTTTTCCCAGCAATTGGGGATCCCCTCCCCAGTTTGTCCAAACCATGATGGTAGCAAAGCTCACTGAGTGTGACATTCCTTCAAATAACCAAGGACCGTATTAACCCCAGTACGTTTGAGAAGATTGCCTGCAGTGGATCTTGAAGTAAATTAACACAAATCCCAGAAATTTACTTTCTAAAGGAAATTTGTCAGACAGTAAATGAACTTTTGTCAAAGAGAGAGAGAGAGAGAGAGAGAGAGACAGAGAGAGAGAGACAGAGAGAGATGAGTCAGCACTTAGCAGATTGCCCTCAAGGTCAAAATTTAGCTTTCTCAGACCATTTAGCTTTCTCAGACCAACAGGAAATAAATTCCAAATTTAATGACCCAACTCCCTCTCCCAGTCCTTTGGATTGCTTAACTAGTGGCCCAACCAATGGGAAAAACTGTACACATGCTCCTGTTTGCTGTCTCTAGAGAAAGGAGGGCATATGCTACAACTGTACATCCTCCCTTGGACGCCAGCCACAGACTGTTTCCATGGTAACTGTTGGCAGTGATGCTTTAAGGCTTGAAGATGGGAAAATCATTCTGTTTTGCTTCTGTTCTTATGAAACAAGATTCTATAACTTGAGATGCACAACCTTAATGGATATTAAAATGTAAAAATCTGAGAAGTTTGGGTTTATGAAAGTATTTACCCAATTCCTCATGGATATCATTCATTCATTAACAATTGTGCTGTATGTTTTAATGTTCCAAGGTCACATGGGAACAATATCTGCCTATAGGCACCAAACTGTACCTATAAAAACTATTATTTTGGGAGCTGTATTCACTGCCATACTGTTTTGCAGTTTTACTGGCCTTGAATTACATTGAATCCTAAAACTAGGGATATTCTATGCTACATAAGCATTGTCTCCTGCATTTCCTTGTTGCTTAACTCATTCATCTTTTACTTCTTGTTATGTTTGCCAAGTCAGAGAGTCTTCATTTCTTAATCATGTTGTGTTTTGTTGGGCTCCTGGGCATCTTAGACTTAAAGCTTTAAAGCTCCCATAATGCAACACAACTTGCAATTAGAGACATGCAGTTTTCTCATTTATTGATTTTACCCCATCTTCAAATCTAAACTGGGGCTTTTTGTCAACTGCATCCCTTAAGAACTCCAGGGGTTGGAAGCATCTTAGCTCAGCTAAGAATTGGACATGAAGCAGGGAGCTCCACCAGAGTATCTTCTCAGTTGAGCAAGTGATGCTTGAGGGTTGGTTGTTTTTTATAAAGTTCTCTAAATATTTTGTCAACTCCGCCATGTGATCAGCAACATGTGGGCCTAACTTTGTTTGTTGGCGAAGAAATTAGTTTATGTGCTTTCATGTTTTTGAAAGCAATTGGCTGGCTGTTCTCCTTTTAATATCTTGGGAACTTGACTGCTAACAGAAGGAAGGGGTTGTGGTTTTTTTCCATGAACAAAATGGAAACTTGAAGGCCGCTCTTTGAAATGTCATCCAGTACATGGCTCTCTGGGCTTAATGCCACTCCACCACTCAACCTACTGATTACTTTTATGTCAAGCTCTGGGCACTGAGATCCATACCAAGCAATGGTATTGATATTCTGCTTCTCTTCTCTCCCTCTCTCCTTTTAAGAAACATGTTAATCTCTTCATTAGAAATTAGAAATGGATTGGATTGGATCCAGACTACATTAGCTTCACTTAACTTCCATTAAAACCAGTGGACTTAAGTCAGGACTTCCGTCCCATTGGTCTCAGTACAAATCAAATGCAACTAAGGAACAGTGTACCTCGGGTTAAGAACTTAATTTGTTCCAGAGCGCTGTTCTTAACCTGAAACTGTTCTTAACCTGAAGCACCACTTTAGCTAATGGGGCCTCCCGCTGCTGCCGCGCCACCGCTGCGTGATTTCTGTTCTCATCCTGAGGTAAATTTCTTAACCCGAGATACTATTTCTGGGTTATAGGAATCTGTAACCTGAAGCACCCGTAACACGAAGCGTCTGTAACCCAAGGTACCACTGTAATCCAAACACAAGATTCACTGGGCTGAGGCAGTTTAGATTTGCCCATCTTGGACTTTCATTGTATAGTGTGTGTGTGTGTGTGTGTGTGCATTTTTTATTTCCCAATGGATTACTTTTATTTTCTTGCAGTTAATATTTATTTTGGACGCCTTTCACAAAAGTTTGTATGTCAAGATGCTGCTTAGCGGACTAATTACATGTCTTTACCTAGCCTTTATGAATCTTTGATATAATTGTTTCTATTGTAGGGAATTAGACATGTGGATCACTTTGGATTTATCTGCAGAGAGCCTTCGGAAAATGGAGGCTTCCATTTCGTTTGTTACGTGTTTCAATGTACAGATGAAGCTCTGGTAAGAACCTTTAGAAAACAAAAACAAAGAGGTGCTGGACATAGAATGTCTTCTATATAAGATTCTTATTTACTCTGAAGCTTGATATTTGTCACTATTTGGCTAATATAGAACAGCAGTTAATACATTGTTCATTAGCCTTCTTAAATACCAGGTCTTCACCCCTAGTTTTCTTTGCTCCAGGTTGATGAGATCATGATGACTTTGAAACAGGCTTTTACAGTAGCTGCTATACAACAAACTGCCAAAGCACAAGTCCAACTCTGTGAAGGATGTCCCATGCAGTGCCTGCATAAACTCTGTGAAAGAATAGAAGGTAGGAATTATGCAGCATGGTACATGTTTGCTTTTTTAAAAAAATGCGTATGGATTATTGCTAAGTAAACAATCAAGCATGAAGTGCTTTGCCAAACTTATGTGTATTTAAAAACAACTTTGCTACTTGAGCAGTACTCGAGAAGTCTGGAGAAAAGTCCTTGTCTGGCAAATATTTGCATGTTACAAGGTCCAAAATACTAAAAAGATATTTTTCAACACTTTCATGTGCTGGATAGAAAAACTGGGGAGCAAAATAGGCCAGGAGGGTGTTGTTGAGGTTGGGTTGGTTTTTTTTGCAAGCCCAAGAAAGGGTCTTTGTTTTTTAAAAAGTATTAGGTATACAGTCATACCTTGGTTTTCAAACAGCTTAGTTCTTGAACGTTTTGGCTCCCGAATGCCGCAAACCCAGAAGTGAGTGTTCTAGTTTGCGAACTGTTTTTGGAAGCCGTACATCTGACAGGGCTTCCACAGCTTCTGATTGGTTGCAGGAGCTTCCTGCAGCCAATCAGAAGCTGTACTTTGGTTTCCAAACATTTTGGAAGTCGAACAGACTTCTGGAGCGGATTCTGTTCAACTTCCAAGGTACAACTGTACCTGGGATTCTTTTAAACTTCAGAAGGAATTGTCCCTCATATCTTAAAGGACTGGTTGAAAGATGGTTTTGGCTGTAGCTAAACCAGTGCAGTTTGCTTAGCATCAAACAAAATGTCTCCACTTGGTTCTCTTCCTTCAAGTTTCGGCAGGCACAAAGGGTTTGTACATGTGGCATCCATAACCAAGCCCCCAGTGATTGGCTACTATCTGGGTCTTCTTCCTATTCCGAGCTTCTTCTTTTCCCTTGCTTGTGAAAGCATAGATTGTGGTCACAGTCACTTCAGGTTTTGGGGGGTTTTTTGCTTCTCTGCTTTTCACCTTAGTGTGGTGAGTGTAGTCCCTGTCTGGAAAGCTTATTTTAGATGGACATGACTTTGTGAATATTGCCTGACTAGGTATTGTCATTGGGTTGTATCCAACTAAGTGATAATACTCAGAATAAGGTACCCCTGCCCGTACGGGCCAGTTGTGTCCGACTCTGGGGTTGTGCGCCCATCTCACTTAAGAGGCCGGGGGCCAGCGCTGTCCGGAGACACTTCCGGGTCACGTGGCCAGCGTGACGAAGCTGCTCTGGCGAGCCAGCACCAGCGCAGCACACGGAAACGCCGTTTACCTTCCCTCTATAAAGCGGTACCTATTTATCTACTTGCACTTAAGGGTGCTTTCGAACTGCTAGGTGGGCAGGAAATACTCAGAATATAACAACTGAAATCAGTAGATGTGACGGACTTAAAACTATTGATTTCACTGGGTCTACTCTGAATTGACTGTAGTCAGACACAACCCGTCTAAAATCATTTTGTTTACCCTATATTTGTTTGCCTGTTGCTTGTTAGGGTTACATCCTTCTAAAACTAAACTAGAAATCCAAAAGCATCTAACAACGCTGAACAACCAGGAGCAGGCCTCAGTCTTTGAAGAAATTCAGGTAACCGTCTTGCCTGTTTCTTGTGGAGGGGGTAGGGTGGAACAGGAAATATGTCCTTTAAAGTACTCAGATATTTATTATGGTGGATCAAAAGAAACAACAACAGACCCTTGGCTCACAAGTGAAAAATACTGGAAATTATTTTTAAAATGCTGAAAATTGTAAAAGAGAGAGAGAGAGAGAGAGAGAGAGAGAGAGAGAGAGAGAGAGAGAGAGAGATTTCTTATGGAGACAATTAGATTAGTATTGGGAGCTGGGATTGCTGCTTCCGGCATTCCTTGGCAATTAATGACAGAAGCAACTGATCACAGTAACTGACTTCACACACTTCTGTGGTCCTCATATCTGCTCTTGTCCAAAGAAGTGTGAAACCATGTAGAAGCCCAACAGAGCTTGCTTTTCTCAAAACAGTAGGGTCACCCCCACTTCCATGTTACATGGCAAGCTGTCCTCTCTTGTTGTAGTCATATCTTGAAATCTCAGTTTAGCAGTTATATAAATTAAAAGGCTGTAAGTAAATTTCTAAAATAATTATTCTTCTACCTAGAAATCTTCTATCTAAATCTGTCAATGGGGCAATTTATTTATTTTTGCCTTATCCTGCTTGTATCTTCACTGTGAATCGCCTATTTACTTATTTACGAGGCAGTGTAATCCGTTTTTCTCAGCTTGGGTTTTGTTTTTGGAGTTTGTTTTTTGCTAGCTAAATTTGTTTACCGTATTTTTCGCTCTATAACACGCTCCCAACCATAACACGCACATAGTTTTTAGAGGAGGAAGACAAGAAAAAAAAATATTCTAAACGAAACAGTGGATGTATGATTTTTGTGGTTCATGCTGTGGCCACAGACATGTGATCTGACGGTGAGTTTGGGGTAGCCCAATGCAAAAATCCTGAGGATCCACGTGGATCCGTACTTTGTAACCACGTTTTTGCACCACTGCGGCCCCAGGCAACAGTGGGTGCGTGATTTTTTTGGTGCATGCTGTAGCCATGGACATGCTATGTGATCTGATGGTGAATTTGGGGTGACCCAGTGCAAAAATCCTGAGGATCCATGTGGATCCGTGTTTTGTAACCACGTGAATGAAGGAACTGTCAGTAATGTATGATATCTCCAATACAGTGATGAAGGAAGGGGGGGGGGAAGCTCACACTTGTCCTAGGCAAAGCAGCCAACTCCTATAGGCCTAGGTGCCTTCACCCCATTAAATATTTGAGGGAGTCATCCCCCATCCCCCATTGTGGCATGTGAGTGGGGCTTACCTGGCTGTCCCCCCAATATTTTTTGAAGTTGGAAGAGGGAGGGAGGGAAGGAAGGAAGAGAGAGGGGGAACTCACATTTGTGGAGCTGCCTTGCCTTGAACCGGAGCAAAAAGAGGAGGAGGAGACTCAGGGACACGAGCCTTGTAAGCTGCTTTGTTTGAATTTACCAGTGAGGTGCTGGGGGAGGGACGGAAGGGGATGCCCTCTTTGTCCCTCCTTCCGGCTCATTGTAAAAAAAGCAGAGTAAGAGCCGCTTACATTTGTGTAAGGGAGAACCATAGAGCAGGCAGACACTGAGAAAGAGAGGCTGTCTCCCTTTCCCCACCTTGGCTTTTACACGCTGCGCGCAGCTCTTGCTGGCTTCCCAGCTGCCTCCCTTCTCCCACCTCGCCAAAAAGCCATAGAGCAGGCAGGCAGGAGGAAGAGAGGCTGTCTCCCGACACTCAGCTGTTGCTCAGCTGTTGCCGGCTTCTCAGCCAGCCAAGCGGAGGAAGAGAGGCTGCCGAACAGCCAGCAAGAGCGGTTCCTCCTGCCTGCATTCGCTCCATAACACGCACACACATTTCCCTTTACCTTTTAGGCGAAAAAAACTGAGTGTAATGGTGCGAAAAGTACGGTAGTTTGTGATGCTGTTGCCATCTACTGGTATTTTAGGGTACAAGCAGAAATTTAACCATACAATGTCCTGACAAAAATTAAGTAATAGGGCAAAATCTGGATGGCTAATATAGATGTTCCCTTTTTCCTATTGCAGAAAATAAGGCCAAGAAATGAACAGAAGGAGAATGAGTTAATAATCTCTGTCCTGAGAGTTATGTATGAGGAAAAGCAAAAGGATCATATCCACCTTAGTGAAGCCAAGCAGGTAGGCAATTGTAACCCCCCCCCCCTTTATTGCTGGAAAATATCTATTGGTGCATAAAATGAAAATGCCTTTTCTATAAAGGTCTGCACATGAGACCTGATCTGTATTTTCTGAAAACATATGGCACAGCCCTCCTGGGAGGATCACATATTTAAATGCTGCCCTGTATAACTCGCATGTATTTTGTTGTGTGAATTATTTGATGTGTTTTTTAGAACTTATTGTGTATGTCAACTGCTTTGAGATGTGTGTGTGTGTGTGTGTGTGTGTGTGTATCTCAAATTGGTGTATAAATGGATCATGAATTAAAAATGAAATTTAATAAATTTAAATCCTTGTACTTAGATAACTACCATGTGCAGGCTAACTCAACCAGCAAGAAGTTGACCAGTAAAGTGTCTATTTTGACATTGCTGTGAGTGGTGAATAGGTGCCATTGCAAAGGAGGAGAGAAAGCAACATTAGTTTAAGCAGAATGCTCTCCTGTGGCAGTAGCTGTGCACTGAATTGAACAGTAGACTACTGTTAAGTTGTGAGTGAACATATCAGACGACACAGCGATTCTTCAAACAGCTCTTGTTTATTCAGAGGCCAGAACAGAACTGAACTGAAGGGTTCAGTCAGCCTGCTTATATAGAGCTCCAGTACAACGTAACTGTAACAATTTTCTAAAACTATCCAATCACTGAACGTCACTTTCGATCCCTTATTTGCATAACTATCTACAGTATCCCCCTGCTGGCCCAGGGTGAGAACTTCAGTACATAACAACTACAACATAAGTGCAAGCCCACTTGAACCTTTGCCGTTATTTTATTCAAGCATCTATCCATATTTGACCCTGAGTACTTTCTCTGGTAACCATCTTCTCCAGTAATTGGATACAGTCTTTACATTTCTTTGGAAATACTACTTTCTTTCCCCATGAAGGATGCCTCAACCACCTGGCTCTCAGTTCTGACTGCCCAGAAGCTTATACACAAGAAATAAATGCAATCCAAATTGCTGTGTCTAGGACATATTTTGGTGTGGGGGTGGGAGCTGATTTGAACGGAGGGGAAAGCGTTCCTTTCCTTGTGTAAGGGAAAAATCTGATCCGTGTAACAAATATTTAGCCTTTTAGAACTTTTTTGTTCCGAGTTAGTTCTAAGTTCAGAACGGGCGTCATACAAATTGTGTGACACTTCTAGAAAACATGGAAGGATGTCTTCTATGGAAACTTGTTTTATTTGTCCCTATTTTTTCTTTTTAAACAAATGTTTGTTATTTTAACTTTCTAGACGTCACAGTCATCAGTAGAGGCCATGGGAAATGAGATGCCAAGCAGCACATCCCGGTTCAGACTGGATATGTTGAAGAGCAAGGCTAAAAGGTCACTGACGGAGTCATTAGACAGTATTTTATCTCGGGTAAGGCTCTTTAATTTTGTTATCTTATGTCTGATGGCATCGTATATGTTAACTGAAAGAATTTTTTAACATAGTGCAGATATCCAGTAATTTGATTGGTGATTTATTAAAATAGAAAGGAAGGAAAACATTGATGACTACGCAAAAGGTTCACTTATTAAATTAGTACTTGGCGGTCATGCTTTTGCTAGTTTCCAAGTTGTTTGCAAATATCATTGTGAGTGACCTTTTTGAAGGAGGCTGTTGTTTCTTATACAGAGCAAGGCTATTCTTAGTCCACTCAGGAAATTAAATTTAATAATGATCTCAGCACAGTGAGAACTTGGGGGGGGGGCGTTATTGCAAGGAATCGTATGAATTTTCAGATTTCTTTATATATGTGTGCCTATATAATATGAGGATTTTCTTGATAGGGGAATAAAGCCAAAAGTCAACTGGAAAGTTCTGGAAGTATTGATTTGGACAGCTCCTTATCTAGCACACAAAGCACAACAAGTAAAGTAAGTGAATGTCAAAACATAAAAAGTAACAATATATATTTACAATCTTTAATATTATTTCCTAAAAGGCAGATGGCCCATTGGGGGCACACAGTTATATTATTAAACAGTGTTGAATTTTATTTTGAAAAGAATGAACAATTATATTTGTTATCATAAACAGGCTAGTGGGGGGGAAATAGTTTGCTGCTCTATAGCTCTCTTGGCTGCTCATATTTCTGTAAGTCACACCTGTATAATTTTTAGCACATCAGTGACCTAAAAGTTTACAAAAACATACCTACTTGATCATCTGGATAGGATTCTTAGTCATCCCAGACACTTAATTGACAGTTATATAAAAACCTAGGGGCTGCAGTTCCCTTCATTTTGACTTCCTTTTTTTAATAATAATTTTTTTATTAGTTTTCAATTGCAATCCAATAATAGCCTCATTATAACAATACCAATTTATAATACAAGTAATAATACCAATCATTCAAATACCGAATTATATAATTTAGATAAAGTGGCCCACACATGCTAGATTTGATGGTTTGATGATTTTCTTTATTTCTGCATTCCAAAATCTTACTAATTTCAATTACATTCTGGTCATAATAATAATCCCTTATATAACAACTGCAATATTAATAACTTCTATTCATGTTGACACATTAAATGATTTGTAAAACTAGAAGTAAGGAACTCAAACTATATCCTCGTTCTTCCTGTGTGTGCCATTTCTGTCCGTGGTGTTACTTCCTGACCTTGTAAGATGTTATGTCCTTCTTTCCCCCGGTTGTTGCTGTTATCCATCATGCCTTGGGTGGAGCTGATATCCCATTGTTGTTCAAGAAATTTCTCCATCACTCCATCCCGTGCTTTATTGTTTTGCAACTTTAACAACAGCTGCAAAAGTCACTCTGTCCCAGTAAATTACCTGCTGTCACCATTTTCCCTCTCATCCTGGGAAGAAGAGTGGTTTGTCGAACTGCAGATGACTCAGTAAAGAACCCTTATCAGTTCCTTGGCAGTTCACAGACGCCTTTCATCCTTCCTTCCAACTGAAGATATATGAGCAATTATACTTCCAATTAAATTAAATTCTAAGTCCTCTTAGCATTATTCAGTTCACTTCATAAATAATAAAGGATGGGGAAGAGTAAATCTTTTGCAAAATAGAGCTTCCCACTCTTTTTCCTTTTTTTACACACACGGTTCCATTTGATGTTATATTCCATATTTATAACCCAATTTATTCTATCCTCGCTTGTACAAATATATTTTGAACTAACATTCAGAGGAGGGTTGCTGAATCATAAATGTAGAGAAGAAAGCTTTAAATAAAGAAACTGTAGACTCCCCTCCCCCCACATCTTTTGCACTGAATGGAGTCTTATCTTAAGTTCAAACCTTAAAGTCCTTGCAGTTGGTTTGTTCCGCAGTTTGTGATCTCATCTCTTCTAGCATGTGCCTGTACTTTAGTCCAATTAAGCCCTAATTAACAGGAGAACCTCTGCTTCTTAATGGCAGCGTTGGAGGGTTTTCGACAGGCGAAGTGCTTTTACACTCAGCGCCTCTCCCCCCCCCCCCCCCGCCGGCATTTCATGCTGGAGTGAGAGCCAGATACCGAGACGAACTGTGAATGAAGCCTGTTTCCCCCCGTCCCCGGGGGGAATTGCCAAGAATTATTACCTTCAATCATCCTTGTTTTTCCTTTGCCAATGATCTTCCGCTGTCATGGGGGCTGCCTCCATTGAGGCAGAGCAGAATCGGAAGCCCCTTCTTTTTAACTTCCTGTACATCTCCCATTCCAGGCCAGGCTTACCTTCTGCAGCATGAGTATTTTGTTCATGGTTCAATTCATGTTTCGGATAAGCTTATGATCTGTAGCATATGAATAACAACATATTCTTGGTAAACCCTTCTGGGCTTCCCAAACAGGAATGAAATCTCGTTGGAACTATACATGCAGACAATGGAAAAATGAAATTGCAGAAGTGCAGCAGTAAAGCATATATGATACGTGCAGAGCAGCCTGAAAAAATAACAGTTATGCCATGCTTAATTATATGTGCATATATTTTATGTTGACAGGAAACATCTCTGTTTGAGAAAGAAGACCTTCCCCCAGAGAGCCCCCTCAAGGCAAATGGATCTGTAGGTGATATCTCAAGTGAGCTAGAAAGCCTGTCTACTGAACAGTCTGCAAAATCAGCTTACCAGGGCTTTAGAAGACGAGCTAATACTCTGACCCATGTGCCAACTGAAAGCCAGGAAGCCTCAGAACCCACTGAAGCATCTCCGACTGTTCCCCAAAAGAAACTTATGAGGTATCATTCGGTGAGCACAGAGACTCCAAACCAGCAAAAGTAAGGCTAAGTTTAAAACAGGATGCTGTTGGGGGAGAAATTTGGGCTAAATGTTTTAAGGTATGTCAGAGAAAACAAGATCTCATATATCCAACCATAGCATGTTTCTGGACATAAATGTTAAAATTCTCAGATAATGTGACAAAGTGTTTTTCCATAGCAGGATGCTTTATAAATGAAACATCAAAAAGTCTTTGGGTAACTCATCATTTGAAACCTTTGACATTCTCTCTGTCGCATTAGTGCTCCTGCTCATTGGGAAATATGAATTAGCTCTTAGACTTTGAGGAATATTTGTATCAAGGTCCATGATTCAGACACTAGAATCCATGCATGGACTGTCTTACTTGCAGGTATTTTCCTGTTATCGTCTGTTAGGGAAGTGCATGCAACCAAAGAAAATGCGTGCCATTTCCTTTCCAAGAACAGTATGGGAAGTTTGGATAGTACCTACAGAAATGAAGGCTAAATATCTAGTGACCTCAAATACTTGTAAATTGGGCAGGAGGAGGGATACATTCCTCTATTTGCTGATAGAGATTGGGGCCCTGTCCTATTTTGCCCAGTTGATTGCATGAAATGCTTTTATATTTGCTGATTAACACTTCTCATATTCTTGTGTCAGTATACTTCATATGTTTTCTAAATATTTGCACATGTTAGCTGTGTTGCTTTGCTAAAAATGCTGGTTTACGCTGGTTTGCCAGGCATATCTAGACTATTACAAATTGGGATTTGTGCCAAATCACTTTTTCTTCCTTACACATACCAGAAGTGGCAGAAAGAGGAGGAAGAGTGAAAGAAAGAGGTTCTGTGGCTTTGGTTGGTTTCCTTGTCCTTTCTTTGAACCTTGTTGCTTGTTATATCTAGAGGGCTTTAGCATTACAGCTATGGACTTGCAGATTGTTCATCAGTATCATTTTGCCATAACACTATTTTCAACCTGCTGCTGCTTGCTCAGTAGAAGCTGAACTTGCTTAGAATGTTTTATTTCACAGTTCATCTTTGATCTCAACTTTTGTGACATAGGGCACTGCTGTATTGCTTTTGCTTGCATGTTACAGAGCTGGTAAAGTTTTGGGGAGTAAGGGAGAAAATAGGGGTTAGTTGTTGTTTTTTAAAAAAGCCTTGCTAAGTTTAATTTTAAATATAGGCGATATATACTTCCATTGCTTCAAGCACATATAGTCAAATGTTCTTTGCTCTGAACTTTGGTTATGCAAAACCCAAAGAAGGTGTGCATCACTTTAATGCAGGGTTCAGCAAACTTTTTCAGCAGGGGGCCGGTCCACTGTCCCTTAGACCTTGTGGGGGGCCGGACTATATTTTTGGGGGGGAAATGAATGAATTCCTAGGCCCCACAAATAACCCAGATATGCATTTTAAATAAAAGCTCACATTCTATTCATGTAAAAACACGCTGATTCCCAAACTGTCCACGGGCCAGATTTAGAAGGCAATTGGGCCGGATCTGGCCCCTGGGCCTTAGTTTGCCTACCCATGTTTTAATGTTCCCTACTATCCAGAATAGTGATTATCTTAAATTCAGATTTATTATTATTATTTCATACAAACTTATCTAGACAACTGAGCTTGCTAGGAACTTGATCCTGCATTTGTGTTGCAATTACGCGATACTTCAAGGGAACTTCTTCCCATATTAGCTCCTTAGAAGGCAATTGGGCCGGATCCGGCCCCTGGGC
The DNA here is from genome assembly GCF_964270895.1 of Podarcis filfolensis. Lineage (NCBI taxonomy): Eukaryota > Metazoa > Chordata > Lepidosauria > Squamata > Lacertidae > Podarcis > Podarcis filfolensis. Next base: position 17,454,648 of record NC_139610.1, read on the forward strand.
CTTAGTTTGCCTACCCATGTTTTAAAGTTCCCTGCTATCCAGAATAGTGATTATCTTAAATTCAGATTTATTATTATTATTTCATACAAACTTATCTAGACAACTGAGCTTGCTAGGAACTTGATCCTGCATTTGTGTTGCAATTACGCGATACTTCAAGGGAACTTCTTCCCACAGTAGCTCCTTAGAATGACAGCAGAAATGCATCCCCAAAAGAGCATTAACATGTTTCAAAATGTTTAGGCATCCCTCCACTATACATATTGCATCAACAGTCCTGACCCTGCATTATCCCCTGGTCTGCTGGGTGTGGTTGCTAATGGGCATGGAAATTGTTCAGAATCCATATATCAAAGCCTTGGCAATAAAACCTTGCTGACAACTCAAGGCCTGATGCAGGCTAGGAAATATATGTAGGAGAAACCAGCAATCACCCTTTCTGGACTGTAAAGCCTTCCCACGGTCTTGAAAGCTGTGCTCCTGTTGCTCACATAAGCGTTGAGAAAATGAGTCAGGTAATCTTGGCTTGTTTAGGGCTAGAAGAGGACCATTCCAAGATTGTCATATGTCTGCCTTCCTACTGGGGACATCAGAATATCTTTTAGGTTAGGCCAGCACCGTGGAGGAGGCAGAATCAGTCGAAGAGCACTCCCATTGTCCCTGGTGCCTGTACTGTTATTTAACATGGTTAATACAAAAGCACTGATGTAGTGCATCTTTTTTTATTCAGCTCTTTGCCCTTTTCTTTTTGTCTTTTTTAAAATTTTATTTATGCTTTTCGTATTTATACATTTCACTAATTTACAATCACTTTAACATTTCAAAACTTGACTTCCTTCCCCCTCTTTCTGCGGTTCCTTAAATTTATTTTTAATATCTTCTGCAAATCCAAATTAACTTAATTTGCTAATTTATTCATCTACTTTAAATATATATTCTTATAAAACTGCAGGTTATTACAGTAATCCTTCCAATGTTCTTATCTGTTTACAATTTATCTGTAAATATTCAGTGTTTTCTTTGATTTGTCACGTTTCTTTCTGTCTTGCCTTTTGTTTAATCTTCCCTGCTGGAACCCTCCTTGTAAAATATGAATACACCTGGCTGCAGCTCTAAAAGTTCTTCCGATCAGTCATCACCGGCTCCTCCTCCTCCTCCTCCTCCTCCTCCTCCTCCGCCAGCTCGTCTTAATCCCTCGGCCTCTTCGCCCAATTTCTTTAAACATTTTAGGCATAATTCAAGTGGAGAACAAAGTGGGCATGCTGTGCCAAAGAGGTGAGAGAAGAGATGTGGGGAGTTTGTTTATGATCCGCATTTTAAAGAACATTTTAAAACATAAAAACCACCAGAAACCCCAGTGGTTTCGTGCTTTCACCTATATGGATGTACTTTTCATGCTTCATTTGAGGTGTTTCCTTAATTATGTGGAAGTAAAAATAAGTTCTCACAACCTTTGGTGGGCTATGAAGTCTGAGAAACAGGAGTGGACTTTTCCCCTACTCTGAGGAGCATCTTCTGAAGCTTCTCTGTAGTGGCATTATCCCACACTCAGATTATTGTTTACTAGGCACTGTGGTTTAAACTTTAAAATTGCTGTGCTCGCTTCGGCAGCACATATACTAAAATTGAAACAATACAGAGAAGATAAACTTTAAAATTGCCGGTCGGGAGGTCGGCAGTTCGAGGCCCCGCGACGGGGTGAGCTCCCGTTGCTCGGTCCCTGCTCCTGCCAACCTAGCAGTTCAAAAGCACACAGTGCAAGTAGATAAATAGGTACCGCTCCGGCAGGAAGGTAAACAGTGTTTCCGTGCGCTGCTCTGGCTTTGCTAGAAGCGGCTTAGTCATGCTGGCCATGTGACCCGGAAAAACTGTCTGCGGAAGCAGACAAACGCTCATAAAATTATCCCACGGCCTGTAAAGCGAGATGAACGCCGCAACCCCAGAGTCGTTCGTGAATGGACTTAACTGACAGCGGTCCCTTTACTTTTACCGTATGCTATTGCAAAGCTTGAGAAAAGCAGTGGGAATAGATTGACCTTAAATGTCCACCTAACGACTCTCTCACGACTATTTCATCAAGAAGCCAGGAGAGGAAGAAAGTTAAAATGCATTTGTTTGCTGCACATTTGGTGCTAGGAAAAAATTACATGGATCCAGCCGAAATCTTCTTAATTCAAGTAAATTTCATGTAAGGGTCACATGGCAGCCCTACACAAACCATCATATTTGGTGATTTTCTGCCACATTTCCCTTCCATTTCATGAGACCAACCCAGAAGAAACCACTGCTGCCCCACTCATTTCTGAGGGGGAGGTGAAAGCCAAGGTGATTTCTCCTCCCACTGATTCAAAAGTCCGAGAAGTGAGGTTTCCTATTCATTGCTGATTTGGATTAAAGCCCTAAAGAGAGTTAAAATGTCTTTCAGTGTTAGCCTTTGATTTCTTGTTATTTGTTTTAACACCTACAAGTATTATTTTTCTGATTTGTTATTTGTTTTAACACCTACAAATATTATTATTTTTCTGGTTTAATACTGATCAGGTTTTTTTTTCTGTTTTGTGTTTTTGTTCTCAATTTCACCTGGTATACTTACACTTCCTCCTTCTGAACTTCCCCCTTTCAACTGCTCTCAGCACCTCCTACCGTTCTGCTCTACGGAAAAAGCTTCACTCTTCCTCTTCTGTGCCAAACTTCTTAAAATTTCTGGCTCCTGTAGATGAAAATAACACCTCTGACTTTAGGAACACAAAAAGGTAGGGTTCTCTTCCTGCAGCTGAAAAATCTGTGATTGTTTAAGAAACATTGTCTCAGACTGCAGTGGGAATTGTTAAAAGTTGTAATTGTTCTAATGTGGTTGGCGTGGTAATTTAATTAAAAAGCTATTTCACTTCAGTGTGTATTACTCATATTTATAAATAATATACCGTATTTTTTGCTCTATAAGACTCACCTTTTCCCTCCTAAAAAGTAAGGGGAAAGTGTGTGAATGCAGTGGAGTGAATGCAGGCTGCGCGGCTATCCCAGAAGCCAGAACAGCAAGAGGGATTGCTGCTTTCGCTGCACAGCGATCCCTCTTGTTGTTCTGGCTTCTGAGATTCAGAATATTTTTTTTCTTGTTTTCCTCCTCCAAAAACTAGGTGCATCTTATGGTCTGGTACATCTTATAGAGCAAAAAATACGGTAGATAGTGTGAAGACCATGGCTTTTCTAAAGTTATGTGATGGCAGTGATTCTTATAAAGTAAGCTGCCGTCCTTATTCAGTAGCTTTTCAGTGACTGCTGTTTGTGAGCAGAATGGGTCAAAGTTGTAGTTTCTCACATTCCACGCGAACCCTCCATACCAACTGTGCATTTAGAAACTCTCTCAAAGGGCCAAAGTATACATTTCATTAATGCTGCCGCTTTTATTTTGGAGGAAATGCAGCTGCAGGCCCTGATTTGGTGCCATTTCCCCAATCTGGAGGGGAGTCTCTCACCAGTTTCCTATCTGCCCCACCTTGCTTACTGTGAACCCATGACAAAGCTCTTCACATTTCTTTTGGAGAGAAATAGCAGCTTTTTCTTCAAAGGAAAACCAGTAGCGTTAAGCACAGCTTTCTAAAAGCGTGATTAATGCATCTCATAGTAGTTTGACTCAAAATGACGAACAGAAAATAAAGAATTGCAGGTGGAAAGACGACAACAGTTTACCTGAGAAGAAAATTGTAAGCGGCAGGGTGCCAGTGGCTAAGGGCCACCAGCATAAGTGAGGCCGTTGCAAGAAAGTTGCGGTAATACTGACTATGTGGAAGAATCTTCTACTTGTGGCCGGATTTGCAGAACCTGGGAAAGTGATTTAGAGTTTGATGACTTAGGATGTCACCTTATGGGGATGGTGTCGCATAATCAAGAAAGTGTGGGGGAATGTTATGCTGTAGCTTTTTCTCCAAAAAAATAAGGGTATGATAAAAATATGTGTGGGGAAGGTAAAAAAAAACCCATAGGCCTTTCTTGGAGGTTTATATTACCTCTCACTCCCACTGCTTCATTTTTATAAAAGGATGTTCAAGGTTCAGAGCACAAGACTCTCCATAGGCTGTTTTTGTCAGAGGTATTTTGGGTGAAAGGGGTAGTGCTAGCAACTAAAATTAAATATTAGTTTCACGTGGGCCCAGCATTTCTCTAAAGTGGCCTGCGTGTTACATGAAGAACTGGTGTTTGTTCTTTGTTGCTGCAAATACTTAGGAGGATTTGTTCATTCTGCTTGATTGCAAAACATGTTGCAGTTAGCTTCATTTTACAGTTTTTACTGGAACGATAGACAAATCTGGTTCTGACAATCCTTCTAATTTTAGTGACTACAAGCCCAAGTCAAGTGAAGCAGCTTCTATCCACGAAAGCCCTGTGAGGACCCGCCGGCATTCATGGAGACAACAGATATTCTTAAGAGTGGCAACCCCACAGAAAGGATGCGATTCTCCTAGTTGGCACGATGGTAATGGTCTTCCTTAGATAAAAAGAACCTTTTTTTTTTTTTTACTAATCTTTTTATTGATATTTTGGAAACGACATCAAACAATACAAAAAAGAAAAAAGACTGAAAAGAAAAAAAAGCAAGCAAACAAACAAACAACAACAACAAACAACGCCTATAAACATAAAACAGACAAACCAACATAACATCACTCAATTGACTTCCTTCCATCTCAGTTTAGGCAAAATAAACTCATCGCTTATCTGCAGATTGTATTATATCAGCTCTTTACATCGCAGGTTTTAGATTCCGCCCACTGTGATTTTGGTAATACCTAGATTGATTTCAATGTAACTTAGAAATTTATTCCAGTCGTTCGTAAACTTAACGATTTTTTGATGCCTAATTTTTTGTGACATTCTAGCTAATTCTATATACTCATATAATTTCATTTGCCATTCTCTAATGGTGGGGATATTGGAAGTTTTCCAGTTTTGCGCTAACAAAATCCTGGCGGCCACCATTGCATATTGAAAGAATGTTTGGTCTTCATTTTTGATCTCCTCTCCGATCATACCTAAAAGGAACGCTTCAGGTTTTTTGGGGAAGGTGTATTTCAGTATTCTTTTTAATTCATCGTAAATTTGTCCCCAAAATCTTTTCACTTCGTCACAGGTCCACCACATGTGAAAGAAATTACCCTCTTTAGTTTTACATTTCCAGCATGTGCTGTCTCCGGTCTTATACATCTTCCCCAGTTTTGCCGGGGTGATGTACCAACGATACATCATTTTCTCCATGTTTTCTCGGAGAGCAGCACATGCTGTGAACTTCATACCTTTCTTCCAAAGTTTTGCCCATCTGTCAAACTCCAGATTATATCCAAGGTCTCTGGCCCATTTGACCATGACTCCTTTCACCTCTTCATCTTTAGTATCCCAGTCTAACAGTTGGTTATACATTTTGGATAAAAGTTTAGTATTACTTTCTAAGATTTCCACCTGGTACCTGGACTTTTTTTCACTCATTCCTATTTTTTTATGATCGTACCATAACGCATTAATTTGGTGAAATTGTATCCATCCAGTTAATTTATCCTTTAGCTCTTCGTACGGTCTAATTTTCCACCCTCTTTCTGATTTAACTAGGAGATCTTCGTATGTCCATCTTTCACATTCCAGATTTAACTTTTTTATTGTTAAGATATCAATTGGTGAAAGCCACCAAGGGGTGTCTCTTTCAATCAGCTTTTTGTTCCTGTTCCAAACTTCTAATAACGAGCCTCTAATGATATGATTAGAGAAGCCTCTGTGGATCTTTCCTTTATCATGCCACAAATAAGCATGCCAGCCGAATCTAATGTCAAATCCCTCTAGATCCAACAAATCCGTGTTTTTTAAAATGGCCCATTCTTTTATCCAACAAAGACAAGCGGCCTCATAATAAAGTTTTAAGTTCGGAACTGCAAAACCCCCTCTTTCTCTTAGATCCGTGAGGAGTTTGAATTTAATTCTTGCCCTTTTCCCTTGCCATATAAATTTAGCTAAAGTTCTTTGCCAATTCTTAAAACATGCCGTACCTCTAATTACCGGGATATTCTGGAATAAAAACAATAGTCTCGGAAGAATGCTCATCTTAATCGCGGCCATCCTTCCTGTCCAGGACAATTTTAACCTATTCCAAGTATCTAAGTCTTTCTTAATTTCTCTCCAGACCTTAGTGTAGTTATCCTCCACTAAATTTATATTTTTCGGGGAGATCCATATTCCCAGGTATTTTACCTTTTTTCACCACTTTAATACCTGTTTTTAGTTCTAGCTGGTTTTTTACATCTTCGGCCAAATTTTTTGTTAAGATCTTAGTTTTTATTTTATTTAACTTAAACCCAGACAATTTACCGAATTCCTCTAATAACTCCAGGGCATTACTGGCACTTTCTATTGGGTCCTCTAAAGACAATACCAAATCATCGGCGTAAGCCTTTAATTTATATTCTTTTTCTCCAATTCTTATACCTCTTATTTTTGGTGTTTTCCTTATTTTATTTGCGATTATTTCCAAAACCATAATAAATAGAAGGGGAGACAACGGGCACCCCTGTCTCGTGCCCTTTGCAATTGTAAAAGAATTAGTGAGATTATTGTTAATTATCAGTTTGGCCCTTTGGCTTGAGTATATTGCTTTAATACCTTCCAAAAATGGTCCTTCTATTCCTACTGTTTTCATACATTGTATTAAAAACCTCCAAGAAACATTATCGAAAGCCTAAAAAGAACCTGCCTAACATGCTACAAATAAAATATCTAATTTTTTGTGGATGGACAATATCATGAATTTCCAAAGAAAATATTCATAATTAGTGAATCTACTGATCCAGCAGGATTCTTCTTAATGTTCTTTAAACTCAGAAGGATTTAAAAAGCAGCCTGAGAAGGCGAAAGTGTTCTCCATTTAATTTGTTGTATTTGATACAAACATTTTTATGTCAGCAGCAGATGCCCCACTAATACCCTGGCATTACCAGCTACATCAGGCATAGGCAAACTCAGCCCTCCAGATGTTTTGGGACTACAACTCCCATCATCCCTAGCTAACAGCACCAGTGGTCAGGGATGATGGGAATTGTAGTCTCAAAACATCTGGAGGGCCAAGTTTGCCTATGCCTGAGCTACATCCTCCAGCACCACTTCCTGCTATTAATATGATTTGCAATTATGTTGGCAGCAGGCACTAAAACTACACAATTTGAGGAGGGGAAATGGTGGTGGTCGCCCTGCTAAATTGTGCTTGCTGTTTTCAACATGTACACTGGGTGGCACTGTTTCTTCTGCTTGTGATTCAAGAAGATTAGAGCTGCTCAGTTTGAGTCCCTTGTGCTTTTAAAGGTCAAACGCCTCATGAGTTTGGTTCTCAAGGAATCATACCAGCCAGCTCTAGGGGGCTGTGGGTGCTTGGTCACCCACAACAATTGTGGCGGCCAGGCACCCAGAAAGTCAATGAGAAAAGCCGGCAAGCAGGAGAGAAGCAGTTCAGCTCCACCTTCCGCAGCCAGCAAGTGAGACACCCTTTTCCAAGGGGGGGGGGGGTGTTTGTTTCAGTCACGGAAACAGAGTCTCTCTGCTGCCAAGTCCGAGCCCCTCCCCATGGAAAAAGGTGCCTTGCTGACTCTGGAGAGGAGGAAGAGGAGCTGCTGCTGCTGCCGCCGCCACCAGCCTCCACAACCTTGATGTGCAACGTCACATGGACATGCCTGCACATGCGTGTGTGCATGCGACGCCGCACATCTGCATTGCAGCAGTGGGCACCCACAATCCCGAGGGTGAGATGGCACCCCTGCAATGAATTAAGATCTTTAACTTTTAAGAATGGAATGACTGTTGTTTCTAGCAGTGCTTTGCTTTTCAGTCTGTGCTTTGGGAGGATTTAGATTCTTGCATTGAAAGTAAGGAGCACAAATGATCAAAGCTCTGGAATTTGCTAATAATGCTGGCTATGATCCATAGAGGCCCACACATGCAAACAGAATGGGTGGTGACTGTTTTTTCCATCCAGCAGAAGCTGCTTGTGTCTTACAGGATATACCTTCTGTCCTTTGAAGTGGCTTTTGAAGGGGTGGGGGTGGGCTGTACACCACGTGCAGCACTTTGCTTGAGACCACTGTGTTCATGTTACGTGCTTTTTTAAAGGAACTACTGTACTGAGAATAAAGTCCAGTTGAGTTTGATAAGCCCTGTATATGATCCAGGTTTTGTAGACACTGTTTAGCAAAATGCAGGACTTTGTGTAAGAAGAGCTCAGAAGTGGTTGCTAGATAATAAAAGTCAACATCCTTAGAAACTGTTCTTATTTTTGAAAAATGAGTTGCTATTTCTATAACAGCTGCAAAAATGGGCACCTATGTGTGGTTAAATATCTTAAGCAAAAGACAGAGTAGTACAATTTGCAATTTCTGAGGAAGGGTGGTGCTCTAATTACCTCCATTGTTCTTCCATTGGAAGCAAAATAAATTATCTGAAAAAGTTCATAGTTTACACATATTGCAGATATGCAGAATTTCTGTCAGCTCACAGACCTGATTAAATATGCAGGTTTTTCTAAAGTTATTTACAAACGCTAAGATGTATTAGCACAACAGCACACTGATTCAGTTTGCTTGCTTTGTTGTCCTTTGCTTCATTTTTTGCTCTCACAATGTTATTATTGCCCTTTTACTATTTGGAAACTGAAGCTGAGAAATAATCACTTTTCCAGTGCCAGCACAATGTGTTTGTGGCAGATTTAAATCCTCAGCCGAGATCTCCCCCTGATTCCAGTCTTTCATTTTAAGCATTTTGCTCATATGGGCATTCATGTACAGTCCCATTAACTTCACTGGAATGAGTCTTCCAGTATAAGAATCAATTTTTGAATTATTCTGTTTTGATTATTGGCATCCTAAAAGTACTGTGGTATTAGTACAGTATGTATCCAATTTTAAATGTTTATTTCCTGGTGGAGACTAATTCATTTCTCTCATATATATATATATATATATATATATATATATATATATATCAAGGAGAAGTAAAATCTGCATGTAGGTGTGCATAGAGCAGCCTTCCCCAAAATAAGGTGGATCTTTCCATTGAGAATTGTGCCCACGGTATTCAGGATCTCCAGTAGAATTTTTGACTTTTAAAAATTAGAACAGTTGACTTCCTGCCATATCACAAACTACTTCTGGGAGCTTCTTTGGTTTTGTGTTTTTGGTAAATTTCACCAGATGTTACAATTGCTAAGTGGAAAGTGACATGCATTGCATAGCGATGGCATGCAAGCCACTTTAATCTGCTTCCAGGATCTCCAGCTCTTTGAGATTAGCTATTCATTTCCACCCCTACCTTGCACAGACTGGGAAATTTTCTCCGCAGCATCACAAACCTTTATTATCGATATATTGTAACTGATGCTTACCTGAGGTGTTGATCTAGAAATCCAATTTAAAAGCATTTAGATATCAATAAAAGGCTTCTGAATGCTTCTTTCTTGCTTTGTCACCATATTAAGAATACTCTGAGTTGGGCGAACTTCCACCCAGATCACCATTGCAAGCAGTTTGTGAAGATGGTCCCTTTAGGGCAGTAAAAGAAGAGAGGAAGAGGACACCCAGAGAGCTTCGGGAACTGTGGCAAAAAGCAATTCTGCAGCAGATACTACTACTTAGGATGGAAAAGGAAAATCAAAAGTTGCAAGGTAAGTAAATTACTGGATCAAAAACTTGAGGAATGGCAGGAGTAGGGGAACCTTACATCACTGGACTTTTTACCATGACAATAAATAAGTGTTCTGGAAGTATTGTTGACAACATTTGCCTTGTGTTTATTCAGATTCCTTTCTTCCCAATATCCTGTCCTGTTTGCTTTCCTTCTTTTGCTGTACTTTACCCATAGTTTGTTTACTTTATCTTAATAGTCTCTTTGCTTGTTTTATCAGTGGCTACTCTTAGCCTAGTTCCTGGAAGTGCTGATAAGGTGCTCATTTTCTGACTCTTTTGACCTGTGGCTTTGGTATATTTGGATCCACCTTCTAGATGCTTAAAGTACTCAACCTCTGTTAGTGTCCTGCTAAGTCATTCTGAGTCAAAATCTCCCAAGACTTGAGCTCGCACTTTAATCTGTGTGAGAGGTACTGGCTTTAAACTAGTACTGGTGGAAATTGCATGTCATCCTACAAATGTTTTAAGTGCAATAGGGACACTTGAAAAACAACAAAAACAACCCTGAAACATTTATTTCTGCCTCGTATCCTCTATAATCCATGAAAGATGCAAAAATGGAAGACAGAATTTCCCCTTGACCCTCTCCTCCAAACAAGCCCTTTCACAACTTCTGTGGCTACTCACAGCTATGATCTGTCTGCTGCTTTTAGTTGCATTTTTTTCCCTTTCTCCTTTACTGCATGGCCCAGGTAAGGTGCTATTAAGCAAATTTATTTTGTCATGATCCGGAAATCTGAGGCGAGGAAAAACCCTTTATTCTTTGTTCGCATATGTTTTTTAGCATGCCACTATACTGTGCAATCTTGAAAGGAACTGGCAAAACCAAACTGGAAAAGGAAGTACTCTTCAATCTGTAAACTGAAGTTGCAGCGGAGGACTAAGGCTGGACTCTCCTATAGATTGTCTCACTCCTATAATAAATGAAAGTGCTGTTTTTTATGATGCATAATGCTATTAAATCATAAAAATGACAGCATTCTTATGATGTATTGGAATAATATGTCCCAAGAATGACAGTGTGCTGGTAATGTATCATCACAGCAAGGGCTTGTTGTGCATATATCAAAGCAGACATCATTCAAGTGATAGCTACAATATGACAGATTACTTTTTAAATATGGTTCCAAGTTATGCTTAGTGTCCAGGCAGTGCTTTTAATGCTGCCCTTTAAGTAGAAGGAAACACAGTGCATTAACTTGCCTTTTTTCCATCTCCTTTTGCTTTGGTCCCTCTGTTCCAGTTCTCTCTCTATAGGGTTTCTTCTGGCATATGGTAGTCCCTAACCCTAACCCTTTCATCTTCAGAAAAAGAGCAATACAGTCAATTTGCATCTTATGCATGGGTTACTTTCTGGGGATAGTGTTTAAAGCTGAAATCATGCATAGTCAAAACAACCCTTTAAAAGCCAGAAAGTGATACGTAAAAAACATAGTACAGCACTTACCAGTGCTTTTAAGCTCTCAGGCATGCTTAGCGAACTCTGGGAAGCTCTTGCAGGATCTTTTGGGGCCATCCAAGATCTCACGAGAGCTTCCCAGAGCCTTCATGTGAACCTCCCAGAACTTGGTAAGCAAGTCTGGGAGCTTAAAAGCTCTTTTCCACACTGGGAAAACCCAGTGCAGAATGAGCTTGTAAGCTGTCTTCCCTCCATGCATTTAATTTGTGTGATTTCAACTGGCTAGCCTTCAGCTGTGTAAAGTTGCGAGTTGACTGTACTTTCTGTCCTCAAAATGCAATTAATCCAGGAGATCTTGTAACAGCAAAGCCTTCCCTTCCCATTGCTGGGCAGCAAAGAGCCTCAGGATAGGCAATTATCTCCCTCTTAGCATGGCAAGACCCAGAATAGACAGTTGGGACTCCTCCTTTGGCCCAAGGTAGTGCTCACAGCATTTCATTTATTTATATACCGCTTGACTGTAAGTGGTTTACAGAAAATAAAACAAACATTAACATGGTAGAAAAAGTTGAAAACAGGTATTTTTAAAAATTTAAAATGTAATTACAACCAACAGTTAAGCTGAAAGCAGATTAAAACACACGTCAACTTCTGTGCATCTGGAAAGACTTTCCTGAACAAAAATATGTTTAGCAGGTGCTGAAAAAAGTACAGTGAAGGCACCTACCTAATATCAGTAAGCAGGGAGTTCAGTTTCCCCTTCTTATTTTTTTACCTAATCCTGACCCCACTTAGCACCCACCCACCTGATGCTTCTGTAGGAACACTGACTGTATGGCTCATGTCGGCTGCATTTTCACACTAACAACAGTTTTCAGCTTGGACTCAAGTCTGTGCTATTTTCTATGTGTAAACGGTAAACAGTGCAGGTAAGATGAATGTTTTCAGTAACTTCATGCAGTAAACTGCTGGTAAGGACAAGCCCTAGGATGACACCTTTCAAAATGCCCATAATGGGGCAGCAGCACATTGAATATGATTCAGTAGCATTGTCGTATTCTTATATTACCTTATTTCCCCTTTGCAGCTGCTGAAACACGCTTGCCTTTTTTGAGTGTCATGGTTCATTAGGCTGACATTTTCAGTGAACTGTCAAAGCTCCATTTATCATATGCTGAATGTCATTAGCATGTACCTCTTCAATCTTTTTTGTCTAGCTTCTGAGAACAATCTGCTAAACAAACGTCTGAAGCTTGATTATGAAGAAATCACCCCATGCCTCAAAGAGGTAACGTTGGTCTGGGAAAAAATGTTGAGTACGCCAGGAAGGTCAAAGGTGAAGTTTGATATGGAAAAAATACATTCTGCTGTTGGAAAAGGTAAGTGTACTGAATTATTGCAGACATGCGCACACATTCTTGGAAAGTAAACTATCAGAACACCTATTTAAATAATGCGGGTAATGTATTATATGAATATGGCTGCATTTCATGAGTCTGCAAGTGCTTGGGGTTCATTCACTCTCAGTGCTCACGGAATCGACTTCGAAAACTTGGAGGTTGTCATGGACAGAGCCACAAAGGAATTGCGAGTAAATCGGGAAGTCCCAATTTTGAATCATGCCTCTGTCACGAGCAAGACACACACTCTCAGTCCTAGTCAGCACCGTCTGCAATATGGGGAAAAACTGCAAGCAGATGGAAATGAATGGAAGTGCTGTGCATTTGCATATAGAAATCAGGATTAATTATTCAAGATCTTCTTCAGGAAGTTAAAATGGGATCAGTGACTTGATCTAAAGTAGGGGTGTGGAACCTGTGGTTCTCCAGATGTTGCTGAACACCAGCTAAGGTTGATTGGAACTGGAGTGAGACAACCAAAAGTCCCCATTACTGCTGGTTTTATAGATTATATTCCCATTTCTGACATAGCCCCATAACATACTATTTTATTTTAAACATCCAGATGGACAATTCTTATTTATTTTAAATATTTATAAGCCGTCTTTCTGAATAAAATTATCTGAAGACTATAATGAAAGTGTTAGCAGTGAGGGAAAGGTAAAAGGTATTCCTCTTCTTTTTTTAGCAGTTATTTTCTGTGTACGGTTTTAGGTCGCAGTCTTATACCCACTTATCTATTAAACACATTGGTACTTACATCTTGCTAGGCATGTATAAGACTGTGCTGTTGCTTTAGTTTTCTAGGGAAAATTTTAAATATTTATAAGCCGTCTTTCTGAATAAAATTATCTGAAGACTTTAATGAAAGTATTAACAGTGAGGGAAAGGTAAAAGGTATTCCTTTTTTTTTTTTTAGTAAAGTTATTTTCTGTGTACAGTTTTAGGTCACAGTCTTATACCCACCTATCTATTGAACGCATTGGTATTTACATCTTGCTAGGCATGTATAAGATTGTGCTGTTGCTTTAGTTTTCTAGGGAAAATTATTTGAAGAACCTTACCTTTTGTATCCCACACATAGTCTGAGAAGCTGGATTTTTTTGTTCCTGCTATGATTGCTACAAGCGTGCCAACAAAACTAGTCAGTATCCTTTCCCCAGCCAGCAGTAAAATGTGTGTGCATTTTAAAAGTGAATACAAGAACTGTACAATTCTTATTGAGAAAGAACCTAGTGACTGTGATTCTCCACTGCCAGTAATGATATTGCTGCCAGGAGAAATCTCCAATTAGGTTGCTTTAATGTCAGTGGTGCTGGCACCAGTAAGCTGTGCTTTTCTGTTCACTTCTCCCCATCTCTTCTTCTCAGTGAGAATAAATGGGATGGGAGACTTCCGGGTCAGTGCCAACGACGAATGGCGGAGTTCCTCCGATTGGAGGAACGGGCTCCGTGGAAATTGGGTCTTCCCGCCGCGGCGAAGGCGGGGACCCGCTAGAAATCCCAGGCGGAGAAGCCTGGGAACGTGGGGTTCGGCAGAGCACCAAGAGCGCCTCCCCTACTCACGAGGAAACCCCTTTTGGGGCTCCGGAGTGAAGTGGGGTGAGCAGCGCGGTGCTGCGAACCGATCGCTATTTCCATGGAGGGAAGCCGCGCAGCCATCGCCGGAGAGCGCTGACTTTTTCCTGATGACATTCGGACTCTAAATCAAGTACCCGTGAGTAAAAACGGAGAATTGGATCAAGAAATTTGCAAAACTTTTGAATTAGGCACAAGCGGGAAGGTTTAAACAGGAAGTCCGCCTTCCGCTTTTTGTATATAGATTGAAGCAAAGACCTTGCAACCTAATAGCCTGGAAAACTGCTTTAAAGTTGGAAATTTCCTGCATCTACAACCAATAAAACCCCCTTGGAAAGCAGGAGAAAAGGGGGGGGGATTTGACTGTCTAATCCTGCAGGAGGAGGAGAGTAAAGGAATCTAAGTTTCCATCGTCCCAAACCTGGGGACGGGGTGTCGGGACAGAAATTGCTTGTGACGTCCATTGATTGAAAGGAGTTTTTTGACAGATAGGTAAAAAAAGAGAAGAGAAACAAATTAACTTCAACGCTACCTTCTGCATTTCTGTATTTTAAAGATACAAAGTATCTGAAAATTGAAAGGACTTGAAATCGAAAGTAATTTTCTTTGTTGGATACTTTTTTTAAAAAAAGTGGATACAAATAGAAATTGTATCCCCTAGAGGGAGCCTGGCAGTTTGCTGTTGCTGTTTATTTGGGATCTACAGCTGCAAGTTTTGGATCGTGGGACTTGCTGTCTGACCTTGGACAGAAATGAGTTGGAAGGAATGTTTGGTGTCTGCCCTTGGTATGACAAATGCCCTGCTGCAGCAGCTGCAGGAGAAAATGAATTTGATGCATGAAAAATTGGACTTGATGAGTGCTGTGGCCAGTGAATATGATTTAACAGGGAATAAGGATAAAGAAGTTATACAACAACCAATTCAAGAAACTGGCTTGACAAGACAAGTCCAAGGGCAGATGAAGAAGGAAGAGGCAGTAATTACTCCTCAAACAACACAAAAGGAGGGATTCAAAGTCCTGCAGGAACAAAAGTTACTGCGCTGGAAGATTGAACTTGGAGAGTGCTGGGATGGGTTTGAAGTAAATGAAGCTCTTAACTCTAGTGGGATTATGAAACAGGTGAACAACTATCTTCTGGAGAAATATTTTTTGGACTACAAAGATGACAGGGAGTGGGACTGGGGGGAAGGGGCCAGTCTGACAGAGGAAAATGGAAACTATTACTGGATGGAAACCTCCAGAGACCCACTCCCTAAGAAATCAACAACAGACAAAGAAGTGCGTAAGCACAAACAAGGACAAGAAATTGTGCAGAAGGGGCCTAGAAGAGACTTAAGGGCCTCGGACATAAGAACACCAGATTGATGGACTGGAAGTAATGGACTGAAAGGACTGACATGACCCGAAACCAGAAAGAAGGGACGTTGGATAAAAATTAGAGATATCAAGGGAAATTCTTTTGTTAATTTTGGAATCAGTGTAACATTAATGAAACACCAGGGAATATGCCGGAAAGGAACTAAATTGGCTTTAGTAGAAATGATTTAAGGAGATATGAATGAATAAGACGTAAACTTTGAAATTTTAAGATTTTTAAGATAAGATAAGGTTAAAGAGATTAAGGTAAATTGAATTACAGATTAAATTAAAAGAGGGAAAGGTTATGTTGAATTAATAAATAAGATAGATTGTGAAGATTAATTATTTTAATTAAAATTGAGAAACGGGAAGAATTTGCTGCAATAATGAATTAAACTAGAATACAAAAAGGGAGGTGTGAGGAAGTTCAAGAAATAAGCAAATGAAAAGTTGTAATTTGAGTTCTCTATTTTTCTTTTTTCCTTTTTGGTTTTTCTTTTTGTTTTTCTTTTTGCTATATTTTTCTTTTTGTTTCTTTCATTTTTGTTTATGTATTGATGAAATTTTGAATAAATATCATTTAAAAAAAAAGAGAGAGAATAAATGGGATGGAGCAGCAGACACCTTCATTTGGGAACTATGCCTCAGTGGGGTGACATACTGCTGAGCAAAAACAGAAAGGGGGTGCTTCATTAGCATTCCTCACCCCTCGAATTGTGCCTACGTTTCAGTGAATTTTTCACACTACTGTATGCAGAAATTTGTGGGTCGAGGACTGACTCAATGATGACTTTAGAAGAGGGAAGAGAGAGAACATCTCAGCACCCCTTCTACATCCATTAACAGGTGTTCTAAGCATCATTGGAAGAAAGCAGTATCTCTTCCAATTAACTTCTTTCCTTCCTAATCATAACAGGCAGTGGGAGATAGTATATTCACTTTACTTTGTCCTTGGTGTTTTGAGAAAAGAGAGATTGTCTTCCTCAAGATCCCCACCCTGCCTTGAACTTTAGCTCTACCACCACCACTTGGCGTTTAGTACTGCTCTTGACGATTTGGCCCACACGTAGGCTGTAGTAGATAATTTGTGTGAGTTAAGGTGCAAATTATTGGATACTGTAGTTGAGACAGATGGCTGGTACAGTGATTAATAGTATGTGGGGGTCTCCCCCCCATTCCAATTAAGTATTTTCTTTTCCTTTTCCTTTTTTGGTTCCTATTGCCTTTTGGAAAGGAGTTCCTCGCCATCACCGGGGTGAAATCTGGAAGTTTTTAGCTGAACAATACCAGCTTAAGCCTCAGTTTGCAAATAAACAGCAACCAAAGGATACACCATACAAAGAACTCCTAAAGCAGCTAACCTCTCAGCAGCATGCAATACTTATTGACCTAGGTAAGTCTACAAAAAATAATCTGACATAATACTTAACATTTTGTGTTCTGCTGAGAAGGTACACTTTTAAAGTCATGATTTTATTTAAAAGCTATTGTTCTGTTGCATTGATGAACTCCCTAGGTTGGAGACAATGCCTGGTGCTCAAAAGTATTCTACTTGCACAACATGGGGTGTTCAACCTCATGTTTCTTTTTAAAGGGCAGATTAAAAAGTAGAATGTGGGTCTAGGTCTCATGACTGCAGAGGAGAAATTTGAAAACATAAACAGATATATGATGCCTACATCACAGGGGGTTGGACTAGAATACCCTTGGTGTCCGTTCCAGCACTACAATTCTATGATTCTAAAGAATCAGAAACTCAAAAGGGTTTGAGTGGCATTGGGAGTAGGTCTGCTGCATATAGTTTCCCTCCAGCGAATCTACTGGTCCCCAAAGAAGCACTTATAAAAGCATGTAAGGCAACCTATGATTTGCCGTGGAGGTTGTGTTCCAGGTCATCACATGTGACGGTGGAGTGCACATAAGCCCATTCCCTTTTCTGGCCACTTCCGTGTCACCACGGTGTGCAAAGTCGCACATCAATTGAACTCACGTAAATCGGCTATTGGGACGCGGGTGGCGCTGTGGGTTAAACCACAGAGCCTAGGACTTGCCGATCAGAAGGTCGGCAGTTCGAATCCCCGCGACGGGGTGAGGTCCCGTTGCTCGGTCCCTGCTCCTGCCAACCTAGCAGTTCGAAAGCACGTCAAAGTGCAAGTAGATAAATAAGTACCGCTCCGGTGGGAAGGTAAACAGTGTTTCCGTGCACTGCTCTGGTTCGCCAGAAGCGGCTTAGTCATGCTGGCCACAAGCTGTACACCGGCTCCCTTGGCCAATAAAACGAGATGAGTGCCGCAACCCTAGAGTCAGCCACGACTGGACCTAAAGGTCAGGGGTCCCCTTTACCTTTAAATAGGTTGTTTCCTGTATAACATAACTTAAAATCTCTTAAGTAAGTTCTAAAATTCTAAATAACGTCCTTATACATCTGTTCATTCCAATGCTGTGTGAATGATGACAAAACCTGGAGGAATGGTTCCTGACCTCTCAAGCAGTAAGACACAGTGTATAAAGTCTAGACCTGCACAAATACAAAAAAAAACCCTGCATATTTTACTCTGTATAAACTAATACAGATAAAATGTCATTATAATGAAACAACTTCTGAATATAATGATAAAATGCACTGCATCCTCTGCGACTTCCCATGCCTCCTACACTTCACGTAAGTGGGGACTTTTTCCTCCATTCCCCACAGAATATAAATGGCAACAGCCCAAGATTAGCAAGGCACAGAAACACATTGCTATGAGTTTCCAGTGTCTCACTACAAAAATGAAAATGTTCCCAACACATTTTGAGTGTAGCCTCTTATTTAGGAAAAAATGGGTTTTTAAACAAAATATACACAATACTAAAAATGTATGGATCTTTCGTTATCCAACACCACATCAAATTGTATCAGAGTGTTAGAGCATTTCACGTTAAGACATGTTGAACTGTCAATAAGCAGTGGTTAAAAGGTTTTTTTTTTTAAAGCATGTATTAATATTATAGCTATACATTTAAATTAGATTGTATGCATATTGGTGGGTTTGTATTCAGAGGTAGTTTAGCAGCTTTTTAGAATAAAAAACATAATTAGTATTTGCTAATATTTGAAGCTAAATGTTTAGATCCCTTCATTTGAATATTGTAATGGATTGTGCCTGCTTTCCGCTGAAGCTGTATCTTTTAGCTGAGTCACACATACTTTTGCTTGTTTCTTAAGCCTCTTTCTGCGAAAACAAAGCCTATGCTTGAAATGTTTTGGGCACATTTTCTCCTTGCGTTGCATAGTACTTGAAGATGGCTTAGGAGCCTGTGCAAATTGCCTTTCACCACAGTTAATTCAGCCAGCTTCCATGTGAGTTTTAAGATCAGACACAGCAGATTGCTGCCTTAATCCATATCCTTCCAAGGAAAGGTGTATTCCAGAAATACCTGTCATCAGTTATCATTTAATAATAAAGAAAGGAAAGGGGAAAATATTAAGCACTCTTCATGTTCATTCTTATTATTATGTCTTTTTCCATTTTGGATATCTATTCCCTTTCCTAGTTAGCTCATGCTTTCAAAGTGACTCTGTTGAGCAGGACTTTCTGCCAAACAGGAGACATTGAATAGAACTGTTCAGCGTGTGTTGGAACAACTCCTACTTTGGGCAGGGAGGTAGCTGCTGCAATACAAGCTGCTCTTCCAGTTGGGAAGCAAAGCACGCTACATCTGCAGAAACACTCGGTTTCCTGCCAGCCTGGGCAGTGAGCAGCCAGACCCAGAAATCAAACAGTCTCTTCCTAGTATACAGTGTGCAGAGCACTAATCTGTTTGCAGGAAGACTTAGCTTCGGGCTTTGTCTTTGTTTTTGAAATAAGAGAGCCCTGATAGCATCTGGCAAGGCAACACACCTCCCATAGATGCAATGTTCCGGAAATTAAAGGGTGGGGTGAGATTTAACAAGTGCGAAGCTACAAAAGACTGCTTTAGCTGCACTTGAAAGGATGTGGGGGATGCAGGAATAAACCTACCTTGAGTGTATTTTAACGTGGAAGAAAAGAAAAACTTGTTGTTTCTCTTGCTCTCTTTCAGAGTAGCAAACATTTTCTTCCCAATCCTCATGGAATATCTACATGGATCCCCCAATCTGATTTGTGATCCCAATTTGTAAATCTGGATCAGATCCGTTTCAGGCCCATTCTGACCAGCAGGCAGATCACAATCTGGAAATTGCAAATCTTCAGAAATACCATTTGCATTGTGAACCCAAATCAGCTCTAACTTTCTTGTTTTTTCACATAGGGGCATGACATTTTCAGTCGTGGTGGTCCCTATAGAGGTGATAAGTCCTGAAAAGTTTCAGATGGGTAGCTCAAGGGGTTTTCATGATACCCAACTTTAAAGTTTAACATATTTTCAGATTAAAATGGACATAACATTTTTGTTTTTTCACATGAAATTTGAAAACATGGTAGCCCTTACAGAGGATTAACCCTTCAAAATTTGACTAACTTCAATGGTTTTCATGTTAGCCACCTTTAAATTAAAAGACTGAGTGTGCCAAGATGCCAATTCTCAAGCGCCTTGTGTTTATCCTGTTCCTGCCATCAATATTTCAAAAACATTCGAGGTATTTTATTTAATTAGGTGTGAGGTAATGAGCATGAGCAGTCAACATTAGGCAGACATTGGCAGGCTTGCAGTGAGGGGGATAATCTTTTAAGGGGCAGATTGCCAGCAATGAGAAACACACAACATATTCATAGGAGTCACAGAAGAGCCCCTGTCATATAGAGTGCAAAGTCTATATTGGATTTAAATCGTTCAATCTATAGCAGGCTTCCTCAGCCTCAGCCCTCCAGATGTTTTTGGCCTACAACTCCCATGATCCCTTGCTAGCAGGACCAGTGGTCAGGGATGCTGGGAATTGTAGTCTCAAAAACATCTGGAGGGCCGAGGTTGTGGAAGCCTGATCTATAGTATCAAAGCAATTAGCCAGTGGTTCTCAACCAGTGGGTCCCCAGATGTTGTTGGACTACAACTCCCATAATCCCTGAGCTCTGGCCTTGCTAGCTAGGGGTGATGGGAGTTGTAGTTCAACAACATCTGGGGACCCACAGGTTGAGAAAGGCTGAATTAAACTTTATAGTTTATTAGACAAGTGGCCTAACAAAATTGTTTGCTTCACACGAAAACATGGCATGTTTGCTTTATTAATACAGTGGTACCTCTGGTTAAATACTTAATTTGTTCCAGAGGTCTGTTCTTAACCTGAAACTGTTCTTAACCTGAAGCACCACTTTAGCTAATGGGGCTTCCTGCTGCCGCCGTGCCGCCAGAGCACGATTTCTGTTCTCATCCTGAAGCAAAGTTCTTAAGCTGAAGCACTATTTCTGGGTTAGCAGAGTCTAACCTGAAGTGTATGTAACCTGAGGTACCACTGTATTTGTGTTGCTAACCCCAATTTTTTATTTTCACAGGCCGCACCTTTCCGACGCATCCATATTTCTCAGCCCAGCTTGGAGCTGGGCAGCTGTCACTTTACAATATCTTGAAGGCCTATTCCC